>NC_059476.1:1245000-1867500 GCF_018139145.2 Gymnogyps californianus | reverse complement strand
AGCACTCTTTCTGCTGCAAAGGTACGGAGCCTAAATGAACAATAAAAGTGTACTTAAAACGTATCCCCTTTGCTCCTTTATTCATCGGTAGCGAAACTTATAGCCACCTATGTAAGCCTCTTAATTAGACTACTACAGCGATTTCCGAAAACATTTAGCCGCTATATACAAAGGAAATAAACCCACATTGTCAACTCGAGAGCGCTCCAGAGTTTAAAAGGGCTCCTCTGTAACCTATTGAAATAATTATTGAAGGGTACAACGCCTTCGTCTTTGTCAGAGTAATTGTACTTCGCCTGTCAGCTCTGCTTTTCTCCGGGAGGAAATCGCACCGGTTTGCTACTGGAGGCATTTAGATCCAACCCGATTTTAGCCAAGAGAAGAAGAAAGTTTCTGCGGGGCGGGCGGGGAGCGCGGCCGTGCCCGCCGCCTGCGCGGGGTACCGGCTCCGCTCCCGCGGCCGCTCCGCTCCCGCGGCCCGGCCCTGCCCGGGGGAAGGTCCCGGCTGCCCCTCGCTCGGGGATCGCAAAGTTAGCAAAAACACGACATGTGGGCAGGCTTGCCTCGGCCGGGAGTGCAAAGCACGCCGGGGGTGTTCAACACCGGCAGATTGGTGGAATGGTTTTAATTTCCATCTCTGGTATCTGATTTCCAGAACACTGGGAATTATTCTCCATTCTCACCTTCCTCCCCACACATCCCCGCTTCCCAAAAAAAAAAAAAAAAAAAAAATCCTGAAATGTCTCTCCGGAAAAATAATAATAATAAAAAAAGTTGATTAAATCCAAAGCTAGCAAGTAGCTTTCTGTCTTTAATTGCTGTGGTGCAACGCTGATAACACGTAGTTATCATCGGAAAAGTTGACCAAGACAGGTTAAATAATTTAATAAGGAACTGCTTGTAATTATGTTATTTACAAGGTATGACAGAGGTTTGAGGAAGAAACAGAAGCTGATCTCAGGGAAACGGACGGGTTTGGGTGACCCCTGGAGCATGGAGTTTGAATTATGGAGATGGGGGGCTGAGAGGTGAATATGGACTAGAGGAGAACAAGATGACTTTTCACCTCAGCACATTTAACTTTTAAATCCAAATAAACGTCTCGCGTTACTAGATCATCGCGTTATAAAAGAAAAGGACTAATCCCGGCCGGTTTCGGAGTGCCTAGGAAGGGGGCTGCCCTTTTCCCACCGAGGAAAAATATCGCCAAGAAAAGTTGCAAAGGGGGAAAAGTACATTTAAAAATAAACCTGGGCAACTTGATGGGTTTTTTCCTTTCCTCTCTCCCTTGCTAAATTAATTATATCAAACATCTGTTCACATGACGTTGTACTTAATGCCACACGCACTACTTAATGATGCCAACGCTTCCTCGAAGAGCAACAACACGGCTTTTTCGCTTTTTAAAATATCCTCCCGTAACAGGTATCTGAATTACTCGCTCAGGTAAATTAAAAGTAGGTGCGGTCTGCCGGCTTAACATCCTCCCCCGCCCCCCAAGCAAGGGCAAAACACAAACTTAGTAACTCGCGTGTTAAGAAAAGCGTAAACTTTCTCACCTGTTTGGTCATTGAGTCTATTAGACGAACATACAGGTCCTGCTCTGTCCTAACTCCTGGGGAGGGAAAGCAGAGACAAATTCCTATCAGGATTTCAATAGCGAACCACCCAAATTACATAATGAAAGCATGAGGTCAGGCAATTAACTTGCAATGGACAGGGATCGGCACTCGCGCCAGGCTTCAAAATAAAATTTAAAAAAAAAAAAAAAAAAAGAAGGGGGGAAAAAAAAAAGAAAAGCCAGAAATCACCTAGTGACAGAGTTCTCCTCCACTCCTGAACCTGGCCCTGCGGGGGCCGTGCCCCAGAAAGCGCCCCCGGCCAGGCTTGCTGCCGGACCCACGGCCACGGTGTCGGGGGAAACACGCGGGACCAGCGGCGGTCCGGGCGCTGGGACTGACAGACAGCGCATCCCCCCGCGGGCTTTTCTCGCGTGTGGGGAACGGGCTCCGCCGGGGCCGGGGCTCCGCTCTGCCTGCTCCGTGCGCTCACCCCGTCCCAATAATTACCATTAATTCGCAAAACTGAAAAAAGTCACTTAAAAGTGATGTTCTGCTGGAGCAGCTATCGATCCCCTTTTTTACTTTCCACTTCAAGACCAACCGGTTAATCATGTGAAGTACCATTGACTTATTGATCGTTTATGTTTTGTTTTCCTTATATGCCAAGGAAAGAGCCGTGTTTACATGCGTGTAATTTTAATCTCAAAATCTTTATATATCCTTTTCCGAAAGGCCTTGAAAAAGAAAGTAAGACTTTTCTGCGGCACACGGACGTTCAAAAACGAGGTAACGACAACTTACCATTGCTATACAATAACTGAAGTTTATAATGAATTCCATTGTTAGTTTTTTCATTGTTTGGCTCCTGCAAGTAACGATAAATAATTACATTTAGCATGAAAAATATCTCCCTCCTCCTGACGCACATTTTTCTCGTCCCTGAAGCGGCTCGGAATTAACAGTTTGCAGAGATTCAGCCCACGGTCACTTTTGTGGAGCCCTGATGATGTCATTATCTCGGCGCAAATCTGTCATGTTTAGCCGTTTTCCCTGCGTTAAAATAAGTCGGGGACGCGGCGGTAAGTTTCTAACCCCGGGATCTATTCGGAGCGGCCGCAATAACGGGGGGAACCCGCACGTGGTCTGGGCGCCTCTGGAGTACTGTTAGGGCTGCGGCGGCTGGAAATTAGCTGTGAGCAATTAGATCACACTTAAACGGGCTGGTTTTTCTTTTTTCTTTTTTTTTTCCCTTTTTTTTTTCCTTTTTTTTTTTTTTTAAATAATAAGGTAACAGGCAGACTTACTTTCTCTTTCTCCACAAAGTCCACAAAAGCTGTTCTCTCAATCTCCACTGGCTGCCCCTGCCTGTCGTACAGAGCTAAGACGAAGTGGAAAAAATTGGATTTTCTGAGATTGGAAGGCGGCTGTTTCTCGAAATGTGCCCGAGCCAGCCCCACGCCGCTGCGGGAGAAAACAAGACAAGGCGTGGGTGAGAGCGGCCGGCGCGGCGGGAAGGGGCGCGCAGGCACCGCGGCCGCGGGGGGATGCGGGGAGCGCGGAGCGGCGCGGAGCGGGGAGGCTGTAACTGATACGGGGCGGGCGGGGGGGGGGGTGGTGGTTGGGGGGGGGGGGGGATTTACGGCCGGGATGAGAAATACAGGAGGAGAAAACCGCCGGGAGAGGATTTGGCAGACGTACCTTTGGGCGGCCGTGTTAGCATCCACTACCCCAGCAGTATGCATCCATGAGCGGACGGGATTCATCCCACTGCCCAGCGGTTCTTCTTTCATGGTCGTCCCACCTCTTGGTATATTTTCCTGAATCCCAAACATTAAAACAAATTTGGGCAAAACCAGCTCCTAACCAAAAGGGGTTAAAATTGAGGGAAATGTCAGATACGGGGTGGGTTGGTTGTTGCTTGATTTTCTCTCTCTCTCTCTCTCTCTCTCTCTCTCCTTGGCGCCTGGAATATAAGAGATGACTTTACTCCCTGTGATCAGTAGGAGAAAAGCCCAGTTCAAGTCTTGCTTCCTTCTTCAATCTGTCCTGTATTGGCACGACATAAACAATTTACTGAGTACTTCTGTGCAGCGAGTTGGATGGCGTTCCAGTTTGGTGGTTTAAAAAAAAAAAAAAAAAAAAAGAAAGAAAAAAAAAGAAAGAAAAAGTGTAACTGCAGCCGGCGACACTGCGAGGTTGCTTTTTGGGGGGGGGGGAAGGAGGGGGTAAAAGAATAAATATTTTTGTTGTTGTTTGCAGACGCGCTCAACGTGGTGTCATCCTAGTAAAACCGCCTCGGAAAAAAAAAAAAAAAAAAAAAAGCTTCAGGACACTGCTGAATCGACCACTTTCTGGCAAGGCTCTCCTGCTCCAAAAGACAAATAAACGGGGGGGAGAAAAAGGGAGAAAAAAAAAAAAAAAGGAAAAAAAAAAAAAAAGAAGAAGAGGAGGAAAAAAAAAAAAAAATACTGATTACCGCGGAGGTGTTCCCGGGCACACGGGAGAACGGGGCGCGGGCCCGTGGCGTCTCACGGAATGGACGGGAGGCGCGCAGAGCCCGGCCCTCCCTCCCCGAGGAGCGCGCCCTTCCCCGGGAGCCGGGCCCCCGCCACCGCGGGAGAGGTGTCGTCAGTGATGACGTAGGCGGCGGGCGGGGTCAGAGCCATATATGGAGCGTGGGGTTCAGTCACTCGCCGTCGCGCTCCCGCCCGGCCCCGGTCCCCCCCCCCCCCCCCCTTCGGGGGGGGGGGGGGGGACCGGGGCCGGGCGGGAGCGCGACGGCGATGTCCCAAATATCTTCTTCCAAGTGGCTTCGAGGAACCATTCCAAGCGCTGGCCCACTGGTGAACCCCCCCACCCCACCCCACCCACCCACTCCCCCCACCTCGTGGGTCGCAGGACAGGGTGGGCAGGGAGACGTGACCCTCGTGGAAGGTGATGGGGCTGTTTGGGGTAGAAGAGGAAAGGTTGGGGATGGACAAAGGGTGGCCTGATGCTGGAAGCTGCGCGGCACCCCTCCATGAGCGGATATATAGAAATGCACACACAGGCAGACGCGTAAATATATATATTTGAAGTCTTCATAGGCACACACACATATATATCCACAGCTATATGTCCGCCTTGTCCATCTCTCTCTCTCTATCCGCCTCGAGTGCTGAGTTTTTTCCGCCCTGTGTGGGTTAGGACTTCCTTTTTTTATTTTTTTTTATTTTTTTTTTTTTTTTTTCCTTTCTTTTTTTCTTTCTTTTTTTTTTTTTTTTGTGAATTGCCAAGGTCCGCGCGTTAATATTTTAATTAATCGGTGAAAATCGAAGTCCGATTTGTGTTATCAGGAGACCCCCCGATCCTCTCTCCAAGGGGTGAGGAAAAAAAAAAAAAAAGATGTGTTAGAAAGCAATCTATTTTGCTGGTGTTGGGGGTTAATGACTATTGCCAAAGATAAGTGAATTATCAAAGCTGTTGCTCTACCCGATCTCAAAATCCATTACATTGCTGGCCGTCTAATTAAATACGTAAGTATAATAAAATCATATTTTATGACTATTTGAGGGTAATGAGATTAGTCTTTAGAAGCGATCGCCACATATTAAAGATGCCACTGTCTATAGAATGTTAATAACCTTAAATCAAAGTGTATGGAAACTATTCATGATAAATTAAAAGAAAATTCCTGTATTCATAATCAGCCCGGAGCTTTTGAGGTACAGTAGAGCAGATTACAAAACCAAACACTTTTATCGCGGAGGGACGAGCGAACTAAAGTTCCCAAACAATGCGGTGCTCGGGGTGGAGATGGCATTTGGGGGCACGGACACGTTTGGGGACCTCGGGCGGGCGCCGGGGGCTGGGGGCTGCCGGTCCCCCCAGCACCCGAAATCCGCCCTCCTAAAAAGAAGGTAAAAACGCCCAACAACGCTGCAACTGTAACATATTCCCTAAAACGCCCAGCACAATGCCGAAGTTGGTTCTTCCCTCCGCTAACGAAAGCATAATGCTTAAAATCATTTACAGTATCTTTAATTCAGATTACACGCGCCAAGGCGATTTAAATCTGATTACCAAATTAGAAGGTTTTAAAACAAATCCTTTTAAATCTGATACTGTTGACTAAGGAGGGGGGAAAAAAAAAAGTTCCATAAGCCCATCACATAAGGTAACGATCCTGCCCCAGAAAGAAAGGGAGTTTTAAACCTTTTTGACAACAAATGCAGCTGCCCCACTATTTTGGACGATATTAAGCGAAAATGAATGCAAATCTGTGTTCAGAAGCCATCTGGCCAGAAATGGGGGAATCAGCTGCTCTTCACAACAGGCTCGGAGGCTGAATCTATTTCAGCTCATTTTCTAGATCATCTGGTCCTGCACCCAAAGCGTGGAAAATACGGTCTTTATCATTCACCAACTTTATCTTTTTTTTTCTTTTTTTTTTCTTTTTTTTTTTTTTTTTTTTGTCACTCCGCGGCTGGCTGCGAGCTGCCGGCAGCCGGGAGCCCGCCCGGGATGCTCCCTTCCCGCACCGCACCGCACCGCTCCGCACCGCTCCCAGGCCGGCATCCTGCGGGGCAGCTCCCCCCCCCGCCCCTTCCACCCCCCGACAAGTTCTCCCGGCCCGGGAGGGGAGGCCGGCCCGGCGAGGGGAGCAGAGGCCCGGGCCGTGTCTTTCCCCCCCCCCCCGGCCCCCGCCTCCCCTGACCCGGGCCCGCTCTCGGGGAGGCCGGCGGGGCCGGGGAGGGCGGCCCGCCGCCGCGGCACCTTGCACGGGAGAACCGGCGGGGGAGCGGGGCTCCGGCCGCGGCCCGGCGCCGGGCGGGCAGGGGGGTGTGCGCGGCTGCCGGGGGCGGCCCGAGCCCTCCCGGCTCCGCGGCCCTCCTCCTCCTCCTCCTCCTCCTCCTCCTCCACCTCCTCCTCCTCCTCCTCCTCCTCCGGCGCGGCGCGCCAAGTCTCCCTTTTGTGTGAATTTACGGGGTGAGGCTTCAGTGATCCCCCCGCAAATTTGCATTTAAATAGCGACATCAAGCGATTCGCGTGCCACACACCAGTGGGCTCCCAGATGTCACGGCGGAGCCGGTCAGATGGCCGCAGCCCAGCTGTCCCCCCGGCCCAGCCCCGCTCCGCGGCCCCCGCGCCCGGGGCGCCCCGCCGCCGCGCCGGCACCGCCTGCCGCGGCCCGGGCGGGGAGAGCTCCGCGGCCGCGATAAATCACGCCTCGGAACCCGTCCTCCTTCCCCCTCGCCTCTCGCCCCGCACCGCATAATAACACATAATCACACGCCGTACGTGGATCGCGCAGATTAAAATTGATAGCCTCATTTCCACAGCCGTTATAGGATTCTCCTAAACTTTCTTTTTTTTTTTCCTCCTCGGGACAATCCCCTCGGGACTGTTATCTTCATCATTTCACTTTTTTTTTTCTTTTTCCCTTCCCCCCCCCCCCCCATTTCACATGTCACGTTTTAAATCACAGAAGTTTGAGCCCGTATTTACTTTACCGTGAATTCCGTCGCGGACCTGCGTGGGCCGGCGGCCGGGCTGCCCTGCTCCGCGTCCCCCCCGGAGCGGCTCCCACCGCAGAAACTTTCCCAGCGGAAAGTTCCGCCGGGAGAGGCGACCGGCGGCCCCGGCCCTGCCCTCCGCCTGCTCCCCGCTGCCTTGGGGGGCACGGCCGGGCCCCGCGCAAGCTCGCCAAGGTGCATATTTCAATTTTATTGTTTGAAGGCGCCTTCATTACTAACGTGCTCGCTTACAGTAGGTGTAATTTATGCCCGGTTTAACCGAAACAAATCTCTGCTAACTCTTGTTTCCTGCGTTGCACAGGAGCGATAAATTTGTATTTTCGGGTATTTTCAATGGAGCGGCGGATGCCCAGGTACCGCGGCTCCGCTGCCGGGGCGGGGGCTGGCCGCCGGCCGGTACTTCAGGGCGTAAATTCACGGGGAGAGGCGCGGAGGAGGAGGTAATTAGCGCGGGGCCGCAGCCCTGCGGGGGGCCCGGCCCGGCCCTTGCGCGGGAGCGCCGCGCAGCCTGCGCCCACGGCGTGACCGGTGGCCGTACAGAGGCCGAGCCGGGGCCCGGGACCGGAGCGGAGCCGAGCCCACGGCGAGGGCCGGGTGCTGCCGCCGGTGTTTTGGAGCACGCCGACCCCCCTCCTCCGCCAGCAAAGGCCCCCAGCGCCCCGCAAAGGGCAAAGTTTGCGGGAGGGCCGCCCCGCGCAGCGGGTTTGGACCCCGGGGCTGCTCTGGCTCCGCTCGCCGGCCTCGCCCGCCTTTCGGTATTTATTTACCCGGCTTGGGCTGATTTCAATGCTTGAATTCAAATTCCTGAGCATCCCGGGCCCCGGTAAATGCCGGGTGGAAGCCGAACGGGGACAGCGGTGCGGTACGGACACCCGCATCTGCCGCCCGCCCTGCGGAGCGCAGCCGGAGGCGGGGATGCGCAGGGAGCGACAGCCGGCGGGGAGGAGGGCTGACCGGCTCCGCGCTCCGCGCAGGCCACCGCGGGGCAGGGAGCCGGCTCCGCGGGGGCGGTGCAGGGCGCGGAAGGGGGGGGGGGGGGGAGGTACACTGTCCCTACCCCTGCCCGGGCCCTTCCAGCAGCGCCGTCGGGGCCGGGCCGCCCCGGGGCCCCTCGGCGGGCCGTAGGCGCTCCCTCCCGCGCCTTTGCGCGCCCCCTGCGCGCCCCGCGGCCAGGCTGCGCGACGAGGTGGTGCAGCCGCCTCGGAGTAAAGAAACTCCTTGTCGGTGCAGGGGTGTTTTACTCAAACTGGCGCTTGGCCCTGCGCTCCTCCAGGCGCGCTTTCGCTGTCCGGCGCCCCAATGTTCTTAAATCAAGAATTAGTTTTTAGGGGGGAAAAAAAAAAAAAGAAAAAGAAAAAAAAAAGGCTTAAACTTTCCCCGTGCCCGAATGCCAGCCCTGGCAGCCGGGCGTTCTTTCCTCGGAAGGGAAAACTGCCCGCGGCTGCAGCCCGGCTCCCGGCTGCCCGACGGCGCGGCCCGGGCGCTGCCCTTCCCGGCGGGGCTGCGGGGCGACGGCCCGGGGGGGGGTGTGTGTGTGCGTTTCCCTGCTCCCCCGGGGCCGGGGCCGGGGCCGGGGGTGGGTGGGTTTGGGGGGGACGCGGCTCCCCGCCGGCACGGAGCCGCGCAGCCGGCAGGCGGAGGGGAAGCCGCCCCCGCGGTGGGGTGCGGGACGGGCGCGGGCGCGCAGCCGGGGCCGCGGGGAGTTGGCGGCCGGACAGGTCCTGTCGTGCGGCGAGAACAATATAAACTGACTCCAACTGAACAAACAAGGATCGATCAGATAATTTCAGATATTATAATTGGCTTTAATTAAACACACTTCGTTCTAATTAACTCTGAAATTTTAGCATGCTTTGGGACGTTGGTGTCTGATTTGATATTGTCAGTCCAGATGTCCTAATAAAATTCAATCCTCCACTCAAGACTTCAATATTCACTAAGAACAAAATGCAAATTAAATGTAAAACCTAAAGTATCGCCAAAGGTATAATCAAGAAAGGTGTCTCAAAACTTCTCACTTTTTATTACGCAGTAGTTAGAAAATGCAGATTACATCCTAACAAGACCTCTACTGAATAATATAAACCTTAACTCTTTCGTGGTCGAGGCTCGCTCTCCCCGACGCTCTGCCCTGAAGGGATCCGGTAACATCCTATGCCAGCACACCGTCAAATATTCGTGGTACGGGGCTAGGGCTGCACGAAACGGGCGCTCGCCCCGCGGAACGGGGAGCTCGCCGCCGCCGCACTCGCGGAGCAAAACTTTCCGCTTTAACAAGTACTTTGCTCCCCGAGGCGGACAGCGGTAGGTGCCCCAGCCCGGCACCGGGATGCCCAATCTCCCGCTCCGTCACGGCGGAGGCAGCGATGCTACGGGCAAACCCCGGGCGCGGCGCCGGTACCGGGCACCGTGCACCGGGGTAGCGCAGCGCAGCGCTCGTCCGCGGGCAGGTCCCCGTCCCCTTGCCCCAGAGCCTCAGAAATTTCCCTGCCAGCCAGAGCGGTCTGTTAAATTAATTGAAGCCTTCAGAGCAGGTCGGTGATGTGCGGGGTTGCAGCAGAGCAAGCTCCCGGACAGCCGGCCTCGGCCGGCGCCCCGGGGTGCTGCACCGGGGGAGCCCCCGAGCCGCGGCTCCTCCGCAGCCCGCAACCTGCCTCCGTTCACGGAGCGGGGCGAGCGGCGCTCAAAAAGACAGGCTATTCCCACATTAAACATTTGTATGTTTTCCATGCTAATGGAGTCACTTAAAGCTGTTGCTAATTTAACTTTTTAAAAAGGCCACAGCGCGGTGATTTGCATTTTCTTTAGGATATTGAAATGAAGAGGAAACCGCTGGGCGGTGAGGCTGCCCAGAGCATAGCTGGGGGCCATGCAGAAATAAAAACAGATAAAGAAAAGAAGAAAGAAAGAAACTGCCTTCTCTTCTCGACTATTAATAAGCAATTTGTCCCGCTGAAATTTACATCGCAAAGGCAAACGTGTCGGGGCGCCCGGCTGCCGCCCGGCCCGGCCGGGGCCCCCGCGGGCCGCCTCCTCCCGGCTCCCGCACCGCTCCGCGCTTCCTCGACACCTTCCCTCGCAGACCGCGCTCCCGCTTTCAGCGGACCCCCCGGGGAGGCGCGGAAGTCCCGCGGCCGGCGGGCGGGCGGGCGGCTGGGGCGCTCCCCGCGCACCTCGGGCTGGAATTTCCAATGAATTTCCGAGGGCTCGGCAAAGAAACGCGCCCTGGTTTAGGGTAAACAACAAGTGCTGAGATCGACATTTCTCTCGCCAGATTCCCCCTCTCGCCGCAGAGAAGCCGTCCGCGGCTCTAGCGTGGGGACGGTGTGCCATCTACAGGACACTGCGCGGGCGGCCGCGCACCGCGCCCGCCGGCCCCCGCCGCCGGCAGAAGCGACGTGCCCGCTTCCCCCTGCCATTTTGGTTATGAAGCATTGATTATTTGTTATTTGAACTTTTAAACATCGTATTAAAACTTTGCGGGTGATGAAGGCGGCGGCACCGCCTGCAATTTTTAGGCGTTAGATTAAAAGACATGGGATGGAAAGATAATGCAATTTGATTTGTTAGTCTAACTCCGCGATTTGAGAGTTGATGTCCCCAAAGACCAGGCTAGCTTTTCCCCTTTATTTATTTTTATTAAAACATCAATCTACTCTGGAGCTGGGTGAACTCCGTTTCACCTAGAGAACATAAAATTCTCCATACCAAGGAAATAAGCACCTTTCATAAATCAACAGTATTCCTGACAGATCGATCAATTTTTGGTTGTTAATCCGAAAGGAGGAGTTTTAATTGCTTCCTGCCTTTTAGCCCGGGCACCTCGGCGCGTCGGCTCCGGCAGCGCCCGGCTCTCCCCTTTTGTGCTCGGGAGGGGAAAAAGCCCCGGACACTCGGCCGCGCCGCGGAGAACCCGCGCAGCGCAGCGCCGGCCGCGCTTCGCCCAGGCCCGCCGGCGCGCAAGCACCCCCGCCGCGCTACCTGCGCGCAAGCGGCCGCCGGCGCAGACGGGAGCCGCGCTCGCCGCCGGCGGCAAGTAACTGCGAGGCAGGACACATGTGGGTGCGCAGGGGCGCGCAGGGGCGCGCACAGACGCGCGGTGTGGCGGCCCCCGCGCACGGCCCGTCCCAGGTAAGCGGGCGCTCCGCCACCCGCGCCGCCCCCGCTCCCCGCCGCCCGCCCGCGCCCCTTTCTCCCCCCCCCCCCGCCCCTCCCGCCCCCGCGCAGAGGCGCGCAGCCAGGGACGCCGCAGGAGCGGGACCCGCGGACGTGGGCGCTTACCTTTCGCGGCTAATTAGGCCAGGGAGAGGTTTTCCTAGGGAAAGCCCCAACCCGCGCGGAGGGCAGCGTTTATTGAGGAGGGGACCGGCGGAGGAGTGTGCGTGTGCTCTGCGCGCTTTAATACACTACTTACCCACCGCAGCCTCGCCGAGGCTCTGTGGGGCACGGCGGTGCGCGGAGCGCAGCAGTGCGCAAGCGCCCCCCCGCGCTGCGCGGGCGGGAGGCGGGCGGGAGGCGCGGGGCGCCCGCGGGGGCGGAATCGACGGCGCGGCCCCGGGGGGGGGGTGGGAATGAAGGGGGGGGGGGGTGAGCGGGCTCGCCCGTCCCTCGCCCCGTCCCGTCCCTCGCCCCGTCCCGTCCCGTCGCGTCCCGGGCCGCCGCGGTACCGCGGATCCCCCCCCGCCCTTCCCGCCCCGGCTCCCCGCCCCTGCGCCTGGTCCCGCGGAGCGGGCACCCGAGCGGGGCTCGGCCCGGAGAGGCGGGAGGCGAGAGGTGGTCAATCCTCAGAGCAAAGCGCTTTAGAAACGCAACAGTTTGTCCTGCGGGGCTGCAGCCTCCGGTGGTGTGCGGCGTGTGAACTTACCCCTCCTAACTTTCGGTCACACGCCGGAGGGAAATTGCTGGAGAGACGCTGGTCACATCGTTTAAAACTGTTCAACTATTTTAATTTACCCACTCCAGCTCGGATTGACGCTTACAGCTCGCACTCCTGTCTCATATTGGATGCGAGGTCGGCAGGTACTAGGTTTCGAGAACTTCTTAGCTACGTTACTCTTCGGTTTCGAAGCGCCTGTGGTTGTACTGGCAAGGCAGCGTGCAAAGAATGCTACTGGCTAGAACAGATTTTATTTTGTTTATTTCTGCTCTTCCTCCCCTCCCTCTCCCAGTTTAGTGCAGGAACTCCGGCAGTATTGGTTAATCTTCGAGGAGGGGATAACCGCTGTGATATTTAGCAAGCTCTCTGCTACCGCCGATACTTTCTAGTGATCCAGCACCTTTGTAAGCGAGGTACAGCTACGAGATGTGAAGGTGTTTAGAAAAAAAGTAGCAGTTTCCAAGTCAGGCAGATTCCTGCAGTGAAGTGAAGCCACGGCTTAGGGATGGAGCTACGTTTATAAAAAAATAAGCCTATCAGTGTTGACCTGGGTTATAAATTCGAGTAACATTCACCTTTAGGTTTGTTCTGACAGCAGCTACTTTCTGGTTTGGTTTTAGTTCGTACAGGGTGATGGCTTTTAGCAGTCGGGAGAGGAGAGAGGCTGCAGGCGCCTGGGCAGGAGCCCATCTGTGCTGGTTCGGAGGACGTTAGACCCGTGTCTGGGGTGAGTGCGGGGATGGCGGCCGTGGCCAACGCTAGCCCTCGCACCGGTGTCCATCGCAGAGCTTTCAGCTTGTCCTGGGCAGGGGGACCTCACGGGGCTGTTTCTGCTGCGTTCGCCCACGGACAAGCTCGGCTGCTGCTTACACCAGCGTAAGCGCTTGGGAAAGAGCTGTCCAGATGTGCCGGAGGTGTTCAAAGTTGGGTTTAGACCTAGAGAAGCCAACACAACTCTGGTCCTGCTCTCCGGTGTCCTGATGCATCCCTGCTACAGGTACAGTTAGTGGAGGTGCTTCGGCTTAGCGTGTCGTGGAAGGCTTTTCGTGCCTGGCCTGGGGCTTGGAGCGTGGACCTGAGATCTGGTGACCCAGCAGGAATCACCCGACGGCGGCCTTAGGAAGTCTCACAGGGCAAACTGGACGTTAATTGTTTTACAACATACTGATTGCACGGGTTGGTAAAATTCAGTTCATGGGGGTTCATTCAAGGGAAGTTTATATGTCTGATGCCTGGAAAACTGTGAAAAATGCACAAATTTTAAAAAGTGTTCCTGACTGGAAAGAAAAAAAAGGTCTCTGTGGGCTTTGTGAAGTCAGCATGGATGAGATCGGGAGGCAGAGACACAGGGAGAGCTGGTCGTTCCAGGCCTGAGTCCTGCTGATTCTGCCCAACCCAACACCTCGCCGCAAACCAAGAAACGTTCTGTTGAAAAATAGCGGTGAATTTGCTTTCATTAGACAGTACCTACTTTTTGCATGGAGCCTGAGCTAGTCTTATTAAGATAGATAGGTGTTCACGAAATATTTATAAAGCAGATTCCTCGACAGCCCCTCGCCGTTCCCAAGGCAGGCAGTCTGTCCGCACAGACGACGCGGGGCTGGCGTGTGCTCTCCCTCAAACCTTCACCTTCAAACCCCCCGTAACAAAGCACCGCCTTTTGTTACGGCCCACAGAAGAGCTGTGCGGTGCATAAGGCTTGAAAATTAATTGTGCCACTCTCCTTCTGTTGCGAGGAGCATTACCAATCCACTTTTTAAAATTTAAAAAGATCATATATTTTTCACATGCTCATTGTGCTCTTCAGAAAAGGAAGCTTGATTCTGCTCCAGTCTTTTAAATCAACAGCATGCATACAAACTAGTAGGTGACTGCACAGCATCAGGTATTTAAAACACTGAAATCGTATTCTTTCTAAATGCTTTGGACCACCTGGATGTGATGCAGCCCCGCCAGAGTCAGAGGGCTGCTCACAGGCGAGCAGTGGTCCCTTTTATTTTGACACCGTATGTATTCTTGGCATCTCTCACTCCTAGATTAAATTACAGTGCTCTGGGACTGCTGTCTAACGGCAGCTACTTAAGTTATTAGAGTAGAACTGTGACAACACCTTGGTGCTCCTTATCTCTTTATTCTTAGCTCACTTTTTAGTGCACCGCACTCTCTATCAGCAGTTTTCATTCCTCCTCCTTTAATCTTACCTCCAGCCTTCAGTGTCTTCGAATGGCTCCTTTCAGCACTGAGGCAGTGAAACTCCCGACTCCAGCTCTGCGGGGATGCTACAGAAGCGAGCGGAGACGTTTCCCCATGGTATAAGCATGTTACCTTTGCAGTTTCACTCTTCCATCAGCCTGGGGCATCTTGTCTGCTCCCAAATCAGGGTATTCCTCACGGCAGCACACATTCGCAGCTCTTTTTCAAGTGGACATGCTGCAACCATGTCTCAACGCGTATAAAATACACTATTAAACACTTGCGGCTCACTAAACCCATCTTGTACGTGGGAGGCTGAACTCGGGCACCAAAGTTCCCCCGTGCTACGTCAGCAATAGGGTTTCCAGCGAAGCGGCTGCGATTGCAAGCGCACGGTCCTGATCCGTATGCACCTACACCTCAGAGTAAGTCCCGCTCCACTTTTCCTCTGTGCAAGGACTCGATATGCCACCAGCGTACAGATGCAAATGCAAGGCGCACCTTTGAATGACTTTATGAAAATGCATTTCGGATACGACCCAACAGCCCTTTACACAAGACCCAGTGCATTAGTGAAGCCATTCCTTTAAAGGGGGATTACTTTCAGCTCGTGAGTTATTTTTAACAACCTTGTGTAAAGACTCTCTGTTTTCAGTAATCACAAAATCATTTTCCTTATGTGCTGAAGTCTCTCCCAGTTATTTTTTTTCATGCAGAAAGGGAAGTAAGTAAAGTACGGTGATAGAAAAGGTCATACTCTCCAAACCATAAAAAAAGTAATGTCATCTCCTCTAGTGCTGGAGGTTAAATACTTTAGTGGGAAGTGTCAGGGATGTAAGAGGACGTTGACTGAAGCGCTGGCCCCTTCCTTAAGCAACTGTCTTTGTGCCCTGCCTCGGATCCCCCAGCTCAGAGACCCCCTGGAAGCGGGGTCGTGGGGTGGGAGGTCGCCCATCGCGTGGCCACCAGTTCAAGCGAAAATGTGGCAGCAGGGCTCGCTGGGGACCACGCCAACCGAAACCGCAGCAACTTCCCCAACAGCCGGAGAGGCCTGTCAGGCGCGCAGAAAATGCAGCCGCTTCTCCCTCCGTATCAGGGATTCAAACAAAAAAATAGCAGCGACAGGGAATGTTTGCCTCCAGGCCTGTCTGCTAGTGCAAAAGTGTTGCGACCTGCTGATGGAGACAGGTGGAATGAGGGAGGAAAAACGTGAGCGTTATAAAAAAACAAACAACAGCAAGGAGAATATTGAATTTAAATATTGCTAGCAGAGAACTCCACCAGCAGACTCTGCTGGAAATTATCTTAGACACCACAATACAAAAATGCTTCCTTTTTAAAAGGAAAATTATCTAATCAAGATGTACGTGCATGGCAATATACTCGCAGGGAGAGTAAGTTGGAGTTATCCACTTCAATTATGTGCACTTACCGCGTTCTTGTCCTAGCGAAGGACGCGAATAATAAATATACAACAGTTTTTTCCAAACCTGTATCTCAGTTGAGTAACTCAGCTCACATTCCGAGTTGTACACGAAGTACGCGAAGGCGAAGTTACAAGTGAACGTGTCTGAGTAATCGTGTATACAAGACGCTGCCTTGCAGCCAGCGGTATCTCGATATCCAGCAGGACGCTGGGGTGTGCCCGCCAGGGAGAATCATTCGTGATCTCTTGGTACGAGAAGGGAAACTGGAGAAGGCTTTCGGGACCCCTGAGCGAGCGAGTTTGTAGCCTACCTGTGCCCACCAAAAGCTAATTTAGAAATGATGGGACTGGCAAAACGAATCGTTCCTTCCCCGTGCTCCTGTTCACCCCCTGCGCGCTGCATCCCAGCGACGGGGCTTGTCGGGGCTCGGGCACCCTGACCCTCAGACACCTCGTCGCTTCCCCTGCTAGAGGAACGCGCGAGGTTCAAATCCGCGGCAGATCAGGGATCGCGTTTCGCAGCCAGACGCCCAAAGCAGAAAGCGCACCCGGGCGTATCTTACTATTCGAATGGCTATTTGCTTCCGTTCAGGTTCTGTATTTTTATAGCATAAATTATGAAAACGGATGGTATTCCTGTTCGAGCGGCTTTGTGAAAAATGGACTTTGGCTGAACACAAACAGCAAAGAAAGCAGGAAACGAGGTAAAAAAATGATGCAGGCCTTCATTTCTTTTAAGGTAAAATGACTGGTCCCAGGTGTCAACACCTCGTAGACCTGCCTAGATGTGTTTTGAACCCACTAAATAATAGATTTTAGTGTGTTTTGTCTGCTTTGTTTTGGGTGGAATTATATCCACGATCTGCTTATTTCCGTTGCATTACCAGTAAAAGTTGTGTTTTGCTGATTGACTTTGCTTCACAATCAGAAGCTCAATTTTTATAAGGCACAAATGTTTAACCCCTCTTTTATCAATAGAAATTATAGAAGATACAAGTAAGAGCTTATTTTATTTATTGCTTTTATTTTAGTGTAATAGCTGTGAAATTTAGACATGAAATAAGATACATGTTTTTGAAAATAACCCCCCGTTCCAGTATATCAGCACAGAACTGAAGCTGGCCATCATGACATCACAGAGCCAAGAAAGCAAGAATTTGGGGGATAATTACCTTAATTCGTTAGTGCAACTTGAATATTAGCAGTGTCAGAAGGTCTTTGCTACCTGCAATTCTCCATTCCAGCGCTCTGTTAAAAAGTAACACTGAAAAGATGCTTCACCAGCCTCTTTTTTTTTTAAGTGACAGATTTATCTCCTAATTTTGCTCTTGTTTCACAGTCTTTTATAGGACTCTTGGACAGTTTATAGATGCCAGCTGACACCTGTAAAGTTCACCTGAAGCCGTTCAGCAATTTAAAACACCGCGATGCAATTTATCTAGAACTCCTAATGCACAAAAAAAGGGAAAAATTGATTAGAGTGGATGACGAACTCTTCTGTTCCGTCTTTATAATGTGGGTGTAAACCTGTCAGGTTTTACAACTGCCCTCGCACTGCTTCAATTAAACATATCTTTTGAGGGGAGACCGTGCACTTCTCTCCCAGCCTGGGGCCCCGCTGCTCCCAGTGCCTCGGCTCACCCCCAGCCGCGGCGGGGGGTCCAGCGCAGGGACGGGGCGCGAGGCGGCAGCAGCAGCAGCAGCAGCAGCAGCAGCAGCAGCAGCAGCATCCCTTCCTGAGAAAGGTACCGACAGCTCACATGCGGCTATGTGGTGTTTTTTAATTTTGTTTAACTTGATAAACTCAAATTAGCACAAGAATAACAGAAATGGGAGGGAAAAAAAAAAAAAATCTGCTTTTATTACTTTGAGAGCCTTTGCCAGCGCCAGGTTGCCTCGGCAGACCGAAGCCCAGGGGTTTGTCCAGCCCGGGTTCAGGTGACCCAGGCACTGCGGCTTCGATGGCTTCCCCTGAGACACGGCTCCGCAGCACACGTTTCTCAGGTTAATTGGGGTTTTTTAGCATCTTAAAACTTTCTTTGACAAGCTCAGATACTCAAAATAAAGAGACAAAAAATATGACTTGCAAGATGTTCTTTATCTGTCCTGTGGTATTTCTCCTTTAAAGCCTGTATTTTCAAACTAACCTAAATATTCAGGAAGGCCTAGTAATTATATATTTATTTCAGTTGAAAGCTGAGAGGCTCTTGTAATCAGATGGTTGCAGCATCTGTAAATCTGAGTAAAGTACTGAATCTTGTGCTAATCCTGCTAGTCACAATTATGTCAAGTTTGATCATCTGAAAAAAGCCGCCTTCTTGCTTGGTATTTATCATCTTTCAGACAGTAGCAGACAGTGATCTTTTACTCCCTCATGCAACATTTCAGCAAGCGTTATATATTTCAGAGACATTTTCGTGTATGTATATGCTACGAATTGTATGCAATATTCCAGAATGGTTCCACCAGTAGCGTACAGGGAAACATTATAGTATTAACCACCTCTCACCTCGCCCATTACCGTGTTTCTTTTCCTAACATACTGCAGTATAAGAAGCATCTGATTTCCTGTTTAAGTGCCATATAATCACTTGTTACACATAACAGCACACTTCCTTTTAATGCTTAAATCCTGGGAGCTGTGATTTCCAGAGGCCTCGTGACTGCTTCAGCGATCCTCTACGAATCCTTGAGCCCACCAGACCTGATCCCTGGAGTAAAACAGCCCGCTGGGCTTCACCGAAGTCCTCTTTGAATATGGACACAACATATAATACTGATTAAAAAAAAAAGGTGGGTAATAGAGAACGCACAACGACTCTTGGTAAGCTTTTTCCAGTAATTAATTACTCCTACCGATGCAAGTTTCTCCTTCTTTTCTAGATAAATGTACCAAATCTTCACCGTTAGGCCCTGGACCTTGCGCTCCTGACTGCCCTGGGCAGTGGGATTTGCCGCTCAGTGAATTCGCCGCGGCGTTTGGATCCGAGCACCAACCGGACGAGCTGCCGAACGCCTGAGCCGCCCCGCGACGGCTGAGTGCGGCTGGAGCCGCGATGCGATGCGATGCGATGCGATGCAGTGGTTGTGACCGCCGGTTGCACCAGCTGAGGGATGGGGCCAGATCTGGGGGTCTGACCTCCGCTCTGGCCACAGCTCTGCCGCACGGAGCCTCCCTGCGCATTAACTGTCCTGCTCGCTGCTTGCCCTGAACTCCGGCGGCGCCGGGCTGCGCTCGGACGGGTGAGGTCCCAGCTTGTAAGGAACAATGATTGAATCCGAAAGTTTAAATTACTATAAGCGGTAATATTTATTAGTTTAAGACGACTCCACACGCGCTCCTTCAGTGCCCCAAGGGCAAGGCTGGGACCCAGGACCCCGACCTCCCATGTCCCCTGTCCCAGGAGCCATCAGCCCAGCCGGACTTCACTCAGCACGTCCCCAGCCCGGGGGGGCTGCGGTGCTGATGCTCTGCTCAGCCTCTAACGCCCGCAGCAAAACACAGCTCTCGGGTCACCTCTTTCCCACCGGGCTGGAGTTTGGTGTAGAGGGCATGGGGACGGGTCTATGGTCTACAGCAGCACATTGCAGAGACGTCCTGGGAATCTTTTAAAGGAGACATCAATTATGTGGTTGCCTGGGATTGTGGGCGACACGACGTGGTGGCTCCAGCGGTTCCATCCAGTATTGCACTTCCATATTTCTCTCTGGGATTTCCCAGATAGAAGCGAACGTGGCTGTCACGGTGGGTGAGGGTGGTGTGCCGGGTGTGTTTCGGAGCAGCTGTGCAGGCTTGGCCGTGTGTGCACCACGAGCCCCGGGCACGATGCCACCGCTGCGTGCCTGCGGATCGCCTGTACCAGCACAGGCACCGGGGCCAGCGCGTTTCCAGCAGCACCAGGGTCACTCCAGCAGTGCAGCGTGGGTGTTTTCTGTATGCAGAACGGTCCTTTATTTGGGATTTTCAGAAACGAGCTGGGCAAGTAATTCCTCCTTTGTCACTGGACGACATTTTGGTCTGTAGATTCAGTGAACTCCCGTGGTGCATGGCCAGTCCTGGAGGAGCTCCCCGACTGCGGCGCTGAGCACTGCATCGAAGCATCATGCATAGGAAGGGGCGATGTGTCCCCAGCTCTGCAGCACTCATGGAGCTCCCCCAAAACTCATGCACCGCTCGGGTGTGGAGGGCTAGATTGGGTAAGAAACAACCGGGGGTTTGGTTTCCTTCACAGGCCAGGCAGAGGCAGCTGGGGCTGCACGTGCTGTGCAAGGTGCTGCTGATCGCTTCATCGGGAAGAGAAGGGTTTGCTCCGGTGGGTGCGATAATCCCAGCGAGGATTTATTTGGTGGCTCCCACATGCCCAGAGCCCCTTGGGATGCCTCAGCCTAAGGGTTGCTCTTGGTGGTGGTTTCTCCCTTGCACGCAAGAGGACATGTGCAGGTAGAGAGGCTTCTGCGTGTGTGTGAGTGATCCGGTCCTGGTGGCAAGAGGAGTTTGCTCGTTCTGGTGGGATGAATGGGGGTCTATTGCATTCCTCACGGTAAGTAAACTGAGGAAGCATTGGAGCATTGACCTCGGATGTTTTTAAAAGCACAACAATCTCTAAGCTTTGGGATACTGCGTGAGTGCAGGGACTGTGATTTTTGGATTTATTTGGGAGGGGTGAGGGTGGTAATTTGGCAGGCTGGCTTTACCGTGCCAGCCTTGTGGTGAAATCCCCTCCCTGAAGCTGGTGGGAGCTCAGCCGCTCCCTTGCAGGCGGCAGCCCGAACCTTTGGGTGCTCAGAGGCGGGGGAGACCCTCCTTTTGGGAGCGGTGGGCAGAGCGCCTGCAGGTCTGTGCAGCAGTTGAGGTGGGCAGCTTGATGCGAGTGCCCGAGAGTAAGTACCAGAGCACGAAAAGTCTCTTGTCCAGCATTAATATGGGACAGTGAGACCATGTGTAAGCTTATGTTGCCTACTCTGAGGAAAACAGCCCATGCGCATACAATAATGTACCGTGTTTTAGTTAACTTCCTCTAAGTTACTACTTTGAGGATGATACAAAGCTGGGAGGGGGTTGCTAGAAAGCCAAGCGAGGATTTCTGGGTGGCTGGTGCCCTGCGACGCGGAGCAGACCTGCTGTCCACAGCCAGCCCTCCCGAAGGGGCCCTGCATTGTGCCATTGCTCTTACCCATCGCGGGACCTTAAAGATTGCCCAAATGTGGAGGTTAAACGTGGACTAATGCACACAAAAAAGGCAAGCGGAGCAGGGAAATCGGAAAGCAAATTGCTGCTACATTTTTCCTCTTCAGTGCAAAAAAAGGGAGGAAAAAGTTTCTTAACGAGGGTTGTTTGTAGGAGCCCATGCCTGGAGCCGTGCTGTGGGGAGAGCATCTCAAACACTTCGGAGCTGACCATCTAATGACAGCGCTCTTAATAGTTTTGTTCTAGTCTGTGTCCACAAATGCAGATCGGTATCTGCTCGTTACAGCTGGAATGCCTCAGGGATGTAATCTTAGGGCTATAATTTCATGGTGATGAGGCCAAAGTCAAGAAATATCTTTTCTGGGCATTGTAAGAAAACCAAACTACCCATTATGGGTCTTTTCTGGCAGGGCTCAGGAGCACAGATAGCCCAAGCCACTTCGATTGACAGCAGCCTGGGACACCGCTGGTGTCGCAGCCTCCACCGCCAGCCCTGGCCAAGCTCTCATGAGCAAACCCCTCCTGCAGAATCCTTTGGGTGTGCTGGGAAAGAGAGGAAAGGAGCTGCTTTGACTCAGAAGTTAGCAATAGCAAAGTAAAATAAATCACCACACTAAGATGAAATGAGTTGATACAACAATCAACTGTATTGACCTAAAAGTAGCATTATAAATGCCATTAAATTCAAAATCAGATTTCCCTAAAGCTCTTAAAATTGGGCTCATGTAAAAGTACACTGAGCGAAGCTGCCTGTAGGAAGAAGTCCTGTCCCGAGACATTCCAAAGAAATCCTGGAGAGAAGTGTCCATGTGTGCCCTCAGGCCGCTGCTGAGGTGGGACGGGCCCCTCCCTCTCCGCTCCCTTACACATGGGAGCATCGCCTGGCGCTGCTCAGCACGGGGTTTGCTCCACCGAGAGTGAGTAGCTCCGATTATTCCTCATGTAAGCTGATGTTTTTGAATTCCTGATATGTTTAAAAATGGGATTTTGTATTGAGAGCGTTATGGTGGGATCCATACTGCACGGCGCGTAACTGCGAAGACAGCGCACGACTGATTTGAGCAAGATGCAGGATTTATCAACTTGGAAAAAATAATGAAAGGAGGAGTAGGATATTTATTTTCTGTGGGGGCTGGAAGCAGGACCGGTACATGCTTGTGCTTCTGGTATGTCTTTACTGTCTAACAAACATTTTGATGGCAATAGTCCTAAATTGACTTGGCTGATGCCTAAAATGAGCTGGATATTGCTGTAGAGAAATTATCTGCACTTTATTAGATGCTCTACTTTATTTGGTTTTGAAAAACAGCTTTGACTTGAATGGATCTTCCTGATCTGGGTTGTTTGGTGCACTAATTGTAATCCTGTAGCCATAACTCTTTAAAATATGTACTACAGATGTACTAATAGATCCTGTTAGGGTAGTTAAAGTATAAAAACATTTGTCTTTAAAATATCATTCTGTCTCTTCGTACTGAAGTAAAATGAACTTGCCTGATCTTATCAGGCTTTGCAGGCCTGCCATCTACTGGTTATTTTTTTGTAAGGTGGTTCATGGGGCCTCATCTCTAAAACCCTTCAGAGAATGTACGTTTTAAACTTCTTTAATTGAGCTACTGGCTCCAGGGCTAGGAATGCTGCTGGGGACAGAGGCTATAGCCTGTGTGCGTGCCCGGCGGGGCTTGCTCCCAGCATCAAGGGTTGCACCAGCAAGCGTTTGCCTTCTCTCTGCACAGCCGAGATGTTGGATGTACAGCACACGCGGGAGGCTCATCGCTATTCTAGCTGGCCAGGAGAAAAGCCTTGCTCTCGCACGGCTCTCCCCCTGCTTTCCCCCGCCCCGGCGGTGCAGGGAACAGTTGTTCTCTTCAACTATTTTTAAACCTGCGCGGACAGCGGGCTTAGCGAGCGCTCCCTCAGATCTGCCGAGCACGGCTGCCTCGCGTTCGTGGCTGGCCCTGTGCAAAACGCGGCAGCGACAGCTAATACCCACGCATAGTAGGCTGGAGACAAAGCTGTAAAGGTTATGTTTCCAGCTTGCCATCAGGAGCTTCGCAGCATGTAGTGTGGCTGGTATTCCCCCTTTTCTGACTTTTATTACTATTTTTGCAGTGATTGGGAATGTCAGTCTTCCCCGCGCTGTTTTATAGGTGCAGCCGCGCTAGGACTTGCTGAACTCAGTGGATGTTTTGCAAGAGCAAAGATCCCACCAGCTTGTGATGCGATTTATAGAAAAAGAGTTTTAAGGCAGAGGAGACTGCACGGCGCGCCGCGGTGAGCATCTGCACGATGTGCCCAGGTGCACCGTCCCCTCCTCGAGCATTTTCTTGCACGTACCCTCTGCTTCTTACACGTTTCTGCTTAGTCCCAAGTGAGATATCGCGGTGCTTCAAGGAAGAGCCAGCCCAGCGCGCTGAAGTCCTTGCTGAAGGAGGAAGCAATAATTCTTTATTTAAAAGAGATTATAGCTTACTGCTGTAAATTACCGTATCTCTTTATTTGATCATGTAGCTAACGGCTCTGCGAAGGCTTAATGACAACTGGAGCCTTCTGCTGCACCGCGGCTGCAGAGTAGGAGGCTGAGAGCTGCTCGGGGCGGTAGCAGCAGCCGCCGGCCCCGGGGGCTGAGCAGGACCCATGCACGGCGTGGTGGGCTCGCGTTGCGCACTTGTGAGCGCTGGTGTGGGTGCAGGGTCGTCTTGCAGAAACTAAGATTTGCAGGTAGGAAGCGGAGCTGGGTCTCAGTGCAGCGGCAGGGGATGGCCGATCCTGCAGCTGCCCCTTGGCTGCAGAGCCTCTCGTGGGACTCTGCTTCCTCTTCACTCTCTTCCTTCTGAAGACTACCTATTACTGTGTACTTTGTTTTCCTTCCTTCTTCTTAAGTAATAAATTATCAAGTAATAGCTGCTACAAGTGGATGCATTTTAATAGCCCTTTCTTCCAGCTGTAGGCGTTTGTTAAACTTCTGGGCACTGAGGAGATCTCTGAGGTTCCTGTGCCTTTTTTCCTAGATATTAACTTATGAGGAAAATTCCCGGGAGGTCAAAGATAGAGTATGCGTAAAGATGAGCAGCACTTCAGTGCCTTCTCCCTGGTCCCCGTAGTCTTGGCACCACCGGGTTGCTCATGGGAAAGCCTTTCCCGGGAGCTGTCGGCTCCTGCAGTCCTGGAGCGCTCCATGTTACCTGGCTCTTCCTGGAACAACTATTTGCAACTGAGTGAAACCCTGGTCCCACCGAAATCAATGCTATTGACTTCACAGCAACTGATGTATTAGTCCTGCCGAATAACAGCTCTCAACTTTTACGCTGATATATGCAACGGAAAAAGCTTTTAGGGTCTGCCACAAGCTGAATTCCTGCCTGAGCCCAATTCTTGTTTTACTGTGCCAGATACGTACCCAAACCCCAGTCAGCTGTTGGGCTGTGAATGTGTATGGCAGAGCGGATCCAAACCCTTTAAGAAGATCAAGCCCTTGTTTGTTAAGGCTTAAAAATAACATCTCACCAAGCGCAAGCTATAATTTCCTGGGCCTTATGGGCGAGGATGCTCAGCCTCGGGAAAGGCGATGGTGCCACCCGAGCCTGGCCTCGCGTTTGACATGGAGCATTGCCTGCAAACTGCTCTAAATCGGAAAGGCATCAACTCAAAGGCATCCTGCAAGGGGCTGCTGGCCTCCGCCTGAGCTGTACCCTGCCCTGCTGCTGGGGCTACCTAGGGGCCTTATAAGGGGCCTTTCCCCATTGCTGTTCTTGTTCTCTTGGGTGTCTCTGCTGGCAGATAGCAGAGCTGGTTTAGTCTTTACTGGCAGAAGTTTTGTGACCTGGGAAAGATGCATCTACCCTAATCTGCCCGTTCAGTGCTCTTTCATAAGAAATTGGGGCTGGCAGGACAGGAAAAAACACTGTCGGTTAGCGACAGGAGCTTTCCGAGTAAGCAAAAACAACCCGAGTAAGCAAAAACAACCCCACAACAAAAATAACGATTGTCAGTTCAGAAAGTTCAGTAGCTTTCAACTTCCAATGTTAACATTTTTTTGGCTTCAGGCAATCTTTTCTGCACAGTTTCCTGTGAAAACTCTGCGCGGACCGGAGTGGTGGGAGCTCGGGTGCATGGATGGGGGGGCTGCCCCGGGGCACAGCGCAGCATCTCCTGCTGCGGTGGGGCGTCTGTGGCCGTGTTCGCTGGCTTGTGGTAGGCTGGTGGTTGCACCCATGTTTTGTATTGCTTGCTTCTAGGGAACACAAGAGCCCTCCTGGTTGTGTCGGGGTCCGGCCGGCCCCCGGAAGGCTGCGGGCGCAGGGTGGGCTCTGCCCACGGGAGCTGTCACCCCACCGGAGCGCCTGACCTCCCACGGCGATCCCTGTAAACATCTGACAGTATTAGTCACATATTCTAGGTTTTTAATTGATCGTGCTGCCTCCGTGTACATGATGTTTTTTCCAGGGTTTTACCATAATAATGACTTCTAATGAAGCTGATTATGTCTCCCATAAGGAACATTAATAGATGAATGCATTGTTCTTAAGGTACATCTCTTTACCGAATGAGCTGTAATGAGCGCGGCGCAGTGCTCCACGGAGCATGGGGTGCGTGGTGCTATATGCACACCACGTACCTCAGACATTTTTTTAACTTCCAGGCTGGATTCATTCTGCAAGAGATGGGGGAATGAGTCAAGTGTCTGAGGCAGCAGAGCTGAGCAGCATTGGTGGCGGCTGCCAGGTTTAGGGCAGAAAACAAGCCTTTACGTCTGCTGACATGCAGCTACTGCAGAATTAGTTTGCGCTCAATATTGAAGATCTTTCTTTCGAAAGAAGCATTGACGTGCTTCGCTACTGCAAGGTGCAAACTGAGACATCAAATGAGGCGTATGCAACACGAAACATGCAGAGGTTATTTCTACTTATTCTATAGGTCAAAAAAGGCACAGACATTGCATTCCTCTCCTCGGTTTTCTCTCCCCATGCGTATTACCAAATACTTTTCTTTTGGCTCTAAAAGCATATAATCTTCTGCGCAATGGCCTGTGCATGTTCAGACTCTAAATCCTTATGAAGTTGGGCTAATTTTCCTGCTTCAATGTAGTGAGTGTTAACAAAGTATCCTATCTAAATAGTGCTGTGAAATGCAAATTACCGCTTCCGTAGTAGTTTGCTTATTACAAACTCATTAAAATGCGTAACCCAAAAACTCTCTACTCTCATTATGGAGCTCTGTGCTACATCACTCCATACTATAAAGCAGCTGCATGTTGGCTCTTTGATATTGGAAACCCTATTGTCATTAACCTCATTATGACAATACTTCTTTATGATATTTGAAATGCATGCCTTTCAAGAAGGATGCTTTAAGGATGATAATATTTTTCTGTTTTGCATAATACAAAGTGAGGGGAAAACGGGCAGCAGGAGATGAGGAGACTTGGATTATTTATTAGCATCCCCGAGAACAACTGTGATTCTGTAAGTTTAGACACCAGTAAATGCTTGTGCCTTTGACAGTGATCCCTTGGCAGATGGAAATAGTGGCTCACAGACAGTTTTTACCCTTAAAATCTTCTGTTGCTGTGGATAAGTAACCCGGTACTTGTATGCGACCCGAGGTGTTTGCAGTGATAAATTGGGAAGTTTCTGAGGGTGCTAGTCCCACATGGACGACTCGCCCCTGAACTTGTTCATGCTTGCCATACTCTCCATCCTGAAGAAACACCCCCTGAACTTTAGTGGATTCTTCTAACCATGAAAACTTTTGGGTTTACCATTTTTTTTTTACTTTTTCCTGGCTTTTTTATATTGACTTTGAGACTGGAAGAAACTGGAGTTGCAGGTGGTGCTCAACGGGCAGGCGCACCCTGGATCTACACAACTGCAGTGTTTTCTCTTTTCATTTTGATTTCTTTCCTTGTAATCCTCAATGCTCCATTTGCTACCGAGCTGAATTCTTCATAGAATTACAATGACTTTTTGGTAAATGGCAATAGGTCAGAAACCATGGTTATAATATAAAGTTAGGACTGTCTTCCCCCTTTGTGCATAACTTAACATTTACTACCATTTTTATCAGCCAGTCACCCTGACACTGTGAAATAACGACTGTTTTTAGCTTCGCAGCTCGGTGGGTTGGCAGAGGCAGGTTTGCCTGGGACTCCATTGGCATCTGTCCCCCCTTCCATCCATGGCTCTTCTGACCGGTTACTCGTGTAGGAATTGCCCTTCCCACCGGCTGAGCTTAGCTCCGGTCCAGCTGCTGGTGTGGGACCTTCCCGAGCGTGTTTCTAACATGAGAGGACTCTGTGAGTTGGATCATCCCTGTCTGCACGTGCAGTCATTCCTTCAGAAAACTTCAGGTACTTGTGTTATGGCTTCATTTCTGGGCTTGGGTTTTTGTTTCTGTGTCCCAGGTTAGTGTTAAGGGACACATACACGTGGTGGTGATGCAGAGATCAGAAGAACTGCAATATTGGTAGACCAACAGAACCAGCTTCTCTTCCCAAAACGCACTTTTGAGTGTTTGCTTGCTTCCTTGGCGCTCTCAGTAAAGTTACCTTCTGATTTGCACCCCGTATTTCAAGACGTTTTTCAGTCTGGCCCTTACGTTTGGCAGAACGGGGATGAGCACAGCCCTCTGGTGATGCCGTTGGCCCAGTCTGCCTCACTATTGCTTCTTCTCTTGGATGTTGTATTAGCTGCTGCGGCACTTGCTTTTTCATGGTGCTACAATGATGTGGCACGGGTAGAGAAGGTCTCTGTGTTGTTTCTTGGAGAGTGTCTCTAGGTTTCTTCTCAGCCCTCCCCATTGTTGGGTTGGGTGGAGGTATGCTGGAGGGGAGATGGAAGGTGGTGGCATGAAGGTTGGGGTATATGGAGGAGAGGAGGAGGGTAGTGGTAGTAGGTAGTAGTGGTGTGGGTCTGTTGCATCCTCTCTGTTCTGCCTTCCTCGATTGGCATTTATCAGAAATTAAATGTGACAAAATGACTGGAGCCGGATTCGGAGCCAGGACCTTCCCTGGGATCGCAGCGGGCGGGCGGCTGCAGCCTTGAGCTTTCATGCTGTGGGTGATAGCAAGGGCAGCAAACCCCAACCAAACCGTCGACGTGCACTTGCAGCCCGCACGTGTCGCGGGGAGAGCGTGCACTGAAACTTCGGTAATGTTTTGTTTACACTGCATAAGTAATGCTTAATCTGCATGTCTGATTGGGAATACCTTTTTTTCATCTGAGTGCACTCCATTTTGGCTGGCGTATCTCTGGGGTGAATAACAAAGAGGATGCCAGTTGTCTGGAGGAGAAGCGGTTTTCTGAATCACAAAAGAGCACACTTTATCAGAAAATCTAATAATGTGCAACACTTTTGTAAACTAAACCCTGTGTGACCAGCTGGAACTTTGAAAATTTTACAAGAAGCCGTGGGGACAATTAATCGTAATAGAGTCAACTTTTATGCAATTTTCTGAAATAGCATGCAATTACATAATTTTTACAAGGGAAAACAGGGTTGGGGGATGGTTTAGGGAAGGAGTTTGTTTTGTGTACATAGCAGGAGTGTTA
Source organism: Gymnogyps californianus (assembly GCF_018139145.2). Classification (NCBI taxonomy): domain Eukaryota; kingdom Metazoa; phylum Chordata; class Aves; order Accipitriformes; family Cathartidae; genus Gymnogyps; species Gymnogyps californianus. The sequence continues at coordinate 1,839,189 of NC_059476.1, read as the reverse complement.
CTGTGTCCAACGAGCTGCTGCCTAGGACAGGGAAAAGCAGTGTATTTAGTTCCTATTAGTAACCTCAACTCATGTTAAAAAGAATATATTTATCCTTTCCATGTCATCGGCCGGGATGCGCCTTCCAGAAAAGTTTGGAGCAAACGCGTGCGACTTCCTCGCGGGAGCCGCTCTGCACAGCAACAATAGATGAGTGATATTTTTTTTTTCCTAAATATTACAAACATTGGCACTGATTCTGTTCAAAACAGACTCTCCTAAGGACAACCTTGCCAAATAGCCAGCTTCCTTATTTTGCTGGAGTAGACATCACACGTTTAACCGTACGTTACAGAAGTGCCTCAGGAGCCTGACACAATGATACTTCTTAGAAGGCAGATAGATATGTGACTCATTCATGTCTTAATTGGGGTGTTGTAGTGCGGAGAGCTCTTTCCTGCATGTTTAAATCTGGTGCTGGTGGGCAGGAGGGACCCGAGGGCAGGAGCGACGGAGGGGCTCAGCCCTTGGGCTGTCCCGTCCCCATCCCTGCCGATCTCCTTGAGAAACGCAAGTTTTTGTTAATTCTGCAATACCTGCTGAGATCTGACACATTCGGCTCTTACGTGGCTGGGGTTATTGACGTGTATTTCATAAATGAGCCCCTGTCCTCACAAGATATCCAAAAGCATCCCTCTACTAATTAATCTCATACAAAATCATGTACTTGCATAAGCAGTGCTGCTTGTCTCGAAGTCCTGGCTTCTGCAAACGGGGCTCGTGCTCCCGCTCGCGGGGAAGGGAGGGACGGCTTCTGCCTGGGGTAGCACTGAATGCATTTTCTCGTTTCCTACATGAAGGTTAAATTCTAGCATTTCAAGTCTCTGTCTTTCTTCTCTCTTCCCTTTTTAGCAAAATCTGCTTAAATTTTGAAACAGGTTCTTGAACAACTCCAAAGTCCGTCCCCGGTGAATTCCTCCACCATTAAGGCTGCTCTTACTGATGTTTCCCGTTCATTTTGGTGGAATGAAATGGCAGTCTGTCTCTTACATGATGGGTAAAAGCAGCAGTAAACTGAAACTGAAACAGAAGTACAATTCACAAGGGAAGCACTACTACAGGTTTAATGTATTCCCATCAGAAATCACAAAAGTCTTTCAGGGTCTTATGTGTTTATCGTTAAACTTCTGCAGCACTTGGATGACTGAGGGCACCTGTATATTTTACATTTTGTTGTTGCATGTAGACGTTTTATAAGCAGGTGCTGAAACTGCAAGAACCTCTCTGCTTTTACAAGCTCAGAGCGGGAAATGTTGGTGTTGCTGGGGAGTGACTCTGGCATGTTCTTAAATATTTCCAGAGGTTTTGGTATTGATTTCTCGTGGCAGGTTGTAATACCGCGCAGCAAGTGTCTGCGCTTTTTGAGGATGCAAGTAACACTAAAACAATCTGTGCCGCGGTACAAGTGGTTATTTCCTCATGCACACTTCATTACACAAAACAATTATTTATTTCAATCCATATATTGCTCTGAATCTTCTTTCCAATGACTAAACTGTTAGCATGTAAGCCATGATTTAAGCTAGCTCTGTGTGTAGCGTTTGTATCAGCAGTACATATTCCCTGAGAATGCTTTCTGCCTTTTCTTTGAAATGCAATTAGAAATGGTCATGTTTGTGTATCCGCCGGGAGTCCAAGTTTTCAAATTGCTGAGGAATTTTCCCTTATTTGATTTTTTTCTTTTTTTTTCAGCCCTAGAAAATCTTCATAACATAGCCAAGTGCTTAACTTTGAACTAGAAGGCAGGAAAACAGAGGACTGTGTGAAAGCGATGAGTTGGTAATTTAGACTCAGTATTAAAAGAGGATTAAGAAATGTCAAAATAAGAGGAAAGAGGGACAGTACGATGGGCACGGACCCTTGGTCAGACGAGCCAGGGGGGAGGGAGACTTGGTTCCTCCAGCAAACACCAGGCAGGAGTTGGGGTGCGGGGTTGCAAGTCTAGTACCCTCATCTTGGTACCTTTGCTACAGTTTGTCTGTTGTCTTGCACTAAAAATTTGTCACAGAGTCTGCGATGGAAATACTTTCTGTAATTGCCCGTATTATATGGATCATTGACCTTCAACAGTGGAACTGCTGAAGCAACTGTCCATTTATCTGGAAAATTACCACATGGCAAGAGCACATTAGGCCGTTTTACTCTGTCTCCTCTAGCAAGTGCCCGGGTGTTATTAGCTGCCGGACCACAAATCTTTGCATTTGGTTACTGGCTGCACCTTTAGTGATTAAATACAGAAGGAAAAGGAGGTAAGACTGCCCACTTTCCATCGTGGTATCTTGGTCTGGTTTCTTACAACCAGAGAGAGCCAGCGAACACTGGTTTTGATCATCGAAGTTAAGTATCAGCTTGAAAATATACACGTCAAAGTTGTAGATCAATGAAACAGCGTAAGACATGATAAGCAGCATGTAGGAGCCGGCACTCCTGCTGAAACCTGTTGCCTAAAATACAGTATTCATTGGGGCATCGGCACGTGCTTGTCTATGCCTGTGCTTCAGCCTGGAGTACTCAGAGTATTGTGGCACACCGAAGTCAATCAGTTACGTTTTGGATGAAGTTGCTGGTGGTTTTGAGGTGATCAAGACTTACCGTTTTCCCCAAATTCTCTCTAGTTCAGTCGCATGAAGTTTGATCACATCCTGGGCTCCGCAGGTGAAATTCTTGTGCTGGAAATGAACAAAATCCTGCACATTTGTGGCATTAAAATTCATGCTTCATCCTAGTTTTGCTCAAAAGCCCACGCGTGCACAGCCCTGCTTCCCGTGGTGCGGTGGCTGCTCTTGGACTGTCCCACGTCTCCTCCAGCGGCTCCCTGGCAGGGAGGAGCACGAGATCCTTGTTTTTGGGGACAGACCTGCAGAGCCTGCATTAGGGAACGCTGATAAGACGTCAAGGTACATCTACTCACAGCACAGATACTAAAATAATTCCTCTGAATGGGGTGTTTTCATGCAGATATCTCCAAGGCAGGACCGGTATAAGACTGTGTGTGTGGTGGGAGCAGGTCCAACCCCGGGACTCTGCCGTGTCTCCTGGGGCACGTGCAGGAAGGTCCCCGTGACCCGGTGGGATGCCCAGCACTGCTGCGTGCCGAGGACGGAGGACAAGCAGCTCCACGCGCACGTGCTCCAGCGACAGAGTGAGCGCATTTACAACCCCAGTGTTTTTCTGAACCATAAATGGCTCTGAAATGGGATCAACAACGTGCCCTGGGGCTGGAGGTGGGCTGGCAGCTCGTCCTGGCAGCAGTCGGGTGCTGTTGTGATAACTTGCACGTTAGATGGGAGGAATCCATTCTCCAGCTTTTCTAGTTTCATCCGGGACAAGAAGCATACCCATAAGCAAGCAAGACAGCAAATAACACAAATTTCAGTGCAAAATCTAGATTCTTTCTGCTGCTGCCTGAAAAGCGAAGCCTGGAGTAAACGTTAAAAAATTCTGGAGGGGCACTTTGCACTCTGTACTTTTTATTTCTATAGCAAATGTCGCCACCATGGCTGTTATCTTCTGTTTTGAGTTATCTTGAGTACATGAGATCTTTCATATGAATCAAAGATGGCCGTAGAGTTACTACTAAATGGATTTTGGACTATTTGAATGAGTTTGGGGTGGACGTGACTAAAACCCATTTATTGCTTGTTCAGAGAAATGCGTTTATGGGAGTTAATTTATTTAAAGAACTTCAAGTAAAGAGAGGGAATGAAAACAAACTTTTCAGTGACAGTTTCATAACGCCACTGCAAATTTACTAAAATACAGTACGCTCTGTAGTAAATGAAAATCTATTATTTCCTTCCCAAGTGTAGCTGCAACTCTCAGCTATGACTTTGTAAGTTAATGTTTGCCAGGCAAAACAAAGGATAAAATTAGATGCTCGTTAACGTCTGTTACACTTGCCTTATCTTGTAAATCTGTATGAGGGTTTAAAAAAAGACAAATGAATAACGGCTCACAGGTGACCAATGCCCCATGCTGCAGATGCCATGGTTCCTGGGGCAGCGCATCCTTCTGCCTTCTCTGCTTCCATCACTAATACTGAATGCTTAAAGGAAAAAAGTTTCCTAATATCAACTATCTTAAAAATGCAGTTTTATTGAACCTACCTCAAGCACTGACAATAACTTGAGCTTTAGACCACTGTATATTAATGATCCTTTTAAAAAGAAGCATTCCCCATTTATCTTGAGACTCTTGCACAGTACTGAAGCAGTTATGGTTGGGACTATCCAGCTAGATTATGCCTTTGCCTTATCCCATAATTTGCAGCACTTTCCCAGCAGCACAGCACCCCATAATAAATCCCCCAATCTCCTGGGTTATTTTTCTCCTGTAAATATTTGTATCTTTACCCATATCACTTGCTGGTGGGGAAGGTACTGGAGGAATACGGAGGTGATGGATCAGATGATACCTTCCTTGCTTCATTTCTTCCTTCTAGAAACGTTGACTATTTCCAGTTTTTTCCTCCCGAACTGAAATTTTACCCAGCAACTCAAAATTTTAGGTTAAAACACTTTGGCTGAAGATAACAGCATTCCTCTAGAGCACAGCATTCCTCTAGAGCAGGTTAAGACATCTCCTGGGTGTCATGCAGCTCCTTGTGACGTGGGCAGCCCCCCCACCCCGATGGCCTCGTCCCTCCTCCGGCACCCAGGCATGGCACCCACGGGGCTGCCTCGGGCGGGGGGGCGGTTTGGGGAGCAGGAGCGGGGAGTTGCCGTGTCTGACCCGTGAGCTGCCGGAGAGAACAGCAGCGACTCTTCCGAACGCGTGCCTGTGTATTTTCTTAATCCCATATTTAAGCTTTGCGCTCAGTTTCCAGCAAAAGTTCAGCCCTGGGGGAAAAAAAAAAATCAATCTGTTTTTTTAAAAGCTGAATAGCTTTTAAATATAGTTTATAGTTATAGTTAATAGTTTTCAATGAGATCTTTCAGAACTTGTATAGAAAGTTTGGAGACTTATTCTTAAATATTGTAATTAACTGTAATTTAATCTACCCCCTAAGGAAATGCCTTTAAACACATCTCTCTTATTCCTCTCGTTTCCCACAATTTATCTTGTCCTGGTGATGTGCCAGGATCAGGTATGGAGCAACCTCCGAGCAGGGCCGTTACCTGTGGACCCCTTTGAGGCACGCAACTGTTTACATCGTGCTTTACTGTGACTTTTGATGCTGCTACAAACCATTCTATTCTTAATTTTAACGTTCTTCTTGGTACTCTCCTATGTCTTTTCCAGCACAGGCTCCCTCTGCTGTGTTGTCCCATTTACCTCTGTTGAATCCCACATCAGAGGCAGAACGTGGAAAGCCTCAAGAGAGGAGCAGAAAATGACCCCGGGGCTGCTCCGAGGCTGCACGAGGGGTTCGTGGTGGCTGGGAGTTGGGATGAGCACAGTCAGGGCCTGGGTACTCTGAGTTAGTGGAAGAAAGAGGGTTGTGATAAAGCATTTGCGTGGAATTTTGTGCAGAATTTGGAGCAAAAGGAACATACCTACTCACAGGATAAACTTGTTGTAGGTGAACGTAGCCGAAGATGCGTAAGGTGGGTGCAATGAAGGAAGTTCGCATTTAGCTGAAAATAAGGGCACCGATTGCTCCAGGCGACAGAAGAGATGGGCCAGATAACAAACGGGGGCTGAGTTTTGTTTCAGTGGACAAATAAAGGCAATAACGCATGGGCAAATCTGGTATTTTCAGACTTGCAGCAGAATGACCAGCCTCTCTTACAGCCGATGGAGGTGTCCCGGCCATGGCCTGGAGCATGTCTGGTGCATCAGGAGAAGGATCGCCTGGCCAAGGACTGCAGAAGCCAGCAGAGAGAATTAAGGCCGCCCTACCTCGCTCTGTCTTGACGTTCTGTGGCTGGTTAGGCCAAGTCTGGTATGACTGAGGGAGCTGCGAAAACGTACTTTTAAATATGCCTGTATTTGAGAATCTATGGAAAACTGCAATTCATATATAACACACAATCTCTAAATATTTGCATTTTATTCTGTAGCTGTACAGCAAACGGTGACAGCAGGATCAAGCCGCAGACAGTCTTTGTTTTGTTAGCAAGAGGAGTTTTTAACAGGCTTCGTTTTCACTACATAAGCCACTCTGTGATCTTTCTTATGCATCTATTGCCCCTTGATCTTGCTGCGTGAGTGACAGCTACTTTACACTAGCATTATCTGTCAAAATATTATTTAACTGGAATACCTTCTAGAACAAGTTTTTGTTATTATTAGAAATAAAAATGCAGCGATAATTGAATCCCTTTATATTCCCTGTGTAAAGCACGGAGTAAGACATATTCACACCTAAGGGGAAAACACATCTGGATTTCCTCTTTGCCCCAAGACCGTGTGCTCTCCCTTACACTGTAACGGCTTTGATTCACTATACCTTAGAGGGAGATGAAATTTGCAGTGTATGCATATCATCTAAGGAAAACAATAGCATACATACATTTCTTTTTTGCTATAGGAACTGCATTAAATAAATATATAGCAAGCTGCAGTGTCACAACAAGTAGATGTACAATTACGAAGACAAAATACCCCAAGGAAATCAACACAAGGCTTATTAATATCCAGGCCTGCAGAAGACAACTGTCAGACAATTGGTCAACAAGGTACATGGTATCTGTTAGATACTGACTAACCCATTATGATCTTTATGAAGTGTCCTTTTGGGGGTCTAGATCTTCAAATATGAGTTGGAAGACCCTTTTCTTTTATTAGTTGCTAAGCTCTTTATACTTTTACCATATTGCGGCAGGTTAGAAGTCTGAGCTTTATTGTCTTATGTTATTGAAAATCCAGATTCCCGCAGCCTTCTCCCTCAGGTCAAGATTTGTCTGAGAATACATTCTCATTTCTCCATGTACAAAGGCTGTCTGGAGAGAGGCAGAAAAAGATTATGACTGTAATATACTTAAATCCAATTTATTTGCCTGACTAGAAACTTCCACACTTCACAATTGCTTCCTACAGAAGATTTTGTATTTAATTCCTTCATCGCAGTAAGAAGCAGGAATGATCTTAGTCCTCCAACAGGTATATACTCGGCACACACCTGAGCCAGATGAAGCACGGTGGAAGAGACGGTGAAAATAGCAAACGGACGCACTTATTTTGCATGTTTGCAGTTTATTTCTGCTTAAGAATAATGAATTTGAAAGGGATCTTTAAATATCCTGTGCAGAGCTGGCGTTCCGGGTCACTGCGCGGGTAAGCGGACGGTGGTGAGCCTCACCTGCAAACGCTGCTTGATGTAGACGTCATTTTGCACAGTAACTTCATGCTCGTGCTCCTCTCAGTTAGTTCTTGGTTTGAGGCAACTAGTTAAGCTGCTGTGGTCACTAACCACGCAATCATCGTGTCACTGCTGCTATTTTAAACCTTCATTTGAGAAGGCTTCAAAAAGATGCGAGGATCTCGTGTCAGGTTTCCTGCACCCTTTCCCTAAGCAGTGGTGGCACCAAAGGCTTTCTGCCCCGCTTCCAGCACCGGCGAAGGGAAACATGGACAGTCAGTAACGCTCTGGGCGATCTAGGTCCTCAGCAACGTGTTTATTTAGGAAAAAAAAAAAAATTGGATGAAAGGACTCCTTGCAAAATGCGGTGCTCGCCTTCGCACTGCGGTTAGAGGACTGCAGCTGAGAGCCTCGACTTTCCATAACGCTGCCCGGGGCCCGGGATACTTGTGACAGTTTACCAATCTTCTACAAAGAGATCGGTAAAGCCATAGAGGGAACAGCTGAAGTATTAATTGTAGCATCAGTTCCTGCTTGCCTTGGTTTTTGCACGTGGTCTGCAGTAGCGGTGGCAGCTCGTTGCTTGGGCAGGGCGATGCCGGGGTCCCTGCTGAGGGCAACGCCAAAAAGGAGAATTTCTTCACAGTTACCACGACCGCGTTTTGGAGCGGTGTACGAAAGTGGGACACAACGTAATTCAGCGTGAAGGTCAGATTCACTTTGGGGTCGACATCGCCAGACCGTGAGCGGGGCTGGAGCGATGCGGGTGATGGCCACCGCCTCCGTGTAGCTTGGCGGCGGTGGTCAGCAAGGGTGACGCAGCGCCCGCAGCCCCTCTGCAGCTCCCGGGGCACAGGGTTTCTTGGGGAGCGAGGGCTGGGCAGAGTCAGGGTGCTGGGACGCTCACGCAAGCGGGTGTGCATGCGGTGCCTGCACGGGTGCACCCGGGGACGGACAGCAGATCAGCGGGGCTTGAGCGAAGAGGGGTTGGCCAGTGCTCGCTGATGCACCGTGATGGGGCAAGGTACCACAGGGAAAGAGCCAAGCGACCCGAGAGCCGGTGGCTGTGGAGGGGGGACGCTCAGAGAGGTGCACAGATACCAGATGGCCACTGAGGTGCCGAGAGCCAAATACCCCGAAGGTGGAAAGGAGGAGCTGCCTCTGTCTCCTTCCAGGTTTTCCCGCTGCTTCAGGGCCATACGTCTCTCGTGTCTGTCATAAGGCCAAAAAACAGCCTAAAAAGATTGTAAATCAACTCTGGGACAGCTATTTATTTACGAAAATGCTACAGATTGTTTGGTTTGTTTTTTTTTTTTTGGAGCATCGAAAAGAAATCTCAGCTCATTCCTTGGTTTGAAACGGAGACGAGCGTAATTCTCCCAGAAAGCGCCGCGGCACCGATAGCTCCAGGGCAGCGGGGCCAGGCCAAATAAAGCTCTTCTTCATAGCAAACACCAAGCCAGAGGAGGGTCTTCTGCAGATCACCTGTGACATTCGGGTTATTTATTTGGTTGCTCCTGACCTTCCGCAACTTGTAAACTTCAAGCAGGCGGATGCGTGGCTTGTGCTTTCCACGAGCGCCGTGCCTGCAGTCCGTGAGCTGGAACAACTTCAGTCTCTTTGCTGGCACAGAGACCCGGAGCGCGGGTTTCCCGGCACCGTCTCCGTGCAGGCGCTGCGCATGGCTGTGGCGCTGGATTTTTTCATTTTCCTCCCAACCTTCAGGAACAAATTCTCCTTTTCAAAGTCTGCACTCCGTGGGGCTCTAATATCATAACAATTAATGCTGGAAAAGACTCCTGAAGCCACCTAAGCCGTCCCTCCTGCTAGGGCAGGATTGCTCAAGCATGCAAAGTAATTAACGGGGAGGGAAGGCGCGGGAACTAGGCAGGGACTTACTCTGAAGCTAAAGTTGGGTTAAAAAGTTGAAACTACCTGAAACAGCTGTTTGAGGGGAGGTGGCAGAGCTGCTCCGTCACCTTAGTGTTTGATGGTTGCTCTGGAAGCAGTTGTAATCACAAGTTTGGCCCAACTTTAACTCCTATTTCAACTCTTGCTTTTTTTCCTTAGGTTTGCTTTTTCACGAAGCCTGATTTTGTAGCAACAAGGGGTGATCTAAAAGACTTACAATATTCAGTGTTTACCGCCTATTTCAGAATCCTTAAGCGCCTATAAATGCATATGAAATATCTTTGGCGGATTCCTTGCCTGTTCTTCCTACGTTTCTAATTGCTAGCAGGAAAAATAGGAGGAATTTGTTTACCGGCTTCCTGCATAATATTCAGACATCTGGAGCTGCTAGGTCTGGATGGCATTCCTGAGGGAGAGAAGATACATCAAGGACAATTAGACAACTTGGGAACCGCAGCCTAAAGGGAATATGCCCAAACACGGCAAACAGCCCTGCGACGGTGACTCCGGCACCGACCGAGCCCCGGCGCTCGCCCCCTGCACCCAACCACCCTTGCTTGCCTTTTCTGCTCTTCCTTCTCTCTCTGATGCGTTTTTTCCCTCACTCCCGTTTATCACCTCCTTAAAGCAACCCGTTCGCCATCGCTGCTTGCTGGTGGCTGCCGGGGAGCTCCCGGAGCTGCCCCTGTTTGCATGGCTCGGCTGAGGACCGCGGCGGATGGAGCAGCGTATTTGAGCGAGGGAGGGAGGCTCTGATGGGGGATTTCTGACCTGCCGGTTTGCGCCGTCCTCAGGAGCATCGGCCCTGTCCCTGTGCCTTATTCGTGTGCAAATTTTTCCAAAGCAGGGGCAGTATCCTCAGAAAAAATAACTTTTGTGAAACATAATTTATGCCTGTGCCACTTAAGGATGCTTTAGAAGCTATTTAGTGAGCGTAAATGTTATAGTCTTCTATGGGTCCTGGCTGCGTGAGCCCTCGCCACTTCTTTCTCCTGTAACAGACTCGCAGGTACAAACTCTTGCATTTTTGTGGCTTCCTCTGGGCTTGTGCCGCTCCTCGAAAATCTAGGGACCACCACATGAAAAATGGGGAAAAGCAGTCCCGCAGGGATGCTTTCTCATCTGTGACACAGATGGGTTATTGATGATATTCTCTTTTCTTATTTAACTGCTTGAGATCATCTGAGAGATATGGTGTGGATTGATTTAAATCAGTGAGTCAAGTAACTGCTTTTAATCATGATTTAAATCAAAAAGTGAGAAACCTTGGTTTAAGTAATTGATTTTTTAATTTGCTTTGCATTTGTCCTTTTCCAGTTTCCTAAATAAAGGTCTGTCCCCTTTGGCGATGTACTGGAACTAAAATTCTCTTTGTAACAAATCGGGTGATATTTTTTTGCCAAAGACTACATAGTATCTGCTTATGTATTTTGTGAACATACTTTTATTCAAATTTTATTTTTACATAAAAACCATTTCTCTGCTTTATTTTTATTCCTTTTCTGTTGCACATGTTCTACACTTCATTGCATCAAGCTACAGCAGGAGAGGTGACTGGAACACAGCAAAGGGACAGAGCAGCATTTCTTTCTTGTAGATAGTCGTTTTTGTTAGACATATACCTGAGGAAAGATGCTAAAATATATTTGGCAGGAGGACGTGAGGCTGAACTAATCACAGCGAGTTCTGGGGGAGCCTTTCGGGGGTGCTCACGTGCACCCCACGAGGGGTATTTGCGCAGGGGCTGGCGGGGGCTCCGTGCCGCTCTGCAGCCGCAGGCCCCCACCGCGACCGATCCCCTCGCCCTTTGCTTTGCAGAATTAGCACGTATCGTCCTCTCACACATACGTACTTTTTGGAGCGAAGGGAAGAAGCATTATTTTTAAACTCCAGTTATTTTCTCAATTTCAGGGGAGCTAGCGACGCTAAAGAAAACCTCTTCGTGCTTCCAGGCAGTCCAAAATCACGAGTAGCATTGAAGTTTTCCAGCACAGTGGAGGCAAGCACGTAGATCTGAACACACGTAACGACCAGTATCTGCTCTGCTGAGAGCCGGGGAAGAGGACCGAGCTGCAGAGGCAGAGGCTGTTGTGACAAACAGTGATGCTGACGCGGCTGCCAGCGCTGGGCACGGTCCCCCCGGATCCGCGCAGCGTTACCCTTTGGTTTTGAGCACCTGAGTGTCCTTGGTACGTGATAGTACTTTTAGTTCTTGGTTTGATGGGTTTGTACAGGTTGATAGGTTTATTAGGTTACAGTGAATTTAAGCCTTAGCCCAGGTATTTGTACTTTCAAGTGATCCTGACCAGCCCGTGATGTATATAATGTACATTTTCTAACTTTATTTCTTATCAGCTCTGGAGAATGAATGCAACCTGAAGATAAATGTATTACGTAAACTCTGTACCGGCTGTGAGTTAGTGTGAGCGGCTGAAAACCCTTTCGTTACCGGGCGGGAGAGCAGCGATGCTCAGCTCCACCTTTGCCACCAGACCCTCCAGGAGGGGAACGTCGCAGATTTTATTCCCTCACATGTTCTGCTGAATATTTATATGCAAGTCGTTGGGAAAACTGTTGAAACTCTACGGACTTAATTCCTGGCAAGGATAGATGCGCGCTGTCGTTCCCGACTCACACTCAGCAGGCAGCTGCTGCCTGGCTGAGGAAGCCAGCATCAAATTGAGGAAACGCAGGTGGAAAGAAAATCGAGGAAAGACAGAGGTTGTGCTGCTGGGGAAGCAGGAGAGCTTCCCCCCCAAATGCTCTCTCCATTCATAGATTAGCAACTCAGACCACTTTCGGGTTGTTTTCCTACTGCAGGTGCTCGTCTCCCACATAACTGCCTATCCAGGAGGGGTGCAGCGCCACTGGCCTGGGATTTATTCATTCCTGCTAATGATGCACCGACATCAAATTTACGTGCATTTGCTGCCTCCTCACTGGCTTACTGCTTTATTGTGTTCGGAAACATCGGCTCTTAAAAAAGAAAGGGTAACTAGGACGGCTGCAGCGGCGTGATCTCCCCGGGATGCAGGACGGGGAGCACATCACTCCTCCGGGCTGCTTTTCCTGGTGGCACACACCCTTACGTTCAAAGCTCTGAATTTAGGGGGTGCAGAGGAGCGGAGACGCTGCCTTGGCCCTGGTGTCTGCTCCCCTGCCCGGGAGGAGCGGAGCCCCTCCACCGGTGCCCACCCTTGCCAGGAACCCCCTTAACAAACCACCCTGCTCCTCTGTGCAGCGTTTAGGTCCCCGAAAGAGGGCAAAATGGGAAACCGTGAGCGACGGGGAGGGGAAGCACAGGGGGACACCTTTGTAGCACCCAGAGATTGTTAATTTATCCACCTAAGTGGTTTACTGCTGTGGTTTTCCACCGAGGCACCTGCACTTCTGAGCAGGGCCTTCTGCCGGAGCTGGTGCCGGGATGGGTTTGGGTGGGCATCACGGTTTTTGGGGCAACGATAAAAAAGGCTGCGTCAGCTCAGCTGGCACCCTGCTTTGGCTCTGCCCCACCGGGGTGGGGGGTCCTGGGCAGGCGAGGGGGGCCCTTTGCACGGAGCCCCAGGGCTGCGCTGGGGCTGCCGGGCAAGAGGGGACGCGGACGTTTGCCTTGGAATATTGGCATTGGCGAGCGGGCGGCTGAGTTATTGGTATGGCCAAATGGTTAGAGCTAGCTCACAGGGGTTAGAGCTCATTCAGACCAAACTGGTGCTGCTGTGCCCTCTCCAGCTGGTCGTCTGCTCCCTCTCCCATGGCAGAGGAGTGCTTCCCGTCCCACAGCGCGCTGGGGCTGCCTGCTGAGGACCCGGCCGCCCAGCATTTCACCAGACGTTGAAGGAGGCCGGTGTCGGGAGCACTTGCTAGTTTTATGATGGGCTGATCAATATTTGAGCCTATCTTTTGCTGCAGCTGACAGCGCCTGGCAAAGGTTACACTTTGCACTTTCCCTCTAGATAAAACAGAACATAATGTCTTCTTTGAACTCTTTTCAGAATTGCAAATCGCCCGCTCCTGGAAGTGAGGTACAGTGAGATGCTTGTAGGCAGCTCTGCCAGCATCAGGCAGGGCTGGATTCCAGCAGACACAAAACTCATACGAACCAGGGTTCCTCCCCAGCGGTCCTGAGACACGGCCCCGTAGCTTCCCCTCGCTGGAGTGAGGAGAGGACAGAGCTCAGCGGGAGCTCGCCGGCTTCCTCGAGGACCCTCAGCTATGGGCAGCGTTTGAACCGCAGAGAGGCAGTGCTCAGGAGGAGAATTAAAACAGAATAGAGAAAATAGAGCTGTTATGTGCACAGGAGAGCCCAGGTAGCGGGGAGCACAGAGAGCGATGCTCCACGAGCGGTGCTTGAGCTCCTTCCTGTGGTGGCAACGACGAGTTACTTGTTGTGTACCACCAGCCTCGCGTCGGGAGGAGATCAGCCTGAGCGTACGTCTGCCTGGTGATGTACCCTCCATCTTCTCCAGCCAGACCATTGCAAGGAGGCCAACAGCCCTGCGGCACCTCGTGGCTCTGCAGGAGGTGGGCAGAGGGGCAGTGCGACCTGCCGGGAGCTGCCCGCTCTGTCAGGCTACGTAGGCTAACAGGAGTTGAGTTGCATGGCAGTACCAACCGGTTGCACAGCGGAGAAGCGCGTGGCCGGCCGTATGGTCACTCACGGTATATCCCTTTTATAACGCGATTTTATTGCTGCAGTCGCACGCGGTTTCCCAAGCAGGAATGGTCAAACAGTTTGTACTGGGTATGTAAAAACGGGGCAAGGGGAAGACAAAGCGGCATACGTACCACAGGCGTGCCTGGCGCTCGGTACAGGCAACGGCGAGGAGTCCTGGCCGCGGGCAGCTCCGGGGAGACGCTGCCCAGGCCGGCCAGCCCCTGGCCCCCCGGCAGCGGGAGGCGAAGGGCAGAGCCGCCGGCCCTGCCCGCTCTTCCCGTCACACGGAAAGCAGCAGTAATTTGCAAGTTGTGCATGCGGATCTTCAAAAGAACAGAATGTGGCCCTTAATGTTCTTTTGATGTATTTTTTTTTGTATGCAAATAAGGTTTAATTTCTGAACTTTGAACAGTTTGCAGATTAGTTATTAGAGTGTTGTATTATTAAGTTGTATACTCCTGGGGTCAGAGCGAGGCATTTGGAAACCTCAGTGAACATTATCTATATTGTTAAACAAAGTCAAGAAATTCAGACATCTGGTATTCACCACAAAAGCAGACAATCAAAACAAAGACATATTTGTAATCATACTCAGTAGTCTTTTTATGTGAAGTAATTACTAAAATAATCTAAAGACATGGATCAGATTATTAATGAAAATTATAGCCTGCAAACTACTGTAATATACATCTCTACCTTTCATAAAACAGACGGGAAACTGTATAATGTAATGAATAGCCCTGGGGTTGTGCAATGCCAGAATTCATACTTTGAAATCTGTTGTCTCAGCTGATGAGCTCTAAGGGGAGTATCGGCAGACCTACTGCTGATTGGGCTGTAGATGGTAATTTTGAACTCTACTCTTTCTATCTGATGTACTGATTTTGCTCTTTTTGCACTAAAGAAACTAAGTATGAGTTATTAATGAATTCCTTTTAATATAAGCATTTATATGCATATAGCTGGGTAAAATTCAAAATAAGGTAGAAAACATCCAGGGGTAATTTGCCTGTATTAACATAGGAACGGGAAGCCGAGCAGGGCTACGAGTGGGAGCCTGCACAGGCTTCCCCGGCGGTCACGGGTCCGGGCTGTGGGTTACGTTCGCCTGCGGCACGCTGCTCCGCAGAGCACAGTCGGAACCTAGACCCAACTGCCAAAATTACTTGAAGTATATACGCTGATGTAGACGTACACCAGGGACGAACCTGGCCCTCCGAACCCTGCGGGGTCTGCATTCGGGGCCGCGCGTTCCGCTGAGAGCAGAGGGGCGACGGCGAAACCGCGTGGAGGTGGAAGCAATCCCCTCCCGCGCTCCCGGGACAAGGGCACAACAGCCGAGCACTGGGAATAAAATGCCACCTATGTTCTCGCGCTGATGAATATCTTGCAGCGCAGAAATAGCTCTGCACTGACGAGAAGTCTGGATTTTCAGCTACTGTTTAAGTTTCTCTCCTTCTAAAAGCGACGGTGAGGCTCAATCCTGTCATCCACTTCCTCTTACAACTGCCGCCGACTTCAAAGGAAATCCTGCTGGCAAAATAGCTACAGAATTGTGTCAGTAGTTTATTTGCTCCCAAGATTAGATAATTAATGAAGACAGAATATTAAAATTACATTTACATAAAGCTAAGGGTAATCTTAAAGTGTTCTATTATTTTGTAAATGACCCGAAGTTTGTAACGCATTTATAATCATGAATCAGGAGACAAGTCCTTTCAAATAAGGAAGCACAATTTATAAACTCAGTTTCTTTCATTATTCATTCATACTGCTGTTGAATCATCTGCTCTTCAAAACCTGCAAAGCCACAGAGCTTGCTTTACCTGCCGATGCTATTCTCCGAGAAAGTTAAACTAAACTCTGTGTTTGAGTCAGTCCAAATTACAAGAGGTGAACTCCAAACAGATCATTTTGCTTGGACCTAGTTATTCTGAAATTCTACAGGACTTCTGCCGTTTGGCTTTCCCTTCAGGTTTAGACACGTGCTACACCTGAATTACTGAAGACTTAGTGATGGCAAAACGAGACATGCACTATTTTCAGCATAAAACCATGCAAAATATCGATTCCTTTCCACTCTAGTGCCGTATTTGTGGCAGTACCCTGAGCGATTGCTATCGTATGAACTCATCGTTTTGCTCGTTTCGAAATAAGCATCTCTCACGCATCAGAGTTTTATTTAAAGCCAATTGCCCGCTCCCAGGTGCAGTAGTTTTCCCACCCCTGCAACGCTGAGGAGGTATTTTCATCATGCAAGCCTCTTGTGTGTGCATGGCCCTCGGTGGGCGGCCAGGGTTGAGCAGGATCCACCCGAGTCAATCGGGTCTGTAACCCACAGGCTATTCCAGGAGCACGCCCTCGGCAGCTGTGCCCAAAGCAGTAATAATAAGAATCCCGAATTCCTCGTCATAATGGCCGGCACTAAAACCGAACCGCCCCACTGCTTTTCAACACAGATAGCAACATTTTTGTCAAGAAACGGGAGAGAAAAACTTTTAGCCCCTTTTCTAAAATAACTGTCACAGCCTTTGATCTGGGGAAGTGATTTGCTGCACATAAAGACAGAGAAAGTGTCAGTTTATAAAGAGCAGGATTTTGTGACTCAACTTTTAACACAGTTGGAATGGCTTCAACATGATCGTCAGCAAAACTGTCAAATGGATGTAACCCTGGCAATTAAAAGCAGACAGAAAATTCTGAATGTTATTTACTAACTATTCTAAATTATCTAATCTTCAATGAAATAGCATCTCTTTACTAAATAAAACACCTGTTTCCCTTTTCTTACAAACCCCTTTTAAAATTACTCTTCTGAACTTTCCTTTCTTGACTTTTACTCAGAAGTTAACATTTTAAAAGCTTCATCGACTCTTTCCTTTGCGAGCTACTGAATCATGGGCTCAAACCATCTTTCACTGACTGGGCATTTTCCAGATAGAGGCATTGAGTTCAGATAACTTCCTTTTATTTAAAGGCTTCTTATTACATTGATAAAAAATACCTTTGTTCAAGGCTCGAGCAAAGCAGCATCCAGCGGGGTGCTGGAGGCAGCCCTGGGTGCAGCCAGCGCTGAGGAATTGGGGATGGATTCCTGAGTCCTCTCCTTGTGGGTGTGAAGATGAGGGTGGTGAGGGTGAAGGCCGATGCTCGGGAAGGCGTCGGCAAGCAGAGGGAGCCTTTTGGCACGAGCTGGGAGGCACACGGAGGATTTTAGCTGTGCTCTGCCTCGCAGAGAGGCTGCCGCTGTCAGCGTTGTAGAATGTAACGGCATGCCCACATTCCGCTAAACTTGTGTCTTGTTTTTCCCGGGGCAGGGACAAGCCTGGCTTAGGACACTAGTGAGAAAGGGAGAGATGGTGTTGACATCTCTTTATTAATTAAGGCCTAATTCATAACAGTGTGTGTTTAACCAAGCAACTCGGTGGATCCAAATCTCATGCTTGGGAAGTAACTTGCAGAATCAAGGTCTTACCTATTAACAGTTTGGGTGATCGTTTTTTAATAGTTTCAGTTGAAAGGGTTCTGCTTTCTCACCCCGCTGGCATTTTGTCCTTCGCAGATGTGGAAATCTGAAAGCCAGTCCTGCAGTTCTAATTTGTCTGCTTTGAGCTCGCTCTCTCAAACTTTCCATCTGTTTCCTTATTTTCTTAGATTTTAGCTGCTGCCGCCCCGCAGAGCGGCTCTGAGCACCGCTATTTTAATTCGGAAATATGGAAGAGTAGAGAGACATTTTCTTCCTCCTCCCCTTCATTTGTGCCTGACCAAGAGGGCAGCTCTGAGGCCGCGGGGGGCTATCCCACCTTGCTGGCGGCGATGTGGACAGGCAGCAGACAGGTTTTTGTCTGTACACCCGAGGAAGCCTGGGACCGCACCGGAGGGCACCGGTTTGCTTGACTGCTGCAGAAGCAGAGGTGGAAGCAAGGGGATCTCTGGTGAAGTGCAAGAATACAAGAGGCGAGGGATTATACACAGTGCAAAGCTTTGGCTACTCCACGTGTGGATGCTTACGTTAATGTAATTAAGAGGTAAAAGTTAATAGCATGGTTTCAGTCTGGAGGGGGAAGAGTTTCACAAGGAGCTGGACAGAAATCTCCAGCACAGACAGCCTTGCAGGCCTTGAACAATTGGAAAGGGAAAGAAAATACAACACAGACCGCGTGCTACTGCGTTAACGTTCTGAGAGAGACGATTGCATCGTAATTGCTCTTAGTATTTAACGGTCGTGCCTGCTTGGAACCATTACCGGCCATCACTAGGTGGCAACACAGCTGGTGCAGAGATATCCCATGCTGAACACGCGCGCAGGGAAACCTCAGGCCGATTTCGCATTGCTGGCTCCGTAGATTAGGACAAATCTTCTTGCTTCTGTAGGTCTGTATTCCATCTGCAGCCTTCCTGAAACTTCACAGGCCTCTCACTGTGCAATTACAGGAGGATTTTAGTCTGATTATACATTAAAAACTCCCCTCTATAAAGAAATTCAAAGATCAGAGACATTTTCTTTTAAGTATTACATTGAAATTTGAACACTCCTGCTGCTTATTACAAAATGTTTCTACAAGGCACTATGGACCGCTTAGACTTTGTATTTTCATTGTTAGAACTTTTTTCTTTTCTCTATTTAAACATTAAAACCGAGCATTTCACTTACATCCTTTTTTTTTACTGAAACGTATGTTATGGAAGTTTTAATTACAGCCTGAACAGAATGCATAGTCACAAGTCATTGTTACGGATAGCATTAACAGGACTAAGAGAATCAAAACCAAACAAAAAATAAATGACAATTCTGTCCTTCAGATATGTGAAAGCGTGAATGCAAATTCTACAGTCTTATTTTTTCTGATCCCCACTATTCTCTAATCTTATCAAATGTACATTCCCATATTCTGAGTCAGTCTGATAAAGCAGCTTGCTATAAAGAAGTTGCATTAGATTCTGCAGAGCACATTTTCCTAGTAAATCCAATTTCACAATTTTTTCTGGTGACATATTAGCCATTCCTTAGTATATAAAATGTTCTCTGAATATTTTAACTACCGTGTTCTACACCACCACGTAGCATAATGCAGTTGCACGGTACGTGATCTTTCTTTAGGCACCACTCTTTATTGGAAACGCAGTGCCGTTTTACAGTACGCTCCTTGTTTACCCTTTCAAGGGGGAGGTAAGTAACGCTCCCCAGTAAACATCGCGATTACCAGTACCTGCCTTGATGCAGCGTATCTGCACAGTTAGCTTTTGATACCACTGTTTGTCTGTGAATGGAGGTGCCTCAAGGTTCATAAATCTGTATGCAGTAGTATGGGTTCTCTAACAGCAATTCATTTTAATTATGTGAGACATAAAAAGACCACCTACAGATGAGACAATACAGCTGTAAGATTCTCAAGGTTACTATGGGGAATACTTCATAACTGAAGTATGTTTTCCCAAAGGAATTATACTACCATTTGATTTAATTTTTAATTTTTACATTTTAATCAAAAATAGATCAAATGGTGGTGTTATCTCCTGGGAAACATACTTCAGATATGAAGCAGTCCATGTTCCTTTTAAATATGTAAAGCTGCCATTTATGTATAACTCATGAATGACACCCTGTGTTGCAAGCAAATATCATGCGGTGATTTCTATATTGTTTCAGTAACAACACTATAATCACACACAAATACCACTACTACACCTGATTCTACAAAGCAAATGGCACTAAACAGCACGGACTTGAGAAGCTAATACAACATACACCTAGCGCTAAGTAGGAGCCACCACGTATTGACCGTGTGCGCATCGACACTGGCAGGGACCCCATCCCACGGGGCAGCCACACGCCAAGGAAGTTGCCGTTTAGGTTGCTGAAGGCTGGCGTTTGAAAACTCGGATTCGGACACACAGCTCGGTACGGGACAGCAAAGAACCAAGCACACAACACGTTCAAATCCGGACGTCACAACTGAGAGACCTTAACACATACGTTGTCACGGAACGGCAAAGGGGTTTTTGAATTTGGTGAGGAGATATTACTTGACAGAGGACGAGGTTCAGATCAGTGAATGCCTGTTTGATCTTCCTGAGATTTTTTTTTTCTTCTTTTTGTATGTGTTTAAAAAGAAAACAAGATGGCCAATGTTTTTCTGGCTTACTTGTGAAAGTGTTGGGAATAACTCAGGAAGACAGAGCAATGGAGGAGTCTCGATGCCCCTTGACGTGGGACATTGCCCACTGTTCCTGTGGATTTTAGTTCTCACTAACAGTCACTTCAGTAAAATATCTGTCCCCCAGCAATGGAAGCTCTTGGTGCTTCTCAGAGCAATACATACATTTTTGCATACGCGGCATTTATATGGAGTTGTCCTGAATGGAAGTTTCATGTGTGATAAAATATCAAGGTGTAACTCTTCATTTTCGAATTACTGCCCGTAATCAAGGCAAAACCAGCATTATTAGTGTGTGACTATTAATCTGCTAATACAGGATATCACGTTATGTTCTCAGGAACCGCCATACGGGGTTCTCAGGAGAGCTGCTGAGGTTCTAATATGTATAGTTTTCCCAACTAATTTAGACATAAACACCACTAATTTTAAATATATTATTTTCAACATATATTTTGTATAAGTATAAATTTGTCTTCATGGCTAGTCATATACAGACTGCCTCTAAGCCCCACATATTAAACCCAAAATTTTGTTTTTCCATCTTTTTTTGGCAGTCAAAATGACAAGTCGACGCGTAATTATCATCAAATGAATAGTTAAGCGAATGCTAGTACCACAGTCTAAAGCAACTAAACCTAGTACAAAAATTTTACGTAACACAGATAATATATTTATTATTTTCATCAATATTACATTTATCCTACCCCTTTCACATTTGCTTTTGCGCTTCTTGCTGCTTCAGACATCAAACCAGGATTCTCGTCTCGTGCTTCATCTGCTTACCTTTATACAATATGTATGTACAGTGCTAACCAGCCAAAATCCTGCTCATCTATAAACAGAGAGAGTTACTTTACCCTCAATACATGCAAGAATAGGTGACAAGAAAAAAAATGTAAGCAAAAAATGACGCCTTCATCCTCCCGCCCCTTGGTTTCAATATTGCTGTTCCCGAGGACAACCGTTCCTTTTCCAGGACCGCTAGCCTGTCCTGCGTGGCCGAGGTTAGACTTTTCCAAGGCAGACAGTTAAAACCCGTTTTCTCCAGAAAGGAATAAATGCAAGCAAGCAGGTTAACGTGTACTTATTTATCAAACAAGTTCCATTTTATTGTTTGAAGATTTTTGCAGAAATGCCAAGTTAAGGTGAGGGCTTTAAAGGGCAGCGCGCACCCCGTATGGGCTCTAACAGCCGCGCCGAGACCGGCAGCTCCTCAGGAAGGCTTCACGCAGGTGACTGCCCTGTACCCGGGCTCCTCACAAAGCCCTGCAACACCAGGCCTTCGTAGCGCAAGGCAATGGACTCTCTTTTGGGTTAAGAAGAGGTGAACGGCCAAGCTTAGGCGCACACCAGCAAGCAATCGGATCCTGTAGGTGAGCAGTCTGTCGCGGCAGCTCCTGTTAAGGCCCCTACACCTACGCCATACATAGCTCGGAGGTTTTACGCTGGACTAAATTTAGTCTGCTGCACTGAGCAGAAGCTGTCCAAAGGAGCAGCCCTTGGTTCAGACTCCCGTGGGGAGAACCCGATGCGCAGCAGGCGTGGAGGTCCCGGGGCAGACTCATTTTGAGAGAAACCATTTCACGTGCGCTGAAACTGCGCCACCAACTGCAGCGGCGCACAGCAAGTGGCAGTGGTCGGGGGATTTGCTTCAAAACCACGCTGCTGTGAAGCAAAATGATAATCTAAATACAGCAATAGTCTAAGGAGCTCACCGTTTAGATTCATGAAGGTATCTAGACACCTACGTTTCCACTGAAATCCACAGGAACTTCGGTCTGATCCTCAGGTGTTCCAACTAGGTGAGGAAAAACAAAAGCTGGAGACACAGATGGAGAGGGATCGGTTGAAAAATATTAATGTTTAACTCCCTATTAAACCAAACCTGTAGAGGAATTACGTCGTTTCAAAAATCAAAATATTGATTCTGCATATCATTCATACCTCTGGCCCATGAGGGGGAAACACTGTGTGGGCTATACTGCACAAACGAAACTGTGTATAATACAAACTACAAACAGTTTTTATTTACCTTTATACCTCAGTGTCTGCAGAATGCAATTCAATTATTCATGGAATAACAAAACCAGTCAGTATCATACTGTAGCCAAAGTGGTGTTTAATGCTTCTGCTTTTGTAAGTAACAATTTACAAAATACAAAGTTAAAAATATTAGATTATATCATTTTAACCTGAATTAAAAACAGGCCATATGCCTAGTTTACAATATACACGTAAATAAAGCATCACTCAGGTTGTTTTGTGTACAAACCACAGTATTAGGAAATATAAAGAGTATATATTTTTTATCAATAAAACAAAATTTCATAGTTATACAAGGTGAAGAAAAGTCTTACAAAAATAATCTTGAGGTTCTACTGCAGATTTGACACAAATCTGCTTTAAAGAAATATTCACCTGTCCCACCCTGTACGGCATTCATCTGTACCTGTCACAATAGCTTTATGATTCTGACTGACAAATCCTGAAACAAATTACAAACACAGTACATCTATTTAAAAAAATACCACTATTATAAGCTTCCAATATATTAAACTATTAAACTACAATTTGTTTTCATACTGGCTGATTTATAAATGCATTCCTTGCCCCTTCAGAAAGCACAGAGCAAGGAATCGCATCCTAGCTGAAAGATTCACTTCAAAGTTTATCCAGAAGCGTATGCATTCTCATTTGTGAAAAAGGCCGGGATAACGATGATGTTTCTAAACAGCTAAACACGTTTCTCATCAGCTGGAGAGGTGAGCTAACACTTCAGAAGGAGCAGGGCCGGCAGGCGGTCTGCAGGGACGCAGGGAAGCAGGCACAGTGACACGCAGCAGCTGCTGCTTTGCCCCACGACGCGACGCACGCATGACGTGAACTCCAGCTCCCAAAGTGAGCAACACCAGCTACTTCACTTTGGGATACTTTACACAGCATGTAACTGAACTGTTCATCTATCCAGAGTACTTTATTTATCAGCAGTAGCATTCCCAGAAATGTAAGTAAAAATCAGTGCAAGTTTTTGTTGGGACTTACGGCCTCCCGCAACAAGGAAGAATGCAGAACGCTAATAAAAAGGTACAGCGCAGTGACCCTTCTGCCTTGAACTGCAACTCCCAAAGGCTTCTTCATTATTTTTTTTAATATTGTAAGCTAACTCAAGAAAAACAGAAAGGAGGGAGCTGCTATTTTTGACAAATACTAGGGAAGAGCATCCTTACACTGCGCAAATTAAGCATGAGTATACACACGCACTTGAATTCTAGTCATACAGGAACTGCTTCTTAAATATTGAAGATACCAGTGCTTAATAAAAAGAGCGAAGTCAAGTTTAACATTTTCCTGAGAGCCAATACGTTTTTTATACCAACAAACAACAGCAAAGAAAAAAACACTGTGGGAAACTATTGACATTTTCATAATTTCTGTGACATTTGATGTTCAAGGCTTAGCTACGAGGCAAGAAAGGACGCCCACAACAAAACCCAATATAAAATACTGGTTTTGAATCTGTAAAAAGTCTTTCCATTCAACACGTGTCCCGTTTCTTGGACTCTTCCCATGCGTCTGCCTGCTACCAGTCACTAGAGCATATAGGATATGGAACTAGGTGTTCCCATTTGACCCAGTCTGGTGCTTTCGCAGTTAAACAACTAGGGAAGATTATCCTGGACACTGAAATGTTAGGGACGCAAAAATTAAAACACTTATCAACTCTGAAGGAACAGAAAGATACAGATGGGTTTTCATAGAAATCTTTGCTAAGGAAGAAAGGCAGCACATTTCTGTATCAAAAACTTTTTTTTTTTTAATACTCACTCTTTCATTACAAATTGCGTTATGATGCAGCAGAGAGGGTAACTGCCAACTGGTTTTCATTCCTTTTCTATTCTAATGTATTTTATTGACAACAGTGTAACTACATGAAAGTGGTAACTGGGATAGGCTGAAAGTGAGGGCAGTTAACTTTCCATGAGCTAATCTATTTCTACTCTCCTTTTTGGAGTTCATTCTCAAAACAGATGAAATTGGTAGGGGAACAGAGGGGTTTTTTATTTAAATATTATTATAGAATTGATCTGACATATCCTATATTGTGTTCCTAGGGAATGCAAAAGGCTACAGTTAAAAACAAACAAACAAAAAGAACCCTACTTGTGACCATTTTACTCAAGTTTAGTTTCTATAGCATAGCATTTAGATGTTCAAAATGTACACGTGAATAACGTAACTACTCATCAGTTAGACTTGATGTACACTGCAGCATTATATTTTTAACAGTGTAAAGAAAGTACAACAGGCCCATGTTCACACTGCAGTCAAAAATAGGATAAAGTTCTCCTATTTGGTTCAGCTGTATAGCCGCAGTAATCTCCAAGGACAGTCTTGAGAGTCAGGGTGGACAGTGTAATAAAATACCTGCACAGTGTGCAGTAACAATGGGAAGACTAATACGAAAAAATTACATTAAAATCGAACACTAGTATGACTTCATCAGCCTCTGTAATGCAGCCACGAACTATGACCCGTCCTGTGATTTATGTATGATAAGATTTTACAAAAAAAGCCCAAGTAATGGTTACTCTAAAAGGAGAAGAATTAAAAAGAACATGGTACAAAACCTATGAGGACCATAAGGAAAATGAGCTGGTTCTCAGTTTTACCATATTCCATACCAGATTAAAACACAGTTAAGTTTAAAGCAAACAGAAGAAATATATACACAGGTTACCTGTGAATTCTTAACATGATAAAATTTGAGTAATTTAAATGAAAAGCACCCTTTTGGTTTGATAATCCATAGACATATGCCCCGTGTTTAAAACATGATGGCATACTTCTTTGCTCTAATATATTCTAGCAGAAAACTCTTCCATCATGGAGTCCAAGTCTATTTTTGGTAATCTCCTCTTTGGATAAATTTTGACCATACACTGTTCTACGAATCATTACGTGTCATACATTTTACTTGATGAAGCATAACAGGTTTTGACTAATTTCGCAGTAACTAAACTTCCAGATACCTTTTAGCCTTTTACCTTCAAGCAGCTATTTCAACTTTCACAGCACAGGAACTGATGCTTAGCCATCTTTTTTTTTTTTTGACTGCTATTATTACCAGTATTTTTAAAAAACAATGGCTGAAAAATGTTGTAAAAATGAATTGCCCACAAAATATGATCTAGTTACCTTGGTAACAAATATGTAATTTCAGTCTTTAGAAAACATTTTGTATTTTTATTTTCCATTAGTTGATAAACTCCGATATCAGTATACAGGAATTTGCTCATCGTACTGTCATTTCAAGTGAGGGTATTTTCCTTTCCAGGTTGCATAGATACTATTGCTTGCATCAACTTGTATTGGGACTGGGAGGATTCAAGATGAGCTTCAGATCTTCAAGGTAACAGGGAAAACACAATTTTTAAAACCACTGTGTTTCTTGGAGATTTGATCTTTTAATGGATTGTACTGTTCTTGTGATTGAATAAAATTTTGAAGTGTCTGAAAAATTTTGCTTTGAAAATATTTATTTTCAATATAACTAAAATTTATACTGGCTTGGAGGAAACTTATTCTTTCCTAACCAAACAGTCTGTACGCCAATTTAGTGCAGGTCTGCTTTATAGACTTATTTCCTCATCTATTACTCAATTCAATATTTATATGACATTCATATATTTAGGAAGAATATCTCCTTAATAACAGTCAACTCGGTGCTAGCTACAACTCAACACACAATATGGGGAGCATTCTAGGACTCTGAAAAACCTTTGTCTAAGGATTTTGCATTCTGATAAACCCCACTGGGAAACTAACCTTTAAAAGCCTGTCACTAGATTTTTGCAACTTTGGAGCTACCATTTTAATTTAAACTGGCTACTGGCTGCTCTCAGAACAGGCGAGGCCAAATGCTGTTACGCCTGCCGTATCTGTTTTGGGTTGAACTCTGCCCGAAAGCTGAGTGGCAGCAGGGCACAGCTATGGCTCAGCAGTTCTCCAGACAGCGGAGATTGCTTTCTTTGTGAACTTTGGCAGGTCACAGCAATTCCCCTCCAGTGCAGAGGGTTAACACACTGCCACTCAGTTCTGAGCTTTCAGGACCCTTCTGCCTAAACCAGAGCAGCCACTGAAGTGTTACACCCAAAGAGCAGAACTTGGCTATCTTAGAGTCTAAAAATCTGAATGTGTTTAAGGCTTATATAGTCCTATACGCTGGCAAAATGTAGATGAAATTATTTGTGACAAGCCAATAGAAATATGTCGGATGACAAGTTCAAGACTTTTTAAACAGATCACAGTAACTGGAAAGACAGTCAGGGAGTGTCAGATGCTATCTTAACAACTTTGTGAGGACTCTACAGAGCTGAATTACTATTCATCTTCGCTTTATAGAGGGCTGTTCAAATAATACTCCTTTTTCTATTAGACACTTACCTGCCACATTCACAAACTCTGCTTGTTATAAACAAGCTAGAAGTATAGCGTGTAAGATACCTGAATTGGATGCATATTTTGGATTTAAATGTAAATTTCAGCAGGACTTTTACTGGCCTTCACAGCTGCAAAGCTGAATAGCCCTCTAAAAATGAAGACATTTCTGTCCTCCTACTTCTGCCTGCACATACAGGGCTGCGCTAAAACTGCAGGCCCTGTACCCATGTAAATGCAAGGACCGTTTTCGAAGAGTATCAGAGAAAGTGCCCAAGAGAGAGGAAAATCTCTTGTATCAACATGACCTTTGGCCCAGCCCCAGGTGAAGACTGGGCCAAAGGCCAGATCAACTTAACTAGTCTAAAACATTAAATCAACCTTTTTTTTTTTTTTAAACATATACTGAGCTACCTTAAAAGCAGAAGCATTTTTTCAAGTGTAAAAACAAGGATATCCATAATTGTGCACTGAAAGAGTAACACATACAGCAAACTGCTATATGCTGAATACCACACACAAATCCACGCCGTGAGTGAATGTACAGATATCCAGCTGTACAGGCTTCACAGGTGCATCTTTAGAACTTAAAGAGAAAAGCAGTGTTGCTGATCTGCCGTCTCTCAATTTCTAGAAGCCCAGGATATGATTGAAGTGTCCCTGAAATGACAAAATTTCATGTCACTAAAAATTATCTCATCAAAACCTGAAGTCTTTTCCTCAGTATATGTTTTCAAACTTTATTTTAAGAGAAACTGACAGTTCCACTAACTGCATCACAAATGGTCCCCTTTTTTTTCCTGAAGGACTAGTGGACAACTAAAAAGTCTGGACAGTAAAGGGACCGTTCTGTGTAACCTGTATAAGGAGCATGACTGAGTTATGATACTAGTTTTGCACACGAAGTTGAAATACACCCATAGAGAATATAGACAATTTTAGCATCATACTTGTATACCTTATTCTATTCTACCATTAAATGTTTAAAGATTTTGAGGATAGAACAGAAATTTACTTTCTGGTTGGCAACTTTTATTTTAAACTCGAGTCTGCATTTGTTTATACCACATTGTATTTGTCTAAAGAATGTATTCAGAGTAACACTTTTAGAACAAAAAAGCATTACCTCTAGTTATCATACAACACAGAAAAATCTCAAAAATGATGGTGGCGTTCTTCCCGCCCCAAAATCCTACCTAGTTTCTTTCTAGTTAACATCGCTTCTTCCTCTTCTTCTAAGTTCCTGCCTAAATAGTCCATAACACATTAGTCCAAAGAAAGCTTACAAAAAATGCAGCTAAAGTAGTACTCTTTTCTCAAATTGTGGTTTAATACACATCTACTATTCCTTCTGAAACATGTGGTAGTCATTAAACGTAGAAAAAGAGGCTGAAAAGTTAAGAGAGCAAACCTAATAGTGATACTGCCTTTAAATACATGTTGAAGTTCACAGCACTTATAGTAGTGACACAGAATTAAATGCGCTCAGGAAAGCTGATGTTAGTCAAGTTCCTCCCATGACTGATTAGCTCCATAAGTATTATGATTTCTTGATGCAAAATACAATCCTGATAAGACTATCCACAACAAGGAAAAACTGTCTGAGGCCAACATGCTTTCTGTTTGACTTGTTCCAGTTTGGATGTTTTAATTTATTTGAATTTCCCTACCATCAGTAGAATAAAGCTTCTTACAGGATTTTAACATTATTGTGAAAAAAATTTACAACGTTCTTTATCTTGCTATCTGTAGGCTCTTCCCTTCTGTTCATTTCAGCTGTTCTGAAGGACTTCCATGACGCATGTTAACCACTGTGACAGTCTCTGATTTTCCTGAAGTGAAATTTTAACTGTTAACAAAGTTATCTGAGCTCTTACTGGCTTACTAGACATTATACTCTTAGTATAAGCTTTTTATTATTTTAAGAATGAAGATAATTTAGTAATATAATTCCTACCAAATTTTTTGAAATGTAACTGTATTATCTGTTATGTTACTGGCCACAAATAACTGATTATCCGAAGAGAACACAATTAACAAGTCTATAAGATCAGTTCATCATCCACAGGTTATAGACGAATCATGCTGTGAATGCAAGGACGCTCACAGAAGCCAGTTTATATCATGGTGGTTACGTGAGCTCAGCACAACATGAATTCAGCTATACCGGAGCACAATTCTGGCTGCTCTAGTCCTGTCTTTGTGTGGCATTACATCCAAACTAGCAAACCCTCCTAACAGGAACTGAGAGCAAAAGAGTCTCTCCTCTCTGCAAGAGCAAGCTACCAGTGCAAAAGCAGTCATGTTTTTCTTTATCTGGATTGTTCCAGCCCCATGACTCAAATAATGGAGACTGAATATATACGCTAACTTCATTATTCCATTACCAAACATTGTATGTTACTCCTTAAACACTAATTTGTATTTGACATTTTGCAACGCACATTGGTAAACTTTTTCCCCCACTGCAGGGTACATCATGGAGATCAGAACCATATTTAAAATCAGTCATATTTAAAATCACCCTGCTTTGAGCAAAACATTTTCCATTTCAATTCAACAATATGAGGCTAATTTAGCAAGAAGTCTAGTGAATAGCTCTACAAGGGCTCCAGATTTTTATAACACTACCTTGAGTTTCTATATTGTAAGCACAGAAGGACAGTCAAGTAGAAAAATTCTCTAGTTTTGAGATTACAGTTCTCACTGAGTAAAGTTAGCAAGTTGTTTTCCTTGTTTCTTACAGCTGTAGCTGAAAAGCATTTAAAAGTGAATAGAATAGGTCATCCATTATAACCAAACTTCAATACATAAATGTTTGTGGAAGAGGTGAATGTTACCTCCTCAAGCTATCTGGCTTTTATCTCAAGTTCATTACTAGGCCATAGGAAAAAAAACATGTCAGGCTAATCTGACTTAAAATAGAAATGGTGTTATTTGGAATTCCGGTATTTGTACTTCGTCATAGTTTTCCAAAATTAAGTGGTCACTGACATAGAATAATTTTTACAAACTCTTATGTTGTCACTGTAATTCTGGAACACAGCAAAACTGACTTCCTAATGTGCCAATTTGGGTTTAAATCCCAAGATGTTCTTTTCTTTTTTGGGGTTTTAATCCCCGAGATGTTCTCCACGCCCCCAAAGACAGCAACACATCTGGGAAGTTCAAACTTGGTAATCCACACACGTGGTCATACTGGCTTCTATATTCCTAAAGCCAGCCCTGGATCTGGTTTCTATTTTATTTTTAGAGATGAGCAGAAATAAATTAACACAGTAAATATCTTTTCAGTCACAGCTCCTGACTTATGACAGCAACCTCAGTCTCACAGCATTCAACAGAAACTTTGCCATTAATTCCATCAAATCAAAGATTTTGCTATAAACATTCAGCCTTTCTGAAGAAATGCATGGCATTCCCCTCATTTTTGGCTCAGTAAGGAATCCTGCGTGATGGTTCAAAAGGATACAGAGGATGCAACCAGAAGTCAAGAGTAGCTCCCATACATTTAAGAAACTTCCTGAACTTTGGTTAGGCAATTTGCATGAAAAACGAAACTGCAGGAATACCATAACCTCTTTCACTATTACCAGCCATCATCTCTTGGGGGTTTTGGCCTTCTATCCAGGGCTAAAAAGAGAGTGGTTAAGATCACAGTCATCTGTGGGATAGTGGGAGATTCTAGTGCTACTGCTGCAGTACTACAGCATACTACACGGTGCCAAGTCATAGCTGTGACTACAGCCTACACAATTAAAAAAAAAAAATACAGGTTTTAAACAGCTGACTTTGGATGCCAAGAGGAACCTATCTGAATCAGCTCAGAAGTCAGCACTACTCAGCTGTCCAAATACTTGCACTGTTTCTCAGAAAAGTCAAGCTGTCTGTGCCAAGCTCTGATTGCTACTGGTTCTTTAGCTAGCATGTTTAAAACTAGCTCTGGTATGTCTACAGTATAATATTTTTAGGCTATGTCTACTCGTTGGAAAGGAAGCATCCAATTAGAGGAAAAATAGGAGACAGAATGGGATTCCTCAATATTTTATTATGATCCAGTAAGTCAAGGACGATATAAAAATGGGGTAGAGGAAGTTGTACGTTAGTGTTTGCTTCAGTTACTTCCTAAACTCTGCTTTTTAGAGTGAATTTGAAAAATGTGTTTGCAGTCTCCATATTTTCCAACTGCTGCTGGAAACATATTAGTTTGTGCTCTGCTGGCGTACCTCAGAAATGCTAAATCAATCTGCCTTCTTTTATTTACATGCTTTATTCCTGAGAAATGTAATTGCGGTTTTTATTAACTTTATGTTTTATGGATCTAATACTTAAGAACAAGTCTATCTTTTATGTCACAGAAAGAAGGTTAATATACTTACAGATTCTCCAGCAATACATCTTGGGCAAGGCTGGGCAGTACCTCTGCTTCCATGGTTTTCAAAAATCTAATGAATAAAAACATATACAAAGCCATAAAAAAAAGAGGGGGGGGCAATTATTTGCAATTTTATTATAAAATGTATTTTAAATGTGTCCTTCTAAAAAAGAGATGCTGTTAACAGTGTAAACGTACCATGGAATTTTGCTTTGTCTTTGTAGCCCAAGGACCACAGTCAGTGGAGATTTTCTGTTTAGAATCCAGCTCCATGGCACAACCAATGAGGCGAGCATCAGCCTCATTTGGAATGCTTTCTAATGGCTTGCACGCTCGCTTCTGAAAGAATCAAAAGCAACATTTACATGTCTTCGCAAGGCACAGGCCATTGAATACAAGTTTTCAGGATTTTATTGTTTATGACTGATACGGATCTCGCATTCATTTGGAAGAACAGTAAGTCAGTAAAATGCGGACTATCATACGCTAGGCCAGAACACCAAAATTTTGCATTTAACACTGCATCTCATGCTGGATGAGCAGGGAAATCTGCAGATCTCACTAGACGTCTCTGTGCCTCAGTTTCATAAACTAGGGATAAAATGCCACTGGGAAAAGAGCATACTTCACCCTCTATTAATGTATAATTTAGGATGGTGTTTATCAAAGGAGCGGATCATGGGAAGTTGTGTGAAATGTCTAATTACATCAAGGAAACGGAAGGAAAACCCTGAAGCCAAGTCAGACAGCTATGAAGACATATTTTGTAATGATTTTTGCATCTTTCTCTGAACATTGTCACCTTTTTACAGCTTTCCATTGCTATATAATCAATTAACTTCACGCTCTCGAAGCTCTAACCTGAGCTGTTATCCCATACTGAACGACGTTTGGATGTCCTGCGAATCAAAGGCACCCGCCTCCGGAGACAGGGCTGGCCTAAGCAGGGATGTCTTTCTCACAGTGCTCAGGGACCCAACACAAGATCAGCGGTCCCCAGAAATACCGCTTTACTACTCTGTGAGAACCAGGTTAGGAACTAGTAAGGGTAAGATGCAAGTCTGTGGAAGACGCCAACTGCAAACTTTAAGAAGAATATCCTTGGCCTGTGACTGCTATCCCATGCAACGGGAGGACTACGTAAATCCCAGGGTCTCCTTGAAATTCTAACAGCAAATTAACAGAATAATGGGAAATTTCAGAACTGACACAGACGTTTCAGGGTCTGACTCTGAATTCCAAACAGATACACATGCTTTTGAAATTTTTTTCTGATGCCTTTCTGAACAAACTTTGTTTAAGGAACAACAATACTCGATCTCTTTCACAAGCATATGATTTCACAGGCAGAAGATGTGTTGCCACAGAACTAACAGACTATTCAAGCACAGAAACTAAATTTAAAATTTGAGTATGTTATGCAAAAATGAAATGGATCAATACAACAGGAACCTCAGCGGAAAACAGTTGAAACGAGAACACTATCAAGGAATACAGGATATTTGGATGGGAAGTAAATCAAAAAGTGAAATATGTATTGTACTAAGAAAGTGAATAATGTAATAACAAAAAGTCTGAGAAGGTCCTCTAAAGACAGACCGCCTTCCACTGGGAAAACATTCTCTTCCCTTTGTTGCTGCAGAACTCGTCCTTTATTAAAAGGTACAGCAGCGTAACTAGCAAGATGTGTGAGATGAAGGAGAAAAGGGAAAAAATGACTTACTGCCATACATCAGAAGAAATTTGGCTTATTAAAAATAAATTCAAGGTATTGTTTTTTGGGGGGGTGAAGATACTTAGCGTCAGTGACAGGAATTCAGCATACAGAGTAGATGGCTGACAAACTTATCATACCAATGCCAAGACAATTTGTGGAAGTTTCTAGCACAGGCTGGCTTCAGGGAAGACTTCACTCTCTGGAATTCTCTCTCTCAGGAAAGAAACAATCAATACATCAATCCTGCCTGCGCACAGAACACACTTAATGCAGGATTCAAAGAGCCTGTGATTAATAAGGATCAACGAGCCAGCAATTCAAAAGGCAAGCAAGGATTTCATCAAAATGACTACTTTTGTTAGGGAATGATCATGCTACATCCAGCTTGGAAACATAGTTTAAGACAAGCAACAGCAAATCACATACTGTCCTACAACAGGGAGAAAACGGGTCTCTCTGCAGAGAAGGTATTCTGTAACTCCCTTTTCCAGCTGGCAAGTCCTGGAAAAACACATGCAATTTCCCTGATGCTGAAAGGATAAAGGCCTCACAGACGCTGCTTTTCACAAACAGTGAAACTAAACTAGTGCAAAAACTAGCTACATCAAAATAACTAACCTAAATGCAATGGAAAATACTTTTAAGAAAGACTACCACTTGCCTTTTTTTTAATTTAGCTGCACGATTTAAAGCTCTCCTATAAATTTAATACGTTCATCAAAAGCAATTTCTGTTTTGTTTACCACATTTTTAAAAGCCAGGCTAGCCTCTGTTTTGTGTTTCATAAGCAGCTGTCCTATAGGTATAAAACAGGTCTCCATCCAGCCCGGCTTTACTTAGTTTAGCTCCACTGGATACCTTCATGGAAAAGACAACGATGGCCATGTGTAGATGCTCCCCGTTATTAGGGCCCAGCTCCCTACTGAAAGAGGTGCAGATGGCTCAGTTTGGGAAAGCAGAAGGAATGTGAGGTCCATGCAGGTCCTTGTTCTGGGAAACTTTGCTCGCAGTCCAGTCCCAACCAGAACACGCCATGTGAATAGCTCTAGCCTTGATTCTTTACTGGCCTCTAAATCCAAATGCCTTAAAACCAGTACAACATCAATGAGCTCCATCCTAAAGCAAGTTTCTGAAATACACGCAAATAACTACATCAAGGTACAAAAGGCAAAAGGAAATCGTATGTACATATATATAACATACAGTAGGAGCTGAGGGAGAGCAGAAAAAAACGTAGGGAATCTTCCCCAGTTACAACAGCCACTAGCACAGGACACTGCATGATAGCAGCATCAAATAAGAGGATGATTAAGACTCCAGAATAGTTGTCTCCCCAAACCCAGGGATCGGTTTGGCCCTGCTTGCTTCAGCCAGTAGAGCTGATTCAGCGATAACATCTCTGCAAAGGGCGGCTACAGGGCTCGTAATGACTTCAAGCCCCAGTACTGGCAACGGCTTAAAACCCAAAAAGGACAGAATCCCAAGCAGAGGAGTGACAAACGTTCTGCCATTAGACCTAAAAATGTGCAAAACTCCGTACAGCGCAGCAGCTGCTATGAGTTACAAAGGAAAGCACCTTGTCTGCATTGCCACTTGGGCTCACGCTGTTAGCTAAAATTTAAAATAGTTGTCAATTATTTAGCCAAGAAATCCCTGCACCACACTGAGCAGGTACTAGAAGACGGAGAGCGCAATGCGATTAGTAGGCATCACCTCAACAGTCAGAAAGGTTAAGCGTAGGTGTTTCACCTCACATCTAAGACAGAGCACGTGACTGCAGCAGCCCAACTGTTCACTTATATGCATTAAGCAGCGGTGACTCAGTTGGAATCTGGACCGTAACAACTGCTGTTACAGGAACAAACCTCCCTCTGATGTCTTGTCTAGGCTACTCGACATAGAAAACGTTCTGAACTGTAACAAGAAGAGTTCTCTTCTAAAACTACCTTGCCGAGCTTGACTCATGTATTCCGCTATCTACAGAAGCAGCGACAGCAATTCTGAGTTTTTCTCTGTCATAGAAGTTTCAGAAGAATTTTATCTGGTCTCCAGACAACTGGCTCATTAACGCCTTCATTAGTGGACAAACTGCAATTTTTGAACCAGAAGAAAGCTATTATTTGTCTCTCTAACCTCAAAAACAGGAGAAATTCCTTCCTTCCTATGTAACCTTGTCAGTCACAGTCAGAAAGTTCACCGAACAGACATTCCTCTTCTCTGCAAATGGTGTTCCTCTGATAAATGAGGTTAGCCCCTAACTACGCAACTTTTTGCTCATGTCACGCATGAACGGGGATGATCAAGTGACAGCGGGGCAGAGTGTGAACACCAGGATAAGTTTTTCTTGGAACTCCCGTTAACTTTCGCAAAGTTAACAGCTTGGCACTTATTAGGATGAAAGATGGTTACAAGGCGGTGGATGAGAGACACCTTGTTGGGATGAATCCGACTGGAGAAATACACACACACACAAGCTCAGCTGAAATGGAAAACTATTCCAGAAGCCACACACACGAATGCTAAACACACCGTTCTTGTGAGGCACATCCTGGAGCCAGGACAGCAGGAAATAGATAGCATTAATAATGCCACCTGGTAAAGAGGGGATCAGCCAAAAAAAAAAAAGAAAAAAAGAAAAAAAAAGAAAAGCTTGTTTAGTGAAATTCCACTTAAAATTATGAGTGTGTGCAGACCCCGTCTCCAGGCGGACCAAACGCTCGATGGCACTTACACAGCACTAACTCCCGGTACCAGTCTCCCCCGCGGGCGGCTGCACGCCGCCACGTTAACAACGGGCTGGGGGAGGCCAAGGGGCACCGCCACCCCCCTCCGCACCTCGGCACCCGGGCCGCGGCCGCTCCCGCCCGGCCCCGCTCCGGGCCGCCTCCGGCCCGGGACTACTGCCGCCGCCAGAGGGCACCGGCCGCCGAGCCCCCCCCGGGGCCAACGGCCGCCTCACAACCCCTCACAGCCCCGCGGCCAACGGCCGCCGCGCCGCCTCACCACCACCCCTCCCCTCAGGGCCAGCGGCCTCGGGACCCGCCGAGCCCGGTAAGGCTGCGCGCCGGGAGCCGCCACCGCGGCTAAGCCGGGCCGGAGAGGCCGCTCCCGGCGGCGGTAAACCCGCGGGGCGCTCCCCTCCTCCGCCGGTGCCGTGAGGGGAGGCCGACCCGCCGGCTACCCGCCGCCCCCGCAACTCACGCGCTCCGGCTCCCCCGGCTCCGCCTCGTACGCGCGCAGCGCCCCCCGCCGCCCCCGAACGGGCAGCGGCAGCGCGGCCATGGCGGGCGGGCTACCGGTCCGCGGCTCCGCCGCCTGACAGCCCCGCGGCCGCTCCGGGCCCTGCTGCCCGCGCGGGGCGGGGCCGCGGCCGGGGCCGGCGCAGCGGGGCGAGCCCGGGGCGGGAAGCCGCCCCTCGCTCGCGCTGTGGGAGCCTGGGTGCGTGACATAGGACCTCGCGACGGCCGGTGTGACGCACAAGCGTTACGCAGCTGCTCCGCATTTACGGTGCAGGCGGTTACGGGGGCAGCGAGGTCCCGCGGAGCGGGGTCAGCACTGGCGGCTGGCTCCGCCAGCCTCCGCGCGGCTGACGCGGGCCGTAGCTCTGACGGAGGGGAGGGACGACGTGACGTCATCTGGAGCGGTAGTGGTGGTGGGTCATCACGATCAGTTTTACGAATTCGCGTTTTTTTAACTGAGCGCTCCTGAAATTAAAAGCTAGGCAACAATTTCAAGCGGTCTGCAAATATCCAGTAACCTTTCGTACTCCGCGCTCCCCTTTAAATCCTGCACTAGGTGGGAACCGTGTTGAATGCAGGACAGGCTTTATTTTTCGCTTTAAATTTCTTTGGGTTTTGGTGGCATTAAAGCCAAAAAGAAAATATTATCCGAGACCTTTATGTTTGTGACTTCATGTAATTTACAGTCTCATTTCCGTGCCTGCAGGCTGTAGGAATGCCAAGACGTCAAAGAAGAAAGTATGACTGAGGATGCACTCGTGTGTGGGCTGGAAGTAGCTTTAAAGTTGACACAGTAGATGGGGAAAAAAAGAAGATCCTTCCTAGGGAAGAGTAAAAAGGCTTGCTCCGTCTGTGTGCCGCCTAAAGCAAGCGTCAGAAACCCCACCGTCTAACCTGGTTTTGTCTGTTGTGTCAGTAACCTTTTCATGAGCAGCAGTCACAGTTCATCCGTTCAGGTACCAGTGCGACCACGGCTGTTGCCATCAGTGATTTGAGCTTACTTTGTAATTAGATCTTTCCTGCAGAACTAAACCTCCTTTAGAGTCCCAGGAAAGATCAGAAGCCACGTGGAAATGACAACTAGAAAATTACACATGCCTGGCATCGTGTGCATTATGAAAGCCAGGGAATAAGAAGTTCACTTCTCGAATACGACCCACTGTGCTGAGGAGTAATGGACTGAACGCAGAATTGACAAGAACACCTTGGTGTGGCTCCTACTTTTTTTGCAGAAGTTGCCCTCCTCTACAAGAAACATTTAAATGCCATGTGGTGGTGCGCCAAAGAACTCTGTATTAAGGAGCGGTTGCAAATTTGAGCAGCACTGAGAAGAATGATTATGACTTTTAGATTTGGGGACCTAAAATCCGGTACCTCAGTCTACATGAGGACATTCAGGAAAGTGATTGAGCATTACAGGGACTTGCACTGACCTGGTCTCCTCCTGCCCCGGCGGCTGCGTACTGTTCTGTTACTGCCTAGCACAAGTCGCCCCTCCCGTTGGGATGCCAGGCGATGAGCTGCCCATCATTATTTCAGATTAAGTCACAGGAAAGTACCTGAGTTTCAACACAGAAATATCCAGTTGCCAAACAGAATCATTCAGAAGCTTCCAAGGATCATCTGCAAATTCCCACCCATGACAGCAGAACACCAAAATCGTTAGTACCACCGGCTTGGACCTGAGAGCTGGCCACGCAAACTGCACGGCAATCCAGAACAGGCAGATACTTGTTTCAGATTCATTCTGAAAATGATCAACAGAAGATTCTTTTCTAGAGGATGACTCCCTTGTTTAATGAACCAAAGGTGTCTTCTGCACCCTCTATGCCCTACCAAAAGGGGGAAAACAAAATGCAAGGGAGGAGGTGTGACTGAGCAGAATGCAACAGTGCTCATCACGCGCTGGCGCTGTACATCACAGATAAAATTAGCGTCCTTCGTTTTACTTTTGCTAGGTCTTGAGGCCAGCGCGGGACGATATCCTCAGTCAGGAGGGTGTAATATACTGCTTGTCTTTTCTGCTCTGCTAAATCACGCTATTTTGCAGGAGAGAACACGTATTGTCGAGCTGTCGCTGGCATTCATTCCTTCTAGAGCTTATTCTTCACTAGGGATCCAGTTGTACTTACAGTATATGCTCTGTCACATTCTTTGAGCCTGAGGGCGTATCACAAAAAAATAATCCACAGATTCTTTTTTTTTTTTTAATTTAGCATTTGACATGCCTGGTAGAAAAATAACCCTAAATCTGGGTAATCCAGTTTGCAGAACATCTGAAGCATAAGTCATTTCAGAGTTTGAATGAAACCCAAATCCATTCACATCAAATCAGATTTATTTAATTATTTCAAAGCCACCTTCCAATTCCACCCCCAGAGCCTATTTATGTGTCTTGCCAGTATAGCTAACACTGTGGACTGGCTTCCCATTTATATTCACGTGTTGAGAACAGGATGCACTATAAAAACCATGCA
Source organism: Gymnogyps californianus (assembly GCF_018139145.2). Lineage (NCBI taxonomy): Eukaryota > Metazoa > Chordata > Aves > Accipitriformes > Cathartidae > Gymnogyps > Gymnogyps californianus. Next base: position 1,800,935 of record NC_059476.1, on the reverse strand, counting down.
TTTTGAGACACATCCATCTAAATGTGTCAGCATATGGCAGGGGATCCTTTTCTGCAGGTGCAAGCTTTGCAAATGGCAGTTGCATTAGGAAAGTCTCATCTGACATACAAACTGCGGAGCTAAGTGGTACCTGTGTGAACAGAATGAGTATCCGTTCTCTCCCTCCGTGGATATTTTTCTGAATAAGAAAAAGCTTAGCTTTGTAAAGAGTATGATAAAGAGTATGAAAGATCACTTCGGTAAGTAGCGGAGAATAGTCATGCAAATCCAAAAGGGTGATTTTGTGATTAATTGCTTATGCTGTGAAGACTGCATGGCCTGAAGTAAAAATGCAAATGCTACAATCATCAGATTTTAAGAGTTCAGTAACAAAGATAGAGGATATATCATTTACAAACCTTTTCAAGACATCTTGGGAACCAAGAGCCTAGAAATAAAAGACATGCTGATGTTTACATGAATACACCTCCAAATGCAATGTCTTATGTTTTCAATTAGGGATGCGCCTTGTCTCCTGCAGGTGAGACCTGACCAAAAGAAAACCCTCCAGCAAAGGAATGGAGATTTACTTTGGTCATCAGAGGTAGCTTGTGGCCATCCACAGACTTATCAACTGTATTTGCACTTGCTAAATTCACAGACCTTTGCGTCTTGGGACTTTTCTGACACTTATCTGAAGCAGTTTGCCCTTTTTTTGCAGAGAAATCACTTTGTACTGCCCCAAAACCCCATTCTTAAATTTGGCGTTCTTGTATTCTGAGAAACTGAGGACTCACGAGTCTTCTCATTCTTCTCTCCGTTTGCTCAATTTTTTCACTTTCCTCCATTAAGCTTATTTGCTAAATGTTTCTCCGTGCTTCTCTGCTGTTAACTCCCATCATTTTGTGTGGTACCAGGTAATTTAAAGGAGAATGATTTCACAGAATCATTTGGGTTGGAAGGGACCTCTTGAGACAATCTAGTCCAAGCCCCTGCTCAAGCAGGGTGCCTAGAGCAGGTTGCCCAGCACCGTGTCCCATGGGGTTTTGAGTATCTCCAAGGATGGAGCCTCCACAGCCTCTCTGGGCAGCCTGCTCCGGAGTTTGGCCACCCTCACAGTAAAAAACCTGTTTTCTTGTGTTCATGTTTACCCTTAGTAAATAGATTTAGCAGCCACAAACATGTCACACCTTCCAACCTGTTTCCTCGCACACCTTGTCGAGTGCTGTTAGAGAAAGACTCATGGCTGTGGGAACTCTGCAATTACAGACATGTTCATTCTTTTTTACATCCGTGGTCCAAAGCTAACTGATATCTTTAGGGCTTCAACTGGGGCCTTAATTTTACTGTTCTCCTAGACGAAAATGTCAGTATTTCCATGTTTGCTGTATTTGATTCCCTGTTAAATTCCCCCTCATTTTGTTCTGTGTATACAACTCTTACTGACATTTAATCAAGAAAACTAGTGACCTGTCATAGCCTTTTCCCACTGCTATTATACTAAGACCTGACAGGTCTTGAAGCGAATTCCTGTCTTGTTTCAGAATATTTGCTCTTTGTTTTGCAGTGTTCATACTACACAATCTCTTCACCTCCCAAACCTATACATTCTTCCAGACCAAAGTGTTTTTCATTTTATCTTGTGTCATGCATCCAAAAGTCAAAATATAATTCTGGACCACATTTTTGCTTATCACAAAAGTTTTTTTTTCAGAACTCTATTATACATTCTTACCATTGTCAGTGCCCTCTTCCTGGCTCCTACACTCTAATTATTACGAGTTTTCTATGCTCGTGTTCTGAATCTGTCATTTTCACCCTTTTTAATCGTATCGCACATTCTTATCACGTCCAAGCTTTTTTTTTCTCTTCCTGTTCAAGGCTCTCTGAACTCCCTAGAACAAACGGGGACAATAAAGACTCCTTATACGAACCAAAAAGAATGGTGTGAACATGTGGTTGCACACATGTACTGAATCTCATCTTTGCCTCAGTTCACTGAAGCAGGTTGTCACCCTTGGATATCTCTTGCTACACAGCAAACAATTCTGCCTTGATTTACAATGATTTTTTGAGGAGGGAGAGAACCTTACATGTTAATCATATCATCAGTAGTCACAGTCAAGGCCCCTAGGGAAAAAAACATACTGAAAAAAATAAAGAATTTTATCAATAAAAGTAATCTGTTTTAATATAAATTTTAATTCGACTTTGAATGCAACCATTTCTTTAACTGGAGTTTTTTTTCTAGGATCAATCTTAATTTGTACAGTCTAGTATATCTCACCAGTTCAGACGCCCAAGAAGCTGTTTCTGCAAGAATCAACAAAAACATGCTATTCTTAATCACTTTGTATAAATAAGACACCAAATTAATGCATAATAAGAAGTCTTTTGTACCAAAGGACAGACTAAATTCCCAAAAGTATAGCTGATGATGTATCAGAATAAAGAAAGGATGTAACCAGATAAGACAAGGTGTTGCTTCGGCGTATTCTAAAGGTATTAGTTTTTATTTTACACTGTAATAAATACTATTTCTGTATCAAAACATATATATTTTGTATATATAAAAATATAAATATATAAAAACATATATATATTATATATATCCTGAATACTTAGCAACCTTCAGCTACCTTAATTTCTTCAAACTGGAATTACATAGACTGTCTACTGTTATGTCTTTGTCTAAGCACGGCTGAGGAAAACAGTATTAAATACCAGTAACTTTTCTGCCACACACAAAGTCGTGGGTTCAGGGACTGGCTAGAACGAGAATTATGTTAAAACACATCAATATTTTACAGGGAATTCCCAGCTTGAATATAACAGCATAAAACCTGTGTCTGAAAGGAATATGCATTTCAGTACTTCAGCAGGGCACTACAGTATGGTCATTAGCAAATGTAAAGCCAAGACACGATTCTTTTGTAAACTGACCTACTCAGGCAGGGCTGGAAAACACGAGCGGCACTCGGGAGTGACCACCCACGCCATGGCAGTGTGCTGTGTCTTCAGGTTTTCTTTCATCCCGATTTGGATATCGCCTCTGCAATCAAGTTCTTTGCAACTTGAGGTGAGCAGTAGATCAACTGGGCACTATGGGAGGCTTGCCAGATTAATTTGGCCCGCTGCCTGTTGTTCAATCTGGAGTCATTGAAGCCCCGGGCTTCCCTGGGACCGTGCTGCCAAATACTCCATATGGGATGCCCAGAAATATAGCCTAATGTTAGGGAGATTTAGTTCTCCTGCGTCTCAATGGGCCTATACATTTTTAACAGCAATCCTTGTTTTTACCTTCCAAATGAACCTTGAAAAGGTCTTGTGAACCTTATTAAAGAATGAGGTTTTAAATTATGTGACATAGCTGTAGTTGACACAGGCTACGTTTATTTCCAGAAGTTACATCTGTCCTACAGCTGAAGCAGGGCGAGTCATTCCGAAAGTGTAATCGTGTCATTGAGCTTTGGCCCGCAGACGAGAGAGTGGAGACACCCTCCGTCCATAGTGCGTTGACCTGAACAGCGCATAGGCTACGATATCTTGTGCTGAATTCCTCCGCAGCGAAAAAGTAGCTCCATTTGTTGAAAATGGGTCAGGCAACGGGACCAACAGCATGGACGATAAATAATAAAGCAAGAGTTAATCAGACTATGACAGCGTGTTTTCTTATTGCAAAAATTACAGTCTTTTCCACAAACGTAAGCCCGTCTTTAATGCAGCAGAAGTGCTTAGATCAAACAATGCACATTTTGTGTGGTACTAAGGAACTTAAAAGGCAAAAGAATTTACCATTAGAAAATAGATCTGTTTGTGGAATTACATATTTTAGTCTTATTAATGGCACAGCGCTGTGTCCTGTGCCACTCTACACAGTCTAATGCTTTTCATTAGTCATGAAGGAGCTGCAGGAGGAGGTTATATTCTGTTTGCTCAATGTTCTAGGTTATTTAATATGGGATTTTTTTAATGATCTGAAATCTGAAATAAAATTGGCGAATCTGTGGGACTTATTTGTCTATCACAAGAATTTGGAATTGAAACAAAATTATTTTCTTTGAAACAAATATTTTATGGGGAAAAAATTACTGTTTTTTCCTTGTTTTGTGACTGAAAAGAACAGTAACTTTTAAAAGCTCTGAAACTCAGCAAAATGTGGTATAAAATCCCACATATGCTTTCCCTAAAGATTTTCTATTCTTACAAATTTCTGATTGTGCCACTGGTTTTCTGTCAGGTTCAAATGTCGGAGAAAATATATAGAATTAGACTTTCTTCCCTCCACTCATCCCAAATTATCTGAGAGATGTAGCAATCAGTAAACAGAGCTGAGGTTCTCGTACTTCTTATCATGCCTGGGAAATCTTTTCGAATTGCTGCTTTTATCACGACACCAGTTAAGACGAACTTGTAACTGTTAAGACGAACAGATTGTGGTGATCCCGCTTCACGATCCATACACTTTGTTTAGCATTTTGTTAAAATACTTCTAATTTATTCCAAAAGTTTGTTTCTAAACTATTTTTTTCTCTCTAGTAATGTAGTCAATTAATAAGCATTGAACAGACAAACAGTGAAGAAGACTTCATCAAAATTTTCAGATACATCCTCCACTTGCTGCTTTTTAAAAGGAATCGAGAAACAACCGTATTGTTGAACAATGAAGATTTAGGGTGGTCTGAGAACAATCTTAAAGTTGCATCTATTTTTAGTCGGCCTGTTACTCTGCTATGGTGTCACACACTGACTTCAGGTCTTTCCCTTGGGTGGCTGTTTGTGCAACGTGGTAGCAATGTACTTTATGTCAGCTAGAACTTGTTTATACAAAGCATGTATTTTTACATCTTACTTTTTCTTTGTTTTCTTCAAAAGTACTTAAATGCTTTTGTTTCCTTAGAAATATTCTTTGAGAAAAGACAGTAACTCAATGGAGTTATTACTATTTTATTTTGGATTAATTTCTGTTGTGCTTTTTGAGATTTCAGATAAAATATTGTTGATGATTAATGTGTCAAAATTTTACATTAAATTTATAAGAACAGTAAACATTCTGCAGGATGCTTTATGACCATCTTTTTAACAGCACAGAGCTAAGACAGTATTTTGGATTAAATTTTTTTTTTCTCTTTCCGCATCAAAAGGACATAAGTATTATTAGACAAAACAAAATAAAATATTCACTCTTCTTATCCTGTTCCATTTCTTCACAATGTGATTCCCCATCACCAGTGGTAATCCTGGTTCCAGTGGCATGAGTTGTAACAGCTGCATATTTATGGGCAGTGAGCTTGAGGAGTGAAAATCTAATTTCAGGTTGACATTATATCCAATTCTTTTCAATAGACTATCTTGGCAAATACGAAGGAAAATGGTAATATGTCGGTCCTGAACAGCAACCTGATACGAATGGTAAGAACTACAACCAACCTGCCCGAGCGTACCTTTTGTTTCTTTTTTAAGAGTATAGTTTCAGTGACCTGCTGTTACTTTATGGTGTGAGCGTTCCTGTGTCAAGCTCCTTGGAAAAATTACTGCTTTGATGCTGCTTTTGAAGCAAAAGATTATGTTGCATGAGCAGAGTACGCTGCCTGCCTGCCTTCCCATTCCATGCACTGAATCCATCCTACGGCTGAATGTGGGTGGCAGCCTTTGAGTCCTCGTACATCCAGATCGGTCTTTTTTCCAGCTTTATGTGCCAATACATAAAGTCTTATACACTACAAACTTCTGGGTTTATTATGTAAATTACATTGGATTGTAGTCTTTAAGTCTTTTCTTCACTGGAAACAAAAGGTGCATTATTTTTGTAACAAAAGTGTTAGCAATAATTTTTGAATAGTGGATACAAACCTGAGGTCTTCTTTGAATCGGTAGATTCTACAAAACTAACAAAATTATTCAAGATACGGATTTTCTGTATGACGTTAAAACCTTTTATGGCTATTTTCATCCAGAATTAAAGTGGTCTTAGTTTGGTAATCATATCACGAACAGGGACCTTTTATAAGTATCAGAGTTGTCTCTGTAGTTAGATAGAGCACTGGCTAAGCTTTTTGATTTTACTTTAAAATATACCTAAGACATGCAAAATATGGGACGATTTTCCTCGTTCGCAAACGATAAATCCGCTTGAGGATTTGCTTTCAGCTGATGTTACCGGGAGGAGATTGTGGCCACGTAGAGCCATGAACGAGTGCAGCGGCTGTGGAGAAGGAAACACCAGCCTCATTAACAAACCGCCTTCGTTACTGTATACAAGTGTACGATCTTTAAATTTATGCTCATGAACCCGCACCGTATTTCTCGGTGGGACCGGAGGCTGCGAAAGGGCAGGGGAGCAGCATCCACAAATCACGGCCTGCCAAATACCCTCCTTTCAGAAGGGCTGAATATCAACCAGACGGAGTAAAACTGAACAGCCATTGCACTTGTTGCCGCATCCAGCGGTGACCGGGGACTGCCGGGCCCGCCGAGCGCTGACCCGGCCCGGCCCAACATGGCTACCGCTTCTCCCCGCCGGACCCGGGCCACCGCGGCGCCTGCGCGGGCGGGCTGCGCATGCGCTGGAGGCGCGGCCGCTGTGGCGCCTGCGCGGGCCTGCCCCCACGTGACCCGGCGCCTCTCCTCCTTCCGGCGGCGGCGGCGGCAGTCCGGCCATGGCGGCGGGAGAGGTGGCGGCGGCGGGCTCCGCCGAGCACTTCCAGCAGCTGCTGCAGCAGAAGGACAGGTGAGGCGGGGCACCGGCGGGGATGGGGGCCGGGAGGGACGGAGTGCGGCCTGGCGGGTGCTGAGGGAGCGGGGCCCGCCGCCGGAGGGACCCCGCTCCGGGAGCGGCCTGACTGGAAGGTCTGGCCTCGCCGCCGGCAGCGCTGCCTTTCCGCTGCACCGCTCCCCGACAGAACGTGGGCTTCCCGGCGAGTAGCTGCGGCGGGTCCCGGAGCGTCAGGCTCTGGGGGAAAAGGGAGCTCTTGGATTTGTCCTGGTCTCCCCCAAAACGTGGCTCCGCGGTCGCTTCACGCGTTTGGCCCGAGCTTCGTGAGAGGTTGGTGTCTGCTGAGGGAAACGGGCCCGGTACTGCCTCAGAGCTGAATAAAACCTTTGCGGGGAAAATAAAAAAAATACAAAACCAAAGCCCATAGATTGAAGAAGGGCTTCGGGTTTGCTCCTTGACAGATTATTTTTTTAAGCACCTGTTTCCTCAGGCACAGCTTATGAGTCTCTAGGAGAGCTCAGGCACTCAGACGGGGAGGACTGCTGAAGCTGTAAACTTGCAGCAGTACCTTCTGTAGGGCATGGGGAGCCTAAATGGGCAGATTGGCAGGAAAATTATGCAAAACAGAGCTTTCATGCGACCTAAGAATTTTTTTTTCTCCTGAGCCCTAAGTTGTCAATAAAACAAACAAGTGCTGTACAACACTTTAAATGAAAACAGCAGCATTAGGTTGTTTATTGAGAAACAGTGCGAAACTAAGTTGTTCATCTCTCGTGCAACAGGGCTGGTTTCTCATTAATCTGGTTTTATGCTCTAATAACAAGTAATGGGTCTTTTTCCATTGGTAGCTCTCAGCATGGACTGCTGGTTCTCTGTAGCCACTGGGCAGTGGCTCTTGGCCTGGTGTTGGAAGTCTTGGGCACTGATCGTTTGGGGCAAAGCTGTGCACATCTTTCGCTTTGGTAGGAAAGAGTCCCAATAACTATGACTGTAGTTAAAGGTGAACAGGTACTCAGGTGCCTTACTGAAGAAAGACGGGTTTGGTTATGAGCTTTGCTTGGGTTTGGTTATGAGCTTTGCTTGGGTTTGGTTATGAGCTTTGCTTGTTTGTCTTGTTGAATCAAAGGTGTACTAACTATTATGTGTTTAACTACATCTCGTAAGGCACATCAAAATAAGGTGTTGTGTCAAAAACATTTCCGTGTCATTTAACTGCTGCATTAGCAAGTGGCCTTTAAATGAATAAGGAGAGAAAACTGATTAAATGAGTGGTTTAAAAAGGATGGTGACGCTACCAGCATCACATTCTTAAAGACAGCATAAGGAAACATGGGAAAGTTTTGATTATGCGGAAGAAGAAACTAAATTCTTCGAAACTTGTTGCATGACTTTCAGTTTTCTTTTCTGGAATTATTCTTCAGCTGAATTGTTGTGTGGGGACATCCCAGAGGAGAGTCACGCTCTCACACTCACTGAGACATACTGCAATGAAAATGGCTTCAGGAACAAATACAATATTTTGAAGTTATTTTCAACAAAACCCTCAGTAATTCTCTCATTTTCTTTGTCCACAGAACGTGATTCAGTTTTCTCTTTAATGGACTTGATTATTTTATGCATATTTTTTTGGTCCTAAGATGAATTGATAGTACTGATAACTCTTCCTCTGCTTCATTTCAAAATATTTGGCTTTGGTTTTTGTTACTGCTAAGAAACCAAACAAACTTGCACTCACAGAGCATAACAAATCCCTCAAATCACAGATTTTTTTTTTTTTAATGATCTCCATGTTTCTGGATGGTGGTAGAACTTTAAAAATATACAGTGGCTGATTTAAGGTACCTTCTATATTTACATTATCAAGTGAATTTGAAAATTAATGATGTAAAAAAAGTAGTTTTAAAAGTTCACTGAATAGAGTGGGAAAGGAGAAAGTTTCTTCAAGGAAGTATTTTTCTCTTGAAAGATAAAGCTTAAGACAAAAAATGTGCTGAATTTTTAAGGCTAGGCCTAATGCTATTTTACTGCTAATTTTTTTTTTCAAATGCACTTCCTGATTTTTCCAAACTAATAGAATTATTGCTAATCAGCTGTAACTGCCAGCACTTTATGTTGACACTTCATTTCTTAGGAGTTCTTGTTTCAGAAAATTAATCTTTCTGACATCAAGTTATTTGTAAGCTTTGTGTTATGGAATAACTGTAAATTTGAAGGTTTAACTTTTTTCAAAATGCATCTAGATTTTATGGTTGCAAAAGGTGAACCGAACCAATGTCTTCAAAATTATTGAACCACTTCTATTATTGCTCTGTAATCTGTTGTTTTGCTTAGACTGTTGTAGAAAAATCAGCTTATAAAACCAAGTAACTTGGGCTGCCTGTCAGAAAGATTATAAATACTTACAAAATACTTGTATCTTGGCCCAAAAAGAGGGTGACCTATGGAGTAATTATTTTCTGGATATCCCTATCAGAGAATATCTTGCTAGTTTGGTTCTGCAGTCAATAGACTCTTTGTTTTAAAGGTATACTTTGTGAGTCTGTCTCAACCAATCTTTTTTTTAATACACTATAGAAACAAGACTCTGGGCTTTTTGCTTCTCCACAGAAAATGTGTGATATGTCCTTCTGATTTTTCTTCTGCTACTAAAGTTTAAAAAAAGTTATATTAAAGAAAGTTAATTTTATTTTTGGGCCCACAGCTTTTCCTCCAAAATGTGAAATATGAAATGATACAGGAAGAGAAACTTTGGGACTTGTCATAAGCTTTCTGTTACAATCCTCTTTTATAAGTAATAATAGAGTTTTTAGAAATGTCTTGGTTGAATGTAAGAAATACTTTGTTTAGAATCACTTATATGCTTCATTTTGCTAACTCTCTATTTTCTTCCTTAATGTTTTGAATTACTCTTGCTATTTTTCAAGTTTGAAGTGCTCAGATACCAAGAGGGCAGTCTAATTGCAAAGTTAGACTTGTTTTGTGAATGAATTTGTCAAAAAACCCCAACCCCCAAAACCCTTGATGCAAATTAATTTAAAGTATGTTCTTCACAAAGATAAAAATCAAGTGCATTGCAGCTGTATGTTGGTAAGGAAAGAATAGGCTCTCATGGAATGAGGATTAAATAACCATGTGATTATTCCTCCTCTACTTGTCATGAGCTGACATTCATATGATCAGATGTGTCCCACTATGCACACTAAATGAAATTGAGCACTTGTGAAATACTTGTCGGTAGCAGGGGAGGCGTATGCATTCCTGTGTTCAGTTAATGGAAGGAAAGTGCATCAAGTTGGTTATTAGTGCTTTGGTCTGATGCGTAGCCACTATACTACTTTTATGTTCTCTGTTCTCCTTTCTTCCACTGTTTGTTTTTAGCCAGTGGAAGTATTATCTTGTCCTACTTGTAGTCTAACAGATGCAAAAATTATTTTTTTAAATGTACAGGCATTGTGCAGGTGCAATGACAGCTTGGCAACTTCATTCTCTGTGGTTGTAAAAGCTGCAATAGACCAAATTAGAGTAGCCTGTTTGTGAAGACTACGGTAACATCACAAAACTTTGAAGAAAAAAAAAAAAAAAAGTATTGTTGTTCATCCTTGATCCATTTGTAACAACTTCCCTGAGCTCTTAACAGTGTCAGTAAACAGTGCATATGTAAAGAACGATACTGGAGGCAGTCTCAAAATTGGTATTTCAAATGAAGGTTGTGATGAACAAGTACCGGCAAACCAATCCTGGAGCAAAACTCTTGATTACTCTCTGCATGAGAGCTTGGTCTGTCTTCTGAAATACTGAACTGCTGCTGCTTTTTTTAATTTTAAAATTTTCTGTCTGTTGTGACTCGGTTTCTTCATACATATGACTTCCCCATCTCCCAACCTACCTAATTATGTTCACCTCATTACTTTGTTGCAAAAAGTGTTGGTTGCAGCAAGATGTGAAGTGCTTGTCCCTATTGGCTCAAAAGTCCTAATTAAAATGTGTCTGTGTGAGCTGACAGCTGTAGTGATGTTCAGAAGACGTATCTGCTATGAGGGCAGGTAAAGCTCCTGCACGAGCTACCTGTGCTGTAATCTGCCTCTTCATTTGCTCTGTAGCTGGGCTCCACAGAGAGCATTGCTATAAAAGTTTACATGCTGAGTTTTGTAGTTACGGTTTTACTCTGAGCTGTGACGTGTGGTCTCCGGTTTCTCAAGGAGTCCATATCAAATGCTATTTATAGGTAAAGAGTAAATCACTTAAATGAGCCTTTACTGGAGTTTAAATGCTAGTGTCAATTGTGAGCAGTGAAATCAGGCCAAAGAAGCCTTACAGCTATTTTGTTGTAATTAAAGAGAGACGGTTTGCCTTTGGGATCATTGCTGTGGGTGACTCGTGTACATGAGTGTTGGAAGAATCTGTACAGATGACAGCCCTGGAGGAGACGTCTTGAACTGTTCCTGAGCTCAGATCTAAATTTGCAAGGCTGGCACTTGCAGAAGAATAGAACTACCTTGTTGTTCCATAACTTCAGTTTTTCCTAGCCTGTAAACTTTGCCAGTTTTAATCGGCTTTCGAAGCAGAACCATGCTCTGACTGATAGCTTGATGAGGAAAAAAAAAAAAAAAGAGGCTATCCTATTGTATTTCTAGCAAAATTTTCTAGAATTGCTTTGGAAGATCAAGTTTATGAATTTTAAAGTTCTGTGTCTGAATTGAGTTTAGTGCTGTATTCAGAGCATGTGGTCAGATAACACAACTGTTAACTGTTCCAGTATGAATGTCATGCTACCCACATAGCTATTAAAATTTATAATGAACTTCCATTACTTAGTAATAAAAGACACTAAATGGCATCTATGGTATGGTTGACTTGATTTCTGTGTCTCTTTCTGAGTGGATTAGAAGTAGTACGTTATATGTCTTTTATTCTTTATCCCCTATTGTCTAGTGGTTTTGACTAGAGCAAACCTGGAAAAAGGAATGGAAAATTCGATGCAAATATCTTGTCACTGTTGTCATCAAAGTGTGTTTGCTTAAGCTCATGAGAACTACCTCATGGTACCCAGTTTGATGGGATTTCTGTTCACACATGTGACTTCTCATCTTTAAATGCTGGTATAATCAATACCAAACATTCAAGAAAACTTTATTGAAGCTGGAAGAAGAATAAGAAGTTGAAGCTCATAAAAGCAGAAAACAACATTTCAGCATAAGAATACTGTATTTTTAGAAAAGTCCCAGTAGACTTGAAAAGTTACTAGCTTATTTCCTGGATAAGTAGTAAAGAGGCAATAGTGGCACTGAGAGGAGAAAAGCAGTGGTGCAGCCTCTAGCGTGAAGCTGCTGAGCTCTGGAGCTCTCAGAGCTTCTGAAGATAGAAAGCTTGCCTGGGAAGAGATGCGGGATGCCCAAGAGCGATTCTGAGTGCTACAGGTGCTTCAAAATCTGTGTCCTGTAGTGTATGACTTGATCTTTAGTGTTTCTGCTTGTTCTTCTTCCTGTCTGACATTCATATGGAATGATCTTTTACTATCAAAATACAGGATTACGTTTTTCTTTGCATTGCATTACCTCAACAGTGCTGGTTGGGTTTTGGAATGTTTCCTGAAAAAGCATTAAAGTTCTCCTCTGTGCAAGTCGTGGAAAACATTCCTGGTTTCACTTGTTTGATTTCCTTTTTTCGCAGGAAGGTGGTGTGGGTGGTAGTTTTTTGTGTGGTTTTTTGTTTGCTTGTTTGTGGGGTTTTTTTGGCATGACATAGCAAACTTTTATATTGCATGATTTTTTTTTAAATAAATGCTGTTACTCTTATTATTTTTTTTTTTAATAGGTCCCTTGTAGTTGTCCACTTTTGGGCACCATGGGCTCCTCAGTGTGCTCAAATGAATGAGGTTATGGCGGCACTAGCAAAGGAACACATGCAGGTTACATTTGTGAAGGTAAGTCAGGCAGTTGAGCTTGTTTTAGACAGAGGAGAGCCATTATTACAAAGTATGAGTAAAGTATTACAAAATATGGGTAAAGCTGTTTTTGAAGTTCCTTTATGGCTTCACATTTAAAGATGAGTGGAACATATGCAAGAGATGCATCAAAAAATCTGTGGGATGAAAGTTCTAGGTTCATCTTTCCAAACTTGATATTGCAAGCTTAAATAACACCTTCATTTTATTGTGCTGTTTAAAGAAAAAAAAAAAAAAAGAAGAAAGAAAAAAGATCAGTCTACTAAGATACAATGAAGGATTTTTTTTTTCACTAGCTACTCCACCTAACAAACAGGCTTTTAAATTTTTCTATGCCTGCAATGTCTCAGTCCTTTGGTTCTGTAGATAGCCATATTTTTAAAGGATGACTTTTATCCCTGGATTTGAGATTAATTTGGCAACACTGTTCTTCTCAGGTGTGCTGGAGATTTCATTTGTTCCCATGATGTTACTGGTTAGCTAAATAGATCTCAGAATTCATAGGAATTTTCTGTCTGATACTAAAGATGAACAGTAATCTTCATGAAGTTTAAAGGAAGGTAAATTTAAGTCTGTGCAACGTTGTCACTCTGAGATGACAGTTGTATAGTGCTGGATGGTATAAACACAAATGAGATGCTATACTTTTGTGAGATCATCTGCACATCCTAGTAAGAGAACCAGTGTGGAGGGAAAAATGAATGCACTTCATCAACATGCTGTTCATTTTAAAACAACTTTCTCTTGTTAATGAGACACTTCTGTGATTATGAGGGCAGGGAGTAATGGAGCAGCCAGCTGTGTGTGAGTATTTTAATTTGATTTCTTACAGCCTTTAGGTTTTGTGGGTTTTTTTAATGATTCCCCTGTAAAGCAGAAGGACAGAACTATTTTAATGGTAGTATTTTATTACTTAGAGCTTCAAAAGACTAATTATCAACATTTTGAAAATTCAAGATGCTTAAATTTATATAGAGTTGCTATAGCTTTTAGTAGGCCCAAGAAAGTTCAAAAACTCTCAGTTGCCTCTTTATTATTCATATTCATGTATTATTTATTTCTAACCCTTATTATTCAGCTATAATTTATTTTTTAATAACAAGGTTCCAAAGCGATCAAGTGTTGCAAAACTAAGATAATGGCACTTTCTTCCCCCCACCCCCCTTCTCCCAGTATTACTGGCGTACTTGTTTAGAGAAAATAAGCTACTGAAAGACTTGGGTGAATTTTCTTGATATGTTTTTTTGGGGAGGGGCTCCTCATGGGGAATGTATTTGATTTTGGAAGTTCTTCATGGGATTTTGGTCTGTATTCCAGAATAGCCAGAGTCTGCCTTTTAATTAGCAAGAACCTGTTAACTCATCAGATGGTTACAGATGACTGACCAAGAGTAGTGTACTGCTTTGCAAATCATAAACAGTTACATTGTAGAATAGAGCCAAGTAATAATGAAATGAACTTCAAAACTGTCAATAAATCTTGAAGTCTTCCTGAATGTAATTTCTCATTTTAGTTGTTGCGTAGCCTAACTCTAAGATCCTTGGCTTGGTTAAAATGAAAGTGTGTCTATATCCAGAAACAGTTAGAAACAATGTTTTGGAAAGTTGTACCAATAAGAGCAAGGTACTGAAATATGAAATTAAATCTGTTCTATATGTATGAACCTCACCAGAGTGGAACATAAGTATCCAAGTCAGTAGAAAATTTTACTGGCAAAGAAAATTAATATTATAGGTAGAAGTCATTTAATCATTTGCCACTTGAAAGAGAATAGATAATTGGAATCTATTTACATTTTTCAATTTATAGCTTTAGTTTCTCAGTTGATCCTGTTGGAGCATTGATTTACAGAAATAGAGGTGAAGCTTGGACTCTCACTTTTGACTTATTCTGCTGGGTTGCTTCTGTATTTAGTGAGTTCATTAAGAGCCGGAGCAAATCAAAACATGCTGTAATACTAAAATATTCACAGGTTCACTACATTTTGGTTAACAGTGAGAACAATCACAGTATTTTCTAAAATACATGAGGATGGACAGGGGCAGGCAGGCGCAAACTCCTAAGTAGCTCTCTTGATGCTTGTTCATTCACTATGTGGTTTGTGGAATAAGAATTTGAAAGGCTTTTTCTCCTGTACACTCGATTGCAGGCTTCTGTTTGAAACATTTAGATGTATTGCCACTTTTTAACCATTAACTCTACAGTTGTTATAGAGCTAGTGTCTTAAACAACCTTGTACTAGATCTTCTGTTACTCAAGTAAGCTTTTAGCCTATGCACAGAAAATCACAAGTTTAAGTTAATTGAAAGAGATATTTTCTTGGCAAATTACTACATTATATAATTTCAAGGTATGCATTTGAATGCTGAATAAAATTAGAACCAATAATCTCAACAAGCTTGCCACTCAATACTCAGTAGCCTTGCAGGAGTTAAAAATAAAATTTAGTAGACATCAATAGCTTATTGAAGAAACGCTCTTTTTTTTTCTTCATAATTTGCAGAAGGCTGCAAATGTCAGTCATGATGTACTGCCCCTTGAAATTAGTCAATAGAGCAAACAGCAAGAATTGCTGTGGGCAGAAAATAAGCACTGTAATCATGACATAACTGGGGTCAATGATTTATGGATTTCAATATAGTAGTAGCTGCATATGATTGAAAATTTACTAGGTCACTAGTGCACCAAAAATTTTATTCGCAGCCTCCAGGCATCTTTTGAAATGTGCAACAAAATAAAAACCTCTGAACCTGTTTTGACACTGTGGAGGCTCAGTGGATGACACGCCAACCCAGTGAGTCTCATTTAAATGCAAATGTGTCACAAACTTCTGCATCAAATCCTTTTTAAATGTATAAAATGCCTAGAAGAACATTCTAGACAGGATTGACATCCACAGTCAAACTTTAAAGAAGATTATGAAAATAATCTTTTTCTTTGTTTTCTTCTGTTGTTGTGTTTTTTGTTTTTTTTAGCTGGAAGCTGAAGCTGTGCCTGAAGTATCTGAAAAGTACGGAATTAGTTCTGTTCCAACGTTCTTATTCTTCAAGGTGAGAGAACATGGATTCCATGTGGACTCTTAATATGTATACTTTTTTAATACTACTACCAGAAGAGCAGAACCTTAAGAAGTTTCTCAGTGAAGAAATGCTTATGTATCTGATTTAAGTCTATCCAGTGGAACCTAAAAAAGTAGATAGAAATGTTTCTTACACTTTATATGTAATATTTCAGAGCTTCCTTAATTGCTTTGGGACTCTTACATAGTTTTTATTTTAGTTGTTGTACCTTGTATTGGGTCAAAAAATTTTCAGTAATGTTTCCTTGTCTAGCTATAGTTTTACAACATGGCAAAAACCCAAGTAAATAATCTTTTGGTAGAAATGACAGGGCAGTTTGGGTCACGTTTGCCTGTGATAATAAAATACAAAATATTTTCTTTAATAAAGTCTTCTAATAGCAAATTTGCTAGCATTAACAGTAGCCAGCCGACAGAATGGTATGAGTCTTGGAAGTAAAGACTGGCTAAAAGATCAATACAGTAATCCACCCTGCATCTGAAAATCTATACTTTATATGGTGGTTTTACTATTTTTTTTATTACAGTTCAAATTCTGAATTTAATCTTTTAACATGAGCCTGTGTTTTGGTTTCCTTAGAATTCTCAGAAAGTTGACAGATTAGATGGTGCACATGCCCCAGAGCTGACCAAAAAAGTGCAGCGCCACGCGTCCAGCAGTTCCGTTTCTGCTGGCTCTAATGACAGCGCAAAAGAAGATCTTAATGTGCGTCTAAAGAAACTCATCAATGCTGCCCCTTGCATGCTGTTTATGAAAGGGTCTCCAAAAGAACCTCGCTGTGGTAAGGATTTTCTGAAGTTCGTGTTCAATGTGACAGCAGTTGCTTTGGGCTAGTTGTCAGATTTACTCAGTTTTGGGGAGGTAATCCCAACAGTGTCTTGTACACCTAGAAGTATTAATTAAAGCATTTTCATATTGCTTATGTGCAGCTAGAGAATTGCTCTTCCCTTAGCTCAATTTTGGAAATGGAATCACAGAGATTAGAGGCTTTCTAAAGAATATGTGATGTGCAATTCTGTCCTTGAACTAGGACACTTTTCCTGAGGTAGCTCAGTGTTTATTCATGCCATATTTTGTGCATCAAGTTACACACATTGAAAATGTAAAATAATCTGAAGAGAATGTTTCAATTCAAGGAATAAGAAGAATTGACTAACATCCAGGATCACTGTTGCCATTTGGAAAAAGAAAATAAAACTATACTAGCTGGTAAAATAGAAAGACCCGTAGCATGTGTTTCTGCTACAGTGGAAATGCCTTTTCTTAAATGTAGTTCTCTTGACTCTTGCTCGCTGTTTAGAGTGCTTGGTTCCTCACTGACTTGAGGTGTTGATTTATACGGAAAGCACATGAACAAATGTTAAAAGACAAAATTTTTAAGTACTATGAAGCTGCCATCCTTCTGCTCACGCGGTCTCAAGGAGTTGCATTGATTTCTTTGCTAAGCAAACATGTATCCTGTGGGGCAAATCGTATCAACTACATTGCTGGGCCAAAGAGATGAAGGAATTGTGAAACATAGCAGGAGAATAAGAAAAGAATTAGCAATAGCTAGCTCCTTACAGCCAAGCTCCTGAAGAAGGGCCTGTGGCATATATTTATGGAACCAATAAAGAGATGATAATTACTGAAAAAGTTAAATCATCGTGCAAAACCTCAGTTATTTGTGTCTAAAAACAAATAATGAAAATGCTTGTTTTGTCTATCTGTGCATGAATTACAGTAGCATGCGCAGGCTTGAAAGATTCCTCATAAATGTTTCTATATCATGGCAGAGATGCATGTGAACTAAATGTGTTTGAAACACTTTGAGGAGGGAAATGAGGACTCATGGAACTCTTCTTTTTGACCCCCTTCTGGTAAGGGCTCAGCAGGTGCAGCCTAGAGACAGAGCAGTGCTTCTCATGGCTGGTCAGGAGTCCACCAGTACTTGGTTCGAACTGTTGGTGTGGTGTGGCGATGTATTGATGCTATATTCACATAATTGCCAAATGTCCTTGTGGTGTGCATGCACTGCTAATGTTCCAGCTGTGGAAAATCTCACCACGGTTTTAAGTATTAAATTCAGTTAACAGTTTCAAGTGCAGACATCCCCATGTAGCTGCTTCTTGTGCTTTCTATTGGAGTGTGTCCAGGAAGTTTCCAAAAGAAACCAAGTGGAGAACTAGGTAAGGGAAAATGGCTGAAATAGTATAAAAGGACCTGAAAGAAACTGATTTTACATGTTCTGTCCATTTATCTTAATCTGGAAGGATTCAAATTGTCGTATCACCATGTACTGTTAAAAGGCGGGAAAGGGAAGGATAACGATATGGAACGCATTGATTTGGTGAAGTGAGGGTAACGCAGATTTGTGATACGTGACTTGCCAAACAGCCTCTGCTATTTTGCATTGTATCTGTGAAGGCTTTCTGTTACAGGAGAGCTATTTATGTAGTTCTAGTTATTGAAATTGAGGATTTGGGTCCATAGAGTAAATAAGAGTCTTTTGATTAATTTCAGGTGGTTTTGGGTCAGGACCAATGCTTGACAAACGAGGGAGCTGAGCAGACTGGTAACAGTGGTGAAGCTTTGGACTGGTACCATGTATATTGGGCAGGAAAGGAGGAGAGTCTGTCTGCCAAGCACTGTTAATTGGAGGGCGTTTAGTGTAGTGCATGCTGCCCTTTTCAAGAAGGAAGGCTTATATGTAAAAGTCATGAAACAGTATTTAAAAGAGAAGTAGTGGCTAAAGCATGTCAAACATGCGTGTCAGTCTGGGCCATGTGCTGTAGAGGGTAGTCCTGCCTTGGCAGAGTGAGAGGAGTCTTGCAACTCGGTCCAGGCTACTTCAGGTTGATGAAGCATGTGTTTACGGCTTGTGTGCGGCTTTTCTTGTTGCCTCTGTCCTCCGTACCTAAGTGTACTTTCAGCTGCTTTTAAAATACTTGCATGCCATTTTACAATCTGCTTTTTCAGATGTTGCTGTAAAAAGGTTGTAGAAATATGAGGGGAGGTGCAAGATCCTGTATGTACTGAGGCTTCCCATACTGTATTGGGCTTCTACTGTGTTGATATCTGCTCACTCTATTTTTCTCCTTCTTTTTCCCTTTCTAATTGCAAGGATGCTGTTTCATTTCAATGCACTAATAGGTCCCAGAATCACTTCAGTAGAAATAGTTTCAGAAATAACCGCAGATTTCAGAACTTTCACGTTCCTTGTGCTGTTGTGTATGAGCTTGGGATTCTAGCAGTTTGTGCATAGGCATTTGCTCCTGTGAAGAGCTGATGAAGTTCCATCTGTTGTCTGTATAGATAATTCTGTATTTGTATTATGTAACCATATGGTTATAGGTGTGTGAAAGCTACATATCGTCATAGGAATTTATAGATGATTTTGTGGGAATGAAAATTTTGGCTTATTCTGAAGTAGACTTGTGAAGTCTACCTGTATGTAATAGAGCACTGCTCTGGTGAGCTCCTAATATTTATGAGTACATTTGGGGTGTCTACAGTTTAGGTTATTCAGATATATGTGCTTTAAGTTTAACTGCGTTGGATGCTAATGTGGCACTACTCTTAGTAAGCCTCCTGTGCTTGCGCTGTGATTTGTTTGGCAGGTGCATGGCGAGCTGTAAGAGTAGAGCATGGTTCTTGCTATGTCCATGGTGAGCTCAAAGGTGTTGTGCAGGCAGTGGTGAGCCTCCTCTGAACTGCTTGTGTGCCCAGGTTCTCTGTTACACCCGAGTCAGCCTATGTGTCAGCGTGATCAGTTGACGGCACAAGCACACCATTTCCCCTTTGGGTTTCTGTGGGTGTTCAGTAGAGAGCTGGCTTTCTAAAGGGCATTGAGCAGAACGCTGGGCAGGTTTTAAAGTTAAGTAGAGAAAAGACCCTTTACTGTTTCTCATGTGTTTGAATTTTTGATGGGAGAGAATTGTGAGGCTATTTCAAAAAAAAAAAAAAAAAAAAAACGAACACAAAAACCACAAACCAAAAAAGGCATTGAGGCATCAAGGTTAAGGATAGTTAGGTACTTCATCATAAACTCAATATGGAAAGCGACTTAGGAGTATACCACAGGTTCATTTGCAGATCTTAATATGATAAAGTAGATATTTCTTCAAGCTTTAAGTTCTTACAGTTGATCCCTGGTACCCCATGAAAAGTGCACAGGACGTACCTACCTAAATAAAGGTATGTATTAAAACTGGAAGTATTAAAATGTAGTGCAACACATGAAATAATCTGAACTTAAAACTCTTAATTTTGCAGTTAAATACCATGCTTGCTATAGACTGCTGTGATAGTTTCTGGCAGTAGTTAGGAGATGTTAGTAAGCTGGGTCCATTAAACTTCCTAGAATAGACAGTCTTTTTCAAGGTGAAGGTAATTTAACATTTTGTCAAAGATAATATGGATCTGTTATAACAGTAGTAGGAGTAATAAAAATAGAATAAAAGGAGCCGTGCGTGTTTAAAGGTGAAGATATTTTTGAATTATATCTATTTTGATACAAATAATAGACTTGCACTTGAGTCTTTAGTGCAGTTGGCAAGTAGAGGGAACCCGATCCAGCAGTGTATTTTGGGATCTTCTTGTAGTTCGTAATTTCTTCATTGGAAAAGCCAGCTAAGTATAGTATAAAGTAAGGTTTGTCCCTTTGGCTATGTGTTTACTGGCAATTGTATGTGGTTGCTATGTACGTTGTATTATTTCAGCGGATTCATTTGGACTGTGGTAGTATTTGTTTATTTGCTTCATCAATACCGTAATTTATTTAGGGTGTTTTTATTGGTGTAGAATCTGGAGTGGCATTTGTGATCGTCTGGATAACCACTTAAAACGTTTTGTTAGCAGTTTAATTATTCCTCGTAATGCATGTATGGCATTTCTTCAGAAATTCAACCTAAATCTTTTGTTATGAAACTAAAACTGTTCTGGCACTTTATCCCTAACTATAACACTTCCAGACTGCTACCATAACCCTTCAAAATGAAACACAACCAATCAATCTTTCTAGTTTGCATGTAATTGCCTACAGCTAAAATAAAGCACTCTTTTCCCCCAGTTCCTTACAGTAGAAATGAGTTAATATATTGGCGATGGAATAACCATCAGCAATCAGCCTTTAGCTGTTTACTAATGAACTCCCAGATGTATGAAAAATTTCAGAATCTGTGTTTTACTTCAGGCTGTACATGAACTTAACACTTCAGTTGTAGAAAGAAAAGCAACTTAGATGCTGTACATATAAATTCTGCTACTTCATATCTCAATAAATTGCAGATCATGAAAACCGAAGAAAGCTGTAGTAAAAATCCATATTTCAAAAACTAATAGGTGGTCTTGCAAGCTGAAATCAAAGGTTATTCTTCTATGGCACTTCGATTCTTTTTGCCATTTAAAGCATTTTTTTTTTTATTCCTTTATTAAAGCCTTTAAGCATTGTCTCTCCCCTTTTTTTTTGGTTAATATTTGTATAGAGGTTTTCATTTGTCTGCACAGCATTTGTTGGAATTCTTTGAGAGAATTGGTAGGATTGCAAGGGCATTTGAATCCAAAACAGAATGAGCTGGCAAAGATATAAACCACACATTATTATCACATTGATTTATGGACAAATTCTCATGGATCCTTTTTGCAAACCATGTGATAGTGTTGTCTAGGAGGCTTCTACTTCCTTAGAAGGGATGTGCATGCAAGCAACAGTGGCAGGTGTTGAAATACTTTGGGATAAAGATTGTGTGTTAGAAAAGAAGCAAAATTCCAAAATATTTCAATATGTTGCAGTGTACTTAAGTGTTTTTTCCTGGACAGCATAATTTTCATAGCAGAGAAAATAGGTTATGGAGGAGCAGTGGAGTTGCAAATCAAGATTTGATCATCTGTCCTAAGGGTCAAGTCATTGGCTTCCTTGTGTTGTAAAGTGCAACAGACCTCTTCTCATCCGTTTTGTTACGGAGTAAATAACTGCAATACACTGTGAAACATCCAGTAGGCTGGTGTCTTCTCTGGAGGACCGTTTGTGCTTCTCTGTCAGTGGAGGTGTTAAATGGATGAAGAAGACTTTGAACATCAGTCTAAGGTTTCCTTTCAGGTTACCCCATAAAGAATGGACTTGTTGACATAAAGTGTACCGCCTAGGTATGGGTGGGGTGTGTGTGTGTTGGTTTTTTTTAAAGTGATTTTGAAGAGTTTCTGTAGAGACTCATGATTTAAAACACAATTTATCTTCTTTTAAAAAAAATCAATTTAATGTTTCACTTTAATGAGAATGGTGAATTTAAAATAGAGTAGAAGAATTGTTTGAAAGTGAAGTTTTGTGTGGGTTTCCCTCTAGTGTAAGCAGATTCTATAACATTAAAATTTTCATACATACAACTTTTTACAAATAATGTGACTATTTTCTTAGGAAAAAGATGCTTAGTTACAGAAGGGAGAAACTTTTCTTCTCAGGTTGGCCACATAATAAACTTATAAAATCTGGATGTTTACATCGTAATATTCAGTGCTTAATATCCTGCTGGGAGAGTGTTGTCAGAGTAGGACATAATGAAGATCTGTCATAAAGGAAAACAAAACATGGTATGAAAGTGTCACAAGGGTAGTAAAATAATATTAAGTACTCATGTGAACATAAAGAGTTTAAAAAAAAAAAATAGAAAGGAATCTGCTTTTTACCATGAAGTAGGAAAGGACATGTTCTTAAAGCAAAAGTAGTAGAAAACATTATAAAAGCCAAGTTTCTAAGTTAAACTAGTGACACAGTGGTGGGTTTAAATCCTGGTCCCCACTTTGTGTGTCAACTTCATCCACATTTGGTGTAGGAGAAGTTCAGTAGTAGCTGGAGGAAGAAATGTGTAGAGAAAGTGATGTGCAATTAGAGGAATGAAAAGAAGGCTACTGAAGATGCTGTTGTGGTCACTGAGAACCTTTTATTCTTTTTGAATGCTCAGTGAAGAAAAGCTGGAAAAGACAATAAGGGAATGCATTTAACTTTGCTTTAATTGTATGTTGGAACAACAGAGACGCTTACATGAAGGTTACTTACTGTGTAGCGCTCTAAATATAGAAGCACCAGACTTACCAAGCTGTCCATATACTTTGGTTTTGTAATCCCAGTAATAAATACGGTTTTTGCCCCTTTATAATATTTGAGGATATTGATAGAGCAAAGAACACACTAGAGCTGTTTTGAACTTACTATATAGAAGAATTGCATTTTTTAAATGAATAAGGTTTCGTAGAGACATGGGAACGCTTTGTGTAAAATGATATGTAATTCCTCTTTTTGTGCTTGCAGGTTTCAGCAAACAAATGGTGGAGATACTGAACAAACATGGTATTTCATTTAGCAGTTTTGATATTTTTTCTGATGAAGAAGTTCGTCAGGGGCTGAAAACATATTCTAATTGGCCAACGTATCCGCAGTTGTATGTAGCTGGAGAGCTTATAGGTGGACTTGATATTGTCAAGGTTAGAAACTGAGAAATTCTTAATCTTGTTAGTTGTCAGAAGCACGTTTTTCTTGCTTTTTACATCTGATTTTTCTTCTCCCCCATCTCCCTAGGAACTTGAGGCATCTGGAGAACTGGACGCAGTCTGTCCGAAGGCGCAGAAGTTGGAGGACAGGTGTGATGTATTATGTCATTATTCGAAGCATGTCTATTTTTGAGGTTTCCTGTATGTTCGTTTATATAGGGGGAACCCCCTATATAAATTCCTGTTCTTTGACTTCATCAGAAATGCATCAAGATTTTCTTTAATTACAGAACTCCTGCAGTTGTTCAGTATGTTCTGTTTTCTGTATAGTAAGCATCACTTAATATAAAGCTATACTGTTATATATGTACTAAGCTATACTGTTCCAATAGGCTTTACTTATTATATTTGTAGTTTGTTAATTTTTAATTATAGCAGGAATATAGAGATTCTTTCTTGTCTCTCCTTTAAGAACTTATTCTTTAAAGATAACTGGGAAAATCATCTTTTAAACATGAGTAGCTTTTGTTAGCTTCATTTGGCATAGACTTCATAACTATGATGTCACTGGAGAAAATACCCAGGCTTGTCTCCTCATTTTTCTTGATTACTCATGTCCTTCCGTTCCTGTTTGTTTTCACCTTGGCAACATGAATATATATGCTGCAGCAGTAGGAAGTGTGTTGCTTCCTGAACCAGATGTAATACCTAGAAACCAATTTGTCCTACTTTAACCTTCCCATTTGAAGATTCGCTCTTGTTTGAAGTTCTGACGTGCCCCAGGCAGTCAAGCTCCAGATACCTGACAAGTCATTCTGTTTGAGAAGTTGCTAGTAGGTGTGGCTTTTTTCCAGTTTTTACGGAACAGTGCCATTAAGACATGCAAAGCAGGGCTGGTTTACCAAGGAGGTGGCCTGTACCTTGAAGGCAAATATGTTAGCATAGATTCCCTCTTGCTGTCTGAGGGTGGTAAGAGCAAGTTTTACAGTGCTCTAGATGTGACTGGTTCTGGTTCTTTTGCCTTCTCAGCACAGTGGAGAAATAATTTAATGCAAGCCATTTCGATATGGTGATAAAGTAGACTTACAGCTGTGTATTTATTAATTCCTTTTTAATTTATTCTATGGCTGAGGTTTACCTTTTGTTACTCTAGTAGGGTAACTTGTGAATTGTTTCACCAAGGCCACAAAAACCAATCACTACCTTTTGCAGTTTGAGATTAAATTATAGGTAAAGATGAGATTGGCTCAGTATGGCTTTTTAAAAACTTATTTTAGAAAGTTTCCTTTAGTCTCTTCTTTCCTTTTTGCAAACTTGCATAAACTGCGACTTTATTGAATTTATACATAGTTTTTTGCTTTGCTTAATCTTTTTGGGGAAAGAAGGTAATGGGAAATGTCCTGCTTACCTAATGTGTTTTAATAGATTAAAATTGTTGGTATAGCTAAATGCCTCCCTAAAGGAGGAGCAGCAGCATCTTTTGAACAGGGGTGTGAAGTTTTTATCAATTTTATCAAATTTTGGTGTAGAAGTGGCCTGAAGAAAAACTGGCTGAAACTTCACCAGACAGGTAGCTTCTTGTTGCCTAGTTTGTTGTTCATCTTTTAGTAGGTGTTTGTTTCTTGGGTTAACGCGTGGCATTTAGCTGAGGTCTGTCTTCTGTTTTCTGGTGACAACTGGGAAGTTCTTTTTCCATGCCACAGGTTAGTTTTTCTTCGTAGCTAACCTCATACTTAACTTCTGAGCAACTGACACCTCTTTCAAACTATATTCACTCTATCAGTTACTTGTAAGAAAAACTGAGGTAGTTATTCAAACATGTTAAGACTTAATAAAATGAAGGAACATCAGTAGTAGAATCTATTTCATGCTAAATTATGTTCCTTTACTGAATGTTTGATCTCTTCCCATCAATTAACTGCGTCTTCTTCACTTGAAAATACCCTTGAAAATGGACTCTGGAAACCAGCTCGGTTTCATGAAACGGATCTGGCAGCTGGGGAACCAGCTCAGATTACTGTAGCTCACCCTTGCTGTAGCTGTTAGTTTTGCCATTGCTTTTTACCCTAGACACAACTTGGTTGGAAAAATTGTTTTGAAGTTTACATGTGCAAAGGCTGTATGTCACCAACAAAACTTCATTTAGTTTTATTTTGCAAAGACCCTGGATTCCCCAGTCTAGAATCTTTTTGCATTGTGTGAGTCATGCAAAGTGACCTTTTACAGAAAGTGATCACTGGTTACGCATTTTATAGAGGGTAGTTTGCCCTTAGCAGGGCAGGAGTCTTTGCTAACTTTTTCCATCAGTTGTCATAGAAAGCCTTTCCTAAAAGGAGAGGGAAAGAAGGGGAGTGTCTGAGGGTCGTGCGGGTAGACCAGAAGCAGACAGGGCACAACGAGGTAAAACAGACCTATTCCTGAATTTTGGTAGTGGTTAGTCCTTAGTCCATAAGTCCATAGATCTTATGACTGATGGACAGTAGGTATGGCTCTTACTCTGCAAAAGACATTCTCACATGGAGAATGAGAAATGCCAAGTATTATGTTCAGTATGGGAAAAAGCAGTATGTCACTAAATATAAACATTGTATTTAAAATATCCTAAAATGATGTTTCTCCTTAAACTTACTGCTGCTTGATACTTAGAGGTCAATCTAGAAAAGTAAATTGTTGCCCTAAAAGTAACAGGATGGTTCAAATTCATTCACTAGAGTTACTGTAAGAATTTAAATGAATGGAGTTGCTTATAGTAATGCTTTAAATGCATTTGGTAAAGCTGTAAGTTGCTATCTTTCAACTTTTGCATTTTGTTTTCCTGTTGAAACAAAGCTTGGGATAATAACAGAGCTGTTTTATGTCTTTTTCATGCCTTCTGTAGGCTTAAAACCTTGATAAACAAAGCTCCTGTGATGCTTTTTATGAAAGGAAGCAAACAGGTAAGATTAAGTGTTGTGGAATACGCTATATTTAAACAGTTTTTTAAACAGTGACAATTACCTTTTTTCCTTGCTTAATGAAAATTAATGGTTCTGGGAACTTAGTTATTTGTCTTTTTATTTTGGTGCTTCTATAAGCTATAGAAGAGCAGTCCCTATTTTACCTGATGGATTTATATTGCTAAAATGCTGATAGCTGTGTTACTGAGTAAAATCAGGGAATTTCATGCCCTGCAGTGATGTCTGTCAATTGAGCTACAATTCAGAAATGAATGGAAGAACTGTGCGTGTCCTGTTCGTCTTAGTTATTGGTTGTCTTTGCAGATAATGGATTTTCTTCTGATGTTCTGTGTGCTTGCCCCTGATGGCTAGCCTGCTTGAGGCATACACTTTGAGTGTTGCCCAAAACTTTATCTCTGGACACATGTTTCTTGAAACTTTCCTCTGTTGACCTAATTGGATTGGGTGTCCTATCTTTTTTAATTTCTCCGACTTAAATGCAGTTGTGAAAGCATAATAAAAAAAAAAAGCTGCTAGATGTTTTTAAGGCTAAAGTATAGTGCCACATACCATAAAGGACCTATTCTTTTTCTCACGGGCGTGGAATGGTCTATGCCTGGTGTCTTGAAGCTGTGCTTAATGGTCTTGCTCACTGAAATATAGTGACTGAAGACAGACAACTGCTAATAGTTAGGATTAAAATAATAACAAGTGACTGCAAACCAAAAGGTCAGTCTTTTGCTTTGTGTTGTATGCTCAAACAAAGTAACCAGGGGACAAATTATTCCCTTTTGAACAGCAAGGCACTGCAGTTCTTCCTGTCAAAATTACTTGAATGGCACCTAACTCAGACTTTTCATTGGAGTGGTGTACCCTAAACAATAATTGTAGTTAGTGATTGCATCTTATGAGAATCATTTATATGGTATTTTTTTAAAGGGATACAGAGGTAGGGGACTGGGCTTATTCATGTGACTTGTCTTTCCACTTCATTTTCTCATTTGTTCCCTGAGCCTTCTCTGTGTATTAACAACAGATACTTTTAAGAGTGTTATAGGCTGTTTTACTAAGCTGTTTCATAGCCACTGGAACCCTGTGGGTTATGCTGACTCACTGAAACAGTGGTGGTGAGCTAGTTGGGCTTGGGTCTTCTAAACAGGTGCACTTCTATCTCCTTTAAAATCTGTGTCTTGTCTACAGAAAGCAAGAGTTTGGGCAGGTTGCTTAACACGTTATGACTTTGCTTAAGCTACCAGTGCAGTGCAGTGAAATCGCCACTAAGAAGGGATAGTCTGGATTAAAAATTCAGTGTCTAAAAAATGATGGGTGTTCTGTGTCCTTATACTGTCAATATGAAGAGTTTGCAGTAGATGCTTTCAATTATTAATTTCAGTAGGGAGTTGCTGTACCTGCAACCTATTTATCAGTTGACGATAGGTTGCTGCTCTCTCCAGAATGGTAAGTAAAGGGTAGCGTACGTCTCAAAATAAAACACATCTATTTTACAAATGCATATAAGGCATTTATACCCATCATACCTATAACTTTGGCTTTTTGAAGGTTCAGAAAATAATCAAGCCTAACTAGTTTTCAAGACAGTATTGCCAAACCTGGAAAACAGCTTCACCTTGTATCATTGCACAACTCAATATTTTAATTTATTTCAGCAGAGTATATAAAGAAAGAGACATTCAGTACTGTTTAAAGCTCAAAGAGTATAAAGAAGAATGAAAAAAGGGATGAGCAGTATTGCTCATCCAGTGAGGTCATCACTAGCAATAAAATGGTAATGGCTTTAGTGTAGCTTCAGGACCTGGAATTTTGTGGATTAAATATAACAGATATATGTTTTAACATACATGTGTTTTGCATTCTAGATGGCAAAATGTGGATTCAGCAAGCAAATTATAGAAATAATGAATAGTACTGGGTACGTAAGTGGGGTTTTTATTGAATTTGGGAAGCCAGTTCTGTTTTAAAAACTACATTTTATAAATAAAGAGTTTGGATAATATTAGTGGAAGACTCCCCCAAATGTAGTTTTCTTTGTTTAAGAGTATTTTAAAGTATCTTTATGTGAAAGCCCATAGTGTAAGTCACTACGACGCTCATTTGATACCAAGTCAAATGTGGTGTGTCAGATATTATGCTGCTTTAGCCCTACTACATGGTGCTTGTCTTGCTCGGATTGAGGAGTTTGTTGCAACAGTGAATTTTTTTCTTTTTTTTGCTGTGATTGTTGACATGAAAGAAATCCTTCCACTGCGATAAGCAGCTCGTCTTAGAGAGGTCCCTCTTGATCTGTTTCCTTACTCTTGGAGCCTCTCATGTTATCTAGCCTCAGTTTTCCTCTTTGAAGCAATTCTTTCTGTAGTGAGAGAGATTAGTATCATCTTCCTTTGAATAAGCTCCTGTTTCATTTGTACTGCTTGTTAGAGGTTAAGCAGTGGTCTTGATTACTGGATGTTAGAATGGGCTTTTTTGAGATAATAGATAACTATATATCAATATACAACTCGGAAATAAGTAGCAGTTACTCAAATCACAAGTTCCTTGTCAGTGGCTCTAGTCCACTTGCAGGAATCTACGTACTTGCTGGCTATTGAAGAGTGCCAGTTCTTAGAATACTAGGAATTGCATACCAAAACTCATACATGAATCAACCAGAAATCAAATTTACACAGGCATTTTATTTTTGTGTTTTTACGCAAGTAGTATATGAAGATGGTGAAATAGCTGCAGCTGGTTGATTCCTTAATAAAAATCTCCACAGTGTGTGTGTGTGTCTTTTTTTTTTTTTTTTTTTTTTTTTAAAGCTAATAGTGAACGGAATTACTTGAACATGTTTTGGCCAATTAGAGCCTAAGCTACACGGCTTAATGTTTTAGTGCGTTATGCTGTCACCTGTGCATTATAAGGAGTTTCCCATGAAATAGACATTTTTTTTTACATGACAGTTCTTGGTGCGTAAGGTGTTGACTTTTTTCCTCCTGTTACCTGTTAATTCTGAGTGATTTGGAAGCTAGCTTGTAAACATACCCGTTTTGAATTTTTGAGGGTCTTACATTGCAAAACTCCACAGTAGATGATTTTGTGTTGGTGTTTTTTTTTTTTTTTTTTCCCCTAGCGTTGATTATGAGACATTTGACATACTGGAAGATGAAGAGGTAATTAAGCTTCTCCATTATTGAGGATTTTATTGTTGCTTTTACTGAAGTTGAAGTTTACATTTAAGATTATTTTTCTTAGGTGCGGCAAGGATTAAAAACCTATTCAAACTGGCCAACGTATCCTCAATTGTATGTGAAAGGTGAACTTGTTGGAGGGCTGGATATTGTTAAGGTAAGAATGAGAGAATCTTGTTTGAGATGTACATTGACTATTTGTTTAAAACTATAGAAACATTTTCTGCCCATAACATACAGAAATTCCTTTGTAGTGGCCCTAGATCTTGAAACCGAATGACTTGGTTGCTTTTACTGTGACTTCCATTAGCTCAACATACAGTTGAAAGGAGCTCTAAATCTCTAGCGTTCTCATATGCCAAGATTTAGCAGTGAAATGTATTTTCTTGACAGCAGTCAGTTACTGTTACTGTAAAGACCATTTTTACCCCGTGGGTGCATTTTTACAGGTTTCTCTTCCTAGTTTTACTTCTGACATTGCTTTTCTCAAATAAGGTGGGCGAGACATTTCTTCCTAGCAAACAGTCTCATTCCTGGAAGAAAGTAAGGTTTATTGTAGTTGTTTGAACAGACCCTGAAGCAAAAAAAATAGATCTGCATCTGTTACTGTGGTTTTTGATTTTTGTAACAGAGCAGGCACAGTGTTCTAAACCCCAAATACTCTTGAGCCCATTCTTGTCTGAATGTTTTATAGCCAATTCCTCAGACATTGTAACTCCTGGGAAGATACAATCAATAAATCTCATTTAGTTCTAAAAATACTGGTATTACTTAAATTATATAGATTACTTTAATTTTATTTATTTAACAAGTGTGTGGGTTATTTCAGTGATCAGTAAGTATAGTCTTGGGCACTGTGGAGATGCTGCAAAATACTTCTCTCGCTGGTATTTAAATGTAATTTGTCTGTGTGCATTGTTGGACTGTATTCAGTTCACACTGACTAACTTGTATGGGCAGATGAATGTTGTCAGTATTTTAAAATGCATTCCGTAATATAGCATAATATGTAGTAAAATTGAGACAGCTGTTTCTCTTGAGATGTGGGGAAAAGATTATATACTCTACAACATGTTATTTTAAAACTATTTCCTGGTGTTATCTAGCTCTTTAGTAAGTTAACAGCCTTATAATTTGAGTTTAAATCATCAAGATAATATGGGCAAGCACCTCTTATTTAGAACTCTTACAGATCTCTTACTGTCTTGTTTGTTTTAATGTGTGATAGTAACAAAATCTATCAATGGATGGTCGTTTTTTCATTTTGTGGGAGGCATTTTGGATGTTGTAAAATTTTGTGTGTGCCTAAAATATATCTTGAATTACATCTAGAAGGAGATATACCAGGGGATTTACCTGGTAAAGTTGGTAACAACCAATTCTTTTGAAGGTCTATCTTTTCACTAAATAAGTTTCCTCTTTTACTAAACAGAAACAAAATAGAATTTAAATATAACGTTATGATCTTCAGTGTCTTGGTCAGGAGGGGCCTCTCGTGGGTCATCTGGTGCATCCCCTGAATAGCCAGTGAATTGATTTCCTTAGCCCTAAACTCTCCCTGTTGAAATCTTGTTAGCATCATCACAAAACGTACAGAGAGAATAATTGCTGTATATATTTCTTTACAGGAACTGAGGGAAAGTGGTGAATTGTTGCCTATCCTGAAGGGAGAAAATTAATGGAAAAGGACATCAATGGGAACAGAAATACTTTGAGCGATTATTCATTTATAGATTATATTGGAGCAATATGCAACTTAGCCTTGTGGAACCGATCAGGAGTAAAGAAAGACAGCTTATGTACTCTGTGTATTTCACAAGACCATGTTACATATGAAAATGTGTTTCCACTGAAGATACAAAAATGTCAAGATCTTCAAATTCAATTAAAATGTAATGCTAAAGAAGTTTGGGTTTGTTATTACACTCTTTCTGTGTATTCATTGCACCTAGATGTTTAAGAATTGAGTAATGACACCACTATCCGTTGCAGTACTATATAGGACTAAGTCGCTTTTTTTTGGGGGGGGCTCAGCTCTCATTAGGAGAATATTAATGGGTATACCTCTGTGGTATGGAGCATAATAATTTTCTGTCCCTGTTAATAATTGTTTTCATGTCTAGTGAGTGAGAAAAATACTATTGAAACCTTAATCCAGTGCACCATTAGGAAGTTGTTATTAATGAGTTTCAACTGCATACTATGTATCTTCATTATCTAAGTAGGTACAGTAATTGTGAATTTCAGATGTTCAACTTATTTTAACATAGCTTTTTGGACATATTTAAATTACGGTGGAAATGAGCCAATAAACACAGTGATTAGGCCAGTCTTCTGGTGTATCGTCAGTGCCCCTTTGGTTAAAGGGAAAGGTTTACTTCCTAGGCTGTGACTTTGGCAATTTCAGTCATCGGGTATATGAATCCTTCACTTCTGTATGCAGAGGATTTAATTTGTTTTCAATCCTTCTTTCAATACCTGTAATGCTCTGAAATATAATGGGCTCTAATAATGGGCTGACCATCAAACCAGCTACAGCACAGGTGTACTTGCAAGTATGTGCAGGAGGGTATTTCTCTTGAAGAGAAACATTTTTTGCTTTCAGGTCTTTTGAGTTCTTGGCACCTGTGCTGAGACTAAGGAGGTTTTTATTTTGGAAGGTGTTTTTGTGTCTGTGAAATACTGAAATATTTCTGGTTAGTTACGTACAGACTGCTGTGTGTGACAGCAATATCAGCTGCTGCTGACTTCTAGCTGTGAAATACTGTTTTAAACTGTTTTGAGTGCATTGGCTACATACAGGGAAGAGGACAAGGACACCATATTCTCAGAGAGGTCTAGAACCCGAAGAGGAGCCAGCTCCGTTTATGAAACTCAGCAAATGAAGTACTGGTGAGCACGAAAGTCCCTGAACCTCACCAGTAATACATTTTGAGCAGAGAGGTATTGCTGAAAGCCTTTTCCTCACTGATTTTTGTGTTGGTTGTGCTTGCAGAGAAACGCCTGTGTCTGCTCGAGACTCATGGCCAGGAACTCTTCTGAGGAGTTGCTCCCTTGTTAGGAGGGGTCAGGACTGACCGTGTGCTCTTCAAAATGTGCCTGGAAGAAGAGATGCCTGATGAGTTAGGTGGTGCGAAGTTCTAGGCAGCAGCTGAGAAGTAAGGTTTTGGAAGCAAGTTTGGGGCTTTGTTGCTTAAGTTCTAAGTATAATCTAAGTATACTGGAACCTGAAGCAAGACTGTTACTGGACTTAGTCCCAAACTGGTAAAGGTTGACTGCAGAGAAAAAGGTACTTATACATGTTATAGAATTCTCAGTGATTGGTATTTAATTCAATCCAAGTATTAATTTTCTAGGAATAATTTTCGTAATTACTCTAAGATAGTATGTGTTATAACTTTAAAACCAGTTTTAATCAATATAAAAAAAAAAGTCTTGTCCCTCTCATGAAAACAAGCCTTAATTAATCTCTCAAAGTGAATTGCAAATGCATCCAGGCAGTTGTCAGTAGTAATTGTAACCTACTTCATATAAAAAAAGAAAAAAGAAAAAAATTATACCAAAAAGTAACATCCCTGTGGTCAATTTAGGAGTTAGAAGCTTTAATTAAAGCAAGACTAAATGCAAAATGCTATTTCTTCTGCAATAGTTTTCCTTCGAAATTCACTGTAGTGGAATTTAACTACTTGAGGTTTATAGAGTCCTGCTAATGTATTTATAGAATTGCAACAGACCACTAGTGAATAACAGCTGTTTCTCTAACAATTTATATTTTTATATTCTGTATACTCTTATACTCCATATACTCTGCTACCCTTCTTACAAGAGTACGGAATTTATTCTTGAAGTGAAACTCCTGTGCTGCTGTTCGTGTTTGGTGACTGTTCTCTTAACTTTTCATGGTGCTCAACTGAGGGTCTCCAGCTTTGGTAATTAGCAGCATTTGGTGTATTTAGCACTCATTCTTTGGTCAGAATTCATTGTAAACCAACTCTGTATAAGTTAAACTGGCACTTTGGTGTTGCTTTGGACAAAACCAGACTTTCTGGAAACAGCACTTTTTCTGACCCATTCTGCCTCGGGCTGTGAGCGTAGCCTGCGGTTGGGTTTGGAGTGCTTGGGGGATCCCCACGCAACGCCGGGGAGCACGGCGTGGGGAGGTCCCCTCCAGATCGGGGTGTTTAACGTGGCAAACGGAACATCAACCTCCAGCAGCTTAATGGTGTGAATGGGGCGTCACACCTGAATTTCACGCTGGTGCTGGTAAAATGCTTTTGAAAGTGGCCTGGTCCTGCACAGGGCTTGCACTGCTGCATGGTGTGGGGACACCCCTGCAGCTGTGTAATGTAAGGATTTGTACTGAGTCTGTATATGGGCTTTACTGTCCCGTAGCTGTAATTTTGGTTAGGGTTTGTTTGTGTCTAAGGAGCTGCAGAACGCTTAGCTCCGAGCTGCCTTGGCGAAGGGAAGAATGTGTGGGTGGAGGCTGCCTCTCCGTGGTAGGAGAGCCGACATTGCACCAGCGCGGCTGGCCTGCGGTCCCCTCCTGGCTCAGCAAGGGAGAGTCGGGAAATCTGCAGCTACGTAAAACACGCCTGGAAACAATTTCAGCTGTATGGCCGAAACCGTAATTCAAGGGGCTGCTGGGGAGCGTGGCTTGTACGCTGCTGCTGCCTTGCAGGGATAACTCGCGCCCTTCTGTAGGAATACGTGATCCCTCTGCCTCTGGAATAGACTGCTGCTACTGGGGGGAAAAAAAAAAAAAAGTCTGGCTTTACATAGAATGGAAGAGATGGTGTGTAGTTTATCAGCACTTGTAATGAGATGAAGATGAGGTAGATTAACGAATTGAGGGATAAGAAGTGCTGGTGGAAGTTACATGGTTGATACCTGCAACCAGTGTAGGTGCTGGTTCTTGTTTCGGCTTTCCGCATGCATGCTTACGCACACACGTTGCCTTCTACAAATGCATTTCTTGGTACTCTGCCCAAAGTCATTCGTCTTGCCTAGCAACAGAGAAGTGCGGACTGAGTTCCTGAACTGTTTTTCTGTAAGTTAGAATGATTTGGGCAATACAGTTTGATGGTGTTCCCAGGCCTCTAAAGTTGAATGTGGGGAGGCCTGGGGTGCTGTGCTGGGAGACATCTGAGGCAAAATGTGTCTTTTGCACAGAAGGGAGAAAAGGCAACGAAGTGTCGGAGCTACAGTCCTCCAGGTGAAGAGGTGAGTGAGGTCTTGAGCTTTTACGGCTGCTAAAGATGCCATGTTACTTTTTACTGGTGGAGAAGTATTTGACATCAGTGTTTCGGTGCAATTAACATAATGTAACTTATATTCTGCTTATTTGTATTTTTCTCTTTCTTTTGCTTTCTTTTCCTTGCTTGTCCCAAGATTTCAGATTCTTTTTTTCCTGTACTTTAATATTAGGGTATAAGGAAAAAAAAAAACTTAACCATGAGGGTGGTCAAAAGGGGAACAAGCTGCCTGGAGAGGTTGGGGCTCCCTGTCCTCAGAGCTGTTCAGAACTTGACTAGATTAATCTCAGTGAAACCTGATCTGATTTGGTCTGCTTTTAGCAACAGGTTGGACTAGATGACATGCAGAGGTCCGTCCCAACCTGCATTAGTCTCTGCTTTTAAATGACACAGTAAAGACGTGTTAGTGGCTAGGGAAAAGTGTGAGTGAATGGAGTGCAGAACAGCACCTACGGCTCCCTGCGAGTGGCCGAAACGAGAGTCCTGCTGCAGTGATTAACTGCTGTATGGTAGTAACTATATTTAATAACTCTGCCTAATGGATAACTGCCATCCCCCTGTCACCTCCTCTGTGCCTGGGTAAGAAATACTTTCCAAACACCATGAAGTATTCCATTTTTTAAAGGCAAGTGTCATATAGCTGAGATAGGTAATGCAATATCGTTTTTAAATTAAAAATTAACATGGCAATATGTGAACATTGGTTAAAGGCTTCTGGCAGTCCAAGGAGAAATTTGATGCAGTTAACGATTTTAATTAGGGGAGTATTTCATGGAAAGTAATCAGAAAGATACAGTATCTCATTTCACAGTTCTGAGGCAGAAGTGGAGGAAAGCAGTGACTTTTTTTCTTCACATTGTAGTTCCAGGCAGCCAATTCGGATGAGGCTATCGAGCTATTCACTTGGAAGTGGGCTAATAAGGGAAGAGGAGACAGACCTTGCCTCCTTCTTCATAGGAAAACTTTGCATCCCACTGTTAATTCAGGGTCCGTAAGTCCTTTGGCCACGTGGTAAGTGTTCACTGTTCTCTGTTGCAGTGTAGTTGTGATCTGTGCGTGTGTGAAGTATTTCCCTTTGTACAAGAACTATTTATGCCCAGCCATACTGCAGTTGGACTAGTATCTCTACTGACTTTATTGCTTGTGTACAGAAATGTTTAAAAACTTGATTAAAGGGGTTCCTGGTGTGTAATGGAGCAAGAAAAGACCTCTCCTTTCTGCGTGTGCTGAAGACCTTGGGTGTAACAGGACCGATGCTTTGGTGGGACTCTGAGCTCCAGCCGAGCTTCTGGTTTCCTAAAAGCCTAACTAGAGAGGGATGACATCCAGCATGTGAAATTGTGCCTTGGCCTTATTAAAAGCAATGCTGGTGGTGCTGCCTCATGTTGGGTCCCACCAGACGCTGTCCCTACAAGGGCTCTTGGAGCACCCAGCGCCTCGGTGTGCCTGATGGGCAGCCCGGGTTCAGGCCTTGGCACACGTGGCTGCGACGCAGAGCAAGCTTTGGCTGGTTGCTCTGGTCACAGTAGCCTCCGGTAAAAGTGAGGTGTGAGCGAGAGGTGAAGGCATTGCGAGTGCTCTTGATCTGAGAGGAGCAGAGGCTGGTAGGACACGGTTCAGGGTTCATCGGAGCAGATAAGCAGGTTGCTGTGCTTCATAGCCTTTTTACTCTCAAAATGCTTCTTCCGTTGACCCGTTTCCCATCTTATTTCCTGTCTTAAATTGAGATCTGTTTAAGCTCTGCTCTTCCTAAGAAGATATGAAGGGAGAGGAAAGGATGGATTGCAGCCTTTTCTCTTCAAATCTACAAAGGTGTCCTGTAAAAGTGGAAGAGGAAGGCGCAGCCTGAGTTCACTTGGTGAAAGGCTGCAGGTTGACCAGTGCTAACTGGTTAGGTTCTCCTACACGAAAGAAAAACGCGTTTCCAAGGGAAGATGCTTCCTCCATGTCCTGCATGAACACTGAACGTCAGGTGAGGCAGCAGTGGGTCTGGTTGTGTGGTCAGCTCTCCACAGTCCCTGGGGTAGGCTATGCCAGAGTCCCTGGGTTTGGCTTACGGTGGCACAAATGCTCAAGTTGACCCCAGCGAGGTGTGAGGACGGGGCACGTGCTGGCCCTGGGGCAAGCAGAGCCGCGCTCCCCACGGCCGCCCTGTGCTGGAGCAGGGGGTCAGGCCCAGACTGCCCCTGGGGGCTGCGGGTGCTGGGGGGCTGGTTCGTCATCCATCACCTTGGCACTGGTCTCTTCCCGTGTGCTGCCGTGTTCATGGTAAATGCGGTAACTTCCGCAGGCACTAGGTGGTTTCTGGAGATGAATGTTCAAAAAAGCCACAAACTTTTGTCTCTTCCAAGTCGTTTCATTGAACAGAGGCTATGGTAGTACAGCGCCTTTCCTTGCCAGTGCTGTGCCTAGTTGTCATGGTTTAACCCCAGCCGGCAACTCAGCCCCACGCAGCCGCCCGCTCGCTCCCCCCCGGTGGGATGGGGGAGAGAATCGGAAGGGCAAAAGTGAGAAAACTCGTGGGTTGAGATAAAGACAGTTTAATAGGGAAAGCAAAAGCTGCGCACGCAAGCAAAGCAAAACAGGGAATTCATTCCCCACTTGCCATGGGCAGGCAGGTGCTCAGCCATCTCCAGGAAAGCAGGGCTCCATCACGCGTAACGGTGACTTGGGAAGACCAACGCCATCGCTCCGAACGTCCCCCCCTTCCTCCTCCTTCCCCCAGCTTTCTGTGCTGAGCATGGCGTCCTATGGTCTGGAATGTCCCTTGGGTCAGTTGGGGTGAGCTGTCCCGGCTGTGTCCCCTCCCAGCTCCTTGTGCACCCCCAGCCTCCTCGCTGGTGGGGTGGGTGAGGAGCAGCAAAGGCCTTGACTCTGTGTAAGCACTGCTCAGCAGCAACGAAAACATCCCTGTGTTATCAGTGCTGTTTGCAGCACAAATCCAAAACGCAGCCCCGTGCTAGCTACTGTGGGGACAATTAACTCTACCCCAGCCAAAACCAGCATGCTAGCTTGGAATTAGTTCACAGTGATATTTTTAGCAATAGTCAGGACTTCAAGACAAAATCTTTAGAAGCAACTGCCATGCTGGTTTTGTGAGCTGATGGAGGGTGCGCCTTCAGTCAGCATGTTCTGCAGCATATTCATCTGGAGATGAAGATTTAAAACTAGTAAAACAGTGACTAGTTACATGTAATTCAGACATTGATGTGCTTCCTCGGTGCTCCGGCGGGAAAGCTGCCTTGTCTGTGCCTGGTGAGACCGCTTTATAAAGGTGAATCTGTAGCCACGAATGCAAATGCCGAGCAGCCCGGTCGGTATATTGAAAAGCATGGACTTTGGGTAAAAAAAACAAACAAACAACAAAACCAACCAAAAAACAACACAAAAAACCCCAAACCACCCAGCCCGAAGGTGTGCTCCTGCGGGAGCGGGCGGCGGCAGTGCCCGCGGCTGCCCACGGGGCGGCGGTGCGCACCGCGGAGCGGCGCGGAGCAGCGCGGAGCGGCGGCGGGGGGGTGGGATAAGGGAGCGGGCCGTGATGGGGCTGGGGATGCGCGGCCCGAGGGCCGCCTTCAGGAGCTGGCGGCTGCTGGCGCTCGGGGCTTCGCCGGCTGACCTGCTGCGGCTACCAGGTTCGCGATGTGTTGCTGTATTGGGGTTGTTTTTTTGGTGTTTTTGGGTTTTTTGTTTGGTTTTTTTTTTTTTTAAAGTTGAGAGCTAAAACTGTAGGCAGCTGTTTACAAAGGTGAACCAGGACTCTCTTCAGCTTTGGTTTTTTGGTTTGTTTTTTTTTTCTCCAAGCTTACGTGTTAGGTAGGAATAACAATAAAAGCTGCCCACAGTTGCTGGTAAATCCCCCAAATGGCTGTTCTCGGGGAGTGCTGTGCAAAGCCCGCTTACATTGGAAACGAAGATGTAAATGATTAATGAGGCAGTCCTAGCTTGAGGGGTGGCGGCAGATGGAGCAGCAACGTGCAGTGGGGTATGGAGGGATGCAAGCGGGGAAAGCTGGGGGCGAGGGGGACAGAGAGGGCATCTGCAGGGCTGGGGGCCGACGGCTGCCTGGCTGAGGGGGCCAGGGAGCAGATGCAATGGAAACTGAGGCAGGGAGTGAAAGGGGGGGGGCCTCCGCTGAGGCTCCTGAGGAGGGGTTTCCTAGACCCTGAGCACGGCCTGGGTGAGCGGTGACACCAGCCTGTGTGGAAGCGGTGTCACTGCTGATGGAGTGGCTCTGAAAGCCCGGCGGCATCACGTGTGCTTCTGAAGGAAGGACGGGCTGACAAGGTTTTCTTGCAGCTTGGAAGATTCGGTTGAAATTAAGAATCCTAACATTAGGCTGACTGAAGCTGTCACGAAGACTGAAACACTTAAATAAGCCAAGGGATGTTGAGGCTCCCAGCAGAATCAGTCTGGCATTTCTGCCTGCTCAGCGCTTGGGATAATCCGTCAGCTGAGCTGGCTTAACCCTGGCCCGTGGTCTTCGGGATGCCAGTCTGCCTGCCCAGCGCTGCGCTCGGAGAGCTTGGTTTTGTACAGAAACCTATTGTATTCAAAACCACTGCTGGTTACAGTGCAACTTTCAGTGTAATTAAGTGGTGGCAGCACAATTAATGGCATTACGTGTGAGTCAGGATGGAAGATCTGGTCCTCAGCTGGTCTGGTTTGGGCTGGAGATGCTGTGTTGCATTTTATCCATGATGTGACTTCCAGGTTCAAGGTACGATATCCACTGTTAGCCGTCTCCGGATGGAGACCTGTGATCCTTAACCCCCCCGCAGCCGCTGGCAAAGGGGGAACTCCTCACACGCGGTGAGAGCGAGCAGCCACAGCGTGGCCCTGCTGCCAAAAATGGGTGGCGAGCCAATTCCTGGCACCGTTCCCGCCTGCTGTAACTTTTAGCTCCTTTCCCATTACTGTATTATTAAATGCGATTTTTTTGTACGTGCGTGAGGGATTTCGGCAGGGGGACTGAAGAGCTCTGCGGAGTAAAGTCTACTCCCTGTGCTTGCTTTGTTTCATTGCTTTTCAGCCTGGACTCTAAGCCTCCAGGTGGATAGCAAAGCAAGCATGGGAAAGCATGGGCAAGGAAGTCCAGTCATTTTGCCAGGACTACTTAAAAAACTGTAGCAATTATTATCAACTGGCTTTTTCCCCTCTCCTTCTTTTCCCCGGGTTTGTGTGTGTGTAACACTAGATGGAGCCTTCTGTGCGCTGGAGGAGCGGAGGAGTTAGGAGAGTTCAGAGCAGCATTCTTCGCTTCCAGCAGCGTCTTGTAAGATGTGTTAACGCAAATATCGCTGGCAATAAGGATGCCATTTAACGGGAAGAACACGGTGGGAAATTCTTTCTTACACCTACAGAGGGCAAAAGTCATGTGGTGTTTCCCTTTGCATGAAAAATACATCAGAACTAAGAATTAGAATGGTTGTAGCATTAAAGATTATGTACACATCATTTTTATAGTAGTTTTTGAAGTATGTGTAGAGGAAGGGTTACATTTGTGGCTTTGAGAATGTGTGCCTGCATTTAGATATACATAGAATTGTTTCTGTCCTTCAAATGTCTGGCCTTCCACAACCATCTGCAGCTATCTTAGGAAAATTACTCAAAATACGATGAGTTTTGACACTTTCTTAATAAGCTGATCATTATTTTATATCATGGCTTCGGTGGCAGTGCTCTAGTGCACTGGCTGCTGATCTGTCTGAATGACGCAATGGTGGTGATGGTGCTTGCGTTGGGGAGCTCTTTCCAGCGTTATTCTTACAGAAGCGGAGCGGCGTCAGCATTCTGTGCACATACGCAGCCTCTGAAAGCAACCAAGAAAGCAGATTACAGAATACGAGTTTCCAAGAAGACGAAATTGCAACATCGTTATGAAACGAACCATGTCATCTTAATTATTCTTTGCAAATTTTAGACTGTGTCTGAACAACTAGTACATCTTGCTGACATCCCAAATGACTGGGATACTGAGAAAATGCAAATATAAAACAAATTTTGGGCAAATTACATATGTTTGTACTGAGAATGATAACTGAAAGAGAAGTCCTTGTAGAAAACTGAGGCATGCGCCATGCCATGCGAAGGCTAGAGCCTCTGAACCAAAAGGTTGCCAACAATTTTCAAACCTTGCAGAAAGGGATCCTTGAGGGGTTAATGACCTAGTTCTGCAAATATTTATGCATACTGCTTTAATTTTGTGCTCAGCTGAATAGTTCCCAATGAATTTACTAGAATCACTTCATTATAGCCTCTTTAGTGGAAAAATGGAAAGATAATTAAATCTGTCATACTCCTACATGTAAGGACATACTTTTAAAATTCTTATGTTTAAGCAAATAGGCATGTGCTTCTTAATTGTTTAGAAAAAGAAAAAAATTGACGTGTTTAGAATTAAAGTTCTTTCCTACCCGCATATGCTTTGCTCGCGCACTGCGTAGGACACTAGTTCAATTGCACTATTGCAGTGAGGGACGGAACAGGAGAGGCTGCCGTTGGCTTTCCAGTCAGTCTATGAAATGGGCTGACAGTCTCTTTTCAGTGAGAAATAATCACTGCCTGTAATCCCCCTGCTTACCAACCAACCGAAAAAGACTTTATAAGGTTTTGGTTGATGGATTCAATCTAGTAAAGTAACGCGAATGAGTTGAAAACAACAACAAAATCGTCCACAGTATAATGTTTTGTCTTCTAAATTAAATGCAGTACCAACAGGATGTTAGAGTTCCAGTGAATTTCTATAAGTAATTCAGAACAATGAGATTTCTCCTAAACCACCTGAATTAACCTGTGTGCCTCTAAGTTTACGTTGCATGGTATAAGTCATCAGATATGCAGGCCCCTTATTAAGTAGCTTTCCCTTAATTTTCAGGTGAACGTGGCTTTCATATGCTGCTCAGAGTTTGTCTGTAGCCTTTTAAAAGATTACTACAACCAATTGAAAAAGTAATCTGTCAAAGCTGACATTCATCCTCTCTCCCCTAAATTGCTATCGCTTTCTACTTCAGCCACGTATCGGTGTGCTGTGTAGCAAAGGAAAGAGGTGTTAGTAGGGCCAGCTCAGAAAATGTACTTTATCTTTGTATTAAAAACACTGTTACCCATGATTGTGGTAGCGATGTGGGGCGTGTTGTTAATAATGGAAAAGTTGCTGTCTCCATCTTGATGCCGATAACGCTCCGATGCACCGTGCAGGGAGAGCAAGGGAATAGTCGTAGAGCTGATACGTGGCCGTTCTCACCTGGGGCCGCAGCGAGAGCGGTTCTTAAGCCGTCTACAAGCTGCGGATAGGGAGTTCCTTGGGGCATCTTAATTTGTCATTTTGGGGATCTCTGCTTGAAATCCCTTGTTGTTGGGGGGGTGCTGGGCTGTCAGTCCAAGGCAGCGCTCAGCCGGCTGCGAGCGGCTCCAAGGCGGCAGTCCTTGGACAGTTTGCTGTCCCTTCAGGGCACAGGGATGTGTAGTGGGACGCGGGTAATCCCAGCCGGAGCGCTATGAAGATGGAGCGGCGTTGCTGTAAGGATAAAGCACAGATCTGGCTACTTGACCCTCAGTACCCTGCACTGAATTATTCACAGCCGGCTCGGACACCTCTGTAAAGCACTGAATTGTGTGAGCCGCACGGCTTTTAACTCCTGTGTGTGTTTGAGTATCCAACTCCTTTCTTTAGGCACCTTCTTCCGAACTAAATCTCTTTCTTTCCTATCTGCGATGACGAAGTTTTGTTCCTCCTCTGTGTACTGAGGTACTCTGACGATATTTTGAAGGCGAGTATGCATGTGTTTTTGAAGAGATCAGTCATCCTATGGGTATTAATAACAATAGTTCCTTGGTCTGGCCACGTGCATGCACATTTTTTTGCAATGTTTCTTTCTTAGGAATGAAGATTTATTGAGGATGAACTGACCTACTCTGCACCCAACACCTAAGAGGCTCTTGCTGCAAATTACCTCCCTGGGCGAATACCCGTTCTTGCAGGAATTCCTACTAGTTTCTTGGGATATTTTTGTTCCCACTGTTTGTTCCTGGGAGGTGGCTTCTTGCCTTGATCTGAGGCATGGTGAGCCGCAATGAATCTCAGATCAAACTATGGTATTTTGTCATCAAATGTTCCTTGCACTTTCGATGCCTATGAATAATGTTCTACCTTTATTTAACCAGAGTGATGCCACTAATGCAGATAAAGGAGGAAATGCCATGTGCTCTAAATGCTGGAATTGCAGGTGATTTCCAAGGACAACTTCTGGATATGCTGTAAGGTGCTTGTGGGGACCAGAGAGCACCAAGCAGGCCAAAAGCTCAAAGAGATGTGGAAGGGGTGATGGGCTATTCTAAGGATTTCGTGATATTTCAAAATAGTTCTGTTTCTGCTAGCTCTATTTTGTCATCTTATTAAAAAAAAAAAAATCGTAATGGTAATTGGCTGGGGAGATGTTTTGAATAATGTTTTGTGTCTCTAGAGTTTTTTTTTCTTTACGCTGTCCATTTTGATTATTCCTGGACCTTAGCGGATGTATGGCATTATATCGGATATAACGTTAGGTGAGTGCTTACAGGACTGTTGGCTACTTTTCTTGCGTGTTCGCGACTATCTGGCAATACCAGGCGCTCTGATGTCTCCGTGCCGTTTCCCCACCGCTGCGTTCGGGGAGCGGGGCCCGGGTTGCTGAGCGTGCGTTCGCGCGCTGGTGGTTGCTCCCTCCCAGCCTCCCCTCCTTCTGACTGGCTTAAAACAATTTTGGCAGGTGCTCCTGCTGCCTTGCTGTTCACCACCTCTCGCAGGCTGTTAATGAGTATATTGAAAAACACCAGCCCAAAGACTGATCCCTAGGGCACTACACTATTAACCTTTCTCCATGCTGAGAATTGGCCATTTATTTCTATTCTCTTTCCTATCTCTTAACTTGTTTTAATCCCTGACAAGACTTTATCGTTCACCTGGTGGTAACCGTGTTTCCTCTACAGCCTCTAGCTAGGCAGGAACTTTATCAAATGCCTTTGGAGTACATGAACAGGTCATACCTCCCAGTCCTCCTTTAGATTACCTCTCTTTTGCCCTGTGAAAGTCTCCCAACACGCAAAGGAGATGCAGATCCCTGTCGTTGCCGGTTTTGGGGTATCATTGGAGAATTCTGCATTCGGGAAGTGCCGGCAAGGTACTGCTTTTAAAGCATTGCTGGGAAATTTGTAGCTAAGAAGAGACTGTGTGATCCCAAAAGTCAGCTTCTCACTTGTTCTCGTTCTGAATGTCCATATTTAAAAGTATCTCATGGCTTCTGACCATCTTGATTTTAATTTAAGCAGAGGAAACATAGAGTAATCCTCTGGGAATGACAAGCTTTCTGTCACTGGGTCTTGATGGCTGTGGTCATGGATGGGGAGTCTGTCGTGGCAGGCACAGAACAAAGTGACCCTGCAGCTCACGCCTGAGCCGTCGCTGAGTCTGTCTCAGCACAGCAAGAAACCAAAGTCGAGGTAATTCATGCTTCATGTTCGACCTGTAAATCGGCCCGTTATCAGAGTGACCAAGACCATGGTCTTTCCTACCTTTTATTCAGTAAGAAATCACCTGCGTGCTCCATGCAGCCTGTCTCCTAGGTTTATCTTCTTGCGCGTGCTTGGGCTGCGAGGAGATAAAAGGGATTACGAGCTGGCGGCGATCTTGTGTCCGAAACCTCATCTGCGGTGTCAGCTGCATTCACGGGATGCAATACTGTGTATGGCTTACTTCCATCCGGGGGGTTGCATTGTATTGTTTGCTTGGCTGGGTTAAGTTACACATGTAGAATTTCAGAAAGTGTTCTGCCTCTTTTTTTTTTTTTTTTTTTTACTTTAATTTTCAGCTTTTCACATGCTGTACCAGCTTGTGGTGTTTGTCCAGGGCTTTTGCTTAGTTCTGGTATCATACAAAATCCTGCTAATTTATTAAGGATACAGAGGAACTGAAGAAATCACATCCGTTAATCACAAGAGATATGAACCGATTAAAAATACATGAGTTTTACTGGAATTGTGAGTCGTCTGTTGGGGCAACAATGGGTGTGGAGACTCCTTTCACGAAACCTTGTGAAGGGGGAAGTGACTTAGAATAAGATGGGGAAACAAGGGCTGCCGTTCCCTGTTAAAATGCTTTGGAAATGGAAGCATAGGAAGCTTTTCTGTGACATGAGGGATACAGGGAAAGGAAAAGAGGAGCAAGTATGGGAGAGTGCGCGTGGAGGTTGTGCACAGGGACGTGATGAAAGTCCCCATTTACCTTAGTCATAAGGAGCGTGACAAAGCACTGCTGAAATC
This sequence comes from Gymnogyps californianus, assembly GCF_018139145.2. Classification (NCBI taxonomy): domain Eukaryota; kingdom Metazoa; phylum Chordata; class Aves; order Accipitriformes; family Cathartidae; genus Gymnogyps; species Gymnogyps californianus. Next base: position 1,756,078 of record NC_059476.1, on the reverse strand, counting down.
ACTGAAGATTACAAACTGGTAGGTCATTGTTTGCCTTCAAATATCCAACGTATTTGATAATAAAGTTCCTTTATTTTATGAAGTGCCTTGATTTGATTTAATTGTTTCAAGAATTTAAAGTGCAACAGAAGAGAAGCTGGCCTGTGGACGGGGAAGGATTACTGTAATGTCTTAGTTCAACAGATGAATTACTTCTCCATATGAAACAAGCCGTAAGTCTAGAGTGTGACAAAAGCTCCTTCACTACTTAGCAAGGAATTCAGGTTCATGAGTGGCAGCGCTTTGCAAAGTCCCATCTGAAACTCCTGAAACATGGAAGGTGACTAAAACAATTGAGTAGAAATTTCGGCAATATTCCTGGCTTTGAACTGTGCAGTGACCATCTAAAACTGATACATAACTTTGTGGTGTGCCAGTGCTGTGCTCGCTCTACCTGAGGGTGGGAGCATGAACACGTAATGTTTTTTTTTTTTTGTCTTTGTTTGGAGTGTTTCAAAGGTGCTCATAGAAACCAAAGCAGGAGCATTGCGTGCAGCGGTGCCCGTTTCCCTTTCTGAGAGAGAACGGCTCGCAAAGCTATTTTAGGCTTGCAATGGTTGGTGTGCCGTTAGGGTAAATATCTAGTATGACAAGCATCTACCAGCTTTTTGACATCTTTTTTTTTTGTCCTCATCTGGCTATGATAATATGGCTGTTCAGTGAAGATGGTGCAAAGACAGAACTTGATGAATAAGCTGTTGGTTTCGTTCAGGACGACAGCCGAATAACTGAGCAGACCTCATTAGTTTCAGATCAAATGCAACACAGTTTCATCCCCTGAAATGGTAATTTTCAAAAGATGTTTTGTCTTAAAAGGTGTCTTTTTTCCTCTCAACTTTTATCCAGAATTCACTTCCAGTCACTCTGAGAACAAGCACTAAAATTTCTGTCTTTCAGGAAATGTTTTCGAATTCTTTAGCTAAAAACCATTTGAAAATCTAATTTGAATTTTTAAACAGGCTTGCCTGCCCCAAATGACTTTTGCCAAATGAAAGATCTTCACCTGAAAAGTTTCTCCCAGCTCCGGGGAAGAACTGGATCTGCGTGTCGAAGCGTCTGAGGAGCGGTGTGCTGTAAGCTGGGAGTGCGCCTCTGCCAGCTGTGGGATGCGGCTGTCTGAAGTAGAACAGGTAAATAGAAAACCAACACCGTGGGAGGGGGAAAAACGGGGTTTCACAGTAGTGAAACCTTCACCTTAATTTTTAAAACATAAATAAAACACAATAGGCATTTGGGAGAAGCAAAATGTGAAATAGGAACATCAGGTTTAAACACAGAGAATCACTGTCGTGCCTTAACAGGATCCTTATTTCATCTGTTCTTCTGAAATCTCAGATTAAATCATGTTTTTCTATCTGTGCAAATAGATATCTGTACTATAGACCCTAATGGGCAGTGGTAACTTCTCATTACCTTCGATTTTTCAGTGCTTTTAGTTGGAAAGCTGGTGTATTAGTACCTTGAGATCTCAAGTAAACAAGATGTTGCACTGTATGGTTTGTTTTTCCGCTAAGTAACAAAGATCTGGATTTCACTAACCCACCACTTGGCTGAAATTTGGTGGTGTCAATGGCACTTGCAGGTCCGTACAGCCCTGCAGTCATATCTAGGACTTTCAGATGAAGCACAGGAATGAATTCAGATTTTAGGTTATTTGGAATACTTTAAAAAAAAAAAAAAAAGAAAAAAAGAAATTGGTGCACATGCAATAAAATAACGGTGATCTAATTACAGTGCTGGAGCCTGTGTCACGGCCTGGCAGCGCGTGCCTTGTGCAGGGAGAAGGGCTGACGCGGTGGCATGGAGAGTCTTTGCATTTGGGTGGTAGATGTCAGTGCTTTGGCTAGCCACAAAAACAAAACGGCAGACAACAACAGAAATCCCCTTGTGCACTGTGTTCAGAAAGTTCAGGAAATTACTGGCTTAAGGAAACATGATTTCAGTCCTCAGAGCTCTCTTCTGGCAATGTGTATTTCCTGTAAATAGAAAGTTATTTCTGCTAGGGGCAGAATTTTTCTCTTTTTGATGCTGAAAGCTCATTAAGATCTGATGTTAAACAATTAATGTTCCTAGGGACAAATTGTTTCATGTACTAAGACTTTCTCTAGCCAAAGGAAAATACAATATCCCAGAAAATTACAAGGCCCATAATAAACTTCACGCTCGCAAAATGCTCGGTAACGTTCATTTCAAGCCCCAGTATTTTTACAGAATCTATCAGAATCTGTGTGCAGATCTACCATCTGCCTGCTGATGGATGATCCTGGAAAACAGTGCATCTTCTCATAGTTTACTCTGAGCTTTGATGGATGAAGAATTAGGATTGAGCATGTTTATCCACACAACTAGTATTAGAATTTGATATTCCGTAATCTTAATGTTTGTTATGGAAATAGTCTCCTTTAAAATTTGGGGACGTGTTGCTCCGCTCTTCCCCTGGGACACTGGCCACCACCTTCCTGCTGTGATTTACAGCACGAGTTGGAGCAGCGTGTCATCTGTGCCGACTGGTAACGGACCCCAGAGGTCTCTCGATGCCTTCTGGGGTCACCAGAGCCCTTTAAGCTTCTACACTTAATACGCTAGAGAAAAACAACAAAAAAGGAGATTGTTTTCCTTAGTGTTTAGCGGGAGACCCAATACAAGAAGTCAGAAATGAGACTGTGTGTGTTGCCTTCGCTTGACGGGGCCCTACAAATTCTGTTTCGTTCCTATATAGGAACGCTGTAGGCAGTGGGGTTTTTTATATGTAGTCCATGAGGAGAGAAGGGCATGGCCAGTTTCCTCCTCTCCTCGAGAGCTGGGGCTTGGCTTCACCTTCTTGTGCTGTTCATTGCGCCAAAACAGACAGGGAAGGCAAAGGAGGTTGTGTCTTGCATTTTTTGAAACCTGACATTACTGCTGTTCATTAAGCAAGGTCAAAGTCTTATTTCTGTGCTCCAAACAAGCATAGCAGGAAGAATTTATGAAAGGCCCAATTTAAATATATTAAAAGAGTAGAAAGCATCCCACCCAGTGAAGTCCAGCTCATGGGCAACGTGCTGTCTGCATCTTGCAAGAGGATGGCATCCGCCATCTGTCCCTGTCCACCACAGCCCTCGTGGATTCACTCTTTTCCTGAATTTCATGCCCAGACAGAACGTAATTGTGCGGCGACAGCTTTTATCTTTTCATCTGAAAGCAGAATCTAGAGATTTCTGTGGAACTTATGAAACTGTATTTAATGGCTTTAAACAGGACAAAAAAACTTCACTTGCTGGCTGTTTGCTGAATTTAGCCCTAAACATTAAAAAGAATTGAACCAGAGAATTTAATGAAAATCCTATTTTAGATTGAACTATATTTTCCTCAGTACATCTTAATAAAAACAATAAAAATAATGAGGAAATTACATAGGCAAAAACCCCACTTCCCAGTTCTTGCATTTGGTGTCATTATTACCCTCGATTTGTGGGTAAGGATATTTTACTACCTAACCTTATGCTCCTAAAGACTGCTCCTGATCTGAGGCTGGCTTAGTGCTTTTGTTTTGTTTTTGACACAAACTGTTGCTATGAAGCTTGCTGTGCCACCAGGAGACTGAAGCTCCTGTTCCACTAAATATTCTGTACTCTAACAAATAGCCCTGGTGCTAGGAGCTGACACGGACCTGTACCAGAGCAGTTGTCCCCTTTTTACTCAATCTCTAAATTCTATGAGATACAACTGATATCCGCCCCCCCTCCTAGTTTTAAGATCTCCTTTCCTATTACTTCCTTGCATCAAAATGAAAATTTGGTTTCCCCAACTCAGACTATTCTGTTTCTTTGTGAGGCACGATGAACTTCTCAATAGTAGAAAGTAATCTCTCATTAAATGCTGGCTTTGGGGGTGCCACGCGCATCCCGCGCCTCCGGGGGCACAAACTGCGCCCGGCCCCCGGCAGGGACCCCCCGACGGATTGCTGCTGCGCGGGCAGGTTTCCTGCAGCGAGAGGAAAGGGGAAAGCTCCGGGAAAATTCCTGGCTAAAGAGGTTTAGGTGGCTGGGAGCCGGGAACAGCATTGAGGGCCGCTGCTGGAAGTATGGTCAGATGTGGTCAAATCCCAGCTATTTTGGAAATCTGTCTTTTCTAAGTACTATGTAAAGACCTGATTTTTCAATAGATGAATATTTTTGCTTTTTTTTCCCCCAAAGTATTATCTTACCAAGGAGATGTAGAAGTGCCAAAATGGGAAGGTGAGGGTACGTGTCCCACCCTGCTGGACCAGACTTGTGGGCCCTTTGTCCTTCCCGCAGCAGCAGCCATTGCCAGATGTTTCAGAGGGAAAGGTAGGTAACTTCTGGACTTGTCTTTTCTAAAATCGATTACATGTTCCGAGAACAGAAGTTGTTTATTACATCCAACTTTTTATTTACTTACTTTCCTCAAAAGGGTAAACTGTTATTAGGATGTATCCTTATGTCACAGAAAGTTGTGGGTTTTTTTTTTTTTCCCCTCTTATGAACAGTATTTTAAGTTACAGCATCTACCAGCCTTTTTCTTCCCAAGAGCTTTGCAAAATCCTGGTCATTATCTCTGTAATAAGATTTCTGGCCCTTTAGTCATCCAGAATGGGATGTGACAAAATCAAGTTGTCAGTCTGGACTGATCTTAGTGGGGAGAAGAAAATATCATTTTTAGACCTGAGGGTTTCTTTGTGTCTCTTGTGGTCTACAAAGATAAAGACACTTGTCTTTACTACAAGATTTTACAGGGCCACATGAATAAATTGGTACAGTAACCTCCTCTGTCCTTCTGTGCCGTGTTCTACCTCGTTATTCCTTTTCTTTGGAAAATGCCTGATGGGAATGAGTTAAATGAGAGAGTATCTTTTAATCCTCAGCAGGCCAATGTCACCTCATCTTCCGTATCTTTTGAGGTTCCTCAGTCCAAGAGGTCTCTTATGCTACCTAACATTAATGGCAATGCTTTCAAACACTCCTCGTCTCCTACATTTCTACGGTTTTTTAGTTGATCAGTTTATTCTAGATTATAAAATGTTACTGGGCTGTTTCCAGCAGAGTCATCTGCTGGAGGGTTTTTTATGTGCATCTCCTTCAGTGAATCAGTTTGGAATAGCCTGAGAGCAAATCCTAATGGCTGTCTCACTAGTGCTCATCTACTGAGATTTTTATCTTTTCTTCTGCTTGAGCTCCTAGTGTTGGCTCCCTCAAGTTTTGTGCCCGTGTTGGGCAGAGTGTCCTCATCACGTGTTGGCACTTACTGGATCTGACTTGTTTCTGCTCTGTGCTCCTGAGAAATAGCATGTGATAGTTCTCCTACTTCTCTGGATTTCATTTTACGCTTGTTAGTTCTTACAACATGCTTGAAGTTGACGTATTTGGAAGCCCTAGGCCTTCTCAAATGAGATCCGTGTTGCATTTCAACTGCGACGGGGTGCGGTGTACTCTTCCAGCATCACTGCCGCGTTGGTCATCCATGCCCAGCAAACGCAGCCAGGTTGCCGTGCTGGTATGCTCTTCTTCCTTAGGGCTAAATGGACTTTTCTTCCTAAAGGAAGATGCCGTTGTTCCTTCTGCTGTCTTTCTGATTCATGTTACTGTTTAGATTTTTTTCACCCCTCTGCCTGTACGTGATGATTTGGGCAGCCTGTGCAGGTGGTCTGGGCTTGGTGTGCCTCAGGATGGGGAAAGGTCCACTTGGAGCATTTAGTGGGCGTTAAGTCACAACTCTTTCTTTTTGTTTTGTTTGACTTGTGTTAAAGGAGCTCCTGACAAGTGATGAGACCTAAAGGGAACTCTAAAACTGAGTGAGGAACCTGTGTTAAAATTGCATTAGCCCTGCAAGGGACGGGCAGTAGTCGCTTTTTTCATAGACACAGCCTGGCTTCCTCTGTCTTAATGAGCAGTGAAATTTTTCTTTATTCCTAAGCCAAAAAAAGGCTTCATACTGAGCCATGAACCTTGCTTTCCTCAGAAGGAAAGAAGAGTAGATGTGTAGTAGAGCAGATTGCTTAGAAGAAATAAACAGTGAAGCCGGAGAGGCTTGTGTCTCTGGCACCTCAGCCTGGGGGAGCTCTCCGTTCTGGTTCTTGGCTTGGAATTTTAGGCTTGGTATTTTAGGCTTGGATTTTTACATGAGTGTCTTCACTGAGCATATGGGAGTGTGTATCTGTGTGTATACATGTATATAGTGCACTATACAGTCCATAGTATATACATGTAGTGTGAAGCAGATGCTAACTTGGACAAAATTAATTGCCATTGGTTATAATCAACTTGAGCACATTATATTAATTATATGTAATTCCAAATTTAGTACTAAACCCCTGAGGCTTATTTTTCCTGCTTGGTTTGACAGTAAATGCTGTTAAACTAAAGCGGTTTGACTTAACATCCTCTTCCCCTGCTGCAAAAGGAATAGTAAATAGTGAGTAATCATGATCATTTGTGAATCAAATCTCTGTCTCCTCTATTTCTCTTTAAGATCGCTGAGGATCTCTTACACCTGGCTCACCTACAGACTAGCTTATACTATTATTACTATTTTTAAGTCCATGCAAAAAAATTGTGACCGCTCTCCTTTTCATAGTAGCCTGCAGGACAAAGTAGCAAAGTTTAAAGGGTGGGAAACCCACCTCTGCCTGTGCTATACCTTGCTTATTTGTAGCAGCCCAGGGTTTCTTCATCCTGCAGCGGTCCAGGTGTAGCAGAAGTTTCACAGTGAGCCACCACAGCGCAATATTTCACTTTCTGTGTCCGGCTATTCAGGTATTTATGTATTATTGAAGCCAGTCGCTTCTGAAGCATTGGAGTGCTGCGAGCAGGTGACTGAGACATGATGCTCATTAATAATTGAAAGCTGGGGTGAGTGACTAGACTGTCAGTTAAAATTGAATCCTACTAAATTCTGGCATAAAATCAATAGTCAACAAAAATAAACAGCAGCCTGGGAAACAGAGGCTTTGACGCCGCTTTTGCCGGGGTTGCACGTGAGCGTAGACCTGCTCCCGAATGTGCCATGGAGCTGCCCGCTGTCCTGGGCATCTGAGCAAGCTCCTACCAGCTGTATCAGTCACCGGCAGCACGTGGTACCCACCGTCCGTCACCGTGGCCTTGCTGGTGGTCCCTGGGGCTGGGTGTCACCTTGGGTCCATCACTGAACCCGCCTTCAAGGTGCAGAGCGTGCAGCCGAGAGCACGTCTTCCCACCACGCCTAGAGCGGAGCCGAGCAGTTTCAGATGACTGAAAAATACATAATTGTAGTAATTAGCTCATTATTTGCAAAATTGTTGTAAACATGTTAATAATTAAGCAGTATCTACATTGTATAGTGTGCCTATGGTTAATGTGGCAGTGGTTATTAAAATACATTAATGATTCCAAGAAAGTTCATGTAGATACTACAAATCCTCTTTCCAAGTATAGTGTATTTTTTGTGTATTCACAGCAACTGCATGTTTTACAAAAAAAACATATAAAGATAATTTTTCTGTAAACTACATTTTTAATGTGTCACTGTACTCTTTCTTAAAATCATTTTGTGGGACTAAAGATGTCTGGTAACTAAATTATTTGTCATCAGCTCTACTATGAAAGTCTGATCAGACCTGCAGGTAATAAAATGACAATAAATATTTAAAGCACACCCTAACAAAATAGTCTGCTTCTATAAATGATCTTTGTGGGATGTCTATAGTAAAAAAAAATAAATATATATTGGGATGACAGTTTAAATATATTTTCACTTTACCCTGTGGTATGAGGAATAAAATCCAAAATATATCACTACATTATGACTGTCTGTATAAGCCAAAATCCTGCAAACAGCTGTGCATATTTTAAGCTATGCCCTTCTAAGCAAGTGAACATACTACGAATTTAATTTGGCTTTTCACAAGTTATGTCTGAATACCGTGGAAAGATGCATAGGAAGAGGTTTATTTGGTTCAAATAATTATTATTTAAGACTGTGACCCTAGAAACTCATATTCAGGTGTGTAACCGTGCTGAGGAATAACCATCCAAATCAAGAGGCATTTGTTTGACTGAGTTGCACATGTGCTTCAAAATTTACAAAATTAGATCAAAATTCAGATAAAAGAAGGAAAGAATAACACAAGTACAACCTGATCTTGGCTGCAGTTAGGCAACCACACGTCTTCAAGTATTTGAGTTATATCCACCGAGCTAAACAGGCCTGTTGGTGTTTATGGGGAGTTTATGGCCAGACTTCAGTGGTGGGAAGATGGTGCTTTGATCTGTGGCTGAACCTTTTTTTTCATTCCTTTAGGGTTTAGTTGCAGTTTATGTTATTTTTTTTTCTTCTTGTGTTTATTAATTTCCAGTGCATGCCACTTTCTGGAGGGCATTGCTTGCTGGTGAACAAGGTGGCTTACCTTCCCCGTTCGCTGTGGATTTGTTTTAGCGCTGGTTATTTATGTTTCAGTTTGCCTGAGTGCAAACACTGTTGTTCATGGGTACAGCCCAGCTCTTAACGTCTCTCATTAAGTGATTTGCCCTGGCAGAGACAAACCTGATTTTCTACTACCTGAGCAAAATAAACCTGTTTTTTTTTTTTTTTTCCTTTGCCACCAAAAGCATAGGGGCAGTAGCAGCCACAGCAACATAATCTACAGGCTGCGTTCGTAGTCAGGGAGGTGGCCAGAGTCACCAGATCTTCAGGGTTTTGCCTTGTTGAACCATGGACATCTTCAAGCATGGGGATTTCACAGGGCGTTGCAAGGAGAAACCTGGTCCAGTGCTTGTCCAGCCTCACTGCAATTTTGTTTTCCCCTTCTGTCTCAGTGGAGCTTGCCTCATTGTGCCTTGGCATTGCTACCTGCTGTTTCGCCAAGTACCTTTGGGTGAATTCTCTCCATGATCGTCTTTTATGGGCAGCTGTTAGATCCCTCCTTCACCTCCTTTCCTCCAGGCTGTTTTGGAAGTGCTGATGAAATCAAAGTGAATGACATCCTTGCTTTTCCCTTGCCCGTGGATCCAGTAATCTCATCCCAGCAGCTGATGAACACCAGGCACAGTTTGTACATGGTAAGGTGATCCCAGTTCCCTTCTTGCCTTTCACAGATGCCATTTCCAGGCCCATGAAGCTTTGAAGATCCACGGTCTTCCCAGAGGCTGAGCTGGGGTTCGCCCTGTTTGGGGATGAAGTAACATCTGCCTTTCTCCAGCCATGGGGAGCCTCCCCTGGTCTCCGTGTGCTCAGAGAGACTGCCGAGAGCAGCCTCACGATGGTGTCTCCTGGCTCCTTCAGCATCCTTGGAGGCCTCCTGTCCTCTGGTCCCACAGCAGTGATAAGTCCCCTCTGGACAACAGTAAGTGCATCTGTTGATAAACGAATATACATTTATTCTGCTTTCAGAGGATGATCTTTTGTTGCGTTCTCTCCCTTTCCAGTTCACAGCCTGCTGGTTTGCACGGCTTTTGCTCTGGGTTCTTGCGGGTGGCTTTGCCTCCTGGGGATTTGCCTCTGTCTCCAAAGCCCGATGTGTTTTCCCGTGAGCAGTGCAAACTTGCTGGCACGCAGTCCCTTTTGTTTCAGGGCTAGATTGAGGAGGTGAATGTGTAGTTTTTGCCTTTGTCTTTGACCATGGACAGTGTTGGTTGGGTTGCTGTTCAGGTGAGTAACCCCAAATGTTTGTTTTCAGCAGAAGCAAAGTGGGCATTTGCCAGTTTTGGCCTGGGTATAGAAGTGACTGAGGGAGTGGTGGTTTTCTGCCCTCTAGGAATGTGATACCTAAGGGTTTGTGGGTTTGTTTTTTGTTTTGTTTTGTTTCCCCCCCCAATACAGAACAGCCTTATCTGTTAGGTACCTGATCCTGACCCATAAACCAGCCTTCCCATCCTTTGGCTTGCTGAAATTTCATAAGGATTAAACCATAAAACCCTGATCACTTAATAAGAGGATTATTATGAAGTACACAAGTAGTATAATTAAATGCGTGTCATAATACCTGATTAGACTATGGATTTAGAGATGGAGCAGCATTATGCAAAGATACAATGTAACTGGGTTAATAACAATCAACTGATTAATGTAGTACATCTCATTCAAGCCTAAAGGAGAATAGACTGAGATGATTAGTGCAGTTGCAAATATGCAGAAGTGCACAAAGCAGAATGTATGTGACATGACTGAATAAATGAAGGGGAGTTTTATCAGTGTACCAAAACATAAAGATGTTTAAAGGAGAAACAATGTTGTTAGGCAACTCACTGAAACTAGCCTGGAAGATGCAATGATTCTCAGCATGTTTGTGTTACTGTGTATTTATAGTTGCAGTGAGCTAATAGTCATAATGGAAGTAAACAGAAGATATTATACTGAAATAATATTGGGCATTAGGGTTTTTTTAACCTGCAGAAGGAAACTGAACTGAGTGGATACCCTGTTCTTAACGCTTGCCTAGGTAAAAATCCTGCTAAAAAGCAAAACCCAACAGAAGCCTTTAAAGGCTGCGAGCAGTTGACTTCGCTTGTCCTGTCCAAGGTGAGCAGAGAGGAGCTGTGAGCCTTCCTAAAGGCCACCATTAATACATTTTCCATTTGTAGGGCTGGGTATGTCACACATGCACTAGGATCCTAGAAGAGGTTATGGTTCTTAAGTTTCATGCAATGTTCAAGTTTTTTTGCATGTTCTTGGTAAGTTCTAGAAGTTCTATTGAAATAAATGAAGAAGTAATCCTTCATTGACAGCAATAGGATCAATAGAAAGCTTTTTTTTGCAGTTGGCAAGAACCACCTCCAAGATTAAACTTCCTTATTCTGAGAAACTCTTCTGTTCCCAAGAAACAAAGCCAGTCGCCTACCATTTGAATAACCAAGACACAAAATCTCCCTAAAAATGAGGTAGGAGAGATAAGGTCCCCCGTGCAAGCTTGCTGTGTGTGTTGTGTTTTGCAGCAATGCATGATTCCCTTCTCCTTTCAGCACCGAGCGGTGAGGGTCACGGCAAGCTTAGCCGCAGGACTCTGGATCCAGTAATTGTTGAGATCAGGCCACAAGCAGCTGAACACCAGTACTTTTGGAAAAACAGAGCTAAATATAAGCAGGGTTTTACACCCCCCCCCCCCCCCCCCCCCCCCCCCCCCGAAATGTAGAGGCAGCTGGAGTCAGATGTAACACTTGGGACTATGGAGAGTATTTCTGAGCTTGTTTTACTTTTTTGGACAACTGCTGTCAAACCTTTAGAGGGGGTAGTTCCCGCGTAGATCACCTCCTGGAGAAAGAGCCATTTTCTTTGCTTTAGGCCTGCCCTGATGCTGCTGAGAGAGGGCCAACCCCCAGGAAAAAGTGCTTGGCCCCAAGGGCAGGCAGCGGCTGCAGCCGTTCGTGCAGGAGGGGTTAGAAACCGTGGTCTGGTCATCGCAGTCCGATGCTGCTGCTGCTTTCGGAGTTGGCGGCTGCTACAGTCGCCGAGAATTAACTGTCATTGTGCGGAGACTGAAGGTGGACTCCCAAAGAGGATTTGTGGTGTTCCCGGGTGCAGACTTCTCTTCTGCGGGTCAATGATTTGTTTTACTGGCATGAAAACTGACATATTGCGAGGCAGTGCTCTAGAGATAAGCAATGCATAAACAGCCGGAGTTCTCCCTGGTCTTTCTAGTGACAAAACACTGCATTAATGCAGGATAGGGATTATGGCATCCGCTGTAATCCACTTACCTCCGGGACTCCCCAGCACACCTGCGTGGCATAAAGAAGGATCTGTCGTCTCGTGTGATGCCGTTCTGCAAATGGAGCTGGAGATGCTGTGGGAGTTATCTGAAATTCTGGACTTTGATACCAGAAGACTGCCCATTTACTGTCCGTTTGTGATTAAAGACATTTGAGGAAGCTCTCCAAAATGCAGATGCAGAATATAAGATGTATATGAGAAGGCTTAACCTAGAATAATAAATGAACAACAAAGCATAGTCAATGAAAGGAAGGAGGCGGTTAAAAGAAGTGTATAGGTTTTAAAACTATAAATAGGACTTAAGATGTTAAATTGCCATGGCAAACATAGCTCCAGTCACCTATGGGGAACATGTAAAGAAGAGTCAGCTTGTGCCTGGATTGGGGGTAGAGGGAGGGAAATAACCAGTTTGCAGTTACAGTCCAGAACTGGAAGTGTTATTGTAAGGGAAAGAGAAAATACGTGTTCACCTGAGATGTAGAAGAAAATATGACTGTGATGCTGTGATTTGGACTAGGTGATCTCCGCAGGTCCCTTCCAACCTCCTCCGCTCCGTGGTCTGAGCACGGACAGCCTGATTTCTCATTTCTGCTGTCACTTCCTGTCCTTAAAGGCATTAGAAAGAAATCTGAGCAAACTATTTTTAGTCAGGCTTGAAAGCCACTTGTTTTTTTTCCGTTCCATACTATATATATATAGCCTGTTCAGGCCAGATTCTTGAGAGGCAGCTTTGATTCTGTTTCCTTTTATTTTTGCTCTTAACTGTTGCTCCCTTGAAATGCAGCCTTACTTCGACCAGTAACGTCCTGCTCGTGCCTGCCCCGCTGCAGAGGGACCCTTGCCTCGGCACGGACTCCTGCTGCTATTTGCAGTTTCACGCACAGATGGGATTCAAACATATTTTTTACCTTGCAGGAGCAAGCCTAGGCAATAGTTTGTCTTCAACTGCAAGCAAAATGGTAGAACAAAGGACAAGCTATAGCAAAAAAGGAAGAAATCTAAAAAGAAACCTAATCTTATAATTTCTGAACATAGTACAAATGTTGGAATAGTTACTAAAATGAGTAGTTTTACCTCTGGCTTTTGAAGGGCCATGAGTTCACCTTTGAGTGTATTCATGCTGTATAGATGAGTGAATAAAGGCATCTGGACATGTGAGTGCCAGCCTTGCTCTGTGCTTGTAACTGGTAGCACTGGTTGAACTGGGTGTTTCCTATGGGGCAGGTGATCTTTGTCACTGGCTGCCTGACCCCAGTGTGTCTGGATTTCAGCTCTCTCTCTGTTTTGCATTTCCTTCCCATCCTTTTTTCTTAGATGGAGGGACATGCCATCCATATCAAAGACTCTTTAGGTATTCCCAATCATTACAAGACAGGAAAATTAAATTAATTTTTTCCTAACTAGATGTGTCTTGATTTCATGGCTTAACTTTCTTCTTTTGCCTTACAGTCGTATCATTTTATAAATCATGAAGTCTCTCTATAATTCTTTTCAACTTAGTGAACCTACTCCACGCGTTCTTTGGTTACGTATAGCTCTGTTCATTTCACATCTCCCGGGGCTTTTGTAATAGGATACAAGACACCATTATGAGTAATCTGTCTTCTTTTTCCAATACAGAGAGAAGTAGATCTGATTTTAAAGGTAGACTGATGAACAGTTTCTTATTTAGAAGAAAGATGTATTGTGGGAACAAAATAGATTATCTATGGTAGCTCTGATTCATAAAGCTGACAAATGTACAGTTTCTCATTTGGGTTGAAAACATGTGAATAGACCTCATGGTAGAGTACAGAAGTCCTGGGAATATCGCAAGCTAGACCTAACCAGCCTAACCGCCCAGCTTCCCCTCTCCTTGCTTCAGGTTCGTTCTGAGCAGTGGGGACTTTGCCTCAGGCACGCAAGGTGTGCTGCTGTATTTGACAGTACTTGATGAGAGGCCAGAGAAGCTGACAGCAGAGAAAGAAACTTTATTTGTCTAATAGGCTGAGAGATTTAATTCCAGTTATATTTATTCTCAATTTCTGCTCAGAGGGACTAAGCCCTCTAACTTCAAGAAAACACAAAAATACCTCACGCTCTCCAGTCCCTTATTTGATTTTAATTTCTGGTGAAGAACTACGTAGCTTCTGTGTTGAGGAAAAGTGACATAGGCAGCTGCTGCAATTCCTGAGATCCGTGCACATTTGCACTTAATTCCTGATACAAGACTTGGAATAGATAAGTGAAGGAATTGAGTGTCAGGTACGGATGATGAAAAAATTTAGTAGTAGTGAGTTCAGAGCTTTCTGGTATTCGACCCCTCCTCCGTTTATTACTGCTCCGTGTGTCTCCCTTGGAGACTTCTGGTGGTTTAACCCCAGCCGGCAACTCAGCCCCACGCAGCCGCCGCTCGCTCCCCCCTGGTGGGATGGGGGAGAGAATCGGAAGGGTAAAAGTGAGAGAACTCGTGGGTTGAGATAAAGACAGTTTAACAGGTAAAGCAAAAGCCACGCACGCAAGCAAAGCAAAACAGGGAACTCATTCCCCACTTGCCATGGGCAGGCAGGTGCTCAGCCATCTCTAGGAAAGCAGGGCTCCATCACGCGTAACGGTGACTTGGGAAGACCAACGCCATCGCTCCGAACGTCCCCCCCTTCCTCCTCCTTCCCCCAGCTTTCTGTGCTGAGCATGGCGTCCTATGGTCTGGAATGTCCCTTGGGTCAGTTGGGGTGAGCTGTCCCGGCTGTGTCCCCTCCCAGCTCCTTGTGCACCCCCAGCCTCCTCGCTGGTGGGGTGGGTGAGGAGCAGCAAAGGCCTTGACTCTGTGTAAGCACTGCTCAGCAGCAACAAAAACATCCGTGTGTTATCAGCGCTGTTTGCAGCACAAATCCAAAACGCAGCCCCGTGCTAGCTACTGTGAAGACAATTAACTCTACCCCAGCCAAACCCAGCACCCTTCTGAAGATCTCCAGGGCTGTAGGAATAAGGCATTTTACTTACCTGGATGGAGAAGGGCAGAGTAGCAAGAAACATAGTTCTCCTCACCTGTACGTACATCCTCATCCTTCTCACCAGGGGAGCTCAGCAAGGGCTGTAGGAGGAGACAGTAGCTTTAACTTCTCCGTAGGGCCAGGCAGGAGGGGCTGGGGACTTGTCAGAAGGGGTTTGACTCTTCTGCATCCATTCTGCTCAGAAACACTCTGCAAAGAGCAGAAGGAAATGTATGTGCAGGGGAATACCTGCTGGACTGTAAGTACTTGGGTGGGAGCTGACTAGCTCTTCGCAATTCAAAGCCCTGGGATGGCAACGGCAATACAGAGGCAATATTCCTCCTGTCAGCTTGAGATCCGGGGCTTTTCGGTGGCCTGTGATGGGCTGCGCAGCAGCAGGAAAGGCTCAGGAAAAAAAGGGAAATGGGAGAGAAATGGAAACAGAAACAGGAGGAGGGTCCTGAGAAACAGTAATGAAAAAGCTCTGTCGGATCAAGTTAATTGGCAAGATGTGTGTTAGGATGTAAACAAGATGGGACTTTAATGCATGGTTGCTAATTATCATTCAAGAAGCCAGCATTTTGGTGATACGGGTGCCCTTTTTTTCCCCCCACAATTAGATTTTATGAACTTTATAGGAGCGAAATTATTACTCTTGAAGCAAGAAAACAGGAAAGAGAGCTGAGCTGATTTATGTGCATTTCAAAGGGCCACAGGGAGTCACTGTGGGTGTACTGTAAATCATGCCACATGCACCAATTTCTAGAAAAAGTGCCGCACACAAGGAGGAGATTCAGCGCTCGTTGGTTATGATGGGTGGAGAGAGAGCTTGCTTTGGAGCAGTGTATGTAATTAGGTTTCCTACGGAGCACAGAGTGAATTGCTAATGGCATGATTTTTTTCTGTAGTCTCTCTGAAGGGTAGGTTGATCAGAAGTGCAGATAGTCTGGTTGATCCTTTATACAGCACTGTTTTTTTTTTTTTTTTTTCTTCCTAAAACTACCACAAAGGAAATCTGATCAGTCACTTCCTTCTGTTTCTCTCTCACGTGGCTTTCACTCTTCTCTCACCTTTTATTTTACCTTTCTAACTTATTTTTCTTTACTTTTTCTGTTGGTGGGCTTTCTTGATGGCTTGTTGTTTGTTATTTTGTGCCTTTTTTTTCTTTTTTTTTTCTTTCAGATACTTACTACATACTAACCATAGATTAGAACATCAAAGGAGAAAGGCAATGGGAAAGCAGGAGAAGAAAATCTTACCATTTTCTGATTTTTTTGCAATTATCTGCAAGTTTTTCAGTGTCTTCCAGAACCTCAATATTGCTCCAAACCAGAGGACCTGCTTTTGCTCTATGTTGTATCTTGGTACTCATGCTGTGTCCTAGTTGACAGTAGACTTACCCTCATCAGAGAGCTTTGCAAGTAATTTCCTGATTTGGCATATGTACCTAATATTCAATTTCCTGCTTTGTTAACGTACATAGTAATTCTGGAAAATACCATAATAATAATAATAAAGCAGCTAGCTTTGACCATGTTGCTAAGCACCCATCAAAAGAGCCTGTGTGTGATACATTTTTTGCCATAGTGCTGATCAGTGAGTTGCCTGAACAAAACTTTAGCACTGTGGTGTCCTAGGAATACTCTGATGTACATTAAAAAAGGATTTAAAAAAGCTGCGAAGATGAAAAATGAGTTGTTCCCTATCAATTATTTACGTCTCTACGGGCCTGGAATACATTGCATGATGCAGATGCTGAAGTGCTTGTACGATTATACGGTCTCCAATGACATCACTTTATATTGGTAGTTAATATAGTGAAATAATTACTGAGCACATAATAAATCTAACTTGTCCTACGTCAGATTCTGTAGCGTGGGAGGCCATGAAGCAATAAACTGAAAAGCACCTGTTTCTTTTTAGAATAGAAGCTAATTATACTTGATTCATAGGTCTACGGATAGTGTCAAGATGTGTGGAACAAAAAGCTTTGGTAAGTAATACTGCTGTGAAAGGCAGATGAGATTTGGGGTCTGTGTTACTTTATAAATGGGGTTTACATTTTTTTTTTAAACATTTCCAAGGGTTATTTAGAAAAAAAAAAAGTGCCCACAGAAAAGCTGATGGAGAGGAGTATGGTACTTGCCAGCTGGCACCTGACCGAGGTTAGCGGCCTCAAAACGAAAGGGGAGCGTGTGAGGCTGCTGTGGTCGGGATCCGGCACTTTTCCGTGTGCTGTCATTCTAATGCCTCGAGAATATCAACATGAACTACACATGTGGGTCTTACTGCCACTCAGCCTGTGTGCAGAAAAGAGCTGTCATTACTGCTCAGCAGTATGTCTCCTTGGTGAGGACAGGCCAGATGCTACATCTCTCATTGTTTCACCCCAATCCTGATTTTATATGTTACTGAATTCTGTACGACCACAGTATCCTGGTTCTTTTAATGATTATCTGTACATGCAAGTGTAAGACACAACCATCCTCAGAAAGCACTGTGCCCAGGTATGTAAAATCACTTCTAATTTGCTTTAGACTTTGTAGGTTCTGGAGTACCCCCAGCGACTATTGAGTCATCTTTGAATGCTTTTCTTTCCTATTAAACTGGGTAAAATTGTAGAAGCGCTGGTGAAGTACTACAGAGTACATGTCTGCTGACATCTGATCATTTTTATTGTTTTCCTACCATAAAGACAGCTGGGAAAGATGCATCACTCAGCTGGACAGATTTACTCAAGAAGGAAGGTTTGAATCGAGAAGAATTTGGTTTGGATTGACAGTGCTTCTGACCAGCAGCTTCACTTGAATCTCTGGGAAATAAGTATCTGTAGAGAAAGTGGCAATTAAATGAATTTGCTAAGAAGTAGGGGACTGTGATTGAGGGACTCTTCTCCCAGGAGATGTGACCAAGGGACAGAAATTGTGTTGCTAGTGCTGTACTGCTGGGGGACACCTTCAGCCATAAAACTGCTGCCGTGTTGGCCAATGCTTAACGTTGACCTTGGTAGGGTTGATCAGGTGCTTTGAGGTGTCTGTGGTTCACGATCAGGTTATCTAGAGTCTTTTTGTAATGACTTGATTTTACCTTAGAGAACTGAAAGACTATTTATTACAGAATATATCTTGTTGCTCCGTGCACATGAGGTCAACAGGACATGTGTAATTGTCAGGAGTAATTGTCAGTAACATGAGTAAGTCACAGAGAGAATTAAGGATTTTAATGAGGAGTTTGTGCAAAAAAGAGATACATACGATCCCTTCTGTGAGACCTTTACACTGTGAAGAGGAGGAACATGTCAGGCTGTGGGCAGTAATTGCCCATATTGATATCCCAGATCTGTCACTTGTTGACGGAACAACAGAAGTTTGGAAACTGGTCCTCTCCTAAAAGAAGTTAAGGTGACTCTGGGGAATTTCCATTAGAGGTTTCTTCAGGACGATTTACTCCTTTAAAAGCCAAGCAAGGGTATTTTTAAAAATCTAATATTAGTAGCTGATTCTGCAGTTCTTGCTAAGATGGGTTGTACTTCGGCAAGCGTTCAACTTAAGATCATTGTTTCATAATTGCCAAGAAGGTTTACTGAAGGGATATTTGAATACTGTAGTACTTCATTCTTTAACTTAAGACTTTTTTAAAACCAAGATGTGCATCACAGGGAGTCGTGATAACACAGGTGGTATGATAAAAAGAAAGAAAAAAGTAAAAAAGACAAGTAGAGAGATGAAAACACCGCACTGAATCAATAGACCTAGAAGATGCTTTGGATCATTGTGCATTCCGTTATTGCAGCAGTAATTAAATGTGTTTCCTCCCTGTCCTGTCCATTTCAGGTGATGCTCTTTCTTCCTTTGTATCTCCTTAAATGTTTTATGGCTAGTCTTTATAAACATTTTTCTGCATACCATTGCAAAAACATAGAACCATTTTGTAAAGGTATTTAAACAACACTGTTTCTTGTGTCTTGCTGTCGCTGATGAAGTGGCACACTTCATTCATAAGAGAGACGCAGCACTATGTTTATTGATATAAAAGAGCAATTTAACAAAGTTTAATAGTAAGTGCGACAGTGGTTTAACAAGTTTCAAGTGGCAAGGTACACTTGATTATTTACTGCAGGAGGACAAGGTCAGACAAAACTGTCAGGGAGACCCTCCCGTTGAGTCATGAGGTTCAGAAAGGACCCCCTTGCATTCTAAACCCCTTCTCAGAGGGGAGTTTAGGTGTGGCTGGATCCAGAGTTAGTCCCAGACTTGGTGAATGGTTTATGTCTAAAGGATTATATGTGCACAATCAATCTTTTGTATCACTTAGCTAAGATTTCAAAGTTTCAGCGCACTTATTCCCAATTCACTTACCGAGTATCTGATGCAATAAGGATTCCTTCAGTCTCGAGGAGTAACCTTGAGAGCATCCCTACTCAAGGGGAGATCCTGGCGTGCAGCCCGCTGCCATGCAGGAGAGCTCAACGGGCCCTGGGCTGTCCGTTGTTTATGGAGTAAGATAATTGAGTTATAGTTGTATTTACATACCGACTACAGATGTTAGTTTCTTCCAAATTTGGCTTGAGTCGGACATTGACCAGCACTATGGTTAGGTGGGTGCGTTGCTCAAATGAGCCCTTGGCTGTTGTGTTGTTATCCATCTCCCCTGAATCCACACAAGCAGATGCATCCATTACAACTGCCACTGGTGGTTATCACGTGAGCAGGGTTATGGGAAATACAGGTCAGGTTGCGGGGCGCAGAGGGCACGCCGTCACACTTGGCCTTTTATTTTCTGTGACACCTCAGCTGCTTCTGGGATGTCTGTTTGTCTTGCTCCTGCAAAACCAGGTTTTGGAATATGCTGTTGATTTTTTCACAAAGCTCACTGATGGCCTTCTGACATTTTGCTTTTTCTAACGTTGGCCTCCACCGTCAAGTTTTATGGAAGCGCATTGCATCATGAGCATTGTAAAGCTGGGAAAGTGCGTGATGAAAAGACCTATTCAGCCAGAGATTGGTGGACCACGTGTTGACCTAGCTGTGTCCTAATAGACTGTAGCAGTAGTAAAAGGGAAAGTAAGTTTTCATGTAGTGCAAAAAGTTAGCATCTTTGAAGCTATTTTGTTAGTGTTTAACGGAGGTGTGCAGGAGTAGACCTCTGCTCTACCCCAGCACCAAGCACTTTAAGATGACAATACATAACAAGTCTGAGGGGCAGGCCTCCAGGCATTGCAAGCTGCCAGTGATGTGGTTATGAATCCAAAAAAACCACAGAATAAGTCACAGATGCAGAGCCATCCAGAGTATCACCAGAAGGCTTGCCCTGTCTATCCGCCTTTAACTCACGGCAACTTTTTTCGTCACAGCCGACGGTGCCTGGCTAACTTCTGTTTCCTTTGTACGGCTCCAACTTCGACTTTTGGGCTTCGAGGTAGTTATCAAAGATACTATCAATAGTGGCTCTCTTTGCTCTTAGGCAAAGATGCTTGGGGAACACCTAGTTTTTAACAAGTCTTTGGAAAGTGGATAAGATGACAGTAGTATTAAGAAACTTGCTTTCAGTCATCTTCTATTAGTGCTTTTGGAGAAGAGCATTTACTTCAGCTAAGGAAAGCTAAGCTAGAAAATGCTGGGAGTAAGGAAGCAATGGCCTTGCCACTCATGCCTTGAAATGCAAGTGTTAGAATTTGTCACTTCTCTCTCTTGTGCACTTCTAAGATATTCAGCAAATAATGTAGTCTTAGTTCCACGTTGTTGATCTGGCCTTTTCAGCTCGCAAGGGCTGCTGTGCCTTTTTGTGGAATCAAACACCATGGCCTAATTGTTCCCAGTGAGTAACTTCCCCTTTGAGGCCTGGTTTTATTAACATTTACAAGAAAATCAGCTCCACCTTTCATGCTATTTCTCCAAGTGTTTGGCTTTCTCTGAAGTCAGGGGTGATTACTTTGGTTAGCAGGAATTTATTTCAGACTGCTGAGGGACAGTCTCTGTATCAGCTGGCGTTTGTTCTAGTTAGTTATGGAAATACTTTCTTCTTTCTTTATGTTCTGCAAGGGTTGGAAACTTTCTATTGCAAAGGAATTAGTTCTTCCCAGCCTAGCCCATGAAAAAGTAACGTTGTCTTTATGTTCATATTGGCCTCTTTGGAGAATTGACTTCATGCAATGCTCTCTGAGCCTGTTTAAAAAATAATGATGCGTTGGATATCAAGAAAAAGCTATGGCTGTTTTCTGATGGAACGTGCTAACTAGCGTCCGGGTTCAAAAGTTGAAGGCAAATTTAGATCACGTTGCTTTGCTAGCATTTATCTCGAGTAGCTCTATTAAACAACAAGGTGAAAACCAATGCGGGGGAAGGCGATGACATACAGCGAGAAGGTGACTGTGACAGTATACCTCTAACGAAGACACAGTGAGCTGAGGGCTGGGGACAGCAGGAGAACACAGTGGTTCCCATGAAGAAGACGTCTCTTTGCCTTAAGTGACAGGGCTCAAAAAGATGGAAGGCAATTGGTAATTTCTCTGTGTTGCAATGAAATACCTTAAGTATACGCAAGAAAGAAGAGCGCAGGGCCTTTATTGCCATTCTGAATCTAAAGCAAAAATATTTATAAACTCTTTAACTGTTTTTAAAAAAAAAAAAAGTGAAACAAATATCTTAACAAGTCCAGTTCTGAAAAGTGGTAAAATGAGGTGGCATCAAATTAAAAAAATGACCAAAAAAAAGCGCTTCTGGTCTGGTATACTGTTTACCTTTAAAAAATGATGTTGAGTAGCTATGGGCTAAGCAAAGTTGATCAAAGGGCCAGCAGAGCTCTGGATTCTTACCGTCCATTTGAAATTGTGTATCTTGTATCTACTCAAATCCAGCATGCAAAAATACCTAATGAAGCACTCTGAGCAGCAAGTGGAGCATTCTGAACATTCACTCAACCATGTCTTTTTCTCTTGGTTGCAAACTTAAATTGCTGTTATTGATTTTTCTGTTTCTGGTTAACATATTAAAGTACTATTCATTTTTAACCATATATATATTTTATCACAGTGTGCCCTTTGAGACACTTTTCTACATAATATTGAAATGCTTTCCTTCTGGTCAAGTAGTATATTTTATATTAATGCCTCTGTTATTTTCCCCAGCTGAGATGCTGGGGTTACTAGAGAATGAAAACATTAATTTCAAGAGTAGCAGGGGTTTTCTCCTTGTTGACGCTGGAGCAGTCTTAGAGTGCTAAAAGTCTAATTTCATTCTTTCTGTTTTGGAAGGTTTTGATGTAGATTAAACAAATAAATTGCTGCTGATATTTCTTATTCTGATGGCAGCAATAACGGAGAGATTAGCTCCGAAGGAGCTGCAGCACAGGGTAACATAACCTCTGTCCTGCCCTGTGGTGAAAGGTGTTAGGTGGCAGAGAATGGGGCTATGACGTTTGGGGAGCACCAAAGCAATACAGGCTAAAATCCCTCCAGTGACTGTCTGCCTGGAATGATTGTGTCGATTATTTGACCAGTTGACTGGAAAAGTACATAAATAATAATTATTACTTGGCATAGAGTGTCTTGGGAAAACCAAAACAAATTTGAGAAACACATCAATATTCTAAACCATAGTTTCTTTTAATTTAAAAACAAATTACCAGAGTGTAGGGAATGTCTAGCATCAGTAAGAACAAGTATTCGTTTCTTGCTTTGTGGCTTTAATTATCAGCTGCAAGGGCAAGTTTCCTTCTATCCAAACCAGTAAAATCACAGAAAATGGGGATATAAGGACCAGATATGCTTTTTAAAGTCATCATGGCTTCTGTAGCAACTTTTAGTAAGAAGTTGAAGCAGTCTCAGCCAGAATTCACTTACTGAAAGATTTTACTATATCTTAGGAATCTAGAAATCTTGAAGAAATCTGCAGGAAACAGAAGAACAGAACAGAACTCCTGTGATGGAGGAGTCAGGAAAACGTGGGACAGGGAAGACCAGACTTTTTGGCTTTCTTCCCTCTCCCTTGGCCTTTTACACTATTTCTTAGCGAAGACCGCCCACCCGTGGGCCAAACTAGCTGAAGAAATTAGTTTGAACCAACATTAGATTTAATGGGCTTGGCCATTAAATATTTGTGTTTTAAACTATGCACTAGTACCAATGCATGGAAAAACGGCCTCAACAAAAGGCAGTGCCCGGCGGCATGCAGCAGGACAGGTGGGTGCCACGAGGCAGGAACCCCAAACCTGGGGGGTCCTCCTCAGCCGCCCAGGATAAGGCTGCGGATGATGCGGTCTCCAGATGAGGTCCAGTTCATAACTCTGCGGATGACGTGGCCTCCAGATGAGGGTTCGGTTCCCTTGTGTCTGCAAAGATTCCTGGTATATCCGAAGTGTACATAGTGAGACTCAAAGCTAAATGGTTGTTTTATGTTACTTGATGTTTCCTCTGGCCTCTGCTCTTCTAATGGCTCACTTGTGAACAAGTATTTTTTCATTAACAGAGCCCTTGCTAGCAGTTTCTCTTTCCATAGCATACTAATTTTTATGTGCTAAATATTGCCATTGTGATGCCGTCTTAGTCCTTTTTATTCATTAAAATTTACTGTGTCCAATTAAATGGTGAGACAGATCGGCAATTTTAGTCCCGCCGGTTTGGTTCCATACAGCATGTAAATACATTTCATGCCATGTAATTGTAGCCTGCAAAAATGTTGACAAATTATAATTTGCATACTAACCATCTTGATGATAGAATAGAAAATTCAGAAAATGCTTGGCCATCGGGGGCAAATTTTGATCTTCCTGTATTGAAGACCAGTGGCTCACAGTACTACTGCACTGCATACCGTGCCTGGAAAAGCAACTGAGGTGGGTGTAGGTGGGATGGTGCCCAGCGCCCTGTGATGCAGTTGGCTATAATCAAAATAAATAATGATTTGATATTCTTTAATGTTAAAGTGGATAAAAGCTGTTATTCTCTGCAGGAAGTATTTTGAGGAAATTTCTTTTGTACAACCAAGGAGTTGGGTTGGACCAGATGACCCGCAGTGATCCCTTCCAACCTCAACCGGCCTGTGACTCTGTGAAGAGCGATGATCCTTCACTGTTCACGCTGACTGCTGCGTTCCCAGGTGGTAACTTGGCCACGTGGTCGATGCTTTCTCACTCGCTCCGATAAGACTTGTAGAGGGAGGAGAGGGACAACTCCCCTGTGGCTGGGAGTTTAAAAAGCTGAAAAGCTAGTGGGAAGCAATTCCCTCTGCCTAGATTACGTGAAAACCAAAATCTGGAAGTCAGAATGCTTTTCAGGAAAAGGGTTTTTCAAGAGGTTCGCCTGTTCCACCTCAGGTTGCAACTGGAATGAGGTTAGATGGGACTTCTTACCTAGCCTTTTGTTCCAAAGGGACAGGAGGTAAAAAATGGAATTATTGCAAAATCCTGAGGAAAACAGAACTGAGATGTGAACTGGAGAGGAGCTTGCCTGGGGCTGCCCTTCTCAAAGCCATTTTCTCTTCAGGATACTGAGGGAAATGCTTATCATAGGGGTTTTTTGGTGTTTTTTTGGGGGGTGGTTTTTTTTTTTTGATCCTTTGCACAAACTCTTCCATGTCTTCTAGAGGTTCTCCCGCGGAGCTGCCCGTCCCGTCGCACCAGCCCTCAAGCTTGCGTGGGTCTAACATAGCACTCACAGCGCAACCGCTCAAGCGTCTGAGATGTTTCCGAATTTTGCTTTTTGCAGAGGGAGCTGAGAGCTTGCCTCCTTCCTTAAGTCTGGGTGCTGGGAAGGAGGGAGAAATATGGGCTGAACTTGCTGTCAACTCTCTTAAAAGCTTTTTATTGTAGCTAAAATGTGTGATAATGGTACCCAGAACTATCATTACAGTTAATTAAAGGTCTGTTTCTTTTTATAATGTGAAGGTTTTATTTTCTGGAGTTGATGATAACATGGCAATAAACCCTTGCTTTAGGCAAAATCTTGGTATTCAAGGTCACAATTTAGAAGTAATTTTAAAATTGAAGGGAAAACCCCACACCAGCATATGGTTCCTGTTATTTCTGAGTTGTGGAAGTACAGAGGGAATGATTTAGATTTAAAAAAAAAAAACAAAACAAAACACCACCAGTGCCTGTGCACTGCTGAAATGTTCAGTATCGATCACTGACTGGAAAGAGATGCACAGCGGACAGGCAGGCTGGGGTAAGCGTCTACCAAACCGAGGGAGCTGTGCGCCGGGGAGCTGAGTACTTGTCAAATCTTTATTTAGTTTGGGTTGAAAATGCAGAGCCTGGTTCCAGGGACAGGACAAAGTCTGGATGTAGGCACAGAAGTGTCAGGATTTTACCACTATTTCCAAAAATGAAGATCTGCAATCTATTAGGAATGGAGCTTAATGCACCGCTGATGTGGGAGCGGGATATCGTGGGGCAGTGCCACATCCCGCTATTTGCTGTTTAGGGTGAATCCATTCAGTACTCGGAACCACTTGTGATTTCTTTGAGGATCTTCAGCTCTCGAAACAGGGATGGGTGTTGAGAGGTCATGGGCTCTCCATCCTTGGAGATGCTCAACCCGCCTGGACACATCCCTGAGCGACCTGCGGGGAGCAGGGTGGGACAGAGACCCCCCAGCTCCGGCCAGCCCCAACCCCCCGGGGGTCTGTCCTTTGTTCCAATGTTTTGCTAAAACTTGTGGTGATTTATGTCTTTATTACAGGAAAAGATAAATAAAAGAAGAAAATATTGCTTAAACACTTTAGTCAGTATATCATTGCTGATCATGACCATTTGTAAGTTTTTTAAAATCATGATTCTGCTTGCTGTTTTTATAATTCTGATGTATATATTTTTTCAGTATTACTAAATTTGAAAGTATTCAGTATTTGAAATATTTCAGTATTACTAAAGCTCTCAGTAAATAATCAACATAGATTATAATTTATTACTTTATCCTTTAAACGGTATTTTTTCATTTTCATTACAGGGCCATCTGATAAGACAGCAGGTGCTATATTGGTCAAAAAAGACATTTCCTTAGGTAAGAAATGTAAAAGAAGTGCCAATGTGAAGAGATTTAATTGCTGCAAATCTGTCGAGTAAAAGCTGAGCTTTCTGTTATCAAAAATAATCTTTATTGAGAGGACATGGGGTGCTGTTGGCATGAAAGTATAAATTAATAATGGAAGAATATTTAAATTGTAATGTCTTTGGGCACTGCCATGCCATCTGCTTTCAAGCATGTAAAGTGTATGTGATGGGCACCCCTGGCCAAAATGCTGTGCGTGGTTGGGTGGGGGGGTTAACTAGCCAAATGTCCTGGTATCCCTCCCGCCTCTGCGCATCGGGGTCCAGAGCCTTTCGTCAGCCGGGTGGCTTCCCCCCACGAGGGACGGGTGGTGGGAGGTGGGCACGTCCAGGCCTCTGACCAGCAGGTCTCTGGTTTAGATGCCTTCAGGTTTTTAGCAATTCGTTGGTGAATATGTTAATCGTATGGTTAACCATGGTTGAGATGTTCTGTTACTCGTATTTTCTGCTGCTGGTATGGAGTACAAATGCACCTCACCCCAAAACTACAAGCACTCAAGGAAAACTAATTATTACAGTGAGCTTATGCTGTATTAAGGGTCCCATGCTTAAAAACATGAGATGAGAATTTCCGTTTAGCCAACAGGAGGTCTGAAAGGATGGAGGCAGATGTAGATCTGGGGGTGGAGAAGCGAAAAGCACGCGGTGGGAAGGGTTTGCTCTGTTGTGGTGGCCCGCAGCGGCGGAAGGGGCAAGAGCCACGGGCTGATGCCGCACTGGTGCAAGGGGCACCCATGGTGCACCCCGGAAGGTGTGATATTACACTGCCGCTGTAAATGCCGTGAGAAACTAATCCTGGAAAACACCAACAAAAAGAAAAAAGCGTAGAAATGCGTGTCATCGGGTGATAGAAAATTTTCTATCTGGTGACAGGAAAAAAAAGTGATAGCAATTAATAGTGAATCATATTAAAATTTCAAATGGCTTTTTGAATTTATAAAGCAAGAGTAAACAAAAATATAGGCAAATCCCCAGAATATAATCCTTACAAGCGGAGCTCTGCATCTGTATGAGACGTTGCCAGTAAGCGTGGACCCTGGGCCAGGACTGGAAAACAAATTCCCCACCCGTCTTCTACAGAGCGGGGTGCTGTAAAAGCTTCCTCTGTGCCACTAATGAATCTCGCAGGACCACGTCTGTATGGCTTTGAATGAAAAGCAAAATTAAATTCTGGAGCTCTTCTGAAGAAAATAAGTGTATATAAACAAGATGCGCTTCTGGGATACTGGCTTAGTTGTGTGTCTTTGAGCAGGTGTTGGTAAATGTAGACGAAAATCCTCATTCCTGGGGAACCGAAGATACGTTGAGTGGTAACAGCAGAGACTTTGATGTCTCTGAAACCTGGGCTGCTGGCGTCACTTACCAGCCCTGGCTGGTCCGTTCAACGCCAGCAGCGTCTCCGGGATGCTGCAGATGCCCTCATCCTGCCCTGTGGCATCGGGTCAGGGGGCTCTGGGTGGGACTGCGGGAAAAGGGACCCTGGCACGAACCTCCCCGTGCCTCTGTCGGGGTATCCTGGTTTCAGGACCCTGGTTTCAGGACACCCCTTCTGCTCTGCCCCCGAACCAGGGCTCCCTGACCGCTTGGGTGGCTCTGGCAATGGGTATTTCATAAAAGGATCACAGCAGTGCTTTGGAAAAAAGAGAGGGCTTCGTTCTGTATTTGTGTGCTGTACACCGACCTCCTCTGCTGTCGGTTGTGGGCAGCAGGGACTGGGTTTGTCTCTTATCTGCAGTGTCATGTTCGCAGTGATCACTAAAGCTGTGCTAATTAATGAGCTGGTGTAGGGCAGAGTCTTGGAAGTACGAGGAAAAGTACTCCTCCTTGTACAAACGCCAGTTCTGAGCTATGCATTCCTAATTCCTATCAGCTGCAAAAGTGAGGGAAACCCTTTCAGGGAAATCTCTTGCAGAGAAATGCAGCTGCGTGAAGGAAGGATCACAGTGGCTAAATGGATAATTCTTTTGTTACTTGTGTACTGTCTTTTTATATTTAGATCTGAGCCACAGGTCAAAAAAATGTCAGAGGGACCACTTGCTCACTCCCTTCTCTGGCCACCGTGGCACTGGGGGATACTCTGAACTTGCTGATGTCAGGCTTGAAAGATGGGACATGGTTTCAGTGAAAACAACAACAAAAAACCCCATCAGAAATTAGAAATCAGAGCTCCAGACTCTGTCCTGTAATCTTCAGCAAAACATGGAAATAATTGGATATTAGGGGCAGTCTAACTGCAGCAGATCTGCACGGGGCAATTTTTTCCTTTTTCTGAAAGCATAAATTATGTTGTGTCTAGCTTGCTGTTTTCATGCCTAGACTGCTGCTCCTACCTGGCTAGCCAATATGTTTCTACACTGCTTTTTTTTCCCCTCTTTATTGTGATGATGCAGGCTAGAATTCAGACCTCTCTCAAAGGATCTGTGCAGATACTCTTACTGTGTTGGAAAATTAGATATTGGAGAAATAAATGAATGAGTTGCGCATCTTTGGCTACAAAAGGATGCTCCTGTACTTCTAAGGAAACCTCGTTGCTCTCCCATTCTTTAGGGTGATCTAAATGTAATGCTTTTGCAGAAGATAGTGCCTTGGTATTTCATCAGGAGCCTTTACAACAAGGAGTGTGTAATAATTACGAGATAACAACAGGAATGGTCGTCTTTCCAATTACTCCTTACAAATCATGAAGCTGTTTATATGCCTGAAAGGCAAATGCAAGTTATACACACTTGCATGGCAGACTACACAATCAGAAGTGGAATTTTTCTGCTGCTATTACAGGAGAAAATAAAAGGATTGCTGTATTCACGTTATGTCAACAAAAACAGCGCTGTGAGTGAATACAAGTTGAATCTTAAAGAAATAGGACTTCTGGCAGAAATGTTCTTAGCTCTGTAGCTGTTCCAGCGAAGTGAAATCAGCAGAAAGGAGCTTCTTGTTGTAATTGGAAAAATTACTTTTGGGTTAAGGATAAGCCAACTGGAAAAATGTTTTTCTGTCTTTTTTTTTTAACAAAAGTTAACTTTTACGTTGCTTAATATACCATAAAAGATGGTAACTCCTGAATCTTTTAAATACTAGTTATTTTGGATGATCTTTGAAAAGGTAAATCACCTACCTATTGTACTGAAGTCCTTCTTGGAGAAGAACCCCCACTATGCTTTAGTCTTCAGCATCCTCTCTTGTCTCTAAAGGTTTATTGTGCGTGCGAAAGATGGATGGATTCAGTCTAACATGGCTTATTACAAATGAAGTTGAAACCAAGGCATATTTAAACCTATCCAACTAGCACAAATAGAAATAGTATTTCTAATACATGCATTTTATGATGAATATGAAACTATAGCAGGATTCAAATTAAAAAATCAAATGTAACCCTGATACTGCTATCTGCAACAAAACCCCGCCCCCGTCTCTCAAAATTTCTATTGCAAGACCTTTCCTGCTAAAATTTTGTCTCTGTCTTGAAGCCATACCGACCCTGAATAGAATGACTATTCCTTTTTGATATAGAGATTCATAAGAGAGTGTAAGATGTGGAAATAATTGTGAAGTTTCTGACCTCCAGGGTGATTTTAAAATGCAGGAGTTCTGGGACTGTATGGCTAGTTAATGTGATATTTATCTCCCTCAGAGAAGTTTTTGATAGAAACCTCCAAGTTATAATAGCCTGCAATAAGAAGATTGCTTCCCTATCTATGAAAAGATAAAGTTCTTTTTTTTTTTTTTTTGCTTACTTTTTCTATAAAGGGATCTGGTTACTAGGGCAGAGTGGCCCTAATTTCAGGAAAATTTATGGAAGAAGTTATTATCTTTCCAACAACAGAAGTCCAGCTCAAGCCCATTTTTGCTATACAATCTCAGGCAGTCCCTGCCGGGCCAGCCCGTGGTGATGTCCCCCGTGTGGCACCCACACCTGGGATGTGCCGGTGGTGGCCCTGCTCGGGGAGTGTCAGGGAATTCTGGTATGGGACCAGAGATTCCCGCAGCCTTATGCAGGGGCTTTGTCTCGAAGCTCGCGGTTAGGTGGAAGGTCCAAGAGAGCTGAAGGGTGCCCAGTGGGGGAATAGCCGGCCCAGTGGAGGAGCCTTGTCCTTGGATGTGTTGCAGAGCAGTTGGGTGACACCACAGACTGTGACTGTTCAAATTTCATGAAAAGCGTAGGGGATTGTTTGTTTTTTCTTCTATTTTTATCTCCCTCCTGTAACTATTAATTCATTTTTTTTTAACCCAGTGTGCTAATTCATTTTCCCGGTTGTACCTTCTGCTCAAGCCGAGTGTCTTCTGAAGGGCAGCGGTACAACCGGAGCAGGGAAGGTTACGAGGGGTGTACGTGCACTCTTGCATGCATCTCAGCTGCTTCCTGGGGCCAGGCTCAAAATCGTATCCCCTGGGCTGACATCGGTGAGGACGTGCTCCCGGCACGGTGCTGGGACACCAGAGCAGCAGATCCTAGCCCAGACCTTCTGCCCGGTGCAGATGCAGCCAGGACACCCGCTCGGCTTCCTGCAGAGGAAGGTTGTCTCGTGGTTGTCTGTTGTTGATACTGATAAAGATCAGCCACGGATCTGCAGAAGCGGCACAGGATGCGGTTCTTCCATTGCCCCACAGAGATTTGCTTTTTTTTTTTTCTTTTTAATGAGAACAAGCCCAACGTTTTACTCTTTGCTGTCCCTCAGCTTCTAAGATGTCATTAGAATTGACGCTGTTGACAGAAAATTTTGAAAATTGTTTGCATGACGAGATAATAGCATTTATATTCCTCCTCCAGGTGTGAGATTTATTTTTAATAAACTGTCACACAGCACATTCACAGCAGTGCCTCTTCCCGCTGTGCAGACAGTAGAGGAAGGCTACTGCTTTCTCAGGGCTAACTTACCTACCATGTTGTGCTCTGTAGCACATATCTACATAATTCTTAGTGTTTGCTGCTACTTAAGCCATTAAACAGAGAATATCCAGAAAAATCTGTCAGTGTCTTCTCACTGAAGTGCTGCAGCCGTTGGAGTATCAATGCTGATGGACTTCTTGCACGCGGTTGCTTTAGAGGAGTAATTAATCTTGACTTTCCGACAAGCAATGAAACTGTAAGAGCGTCTACACTAATCTCCCTAGTAAAAGCATCGCATAAGAAATCTGCATTAGGGTCACGGCAGCATTCTTCTTTTTTTGGAACTGGGGAAAAAAAAAGATCTAGAAACTTCAGTAGTGACACTAAAAAAAAGTTACGGCAACAATTTTCTTTCTGTCTTAAGCCCCTCTGCTTTGGAGGGTGCTATGAAAAGAGCAGGCTTTTAAAATGAGTTATCTCTACAGTTTGTGTTAGGTGAGATAAGTGATCATTTAAATTCAGAGATCATTGCATGAAGCGCAACTGGACTTAAAGGGGATACAGAGTAAATCAGGAGATGCGAGTGAAAAACAAAATTGCTCTCTGGAAAAGAAAGAGTGTGAGCTTAAGGAAAAGATTTCCTGGGTCAAGATAAGCTAGTTGGGCAGGAACTGGCACGTAGAAGCAAAAGGAGACGCTTGGAAGTCAGTTTGGAAAACAGTGAAGAGGGGGAGAGCTCACTTCAACTTTAGATTGGAGAAACTGCTCGTTTCATAGTCCGTGGGCTCCAGAGCTGTCTCGTGGCCCAAAATCTCTTGGCTGCCCAGTAACCTGCTACCTCTGAGCACATCAGAGGGCATAGCTCTGGAAGCTATGCTGTCTGGAAGCTACCGTGAAGAGCTGCAGAGCTTCCCACTCATCAGCAAATACTTCATCTTCTTTCTAGCGAAGAAACCTGAGCAGGAGCCGAGAATCGGTGAAGGACTGCCAGAGGTGCCGGTTATTCCCATTTCCACTGAAACCAGTAAGAAGAGGACCCCTTGCAGGAGGAGGGTACGTGAGAGCGGTGGATCCCTCTGTGTTGGGCAGGCAGTGTTTCCCAGGGTGTCAGGTTTAGTGGTAGTCCTAAAAGTTTTTACTGCCATGAAAAAAGGTGAAAACCAGGCTCGATGTTGCATATGGTATAGAAATAATTAATAAAATGCAGGAAAACAAACAGTATTTAATAAAGATACTTTCAAGGGTGCAGAGTTTGATGGGTTTGGGAATTGGAAGGACTATTTATTTGTTGAAAGCTTCTTAGTTCTCAGTGTTACAAAAAATATCAGTGACCCTAAAACAGTTCTGCCACAAACCAAAATACATTTCCTCCTCCTATGGAATATCTTTCTCTTTAAGTAAATCATCTTTTGATGAGGTTGTTTGTCTTTGTAACACTGAAAGCTATTGTAGATAGTACACCTACTACTGGTGCCTTTTGTATATATGATACAGAAGCATCTGACCTGAGGCAGGCTGGGCGTGTGTTCAACTCTCCTGCCACCTTTATCACTTCAAAAGTAGATTTGCACAGGGATGCCCACCTGCAGCACCACTTGGGCTCGGTGGGAGAGGTTCGGCTGGTTCCTCGGTGCGCAAGCAGTGGAAAGGCAGCAGCAAAGATAACCCGCCTATAAAGCGAGGTGAAAAATATACCGAAGGTAACGCGAGGTCTGTACAAGTTGTCTGGAGCTGTTGAGAAATGCAGGGCTTGTTTAGTAGCAAGCAAAATTATCCGTTTTTGTCTATTTATAACAAAACTGTAACTGAAGCAGAGAGTCTTTTCTTTGCTTGCCTGTTTGTTTCCCTCTGTAAGGGATTTCCAGCACAGCTTGGATGAGCATCTTTTAGGACTGATCTAGGTCCATCCTTCTACGCTCCACGACAGTTTGGGGTTTCTGTGGCTGTATTGGCAGTAGTGAGCAAATTCTGTGGTGATGAAATTCCCCAGGAGGTTCACAATTCAGAGATTTTCTTGTGAATTTAAGAAACGTGAGTAAAAAGGGGAAAAAAGGGAGTTACGGGAGGAAGGGACCTCTCCCCACTTGTACCATAAAATGCTGCAGCCTGGATTGTAGAGGGGCCCTCAAACCCCAGTTTTAGCCAGAGGGGGCTGGTTTTTGGCTTTCTGCACATGAAACATTTAATAGCTAGGGGAGAAAAAAAAAAATACAAATCCCTCGGTGCTTGTTCCAGTGTTGCTTGCCGTGTGCTGTTGTTTCCTCGTACGCAGACTGGGGTGAAGGCTTCGCTGTTCTTGCTCTTGCCTGTTGGACGGGAGGGGGTGGCTGGAGCAGCTCCTCAATCCCAGCTTGGCAGCCGGTGCTGGCTGGGCTGGGCTGGGCAGTCAGGGATGCTTTGTGTTAGCCAAAAGGTTCGGATGTTGTTCGTATTCCGTAGGCAGAACACACCCTCGTGCTAAACATCAGTTATTCAGGTAAGCCAGGCCTGGCAAGGCTGAGCTGTAGCCTGTGCTGATTTCGTTACGGTAACTCGGGAGGCGCAGGGAAGGACTCGAGGCTGCAGCGGCGGGGCGAGACCCACGGGCGATTGCTGGCTTTGATGCTGTGGGCACCGTCCGGGCTGCCTGACCCACATCACGCTGATGCAGTTGTACAACATCATTTCTGTTTATTTTTCTAATAGAGAACTTAAGTTTGGTTGTTTTGGGTTGGTTTGGGGTTTGGTTTTTTTTTTTTTTTGGTAGCACAATGGCTGAGGGACAGGCGGTACAGGGTTTATTTTGGTTATGAGTGAAGATAAAGTGTTTTAATACTTAACGTTTCAGAAAGTATTACGCATGCAATAACCTGTTTACTGAGAAGTCGTCGCTCCCACGTGTGTCCCTCTGTGCCGTGGCTGAAAAGGACTTGCTGGGCTGGTGCGAGGGAAGGGCCGGGCTCGTAGCTCCCGGGGCAGCTGCGGAGGAGGGAGGTTTGGCCGCTGCACCGCAGCGTGCCTTGCGGCTGCCGATGGACTGAGAGTTGCAGTTTCTGCCCATGGAAACTCCTTCAGAAATGCAAAGTTCAGATTTAAAAAAAAAAAAAAAAAAAAAAAAAAAAAAGGTACCTTTTCCTTGATAAAATCTTCACTACCTAAGAGTTGTGTATGTATATATACATATATATACTCGCACACACTATACGTATTTAATCATAGTATTTTAAGTAAATCTAAACTCACCAGTGATAAAAAGAACAGATGACAGCAAGTTTGGTGAGCAGGAAATAGTGACGAGCGAGCAGTCAGGAGGAGCAGTTATAATCCCTTGGTGCACGCAAACAAAACATTTGGCCGATGTGACGATGTACTACAGCGTGTGGCCACAGCACGAAAGGACTACACCCGCCGAGCAGGGCCTGCATCCTGGAAAGCAGCCGTGCTAAAACAACCGGGAGGTGCCGGGGAAGGAAGCTGCCGAAGAGCTCCCGGCATGATAAATAACAAGGGCTGGTGTCTTCCCATAAAAGGCTGGTGGAGAGTAAGTAAAATTTTTGTTAGGGAATTCGAGATGGAAAATGAGATGGCTTATAAGGGCAGCAGTGTTTTTTTCAGGGCCAGATTAATGCTGCGGAGGAAGAAAAGTGTGTGTGGGTGTGTGATTATACACATATGTGTATATACACACACACATATATATAAATGTACGTGTGTATATATACTACAAAAAATATATGCTAATTTGTGTTAAAAACTCATAGACGTTTCCAAGTATCAACACATATGTTTTGGTGGCTTTGTTAAAACACTTTAGGCACATTTTGTGTATGAAATAACGAGGGAGGATCGTTATCGTCGAGAGCTGCTGGAGGCGGTGGAGCGAGACGTGGAGTGCCTGCCGTTCCTCAGCTGGGCACCTCCAGGAGGGCAGAGGAGCAAGCGTCAGCTCTCGTGCTGTAAGGAGGTACGAAGCTCTCCGGTGACAAGGGTGACATTCGCCATCTGCTGTGACAGCCGTCGCTGGCTGGACGGTGCCGAGGACCGACTGCGGTGCCTAACCTGCCGTGCCGAGAGGTAACGGCTGCAGCTTTGCTGGGACCGGCGTGCCCAGGGCATGGTGACGTGCTGCAGCAAAACGGCGCGGACCCTCTCCTTCAGCCCTGCAAGGCTCAAAGCCCACCTTGCAGCTGGGTTTCAGCCCCAGATTTGATAGCTGAAGGTTGTAGTACGGTGGCGGAGGGTGGGAGCAGGGACGGCAAAGCCCTGACAGGGTGTGGGGGGGAGGCTGCGGATGGCTCAGCCAGAAGTCCCTGAAGAGGGACAGCGTCCATCCCAGACTCCGTTGCTTTGCAGGTTATCGATAACAAACTGTGACGGGGATGCAGAGAGGACAGGAATAAGGGAATTGGTGTAAAACGGCAGCGTTTCCATAGCATCGTAGTATCTGTGTGCGTTACGGCGCTGCTCCAGAGCGGTCCCTGCCCCACTGAACTAAGCCCAGCAGAGGATTAGCGATGTCAGACCGGCACCTTCATCCCAAATTCCCGTGGTGTGTGCAACACGAGCAGCCGCAAGCTCCTTCCCCAGCAAACAGCTTGAGTGGATGCACAGTTATAAATAAATAGTGATTATGATGCTTTGTAGCCCAAATGACTGTTCTGCCCCAGTCGTTAAATTTTCTCCTCTGGTCTTTAGACTTTTGCATTATTAGTAATAACTTTATTTTAGTGCATTAGGGGCCTGAAGTGTGCAGGAGGCACCTTTGTCTGTAAAGCATCCCGTGCACTCTTTATGCTGTGTGCATCCTTGATCCGCAGGCATCCCCGCGGAGGGCCAGGGCTCCAGCAGGTAAGGAATGCTGTTTTTCCCAGAGGAATTCCTTTCTTAAGGAACAGGTTCATTTTTAGCAGGTAGCATTAATTCATAAAACGCATACATCTACCTAAAATTATACGTGCGTGTATGTACACGCCACCATAGATATTAAATTATGTTGGTTGCTGCTTAAGATAATATACTCTAATCAGAACAATAACTTGTAAATCACAGAGTTTAACTTGTAAATCACAGAGTTATCGCTGAAACCAGAACTCAATAATAACAATGATTAGAAAGACATAAAAATAAAGTTGTTTTGTCAGGATCATTTACTCCCTGATCACAGAGATGATAGAAAGTGGCTCTGTGTTTAAATGATAGATGAGAGCCATTAATATAATCAGAGGCTTTCCAGGATTGTTTGTAGTCAAAATTAAAAGGGAAACTTTAACAGTCTCAGACATTTTTGAAGCCTAGAGAGTAGTCGGATATTGTGGTAGGCTTGGTATAAAATACAGCCTCTTACGTTTATGAATTTCAATATTATTTTGTGTGGTGTATTACTGGGGAGAAAATCTCCTCTTACCTCCTCTACTCATCTGTGAATACCTCTTTGCTCCTTCAAAGGCTATTTGAAAAAAGCTGAAATAACTTCCTGACAACCTAAAAATCACTTTTATCTCTATGGCACTCCTGCGTTTGGCAGCTTACTGGGGTAAAGAGCCCCGTTACAAAACGCACAAATCCTTCATTTCCATAAAACTCTTTCCTCTGTGAAGCCCTGGACGTTCATGGGCAGGGCATTGCTGCACCCACGGAAGTGGTTGTGCTGAGGGCTTGCCTCTAAAACCGTAAAACAGAGGAACCGCGGGCTTAAATTCCATCTTTGCATTAGCACTGATGTGTAGGCACGTGCGGACGCACAACCAAAACGGACTTTTTTTTTTTTTTTTTTTAAAAACAGTGGTTGGGGCCGCGGCAGCTCGGCTGGCAGCCTGCCGCGTCTGCAGCGAGTCAGGAGAGCTCGCGCGGCAGAGCGGAAGCGATGGGGAAAGAGGCCGTGGAGGTGCGTAACCTGCCGCGCAATTTGTACGTTAGGGGTTTTTTGGCAGATGGTATTTTTCTGATTTTGTGCCAGCCGCCAATTCTGTCTCTTTGGTTACCCAATAATACATATATTATAGGTATTACTCTATATATGTATATATATAAATACACTGTCAATAATATTATAAAACTAATGTAATAATTAATATAGTAATACAGTAATTATTGTAGTAATATATTATTAATAGTAATAATATATTATCTTATCTATTATATATTCTATTTTCATGTGCTCTTTTCCACTTTTACGTGTGGTTCTTTTTCTCTCTCTTTTTCTCTCTCTTTTTCTTTTTTCTTTTTTCTTTTTTCTTTTTCTTTTTTTTCTTTTTTCTTTTTTTTCTTTTTTCTTTTTTCTTTTTTCTTTTTCTTTTTTCTTTTTTCTTTTTTCTTTTTCTTTTTTTTTTTCTTTTTCTTTTCTTTTTTTTTCTTTTTTCTTTTTTCTTTTTTTTCTTTTTTTTTTTTCTTTTTTTCTTTTTTTTTTTTCTTTTTCTTTTTTCTTTTTTCTTTTTTTCTTTTTTCTTTTTCTTTTTTTTTTCTTTTTTTTTTTTTTTTCTTTTTTCTTTTTTTCTTTTTCTTTTCAGATACAGAATCTATACCCCTATGTTTTGCCAGTCAGGAGGTGAGAGCAATGCATTTATCAGTTAACTTATGGCAGGCCCTTTGTGGTGCGTGGCACAGGGAGCATCCCTCCCCCCGAGGAACGGCAGGGTGCGGCGGCACAGCCTCCGTGAGAAATGGAAGCAGAAACGGTTTGTGCCTGGATGCGCGCGAGCAGATGTCAGGGGGTTTGGGAATGGCTGGTGGCTGCTTCCAACCTTCCTGACATTGCTTTGCTTTTTGTTTGAAATGCTTTTTTTGTTTCTCACAGATGCAGTTTGACTTCTCTGTCTGTATTTATCACTTTACCATGAAAACGAACGTCTCCAGCTCCAAGTGCTTTTTGGATAATCTACAGAGTATTTAGATCTGCTCTGCAAAGCTCCACTCAGCTATTACTGAACATGCAAATCTGTTTCTCTGTTTTTCTTTATAATGAAAATAATTAAATAACAAATGGGTATCATTCAACAAGTTTTCATTAAGAGGCTATCGCACCTTAAAATCTGAGGTTATAACTTCTGATCAAGTTCACCATTACTGTGTCATGTGTGAACATCAGCTGCGGCATCCATAACATTGCTAACTTTCCAGAAGAAAAATCAGTGTTTTTAACATCGAAATATTAGTCCAAATGCTTTCAACATAATGTGAAAGAGCTTTAATGTTTCTGTGCTAGAAGAATGATCAAACAGTTTGTTTTGCTTTAAAAGCTTTGGAATATGATTCTATGAATATCCTGTCACCAAGCTGAACAATATTTATTGCAAAATGTAAAAAGAAGTGGCAAAGCTGGGAAACCGGGAAATTTAGGGAACTGGTTTTGCCATTTAGAAGTAGAAGTACCTATAGGCATTATATTTTCACTGTCGTGATATACAGATATCATTACTGCGGTATGT
Organism: Gymnogyps californianus; assembly: GCF_018139145.2. Taxonomy (NCBI): domain Eukaryota; kingdom Metazoa; phylum Chordata; class Aves; order Accipitriformes; family Cathartidae; genus Gymnogyps; species Gymnogyps californianus. Next base: position 1,718,111 of record NC_059476.1, on the reverse strand, counting down.
TTTGTTGGTCTGTGATTGAGACCAGTACCAGTCTGTATGGAAACGACCTGTGGTTTTTAGCCTGTATTAGTGTTAACGAAGTCTTGCAATCAGTGAAGTCTTTAGGAAAATGAAAACTACATTTAACCAAGAGAAAATCCTTCCCTTGGTTTCGCTGCAGTTCTGAATAGAGGGCAGAGCTTTGGGGAGAAGGAAGAATTATTTTCCCCCTGCTGCTGTCTCTCTCCTGAGGCTTGTCCTCTTCCCGTTGACATGGGTTTTCATTTCACATAAAATCTAAGAAAAGATTTCGGAAAGAGGCATAATTAATCAGATGTAACAGGAGGGGAAAATACACGACAAGACATATGTTAATGCCCTGGCTTTCTGCTGAGAATGAGAGTGATATTTAATCCAAAGTTAAATACCATGTGGCTTTGACCTATTGCTAATGAGCTGATGTTTGGTTGAAGGTTGAAAGGCTTCTCAGGCGAAGTTTTTAACCAAAGTGCTGATGCGTTTTTGCTGCTTCGCCGTGGACATGCGCAGTTTACCTGGGCAGTGGCTGTGGACTGAGGACATGTCCCCTCTCCCACCAGTCGCCCTGTCTTGGTGCCTGAGCCGAAGGACAGCTCTGCTCGGGCTTTCAGCTGGCTTTGCTTTCTTCAGTGCAGCTGCAATCTTAGATCGCGTTTTCAGAGAGTCGCACTGAAGTCCGCGTTCAAACGTACAAGATCTGAGCAAGTTTTCTTTCCACTTTCTCTCTGTTATGTAAATGGCACAAACCTACGTTTTGTTTGTTTTAAGCTTCGCGGTAGCTGTGCTTTGACTGTTAGATCTGTGAAGTCACGGACCGGTGCTTTTGAAGCCGATGCTCTGTGTTGTCACCGGGGACAGGCACAGGTAAACCTGGCTGCGTGTGAGTTGCAAGGAATAATTGTAGTCTCCCCCACAGAGGGTCACTGGAAGTCCCGTATGTGCTATACTCTGTGCACAAGAGTTTCGATAAATTGAGGACATCCAGATCTAAAATGCAGGTGACAAATTCCAATGGCAAATACTTGAAATGACTGTCAAGTAAATATCAAGGCACTTCTTAAGTGAGTCAGAGCTAAAACGGGATCTACCTGGGGCCTTGCTGCCATCTAGCACTTCCATTTGGCCACGTGTAAAATGTGCAGGATAAGCCGTGCATATCACTTAAAAGTGATTTTTGCAGTTTACTGGAGGAAACCAGCCAGCCTTTACAACAGATATTATCCATTCCTCAGCTAGCAGGTTGGTTTTTGTGTGGGCAGAAAGAAAAAGTCCTGGTGTGCCTTTCTTGCAAGAAATGAGATCTGAGAGCTTTCCTGGTGTCTGCAACGGGAAGGCTCTTGCAGCTCTCAGTCCTCACCTTCCCCGGCAGCCTGAAGCCACCAGGCACTGGTGTGCAGCGCAGCGAGGAGCGGTGTCGGTGTGCATTACCGGGGCGGCTTTTGTCCATACTGTCAGGGTAACGCGTATCTTGATGGTGCTAGTCTGGGAGGGTGGGTGGCGGGGAAAGGAACAAATAAACAATCAGAAGAAAAATATAGGTTTTTTTCCTGTTAGGTTGATACAGGTCAGGCATAAGTTTTCTGAAAAAAAGGGGGGGAAAAAAAAAGTAAAAAAAAAAAGGCATTGTTGCAAAAGGTGTTATAAAGTGTTATTGCAAGCAATTTAAAAGTCATTTAAGAAAGGTCATGAAAACCACTGGTAAACTCCTTAGTCACGTAATTACACAGCTTTACTTAGTGTGGTAAGGGCATTTGGAGTCTATATTGCCAACAGAGAAGCCTTCCTAGCAACCCCAAGCATGGACAGCATCGCGTTTGCTGTCGCGTCCCTGCGGCGCCTGCTCAGCAGAACAGCTTTCCCCCTTCCTCAGGAGCATGGCTGACAGCCAGCTCGGTGGGGCTGGCTTGTTGCGTCTGCCTCCTGAAATCAGGCCGAAGAGTTGCGTTCCGGAGGCAGAGGGAGGATGCCAGGAGGAGGCGTATTGCCACTGGGCTGTTTCCAAACATGATGAAAGCATCTGCTGAGCAGGCTGGGAAGCTTTCCTGTGCTGAGGGCGAGCACGGCTTCGCCTGTCCTAAAGCCTGCGCTGCTGGGGCGGCGGGAGGTGAAGTGCAGCCCTCCGGCTGCTGGTGGAGTTAGTTCAGGTTCCTTCTTCATCGTTTCTGGAGATTTCTGTTTGTTACCTCCATCTAATCGCTTGCGCAGAGGTCCTTTCTGTTCTTCCATTTTTTCTTGGGTCTGCTTTATGGTGGTCGGACTCTCATTGGGGTTAGCCTCAGCTCTGGGAGGTTCAGAACCTCCTCTGCTGTATCTCTTCATAGCTCCCAAATACTACCTGCCGTTAAAAAGCCTGATGCAAGCATTCCACGTCAGTGTGATTTTTTTCACTCAATATTGTGTGTGCCTGTGATTTCCTGAACGTCCTCTAGGTGCTTCTCTAATTTTTTATTTTCCTTTCCTCTCTATTTCACTGCAGATGCCTGGGGATATAGTGATGATTCAGCCTCCAATTTACCTGATTCATCATGCTAAATCCACTGACAAAATCTGCTTGTTTTAAATCCTATAATACTGTGGAGACAATTTGTTTTCTAGCCAGAATGTATTATGGCTTTTAGGACTTCTCACTATTTTGAAACTGCATCCTCAATAGCGTTACTTTTTTTTTTTGTTATTGGGCTTTTTTTTTGTTGTTGTTGTTGCTGTGTAGGAACAAAAGTCCTAGGAAGTATTTTTATCTTTTTCTTTTCATTTCCCCCCCCCGCCCCCACAGGGATTAAGACCTTTAAGTCTCAAAGTCTCTTTTTCAGTGAGTAGCGTTCCTACCCCTTCTGAAGCTCCATGTTTTCCCCACAGGCTTTAGCACAGTCAGATTCTTTTAAATGTCAGTTGTGTTGCTTCCTGTATTGTTATTATTTTTACCTTTTTAGATGCCTCAGACTGGACTTGCGTTGTTGGTGGAAGTGACAAACTGCATCACGAGATCCTTGCTTGGCTGTTTTTTTCCACAAAACAGGCTGGTTATGTTTTGGGGAGATCGGTGGGAGAGGGTCAGCATTTTGGGACTGAAGTGCATTGACTCTAGATAGTCTGGGATGAAAATATCAGGGAAATCCTTTCAATTCTTGGCACTCAAGAGCTGGCTCTAGAACTGGCTGTAAACTGCTGTGGGGATTTACTTAGTAGGAACAGAGCAAGGACTGGAACCACCTCCTGGCATCACCACTTACTATACTTGGAGAAATGGTGTTTTTTTGCTTTTTGTGTGTCTGTGGGGATGTCACCTCCTTCTGACGAGCACACAACCGCCGGGCTGGGCTGGAGAGCCTGCGGCTCCCGAGGGACTTGCTGGGCAATAGCACAAACACTGCCGAGGTGATGCGAATGCCCAGCAGACCGAGCTCTCCTGGCGGTCGAAAAGTCTTTTCCTTTTTTCCTAGTCCGGATCCACTCCTGGATTACAGTAGCTGTGGCTGTAACAATTTGCTTCCACGTGAAATTATGAATGTGCACTGCAAAACTGCCTATCTCGAACCCTTACTCGCACGGCACGTTTGTCTCTGAGAAATCATTGCTTGAGAGTTAAGACACGTACACAACTCGCTGAAACTAGTTATCAAAATTGTTTAAGAGCTAGAAGTACAAGGAAAGTTAAAAAGTGAAACTATAAGACCTTCTTTTTGCTTTTGTTCTCTTTACTAACACAGTGAGATCAGAATGTGTTTGCAGGTGATTGGACTAAGTTCAAAAGCTGTGCGCCTTCAGTCTTTTAAAAAATTCTAATCCAAAACCCCTACCCTTCATGAAATGAGAGACACCGTTTGGCAGTTGTACATTTACGGCCAATTTTAATATGATACTCTCCACTGCCTTACGGCAATTTTCATTTTGCAGTAGTGATGGCTTGCTCATTAGCCGTGATTCTTCCTAGTGCTTTGCTGACCTCAACACCTTAGAAAATTACTTCAGTAATAATTTGTTAACTTAAGTAGCACAAAGTCGGGAAGTAACTATGTCTCTTGGTATTGATAGGGCAAAAGGCAGGGTGTGCAGATCACTGAAAGCTGTGGGTGACGTCTCCTCGCTGTCCATCTTCCCGCTACAGAGCCTGGCACCGTTGCAGTTCAGTAGATGGGGATCAATGAGTCTCTTCAGAAGAGATCTTGTCATTGCTTTACACAGCAGTTCTCACGACGGTCCTGGTTCCTTTCGTCTTTGGGAAAATGTTTGGGGGTGACGCTGTGAGATTCTGCTTTCCTAATGCTTTCAGCATGCTGTTTGCTTGGTAGCAGTTGGTCATTACACTTGCCATTTTTCATCGGGGTCTGTGACATGTTTTCACCCGTGAACATGGATGGATTTCTTCCTGCCCAGTCTATGGGGTCCTGCACCTGGGCTTAGCAACAAGCACCATCTCCTTACACCAAAGGCGGCAGTGGAAGGAGAAACAAACAGCTGGAGTAGTTTGTTAAAGGCCTGCAGAAGGGATATGTGGCAGAGCAAAAAAACTCGGTACAGGTCTCCTAATTCTCAGAGCAGCATCATTTCTGTTCTATTTTCTTTTCAGTCTTTTGAAATCAGAAGTCGTCCATGGGAATTTTGAGAAGTTAGGGCTAGATGAGTGTGTTGGTTTGTACAAACCCTGCAAGGCATGGCTGGGCTGGGGGATATCTGCAAGGGGGACTTAGATCAGCTGGTAGCTCTAGTGGAGAGGAGGGGGAGAAAGAGGATGACAACATGTCCCATAGAAGTGTCAGCTTGCTGGAAGAGGTTTTCCATGTAGCTATTGCTTAAGTGCCAGACCTCGCGCACGCTCAAAACTCAAAACAGAATCTCTGCTGAGATACATGGGATGAAAAGCTCAGGTAGGACTAAAAGAGTTTTCAGGACTATGCCTGATAAGTCCTAGGACATTAGGATTTTTCAAAAAATGTATATAAAGAAAAACCTGTTCTAGATGAAACCTGGGGCCCTAAGATATACTCATGCACACATACACATAAGTGCACGCACCCCCCCAATAATTCCTGGTAAGGGTTTCTTTGTACAGTACATTCTGTAAAGGGTAGGTCTCAGAAAGACACAAGTAAAGCAGAAAATGCAGCAGCTGCAAAACCAGACAGAAGTGAAATGTTGCAATATGAGGTCTGAGGTGTCTGTGTGACACATATTTTGTTTTATTTCATTTTCCCAGAATTAAAAAAGTGATGACGTATGTGGTACTCCTGAAAGTCAGTCCTATGACACTTACCAGATTTTCATATGGCTGAGTAAATATATGGCTGGTGGAGTGAAGCTGGGTTGTGGTAATTAATCTGTAACAGGAGAAAACAGGAGAAGATTCCAATGTTCACAGAGAAAAAATAACCCATTCGGGAGCTTGCTGTCATTTGAAATATTGCCCCACAGTAAAGTGAGATAGTACACTAATTTCTTGTTTCAGATAATAGTTCTGCACAGGTAATCTTTGCCCTATTGAAGAGAGAGGTTTCAAATGTGCCTTCCAGGTCTAAATTTCATTTTGATCCTAAAGGAGTATTTTATCTGATGAGTTATGACTTACAGGACAAGCTCCTTTCTCAGGATTGAACATGTCATTGATTCACTAGACAGGACTGGTAATACGGTGCTGCTTCTCTTTGAAACTGGAAAAAACTAACTGATGTCAGATGTCTCCCAGGTCACTTCCATCAAATGATATCTAAAAACCTTCTAAGAGCTGATTTTTCCCTACTTACCTACTCAAAGGTTTGAGCAGAAAGGTAGGAGGAGGTACAAGTGACGCAGAGAGTGCCATGAATCTGCCCAGGCTGGTGGTGTTCAGGTATTAATTATTAGACTTACTCTCTTCTTTAAAAAGCCTTTTTTCTCACTAGCATGTCGTGAGGTTTACCTTGATAAAAAAAGCATACTATTTTGAGAGTAACAGAGAAAAGAATGGTTTCTCCAACTGAAACGGCACACAGTTTTTAGTTGGAACTGGCTCAAATGTCAGTCAAGAGCTCTCCTGTTAAAAGCTATTATTAACATAATAGCTTAATAAACACTGATGGCCACAAAGTTCTCTCCAATGAGAAAAATACGTGGGAAAACAGAAGCGTGCGATGGCCTTTGCCCAGCGCTAACTCAAAGAGCAGATTGCCTCCTTCTGTGTCGCTGATGTTGTTTCCGTCAGCCAACTTTGCTGTTTTTGTGGACATTGAGCATTTGCTTTACATCTGGTTTATTTATCACAACCTAACGGCGTTATTACAGCAAATTAGTCTCGTGTGCTGGTCCTGTGAAGATGGCTCTTAGCAAGACTGACATCTTGGCAACTACTAAGAAACCTCTGCGCAAATTTTTACTAAACAACAAGAATGCTTGGGTTATTTTTATTATCTTTTAAATGCTTTCCTATTCCACAACATGTGAAGTAGCAAAGGGACAGAGCCGTAGCAAACAGTGTATTTTGTTGGAACAGGAATGCCTCTTATGCAGTCACCCTTCCAGCTCTTGCAATGAGCAGTCGTCTTGCTCTTGCCTTCGTGCTTTTTTTTGCCTGTAGCTGTGAGAGGAGAATATTTTTTGAGAAAACAGAGAGAGTAGGGAGGGGATGAAAGTGCAGTGCAAGAAAGCAGAGATAAGGAAAAGTGAAAGCAGAGAAGGTGGAAAAGAGAGAAAAAAATCAACAAAGAGAACAAGAAATACAGCCATGCATATCCATAGGGAAATTATGTAAATAACATAGATATGTGTGTGTGTTTATATGTATGTATATCTGTCTATCTATAAACAATCTTAGACTACAAATGAAAGAGGCAAAAGGTAACCTAAACAGACCGTACTGCAGCTGGGAAACAAAAGGAAGATGAAGAAGAGTGAAATGGATGACATGAGGCAATGGCCTCAGGAGAGTCCTGGAGTGGAAGAGGTTTGATTTGTGCAAATGGTTTTATAATAATATGGTTGTTGCTAGCAGACAAGCTGATGATAACTTCTACGTGCTTATACACAAAACATTTTGTTCTCTAAAAATGATAAGAACTGTAATTCAGAAGAAACTTTAAAGCTGAAAGGCTGGGACTTTTTCTGTGAAGACCCCAGCATGCCGTGCCCAGTTCAAGGCATGTAGGCAAGGAAGCACTTGCAACAGAGCAGGACAAGGATCAAGTAAAAGCTTTTTAAATTGAAAAAGTACTTTGAGGATGATACGATATTTCTGGATGAAAAGGACACGCTCTGTTTCTGGCTTGGTGTAACCATGTTTTGATCTGACCACTGGAGGGTCATTCTGTAGTAGGTGTCTTCACCCTGAGACTGATCATTGCAGACTCTGCAAGAAGTGTTGGCCACACAATTGGAATGAGTTGTCCCACTGTTCATGGCTTTTCTGCTGAAGTATTAAGCTATAGTTAGTCAAGAACCTGGCCAAAGAGCAGAGGACTGGGCTGAGATACGTCAGCTAGAAGCAGGAGGTAGTGAACTGAAGTCATCTTAGTGCAGCATGATAAGGAGGCTTTGTGAAGATTACCTCTTTCGACCTAAGCAATTAGCCGGTAGGTGAGAATGTGTTTTGTTTTAATGCCATCCAATGTGTTTCCGTGAATTGTCTCAAACTAAGAACCACCAGTAAAGTGCTTCCTTTTCTGAAGACTTGCAGGTCTGTTTTCATCTGTTACTCTTTCATGTCTACTTTCTAACTGTTGGAGGCAAAATGTAAGTGTCCCTGTTTGAACTTCTTGCCTTTGTACTTCTAGTTAGCTATGCTTGATTCTTCCCTTCTTCTTGTGAATACTCCCCTGGCATGCGTGTGCCCTCCCTTGGAAGAACACAGCTGCCTGCCTTCAACTCTTAGCTCTGCCTGTGTGGGGGCAGGAGATCTTGTAGTTTCAGCTATTTCATGAATCAGTTGACAGGAATTTCTTGTAAACGATTGGTTTTCTTTTGGCCCTTACACTTGAAGATCAAGAGGTGGTGATCCTTTAAGTTTATCTTACCTTTGAAACAAGTAGAAAGCCAGCCAGTGCACGTGACTTGTTCTCCTCTCACTAGTTACCTTGGAAATAATTCTCAAGGGAGAGATCAGAATAATCGTAACAATAAAGAACTAAAGAATAAAGAAAGTAATGACATTTATTAGGTGCTTTTTTAATGACTTGGTCATAGATTGTAGCCTCAAGTAGTACTACATGTTTTTCTTCCAAGAAATGGACTGGTCATAGCGTATTTTCCTGTAGCACATCTGGGCTCTTTTTCGCTGAGCAGTTGGACTGTTCCAGTGTGGCCTTTCTGCTTCGGCTTGGCATTAACAAATGAAAATGTGCCAAGGTGTGTTAGCTGCCTGCAGTCACACAGGGGACTGGGCTAGTTTGTTGGGGTTTTTTTTGTGTCTTACATACCCATATAAAAAAGGAAAACTTTGTAAACGTATGCTTTCTTCTCTCTTTCAGTGGTCAAAAAGTGAAAGACACTTCTTCATCACATATGAGCAGAGAAAGTTCATGTATGATGTGTCAATTTGACAAGGAAAATAGATATATTACTTCTGCTCAGACATGCATTTATCTCTAAAGTGTTTTTCCAAACCGATTGTGTATTAAATGCAAGTACTTGTTCTGGAAAACATCTCTGCTTGCCCTGTTGAATATCACCTGTTCACTCCTACTCAATTTTTTGTCTTAACTGGATTCTAACCACAGTATAGCTTCATTTTGCCCTCTGAAAATTTGTTTTTTTGGTGCTTTCTCATAATGCTCTGTAAAAGAGGCTTGAAAGTTTAAATAAATGATATTGTCTAATTCTCCCTTCTTATTTCAAAGACTTCTAGCAAATCTCCTCTTTTCAGAACCTGCATAATTTTCACTATCTAAATCAAGGTTTCAACTGTTTTCCTGAAGTAAAATTTGTTAAGCTCTAATTCCTAAAGTGGCATTAGACTTTTTTACCCCCCCCAAGAAAGGGCCATGGTGACTGTGAACCTGCTACTTAATTTCCAGTCCTGTGTAAGAAGGGGAAACTGCAAATCTGTCCTAGTAACCTCAGATGCTTTTCTTCGTTAACCCATTGCTTGCCCAAGATGCCTTGCACCAAAGGATTGCATTTTTTTAAAGGCAAAGAATACAGAAGTGTGTGACTATTAAAGAACCACTTCTTATCCCTACGTTGCAAAACGTGGGAGGCTGAAGAGTTTCCTAGGGAAGTCTCCGTACACACTTGTCCTGTTCTTGCTTACTGCCCTGCTGGGCTAGTGCTGAAAACAGGGTACAGGGCTAAATCTACCTTTGAGCTACGTGGTATTAATGTTCCATACGTGGTGTACGTACACAGTGTATGTACACACCTATATATGTATTAAATATTTTAATGAGTCAAACACACATTCAAACAATTTTAAATATTGTGACATTTAAGACAGCTCCTATGGTGTCCTGTTATGATATATGATTGTCCTGGTTTCAGCTAGGACAGAGTTAATTTTCTTCCTAGTAGCTGGTGCAGTGCTGTGTTTTGGATTTCGTAGGAAAATAATGTTGATAACACACTGATGGTTTTAGTTGCTGCTCAGTAGTGTTTATACTAAAAGTCAAGGATTTTTCAGCTTCTCATGCCCAGCCAGCGAGCAGGCTGGAGGGGCACAAGAAGCTGGGAGGGGACACAGCCAGGGGAGCTGACCCCAACTGGCCAAAGGGATATTCCATACCATATGACGTCATGCCCAGTATATAAACTGGGGGAGCTGGCTGGGAGGGGCGGATTGCGGCTCGGGAACTAACTGGGCATCGGTCAACGAGTGGTGACCAATTGCATTGTGCACCACTTGCTTTGTATAGTTTAATTCTTTTAGTATTACTATTGTCATATTATTATTATCATTATCATTGTTTTTCATTCCTTTCTGTCCTATTAAACTGTCTTTATCTCAACTCACGAGGTTTTTTTTTTTTTCCTGATTCTCTCCCCCATCCCAGGGGTGGGGGGCAGTGAGCGAGCGGCTGCGTGGTGCTTAGCTGCTGGCTGGGGTTAAACCACGACAACGATGTCATATTACTGAGTTCAAAATGCCTCCTACCCCTAAATACATTTTTTGTATCCCTGAAGAGTATTATTTACACATCTATTTGTAAAAAATACCCTTTGTCTAGGTACTTCACAGTACGATTTAACCTGCCTGGTATTTTGTTTAACATTGTCTGGTAATACCATGGCCCTGGTGATAGTGTAGGATTTCTTTGGATTACGTTGGAAAAAGAAAGTGTAAACAAAGCTTTGCTACTTTGTTATTCTCTTCCTTTGAACAATATGAACAGTGTTAGATTATTCTTTATGGCCTGATATTTTCATTTATAATAATTACATGACTTACAGCTCTTTGGGTATTTCTTTCTCCAAGGAAGCATTCAATACAAAGGGATGAAGCTTTCAGGATCTTTTATAAACAATGTGTCAGGTGAAGAGTTAATAGAGTTCGGATCTGTTGCTTCACAGACAACCCTGAAAAACAAGAAATTGCCTTAAAAGACAAAGAAATATTGCTGTAGATAGGACTAGATGAATGATAAGCCAGTCTGTTTTCAACACTTTAGGCTGCCACTCCCAGCCAGCATGAACAGCCACACCATTATCCATTTAGCAGTGTTACTAATGTGATTATCTGTTAGCATTGCCCTGGTTCTTGCTGTAATTAATTTCCCTCAAATGCTTAGCTTATTAGAAGTGAGAGGATGATAATACGGTAGTAGAAAACAACCATTTGCCAGTACTGTTTCACAAACTTCATGGGTGCCAACAGGGCAAAACTGTTGTTTCCCGTCCTGGCTCCTGGCCCCGTGTCCAGCTGCTCCCAGCCGCCTCTCCTCTTCCCCCAGAGCCTCGGTGGTGCTCCCACGAAGATGAATTGGACAATCCATCTTCAAGGCAGGAGCTCTGATGATTTGTAGAAAAACTATCATCACTGATAGGACAGCCAATCTGTCACATCAGGCCATCTCCTTTATCCTGCATTTCATCCCTCTCTATTGCAATGCTTTCACGCTCACCCTCCTGACTCTTCTCTCTCTCGCTCAAACTCTGCCGCGCCGTCGATTGCCTCAAAAATTGGGAAAATGGAAATGTAACGTCATTTAAAGCACAAAAGTGCAACTCTGCCTCCACGGGCAGGCGTGCAGACGATGTGCTGTTTTTCTTGCTTGGTGTCGAAGGGCAGTGTGCCCCTCTGCCAGCCCCACAGCCGATCAGAGCGTGCAAGCCCTCGGCTGTCCCGCTATCAAGTGCAAACCTCTTCTTCTGGTCTGCAGGTACGGCCCTCGCAGGACAGCCGGGCATGCGAATGGCATGAGGCTGCTGGATAGTCACCGTCTTCCTCCTTGACAGGTCCGGAGAGCCTCAGCAACCCAGAGGACCATGTGCACTGGTCTACCTGAGGTCATACAAGAGTCTCTGCTTGATAGTGCAGCTGGTTCTGTCACCTGCAAGGCCAAAGGTAATTGGAAATTTGTATTCTGGTGCTTCCTGAGGAACCAAAGAACATCACCTTTTGCACTGAAGGTAACTCGTTATGGCTAATCTAAGGATGGTGTAAAATGAGCTGCATAAAACAATGAATACTTGCAGCAAATTGGGGTATCCTGATGGGCTTTTAGGAGCATCCCCTGCCCTGAATCCCATTTTGAGAAAACACAAATAGTACCATGGCAAGAAATAAATAATGCATTAACTTAATTCTGTAAAGAATGAATGTTTCCTCTTTAGAGGGAATAGTCACTCACACGATTCTTTTAATTTGCTAATCTTCAGAATACAGGGAATCGCTGTCAGTTAAGACCTTTCTGTGGATATCTAGCAGAATCTCTTGTGTGGGTTTAAATGAGAAGGCTGAGACGCAATTGGAGACCTGGATGATGGTACATCAGCTGCCAGAAACACATAGCTGACATAATGGGAATTATTCACAGCTGCTCTGATTTAAACTACTATGGCACCACTTCATTGCTTTGTTATGTAGTCTGCAGACCTTAATTGTCTGCTGTGCTAATAGAGGATACCAAATTCAGGGTATAGTATAAAGAAACTTATATAAATCACTTATGTGCTAATTTTGCACCTACCTGATAAGATGTGGTGTATGAAGTGCTTCTTTGGGCAAAGGATACTTTTCGAATTTAGATCAAGTACATACATAAGCATTTTTCACTCTTAGATAACAATTTTGTTGGGGCCAGCATGACTTTTCTTGTGTATAATGTGAAAATTTTGGCTTCTCCATACCAGTTTTGTCTTCTACCATCAATAATAGCCTTTGGCAGAGTTTTTGAAAACTGACAAGTTGTTGGATATAAAACGGATTTGCCCATGGATGAAATATAGTTTTGGTCAAAACCTTCCTCATATAAATCAGGAGCACTACTGCTTGCTTAATTTACAAATTTTAGAACTCGTCAGGGAAAAATGAAATAGCTGACTGATGGCAAGTTGCTTGTTCATTTGCTTTTTATTATATAAATGGCATGCAGATAATGAGCGACTGGAACAGCCAACCAACTTTTGATTAATATATTTGATACAGTTGCTCAGAAGGGAAAACACATTTTGAATAATTAGTTGTTGTTTGTAATGAGCACACGATATGACAGTAGTGATTACCTTAATGAATCAATTAAGTGCAATGCAATTTGAGTTGGACGGAGCTGGTGATGGCCAATTGTGCAACCGCCACTGGGAGAGTTACTTAGCGAACCATGTCAGATCTCAGCCAGCCTGCTGTTTGTGCAGTAGAGGTGTTTTGGGGAGGTGGAGAAGACAAGGAAGCAGGTGGTGGAAGAGGAGCATACTTAGGCAACTTGCGTGTTTCTGAACATCGGTAATTATCTTTGTTACTCAGGTTGGATCGGATCTGGTCCCTGACCTTCTGGAAAGAGCAGAGATGGGTTGTGAGGCACAGAAATTTGTCGCCAGATGCTTCTCTCTGTTCAAAAAGGAGTAATACGGCTCCTGTAGCAGCGGCAAGAAGTTTGCCTACTTGCTGGCTCTTTGCACTGTTAGCCATAACAAGTTTTTTAATGGAAATACTCTATACCTGGAGTGTTCCTGTGTATTTTCTAAGAGTATATGAAAAAACCATTAGTGCAAATTTGTTTTGTGTTGGGGTCCATCAGAGTTGGGATCCCTGTAGTTTAAGCAGTGCACAACATAGCCTGTGGGATTTCTCTGAGCTAATTCAGGTCCAATAACTCAGGCTGAACTGGAACATTTCTTGTAGAGAAACACTCAGTCTTGTGTTAAAGACCTCTGGCAATAGAGCGTCCATGAGAACCTTTGGTAATTTTCTTCAGTCATTAATTATTCACCCCATTACTTCAAGAGTTTCTTTTTTCCTGTGTGATTCTGGCACTTTTCCACTTGTAGCCCCTGGAAATTGATATACGCTCGTCTCTAGATTGAAGTGCTTGCTATAGCAGATTTTCGTTATCCTTTTAGGTTCTTAAACTGTGATCAAAGTTCCCCTTTCACCTCCTCTTTGATAAACTAAGTAGTTTGACCTCTGCAGATCTTTCTCTGTGGTCCTACTTTCTATTCCCTTAATATGTTTTTGTAGCTTTTCTCTTAACACTCTCCAGTTTTGAATTATGGAGTACTACTCAGATAAATCTTTTAAATGGTTGTTTTTTAAGACTTGAGAACTGTCCAGACCCTTCACTGTTTTCAGCAATGGAAAGTGAAGAATCGGTCATTCTGTTTTTCTGTTCTGGACCTGTCATTCATTTGCTGAAGGACTTTCTCTTCACCAAAACTCACGGCTCGTTCGTGCTTTTACTGAGAACAACCATTTCCTTGTACCTCAGGCATATGTCATTCAACTTACAGTTAATTTAAGTTTGGATATTTAAAAAGTATTTGTGTCAAAACTCTAATGTTTAGATGCAGTACTTTTGTCTCGTTCTCAGATGAAATTAGTTACACTTTTTGACCTGAATTTGTGGATAGTTTTCATGTATATGAACTCCTTCAAATACAGACTGACTAGCTTCTTAAGCCTTATTCCAGTCTGAGCTGAATGCCTCCAAAGCACATCCCAGCTGGTGGGAGATTGATGTAGCACTCTCATCTCCTCTAAGGTTGCTGTGGAGCTTTGCCTAATCATTTTTAATGGTTTGAGATGTATTTTAGCTAGTCTATACAAACAGTGTATCCAAGCAATTGTGTGTGCAGCTATTTTATAGTTACTGATGTGTCTGTGTGCAACCTGTTGATGTTAATGGATATCTGTCTATGACATCTGGGGCTTTCAGAGCCTGAAGTAGAGCCAGCGGCTCGCTTAGAAGTGGGCTAATTCTACACTATCTTCTCATGCGTTTTGCTATCATGATCCAAGTTGTTCCTGCGAGGAGCTTTCTGTCTTGCACAGAGCAGGAAGGCAACTACTGTATGCCAAGTGCAATGCTTGTAGCAGGTTTTTTTATTCATTTGGGAGATGAAGGACGATCCCATTAGAATTTTTTTGTGTCTGTGTTAAAAGAACCCTGCGTGCACAGAGATGAGATGCTGGACTACTTCAAAAAAGCCATGTTTCCGACAAGTTGCTTGGTCTGCTGTGCAAAAATCGAACATCTTATGTAAAACTTAATTTGAGAGACTTGACAAACTGTACAGAAAAAGATTCAGGTAATGGCTTCCTTGCTAGCTCAGTAAAGTATAAACACTTCTCTTCCTCCTGCTGTTGTGTACAGAGGCATAATATGCCATGCTAATGCTTGATTTGACGTGATATTTTGTGCGTAAAATGGACTAATTTAACAATGTAGTAGGGCAGAAGAGGGTGAGGTTTAAAATAAAAGGCAGTATTTTTTCGTGCAGTTCATATTTAAATTGGGGGAACTGTAACCATTGCACAGTGCAAAAACTACAAATGGGTTCAGAAAAAGGGGTAACCATTAAAATGCAAAAATAAGAAGGTGCACCCAGGCAAAATGACATTGCACGTGTTTCTTGTTCTCACAGTTATGAGGTATCAGCTCATGGCCACTTTCAAAGAAAGGATACCGTTCTAGAAAAACCTTAGGTTTATCAGAAACTATTTCTAGACAGCTTTTCCGTGAAATTAAGCTTCTATTTGCATGTATGCTTTTATTTGTTTGGCCTCAATTACTGAGTCTCTTCCCTGAAAATGTCAATTGTGTCTGAATAACTGAGGGTAGACTTACGTAGTTATGTATGTGTTTAAGAAGAGAATTTTGCTAGAGCATGAATATTTTAAGATGCATTTATCATAAGAAGCAAAAATACTGTGTTTTTAGTGATTGCAGTGGGATTGATGATCGTTCCTGCTTCAATACAGAAACTGTCTTTTTGTCATGTTTGAATAAAAGTTACTGCAGTGGCACTCAGGTTTCTAGGTGCTATAGGAACACGTATGATAGCAAGACACATCTTTTTCCTTGTTTTTCATTAAGTAACTACTAGGAAGCACAGAAAGACATTTACAATAGTCAAACTAGATATATTGTAATGTAGCATTAAATTAGCTTTAACTTCACTATGTTATTTACTCTTTGACATTCCTACAAGACTGCTCTTCTTAACAAAAAAGAGAAATCTGAATGCCTTACAGCTAGTTCCTTCAAATCCTCTAATTTTCTCATTAATGCTTTTGATTTATTTTGCCTCTAACATGAATTTATTTTTCAGAGTAATTCTGATTACTGTTACGTTCACATGGAAAGTTTAGATTTTCATTTTGTGAATCTAATTACCAGCATCCTAGAGTTTCCATTCTCACTGTTGAGAGCTGAAGACAGTATTATCCTTCATTAGTGTCACAGTCTGTCTAATTTAAGTCTTCGCCTTTCTATTGATCTTTGAGTTACATCTGATTTTCCTACTTCCAAAGTCATCTTTCTCGCCTTTATTTCTTTGTAAGCGCAGGAGTAGGCAGTTATTTTTCAATGCTTCTAATGACTATACTTACTGTATATATCAGTACTCCTATACTTCTCCCATGGACAACATATTTCTAAGTTGGTTATCAGTCATAACCCTTACGGTGTAATGTGGTCCATTTGGTATAATTTGATAGATACATAGCCCATATTTATAAAGAAACCACTTGAGTTCTGCAGGGCTCTACACTGGAACTGTAGGAATCCTGTTGGAGTGACAGTCTCTGCATTGTGTGATATCAAAATGCCATGCCGTAAGTGCTGGATTTTACTATGTGGGTCTTAATCAATATAGGTTTTAGAAAGCATGAGTGCTGTTATGAGAATACGGTATTTTGGGGAGCGCAATAGAGGTTTTGTCTGGCATGGAAAGTTGCTTCACAGTTCCTGTTCAAGTGATAGTTAAATAGCTCCACGTTACATACCAAGCTTCTGACTTCACTAAAGCTTGCTGATCTTCTGAGAGAAGGAAGATATTGCAGTCAAAAGGAGATCCTTGCCTAATAAATCTGTGTGATTTCTAGCAAGTGACAGACATCAGTCATTGGCTGGTAAATGCTTCACAGGTTTTAAGATGCTCTGATGACAAAGCTGGACAGACCATATACATCTATCGGTCACAAACAGCTGGTGAGTGCTGTACCTTCAGCCTCATCCAGTTCCAAAAGCATCACCTCCAGCAGTTATTCTAGTTTTAACAGGGAATTAGGAACTACGGGTACAGTCATGAAGCCATATCTGCCGCCTCAGAAAACCCGTAGCACTTCAATGTTTGCTTTTTCTGATAGCTCATTGCAATGTGATTGCACTAAAAAATGCTAATTTCACAATCTCTTTTCATGAGGTTCTTCTCTGTGTTAAGCTACAAATCTTAATTTTTGTATATTAAAATACATACAAGGGAGACTAAAAGAAGCAATGTGAGTGTTGGCCAGTGCCTGAAGAGCTTTCATCAGTGTTCACAAATTCAAAGCCTGACTGAAATGGGAGCTTTCAGGGCTTTTTCTTGTATAGAAGTAATTTCTCATGTGTATTGAAATGTAAGTGTGCATATGGTGCTTTTTACTTTTAATGCACTCTGTTTGCTTTAATTAATCACATAGTATTGTATATGAGAGGCATATGGAAAAATTTCAAAACTACTCTTCAGAAATAATGAACATTTCAAGCAGATCTCATTTCCATTTCCATGCTTCTCCCTTTTTTGGACATATACTGTTCCATTTCAAAATACTGAATGGATGGCTTGGTGTGTATGAGAGGTTGAATTCCCCACTGGTGCTAACTTTCGGAGTTGAAGAATGGTAAAATCTGGGACAATGATATTAACAAGTCTCTTTTTCCCCTCCCTCCCCCCTTCTCATAACTTTTGCACTCTTGATCTTCCCAATACCACTTAGTGAATCACAGGATCTTTGCACCAAACGTCTACTCAGCAGATGATGATAGAAATGCTATACCTGTTGAAAGAAACTATTTCAAAAAGAACATGAGAAAACCAGCTTGAACGTGGGTGGTGAAACTGCTGATAAAAGTGCAAAATTATAGATGAAGTAGTAAAATAGGTCTTCTGAAGTCATTGAAGCTGACTTAAGATGTGGGGAATAATTTTACTACAGTGTAAAACAGGAGGGAAAGGAGGGAGGGAGGAGGGAAACTTGGTTCATCCGAAAAACTTGGTACTTCCCTGGATTTGCCAGCCTCCTTGAGCATTCAACAGAAGGTGGTGGGAAACACCATTAGCAGTGGAAGATATCAGAGTACAACCTAAATATCTGAATAAAGACGACTGCAGCGAGCTCTAAGAAAGGGCACTTTGTTTATTGTCCAACCCAGGCTTGCCATTGCCATAAAGTACTTCTGAAGCTTGTCTGGCAGGAGCGAAGTCAGCCTTCTCATGCGACGGCACTCCCCAGCAGTGATGAGCATCTCTGGGGCGGTGGGAGCTCCCATCTGCTGCATCACCACCGCTTTACTACCCCAGGAGCCAACAGCACTTGCACTTTGGTTCCTCCTTGCAAGCTTATGGCAATTGCTTAGGGACTATGTGCGCTGCGGTCACCGCACTCGCTTAGACACACGTTTAATTCTGGCAGGTTGGCTCCCGTGGCAGCAGTGTCCTGGACATCAGCATTGGCTGTACAACCCACCAGGGAAGACGGGATAATGTTTGGGGCTGTAGTGCTGCAATGTTGTCAAGAGCGTTCATGCTAGCTGTTTTTTAAATAACCTTACTCTCTTTGGGTGTGTAGGAGAGCTGAGTTAGAAGCAAAGTTTTGAGTTGCATCTTTAGTTAATGTTGAGGCAAAGACTAGTTATAAATGACTGCTTTGCAGAGCTTATCTATTAATATGTTAGGAACAAAAACTAGGCTTCACAGCCATTAGAAGTCCCTGGAGTAAGCTTGGCAAGAATGCTCAACTTCTGAATACTAATACTCAAAGCATAAACAAGGCTGTGAGGAGGAAATTGGAAAAAAAAAAAAAAAAGATGTTCTGAACTCAGTGCAATTGAAATGTATTGCATTTATGTTCATGTAGTATTAAGACTGATCTGATAAGAGTGCTACCAGACAGAATAGCAGAGCAAGGTATTTCTCCAAATAGTAAAGGATGAGAACTGGACAAAGTTACTTCTTTGGGATATGTTTAAAATAAAGAACATGGTATATTTTTGTTTTCAGACACCTCAGTTGCATAAATTAGTGGAATACTTGTCCCAGTCTGCCCACTGTAGACATTTTCTGTAAAGAAAAAGGTTTTGTGTTATCAGAAGAGTCACTCAAGTGCGTTTTTAAGGTACTGTAATTAGTCATGGACAGATGTAATTATAAGAGTGCTGAAGCAAGCCTGAATTATTTTCAAACACAAGAAGTGCTCCAAAGCAGTCAGGGAGGGCCACAGATTCAATGACGTTTTTCTGTTGCCTTCCACATCCTCTTAACCCAACACCCCCCTGAAGTTAAGAAGTTAATACATAGAAGCCAAGCATTTTTATTACAAGAATTCTTGCTGTATGTTGACCATTTTGCAGGGAAAGAATCGCTCTCTTTTACACGCTGATGCTGAATAGTGCTTCTGTTTAAGGAACCTGAGCTGCAAGCTGCCCCGCTGCTGCCCTGGCAGAGCTGCCATCGCCACGCTCTGCTCCCTGTCGCTGCTGGATCTGTGGATCTGTGCGCCTGAGCTTTGATCGCAGCTGATGCAGCACGGCCTGCCTCACCTGGCTTGCTTAGGGCAAGCTTGCTTGTGGGATGAGGTCTTGATGGCATAGGCTTCTGTGTGCAACATGCCCTGAAGTCTGCGGCTGTACCTTCCCTGCTCTTTCTGCTCTAGCTGGGGACATTAAAATTAATGTTAGTATGCCACTGAGCTGCTATTGCCCTGCCTAACTGCAGTGGAGACATGCATTGAGTTGAATTTCACAGGTCAAATGATCCATAAAATTCATATTTGCTATAAGATAATAGCGGTCAACATCTAACTTCTCTTTAAGAAAAGTGTGATGTGTAACATACCCTATGGAAAGTTGTGTGTCTGTCTTCCTAAGTGACCCGTTGATATCTACAGAATCTATCTATGCCTAATGCAAACGATGAGTCTTGTGCCACTGAAAGCAAACATTACAGGAAAACAAAATTAGGTCAGCCCTAATAATTAAGGTAGAATTTCTTTTACATAAAATTATTTTTAGGATAAAACAGATGTTGAGGACAGTAATTGTCATACGCAGTACAGTTCTCCTGTTTATCTATCCATGATGTGAATGCAGAAGTTGTAAATCACCTCTAAATATCTGAAAGTCATGCAAATGGCTTTCAGTCACAGGGAAACAAACTCATTTTATTCCCAGCCAACCATACGTGCAATAAAGAAATGCTTTGCATTTCAGATGAAATACACCTTGGGATGTATGGATAATCCTGGTTAACAGCTGGGGATGTCTATATATAAAACAAAGGTCACAATTTTACAGGCAATACTCTCATTTGAATGCAAGAGTTGGCATTTGTTTTTTCAGTATTATAGTGTTTGCAAACAAGTCTGGAAAGCGTTTTCACAATGAGACTATATTAAACATATGGGGGTTATATTACAGTATGTACATAAAATTTCAATTTGTAGAGGGCTGTAGTGGTGAAGTACTCGGGAGACTGGGTCTCTGGGAAGGACTGCAGAGCACTCGGCATGAACTGCAATGGCACTTGCTGGTTTTTACTTATGGGAAAGGCTGTTTCTTCTGGGTTTGTTTAGCTTCTTGCAGATGTATGATTCACAAGTGATTGTTCAGGGGACTCACTGTTTAGCTCACACCTGTAACAACATTATAGCATAAGTCTAACAATGAAGAATTAATTTGAAAATATGTAAAGGTTTTCACTGAACAACAACAGTGAGGAGCTTTAGATCCACAGTGGCGGTGCCTCTCCTGTACAGTTTGTCACTGGTTTGCAACAGCTTTTTCTTAGACTCCCTCTCCAACAACATGGGAACCACATGCATCTTGTCCCATTTGATTGCACTCTGCCTTCAGACAGGAAAAATATTTTTGCTGTAGCCTGAAGAGTAAACCCTACAGCGTGTCCCGATGCCTGCCCAAGGAAGGCTGTGGCACCGGCAGGCGGGATGTGAAACGAGATTGTCCTGTCCTAGACCAACCTATGGTAAACCTGTCAGTAGGGTAAGATGATATTTCATGCACACTTGTCAGCTGTATTGGCAGCATTTTGCACCGGTGTCATCATTTCTACGGCCAGTTAGCTTTAATACTCTTATCAGTTGGTGGCCAGGATCCCTCAGAAATACAAGACCATTCCTGTTCCTCACGGCATGCTTGTCTAGTGAGGAGAATCTTCCAATTAATGGAGACAAAAAACACGCAAAAAAAGATGGTTATTTGTTCATCTGTACTTGGGCTGAGATAATTTGTATCTGGAGTACGTGTGGGACATTTTATTAAGTGTTAGCTATGCTCATACCATCATACCGAGGACTGCAGAGTGTGCTAGGCACGGTGAGGTCCCCTCTTCAGGCCCTGTTTGCTTAAAAAGCTGCTGAAGTTTGACAGTAGATGCTTCAAGAACAAACCTGGAAAAGCTTTTAGAGACTCGGGAGTGCTGCCAGAGGCAGAAAGGCTTCCCCTGGCGAGCGGCACAGAGCTGGGGGATGCACGGAGGCAGGCATGGAGGAAGGAGCACATCAATTTGTGTTGGGGAAAAAAACCCAAACCAGCAGAACAGAAAGTTGTTATTGCTGCTTCATATTTTCATTGCTTTAAGGAGAGGCAAAAGGTGGTCAAGCAAAATAATTGAGAATACCCATGGGTAAATTCTCACCTCCCTATTTAGAGAAGCTATTAGACACCTGTCAGAGCAATTAGCTTGTAATGTAATTTCCATATAATTGCAGAATAATTGCAAATGTGTCAATGTTGGTTTTTTTTTTTGTTAAAGCTAATATAAGTTAATATGCTACTGATGTTTCTTATGTATCCGCAAAACACACTTTAATATACAATTAAAATGTATAAACATGCATTAATCTGAGTTAAGTTTCCCATGTCATTTAATAGGAAGGTGAGCATAAAACCTAAGGTTCATTTCAGATACTCCACGCTACAAGTCGGTACCCAGGCAGCATTTTAAGTAGAGTAACACGCTTGTGAGCTGCCAGAGCACAGTGGCTGTCAGCCTGTTGCATCCCCCACTCATTATGAAATTCAGTGGGAGTTCGTTTTAGGCTTCTAAAGTCATGTTTCGACACTTAAATGAAGGGGGAATTTGCCACAGCTACATTTTTTATCAAGCAACAGTGTTCCTGATAATTTCAGGCTGCATAAAGGCTTATGTAAAAGGTTGTTTTGTGGTGGTATTTAAAAAAATGCATGTATAAAATGAGGGAAGTCCTTGTTTATTCTCTGGAGGCTGCAATTCTGCCACCTTAGGAGCTGTATCAAAAAGAAACCTTGCTTAGTCAAGGCTGGTACTTTCACTGGTTGATCTTAACATCTGTGTTGCAGTTACGGCTAGGTTGCATAGTAGCAAAAAATTCTTGGTAGTTCCCGAGGAAGAGCTCTATAGTTTTTGTGGCAGGAAGGAGAGGACAGAGGCAGCAGGATTTTTTTAATAAAGATCAGGCTGATGAGGCGAGGGTGTCTGACTAGTTAAAGGCAATCTGATTATCCTGCAGAAAGCAAGCCCTTCCTAGCTGAACAGGTTTTAGACAAAATTCATCCCAGGGGAAAAAGACGTAAGGAAATCTCAGAGCTCCCAGGGAAGCGTGGCTGTGATGGGAAGAGTCTTTAATAGCTGCACATGACAAAGTTTGGAACTGTCTACTCTGTTAGAACATAGAGCATGGGCCCAACAAAAGGGGAACAAATGGCCAACTATTGATGTTGATGCATGCGTTGTACAGGAACAACAAGGATTTATTTGTGAAAGTAATACCATTAAGGCCCAAGACGTTTGTCTTGACACTGAACAAAATGTTTGTCATTTTGAAATACATCCTGATGAAACCGCTGAGACTGTACTTGTATATGTTGGAAATGGATGTATTTGTATGAGAACTCTTTGTGATTGTATATAGACAATCTATACAAAATCACTCAAATATCTGTATTTGTGATTTTACCAAAATTATGGAATGCGACTTTAACTATTCAGCTCCTGTCACAACCCACCAATTGCTACAATCTAACTCTACATTGGATCAAGATTTATTGCCTACCCCCATTGGAATGAATCTCACAGCGGTAAGAAAACTTTTGCAACGAGATGACCTGAGTCAATTGGTAAAACGAATTGGGAACAATGGACAAAGAACCCTGATTGCCATCCATCATGATGCAGAGAAGATACACCATGTCCTAGAAAGAGTGAAGAAAGATGGAGAACATCCCTGGTGGGAAATTCTTTTTGGATGGTCACCAACAGCAACTGGAATTTTGAATTCGATGCTGCATCCAATTATAGTTTTGTTAGTTTTGACCTTATTATGTTTATTACTTATAATCATTCTATATGTAAAGTTTTGGTACGTAACGAAGCAAGTACTTGTTCATCACATGAAATCACCCAATAATGTTATTAATAGCAATATTTTATACTAACAGCTGTTTGCTTACCGTGGATCTGCAAGTGTGTCAACATAGTATGTAACTAACATTAATTATGACACTTAAACTAAACAGCTTATCAAATAATTGGACTCTTACTACTGATCTGCAATACACTGCATATTTATGACATAGAGGCAAGAGGTAACCGTACTACCGCTCTCTGAGTCAATAAAGTGGATTGACTGTAGTCACAAGGTGGAGTGTGATGGATGCACTCGACCCCTTAACCCAACTAGCAGTAGTTTGGTGCAGGCTCCAAAGGAGGTAAAGGCCTGAGCCATAGCCAGGCCAAGAACTTCTCTAGAAAACCCACAAAGGAGCAGAGTGACACAGTGAACATCGGTGCCTATCAGCTTGGAACACCGATCATGCGATTCATGCAGGAATAGCGGCTGGCTTTTCCAAGACTCATTTATCAAGGAACAAAGAAAGTAGTGGGTACGAGGAGTCTCGTGCATACCTTTCCCATTGTATGCAATTTGACTATGAGCCAACCACTTTATTTCATAAATATGACAGCCTAAGTGAGCCTGCTTTGAGCTCTCCCTGCTAGGTAGCCCGACTGCATGGCGGTGATCTCCCCGCGAGCTGGGACGCCTCTCAAGGTCTGAGATTCCTTACCTGAGACTAAGAGAACCTTCCTTGCCTAAGACGGAGAGACCCCTTACACGCAACAAATCCTTGGTAAGTGACTGATAGCATGCTGAATTAATACTAATGAAACATTACTAATCCGTGTAGCTACTCAATATTAATTATTATAAACTTTGTATGGATAATTCCATTAGACATAAACCACTGTCCAAGTCTGAGACTAAGATTGGACCTAGCCGCACCTAGGCTCCATCAGGAGTTTAGAAAGCAAGGGAGTCCATTCTGAACCCTGTGACTCGACGGGACGGTCTTCCTTACCCTTTTGCGTCTAAGGTCTCTGTGTAAATCGTTCTAGCTTGATTCTAACTCGATTTTCCTTTGTATGTTTCTTCCATGTGGTAAGTAATAGAGTGAACCTTGCTATCGAACTTTAAGTCACACTTTTACAGCATCATATTAAACCCGCTTTTGCTAATACCTTTGATGGTGATTCTTTAAGTGATCTAAAACACTTATCCGCAACACCCTTAGCAGATTTATTATGAAATAGTTAATCGTTTTTTTTCTGGTGGAAAAACCTTTTTACTAAGGAAAAAGTAAGTGACCTTCTGTCCCTGTGCGCCCCTACGCACACAGCAATGCTGCGGTGCTTTGCAGTCTAGAAAATGCCCTTCCTGGCTGGACCCTGCAGTAAAGGGAAAAGGAGGACGAGCCAGAGAGAGGAAAAATACATCGAGAGAGTTTCTCTTTTCTTCACCAGCTTAATATGGATGCAATTATACCTCTGGAAGTTCTGCTTTTGGTATTCATTTTACCTGAATATTGGTAGGGAATCTACGGAAAAATGAATACTGTATCTGTTTCTCAAATCAATATTTTCTGCAACTAATTTCTCAGTTAAATAGCAAACCAGAAAAACTTTGCAAAAGGCAATGTTTGTTCATCTGTGCCAAAGTTAAGCAGAAAACTCAAACTAAGTATCTTTCTGATTTTCCCACATTTGCTAGTTCTTTACTCTTTCATAAGTTTTATAGCATTTTAGCTCACCATTGGGTTAAACTTGCACAATTGAAAATGTTTTACTCTTGAGCCCGTGGCTAAAAGTCTGTTAGAGGGGTTATGAGGAACAGAACTAATTAAATGTAATTGTTGGTTTTCACAATGTAAATGAAAATACTTTGGGAATGGGGAAATGATTGGAGCTTTCAGTAGTTCTGGGTATAGAAATCTGCCCACCTATTGCCTAACTGATAGGGTTCGTTACTAACTCCTTGGGGAGGGCTGCAAAAAAAACCCCTTGTACTTGTATCATGCTTTGGCGTATGCATCTTTGCAATAATGTTAGATCATACATAATGTTTCTCACTGAATTTTGGCCTTGCAGATTTGGAGGGTCGCATGAAAAATGTTGGTTTGCCATTAAGGTGTGTATTTCATTTGATTTAAGCCAGAGATAACCACATTCAAAATAGTGCTATCAATTGCAGGACTATAATTTACAAAATGGAAGCATTTTCTTTACTGAAGCTCTGAAAAATAAAGTAGCATCGCGGCTGGCTATTTAAGGTAAGTAGGCAGATAGTGATCAATTCAAATAACATAAAATCAACAAGAATACTCTCCCATCCTCCTGTGTAACCCCACAGATCAATGCTGTTTGAAGAGCTGAAGTTTCATTGCCGTTAACATTATTTTTGGATTGAGCTAAACTCAGAACAGTTAAAAATCACCAGAACTCTGCATCTAGAAGAAGAAAGCTCTTTTTGTATCCTGATAGTTGTGGTGGTCTGAACATGGGAGATGTTAAATGAGTATGTGTGCAGGGTTTCCTGCTTTATTTTGGAGAGTACTGTCTGAACTTGCATCTTCTTGCTTCGGTACTCTTATGACTATTTTTGTTCATTTTATTTTTAATGCACTCACTGAAGCAGCTCGCATTGTCTGTAGTTTACCTTCATCTTCCATCATCATCCTGGCATCCATTAGGACAGAGCAAAACTGTGATCACAGTGACTTAGCATAAGAAATCTTGACTTGTCCTCTCCACAGCGTTACTGCAAGCCATCACAAGTCTAAGCTGCCGTTCCTATTCATTTTGAGGAAGGCATTGGTCATCTTTTGCTTTCCTCCATCTTCCTCCTCCTCTTTGTGGAACAAGTCTATACTAATCCTGGTACTCTGGATTCTGGATGGCTGCTACATGGGCAATGCAGAAATTACGGTTTTGTCTCAAAATTCTGTGGCTGTTTCAAAGCCACGTGGGCTGCTGTAAGGTGTCAGAAATTAATTTTCAGGAAAAACGTCTATGGGGGGGTGGCAGCCTTTGCTAGAGGGTTGGTTAGCATGAAAATAGCCAAGAACTGTCTCTGAGAAAGAAACGTCTTTGAGAAACCCGTTGCTGGAGTCGGTGCTTTTATATTCTGCTCCTCTGTTGAAGTGATTCATTATTAATCCCCGAACCTGTCCTGTGGTCAGCGCTCCAAACGTCAACGGCTGTCCTGCCTGATTCTGTGAGACAGGCATACATTTCTTCATTTAGACTCCAAATAAAGCCGTCAAATTCACTGGATTCACCAGTAAAGTAGAAATGTCAGATTTTGGCAATATATTGTTCTGCAGGCAGGAAATTATTTTTCAATGAATTTTTACATAACTTGAAGTAATTGAATGCTTAATATTTACAATATTCTTGCATTTGCTTTCTACAAGTATTTAAATATTTGAACATAAAATATGTTCTTTCACAATGCTAATAAAATCTAAGGACCTAATAGTCACATTCATTATAAGAGGCAGTAAATCATCTTTGGTGAGTTTACTTTTACTTCCAATATAAATACAGATTTATGAGCATTCCTGTTATGTGATTTATTTGCGTGGCTGTGTTTTTTTTTTTTTTTCCAGTAAGACTATCTCCCTCTTCCTAAACATCCAATGTACATAAAAAGGGATTAAAGTAATGAGGAATTATCTAAAAAAAAAAAAAAAAAAAAAAAAGTCAGGTCACTGTTTCTTCCACTGGACAGCTCAGGTAAAAAGTTTAAGCTGATCTTTTGAAGGGATTTTTGTGCAGAAGAAAATGGTGGATTGTGGAATAAGAAGAGACACTTGCCGGAGTCAAGTAGAGTTTGAATACAGATATGACTTTCTGCACTGTAGGTGGATAAACAAAAACGATGCAACTCTTCAAGAAGGCATACCAAAATGGCAAAACATGCCTTTTATTTACCCTGCCCCCATATGTGTGTGTGCTGCTGCTTTTACTGCTTGGTTATTGACTTCATATTGTCTTTCAAGCAGTCTCGTATTTGCAGCCGTAAAACACTTTCCATTAGCAAAAAATTGTATTTAACAAATTGTATTTTATGGAAGCAGAAGCCTCTATTTACCGATTGTTTTCTTGAACCTGTGGGATTTTTCATCATTGCACAGAGAACTATCTCAAAGCTTTTGGTTTTCAAGTAAGATCAGCCATTCTCGTTCTTCTGAGGCTCTGGAAAGATGTACATGGGAAAATCCCTGACATAGGAGACTCTTAGGAAATATTGTAAAGGAGAGAAATACATTTATAGGAATGGAAGGAGGAAAAGAGTAGTGTTAAAATCCTGCTACTAATGCACTGTATGGCATCTACCACTTCCATGAGTTTTTAATAGCCTTTGTGACTTAGCAAAGAAACACGCACCTAGCTTTAATAAATCTAAGTTAGGTTTTAAGTGAGGACAACTCCTCAAAACAAGTACATATTTACCAATCCATTAATGCTTCGTACACTTTACTATATACATTGCAATATTCTGACTTACAGATTGTAGCTCTTAATCTGAAATAATTAAGCTTGATTTTTTCCCAATATTTCGGTTCACGGTGTCTTTCATTTACACCCAAAGATATATACACTTCCATTTTATGGCATTTTGTTTGCTTGAGTGCTTCTGATGTCATGAGATGAGTCCGCCTATTTCATTATATAAATTTTTCACTAAGCTATATGCCTTCTTTTTTAGGAAGGGGGAGGTAAAATGGGTGTATGAATACAAAATGACTTCTCTATTTTAACTTCAAAGGCTATTTGAACTGCTTCAAAGGATTTCTTTGCCAAAGAGAAATCATGTTTTTTGAAAATACTTAAAAAAAAAAAAAAGAAGACTTTTTACATGTCTATACTGAAAAAATTCATCCTCAGATGACTTGAGCAATTCTGGGCAGTGGTGATTTCAGTACACTTATAAGACTTATTCATTATGTAAGCTTTGACTGGCAATGGTTGATGTCTCCAGGCTCTTCATCTATATAACTACATTTAAATTAAAAATAAGGCAAAACATTTTGCTACAACACGTCCCTTACGCTCTCTATTTAGTATTCTCCTGTTGTCACAGAGATTGCTAAGGGAAAACTTAATTTATCTATTTGCCCTTGTGGAATGTCTGTTTAAACATCCTTCAGTGGAATTCTTTTAAGCGTCTTGATTTCTCCGGTAATTCCATCCCTAGTACGTCTACTTAATATTATTTAATTATTACAGTATAGCCACGGGTGAAATACAGTGTCATCTGCTGGTGTTCATTACCTAAGAGAGTCAGATGACACCGTTATTAATAAACAATGCCTGCACTTCTGAAAAAAGGGCCTCATGCAACACATGCTTGAATGTATGGTTAACATTCCTCTTGATTTAATGAGGTTTGAATCAAGTGAGAAGGGAATTATAAAAAAGAGTAATACTTTTCATCTTGATGCTATCTCTAGTAGGTCCCCGTGCTGACATGAATAGATATTCCTTGGAGTAATGTGTTTCTCTGTTGTGTCTGTGGGTGGCAGAGGCACATGCTCTGTGGTTCCTGAATAGAAAAACAAGGAATAACTGAATGTTATTTACAGAAAATAGATGGAGTTTTTATTTTGAAAAAGGTTGGTTTTGGTTTGGTTTTGGTTTTTTTTCCCCAGGAAGATGGCTACCACGCTTTCTTTTTCAGTATTAAACTGAATTGTACACTGGCAATCCACATATCAAAAATGACTTTTAATTTATTTTTATTTTTTGTTTCCAAATATAGGTTGTCCTGGATTATTTCAGTAGAGATGATGCCCCCTAAAAGTGAAAACTTGATCTCCTGGCTTCTAAAGTAGGATGCTTTTCTTCAAATTAGTTGAATATGGTAAGTCCATGAAATTCTGGAGATGTACACTGGGCCAGTGTATGTATACACACGTATCTATATGTGAAAGTACATATGCAGACATCTGTATATATGTACAGACACCCCACACTTGTGCCCTTGCATCTCCAAGGGGACCATAGTGATGCTGCTGCTGAAAGCTGAAATATACTGCAGCAGATAAATTTCCGGATCAGGCTAGAA
Organism: Gymnogyps californianus; assembly: GCF_018139145.2. Taxonomy (NCBI): domain Eukaryota; kingdom Metazoa; phylum Chordata; class Aves; order Accipitriformes; family Cathartidae; genus Gymnogyps; species Gymnogyps californianus. Next base: position 1,689,097 of record NC_059476.1, on the reverse strand, counting down.
AAATGCAAATGTTTTTATTTTTAGATGTCAGTCTCTTGTTCGCTTGATTTCCAGCTGCTCGTATTCTTTTTAGGCTATTGGGTCTGTGAGCAGCAGTGTACTTGAAGCTATAAAACCAAGCCAACATTTCTTCGTAATAGGAAGCATTCCATAAGTCGGAACAGAAGTAAAATTCCTTCAAGCTACATTTATGGCATACATTCAGTCCTGAAACATGAAACGAGCGTTGATCAGAAATGTGGACCTTTGGAACGGCAAGCGATTTTTGTCTTCCGAGGTTTGTCCTTCCAGTGAATCTGTGTATAGTCCAGAATGAGAAATTAAAACAGTGAAGGTTAATTTAGGAAGAAAGCAGGTGGCTCTCAGGTAACTTGCCTAAGTTGTTATTGCTCTTGGCGGTTTTTTTCCAGGTTGCAATTTGGAAGAAAAAAAAATTAATCACAAAACGCCTCTTCCTTTCTTCCTTTTGCTCATATTTACCTTTCCAGGGAAGAACCCGAGCATTTAGTTTTGGGTTGGATAACGTCCGCTTTTGACTTTGTGTGGGAAAATGGAAACATGAACTTGGCTGGGGTTTCTAAATATTCCTGAAATCTGGTACGTCCCGAATGAATCGTCCTGAAATACTGGGTGTCTGGGAGAAAAAGAGTGGGATTGTCTGAGACAGAGGGTTCACTTTCATGAGGAAAAACATTTTCATCTGCCTCCCTTGTTCTCTGCACGCCCGTTGTTTCAGGTGCTGAAGAGCTATTTAACAGAGAGGAGATTTGTTTCTTCCATTTCCCTTTGCTGATCTCTCCTCTTATATCAAAATGACTTGATGACACATGAGAAAATGAAGTGCACTTGCTGAGCCTTTATGGAAGGAAAAACCTGTATACCGTTAAATGCTGTCTATAGTGATAAATAGTCAGTCGGCAAGCGGCTGCTCTGGTTTTCCAGTGTGTTTTTCTCCGAGAACCTGCAGCAGATTGGCTGTAATTGCTCATCGCTCTCCATTAGTAGATCTCCCTCCTGGCAACTCTTTAATAGTTTACATCTCTTGGGGCTGGGAATTACTATTTTAATTAAAACAATTTGTTTCAAATGGGGGTCCCAAATCCCCATATGATGTTTTAGGAGCCTTGGGCAAAGAACTGAAAATGGAGAGTAGCAATTGTTTTTAGGGTTTAGAGTGAGGCTGAGAGTAGGAATTGGGATTTTCACACAATTTCCGAGGCCTGGACTGGCAGCGGGGGAGACTAACCCTCAAAATACTCAAATTGAGTAGGACTGCGATTTTTGTCTTCCAAATATTACGTTAATTCACCAGGGTGGAGAAAACTTCCCTGAGTTTTAGTTTAGCCTTGTTGTTTTCTTTGTTCTCCTGCAGATTGAGAGAAACAATGATTTTCTAGTGAAGGAAAGGTGAGAGCCAAGAAAAGGGACCTTGGACACCTAAATGCTACAAAAAAGCACTTTGGAAGTGGGACTGAGTAGTCAACAGCCACACGAGTGCTGTGTACACGGTGAGAGCTGAAGCCAGCTGTGCAAGGCAGGATTATTGCTTTGCAGGTCAAGCCTGGACCTGCACTGGGTGGCTCTCCCTCTGCACCCAGGGGGGACAGGAGACTCCGAGGGGCTGCAGGATTTCTCAGCGCTCGAGGGTTTAATGTCCGGCTGCTGGATGTGCCCAGAGCTCCTGCTGTGTGGTTGAGCAAATATTTCACCCGCATCAAGGTGCAGGACGCGTGGAAGTTGTCGTTTCCGAGGCTGAGCCCTGAGGTCCCGGTGTGGTGAATTCACTGCACCCCAGCAGCTCTGAGAACTCCACGAAGCTTCACTCCAAGCAGTGTTTAATTTCTATATAAATATATATATGAGTATTTATTTTATACAGATTTGTTTAGAATTATATATAATTTAGGTATGTGTATAATATATAAAAATATATGTTCATCTGCTGTTATTCTGCAACAGCCTAGTGGTGAGAGCACCTACCATGGGAACAGCAGATGAGGGTTCCGTGTTGTCCTCGGACGGCGGGTATCAGCCTCCCACTCCACCTCGAAGGGAGCACTCTGGCCAGCTTCCCTGTCCCCGAGGCCCACGCAACCAAGCTATAGAGCCAGGCTCCCTTCTTCTGTCTCTTCAGTCTCATAAATATTACATTTCTCCTTCAACATTGTCTCAGCTTTATTTTATGGTCCCTCTTTCCCGGCAACCGCTCTCACCATTAGCCTGTTATACTACACAGCAGAAAAGGCAGCTCCCCCCAGTAAAGGAGAGCCTGGCTGCTGGCACGCAGGGCTGTGATTTAAGCACCTCTTTGCAGAGAGTGGTTTCAGACTCTCCAGCTGTATCAAACAGGCATTTAATTCATGTCTGCCAAGAATGTCTGTTTCCCAGATCTCTCTTGCTCCTAACTCCTCTCCTCCTGGCTGAGATGTTAGGGTCTGTAACCCAGCCCCACATTGTGCATTGCAAGTGCTGAACGGTTGCATCGGTATTAATGAGCGTGAATTTATACAGGGTGAAACGTTCATGGTAAGGTTCTTCAGCAATGCCCCTCTGTAGGGGGATAGAGCAGATGAAGCCCTGGAGCATCGGCTTGCCAGGGGTGCGGAGGCGTGGGAAGCTCCTCGGCATCTCCCCAGGCAGGGCTGGCTGACACCCATCCCTTCCACCGCAGCGATGCCCCGTCGGGAGCTGGGGGTGCTGCAGCCGAGGGTCTGACGCAGGACAGAGCTGCTGGGAACATCTGCGATGGGGTTTGGCAGTCTGCGGCAGCCTGGGAAGCCAGATTAGGCAAAAGCCATCGATTCATAGCAGGTTTGTCTTGAAATGTCTTGTTAACTGCTACTCGGCTAAAGACTCTGTGGGTACCTGGGCACGGAGCCTGGGTGAGGCTGGAGCTGCTTTCTGAAGACGTAATACCCGAAGCTCCTACCTTCCCTGGCTGTAACAGTCTGAAATGATAATGCAAGCGGTCTCTTCGTACGGTACCTCACAGCAAAAGAATAAAAACCTCAAAGGCTAGGATTACTAAGGACTCAAGAAGTACGACACCACGCAGGATGTGGGAGAGAGTCTCTGGGGGGAAAAAATAGTGATTTTTTTTTGTTGTGTAAGGGATGCAGCAGTCGCGGTGCGCAGTCAGAAACTAATCAAAGGAGACACCGAGCGCAGCCGCTCGGTTGTGCTGCCTTGGCTCGGGGTGGCGGAGGCACGCGATGACTTGCCTCTCGCCTAGCAAGCTCTCCACTTCGCTGTTCTTTAGGCTTGTGAAGAAAATTAAGCTGCTAAGGCAAGAAAATTAAGCTGCTAAGACAAGAAAATATATTTTGCCTTCTGTAAAACTAGTAACGCTTACTACTGTTCCGATGTTGACATTATTTTATCTCCAGACTGGCCGCTTTGTCTAATTTCCTCCTACTCCATGCGCTTTCTGGTGTGCTCATTTTGCTCTTCCTCCTTTCCACCATTGCTTTATGCATTTCTGTCCAGGGTGGTTACTTCTGACTGCTTTACTTAAATGACCGTGAACCTGTAAGCATTATTTTGAAAACATGCTGGATTATTAGGAATGCTTGGCTTTAGTCTGCCTTTGTAATGAGCTTTATATGGATATTATTTTATTTATGCTGGTTTTGTTCTTGTTTCCCCACTGCTGTCAAAACTGTGAGGTCTGAATAGTTTCTGGTACATGCTTAAATCATATTATTTGCTTGTGAAAATTTGCCTGTATGCCTAGGGTCCAGAAAGACTTCACTTTCAAGGATTTTGATAATTTAAGATCTAATTAGCTGCTCTGCAAATGTATTTGAATGTTCAGAGCTCTCCTATCCATTATGCAGTGCCGTTTTTATCTTTTTGCCACAGATCCTGTACCAGCAGGTAGCGTGTCAGGCCTGCCAGGTTATTATGAAACTGCTGACCATCTGTTATCCATGGGTTGTTGGTCTCTGCCAAGCAGCGCACCGAAGGGAAAGAGGCTGGTTTCTTCATGAAAATGTGCTTCTGCTTCCTTGAGCTGTCCCAAAATGAGTCTCCGTCTTTGCTGCTACAACATAGCTACCATAATGGCAGGTTACACCCACTATCAAATAATTTCAACTTTAAGAAAAACAAGAAGAAAAGTAAATTCTGTATTGGAAATGCAGATTCTCGTACAAGCTATCAGAGGAGGGATATTTTTTACCTTACGATTTGCAGAAGTGGCCTTCTCTCCCCCCTGAGGTTATGTGCCCAGCCCTCATGCAGCTGCGCAAGGCGGAGGAGAGGTGCGAGTGGCGTGCGGCGGCTGTGGCGGGTTGGGAGCAGCCCGGGGGCTGCTGCATGCCGCTGGAGCTCAGGAGGTTTTCGGGCTGCGGTGCCGGGCTCAAGACTGGAAGCCTGTGCTGGCTCCTCTGCACCTCCCTGCGAGTGCACCCCGGGTCTGTGCCTAGAGCTGATGTCTGTTCATCAACCCGGATGTGAACACAAAGTTTCTCCAGTGCTGGTGGAGTTTCTGATACGTTTTTGCATCACTGCAAGTTCAATATCCAATGCTGGTGCCCAGCCTGTTGCTCTTTGCACGCTCGGTCTTGATGTGGATGTGCACAGGGTGCGTTCTGCAGGCTGGCTGCGTGTAGAGCTCAGGTCTTGCTGAGTTTTCCCATCCTTCCTACTCACGTCCTTGTGATGCTGAAGTTACAGAAGTAGAAAAATGCCAAGGGATTACTAAATAATCCTACGATATCTGAACAGCCCAGAGAGATTGCTAAGGTTTAAAGTTTACAAAGCGATCTAATTGCGCTGGGAGCTGTTTTCCTGGAACAGGTCCCGCGCCATCCTTGCCTGCGAGTTCATTACCAGCTCAGGGCAGAGCATCGCGCAGCCCCGCGGGAGCCGGCGCTGCCGGCGCAGGCTGGGATGCGCCGGGGCTGCTGCACGGCGGGCTCTGCCTTCGGGGCTCCTTTCCCTCCGCCAGCCCAGCCTCTGCTCGGGTTGTCACTGTCTGACCAAAGCGTGAGCCCCATGTCCAGCAGTCGAGGAGTCCTCGCTCCATCTGGTTCCCTAGGAGCAATGCTGTCGCCTGGCAGGGCGTAAACTTCACAAGTCATGAGACTTAACCATTCCCTGTAATTCTTTTTTTTTTTTTTTTTTTGTTCAACAAAAAATCCGTATATACACTTTGGTTCAAAGAAAAACACATACTATGATTCATAGCACCTAATTACAGATGACAGGCCATGTTGTTGGTGTTGTTACCTGTGCTATTAGATGTTTTTCCTGATACATGATGCTGCCACTTTCCCGCAGCCTTGAACAAGTTTCCCTTTCATTACACCTGGAAATGTTCGTTTATGATCAGTATTTGTCATGTGCTTCCAGCATCTTTAGCAGGAAAAAACAAATTCAAAGCATTTGCATTTTTTTCTTGTCACCTTTTTTTTTTTACAAGGAAATGTATACAGTCAACTTACAGTTGTTTTAAATGAAACTTGGCTTCATAGCGTACTGTGTGTTATGCTTTTCTTCAGATAGTCATAGATAGGTTCTGGAGGCAGCCTGGAAAAAAGGCCTAGGAAAAGACACCCTGGAGAATGGGTTTGTTCTGTTGGGTATATAATGATTTTTGCCATGATTTATGCTATCTTTACGAAGACACAAGGAATTCTTTTGACAATTTAAATTGCTACACTGAAGTAAGTTGGTTTTTTTTTTTTGTGCTGTCAGTAATATAGCACACACATTACAGTATGCACAAAATACCAAGATTTTAAAGTCTGGCTAGCTAAACTGTGTTGTGTGATGGTTTTTGCATGGATTTTTGTGAAAATAGTGGAAACGATATCCAAGGAAAAGCTACGCCTTCAGTTTTAGTCCTGAGTATTTTTATGGTGTCTGATGAACTGAAAGAAAGAACATTTTTTGAACACAAAAATATCTTGCAACACACAACACACGTTGCCTAGTGTTATATAAGACTCTTGCACCTTTCCACTTGTGAAAATGTTCTTTTAACAGTTATACCATACCACTCAATATAACTTCTGTATGTGCAAAAACATATTTATGAATTAGAAGTAATTATTTAATTGACCAAAAATTCTGGATTATTTGCTTATCGAGTTGAAATGAGCACTAATGAGTGCACTGAGCCTAGTAAATCTGACAAGCAGTGAAAAATGAGGAGAAATCATGAAACTAAATACCCATTTTTCCTTCAGGATGTTTTAATTGGTCTCGAATTCTTGAGTGCTGATAAAGATTGAGATAAAATATGATGTCCAAGTTAGAGCAGTTGCTGCAAGAAATCAAACCAGGTCAGGATATGATAAGAGATTTAGAAAACTTGACCTGCAAGGTACAGTAACACATGGATATACCTCCTATAACCTCATGTATTATTTTCTAAAAGTTGATGTGCCTTTGGTCGGTATCCTTTGGAATGACATGGAGCTCAAGGAAGCATACAGATTTTCAGATGATGACTCTGATTTAGTGACTGGCCATGTTGGAGACAGTATTCGTGTTGTGGAGCTGACCGTGTCTGTGTAAGATAACACAGCAACCTAGAGGATGGTGGGTGTTTTCAGATAGCAACAGTGATTGATGTTAAAGGACTAATAAATCTTATGCTTGAACTCGGCTTTTAAAGGAAATAAAGCCATTTATAAGAAAAATTAAGGAATCCATATATAAGAAAAATTAAGGAATCCATATTGATTTTTTTTTTCCTCCTGAGTATAACACAGTGCCAGAAGTGAATATTTTTTGAATGTTTGGAGCCTACAATCTTAGACTAGATATACAAATGCCAGCTGGAAAGAACTATTATTCCAAAGTTATAAGAAGCTGAAAATACTGTTCATCTGATTGTCATATTAACCTCAAAATCAAATGTAGCTCCCTCAATAGACCTATAATAACATGAATAATTATTTCATGTCCTGCATAGCATTATATATAGCAGGCAAGTACTATGCTATCAGTTGCTGTCACTGCTGTGAAAATATATACGAGAACAACAAATCAAGCTTTCCATGCAGCAAGAAATGTTTTGTGTTTTCCAGTGTTGGTTATTGTACAAAAACATACCTCGAAGCTCAAAATTTAATTTCCGTTCAAGAAAGCTGCTTTCTTTAGAGGTTAAACAAGGAAGCAATCCTGTGAAATTGATGGGATTAATTAAAATGTACATGTATTTGGGAAGTATCCATAAGCATAACAGAGATTTACTCTTTCATACGATACTGAATAAATTTTCATGAATTTCCTGCGAGATTTTTAAGGCTTTTTATGACCTTGTTTATAAAAGGAAACTAGGGATTTCTAACTCGATTAGTTTTAAGAAAATACTCGAATGAACATATTCAAGCATTTTGTAAAGCATTTCTATTTATTAACTATCTTTCTAAATAAATATATTATAAAGAAGAATTTACTTCTCTTGCATTTCTAATTCAAAACAGAGATCATTTTTATTCTGTAGTTTTTAGTAATCTTTTACTATTTACAGTTAAACAATGTGACTAGCGTCCAACTAAGAGCAGTGACTTCAACTGCCTATCTGACTTCAGCAAGAAAAAGCCGTTCCCTTTTAACGGTACCTTTGTGCTGCTTTTCACCAGTCTGCCTGCCCACAAAACGTGCTGGCGCTGCGTTGCTGCCAGCCTGTGCAATTGTTCCTGGGAAGCTGATGCTCCCACACGCGCCAGGGACCGGCTGGTGACTGCGCACACAGAGTTCCCTTCTGGACCAAACCACCAAAGACTTGGGTTTGTGGCAGCTCCAGCTGCAGAGGTACAGTTTAAGCTCTAGTGTGTTGGTTGGTCTTCCAAAACCTGAAAAATGGGGCTGTTGGTTTCCTGGAACTAATCAGGCATCTTGGTCAAATTTTAAAATGTTTCGATTTGTTGGGTTTTTTTTTTTTTTTTTCCCAGTGGCTAGACTCAAAGTGCGGGAGGGGAAGGATGCCCTCTGAGCTGATGGCTAATAGCACATTTGCAAAGGGTTAAGGCATTCTGAAATAGTTAAAACACTGGAAAAAGTATCCATCAAAGGCTACTAAATAAGCAATAAACTGTGTTTGGCAGTTGCTGGAGTCTGGGAGAGTATTCTAGAGAAACGTAAGTATGTGCTTTCCCTGTTCTTACACTTTTCTGTAGGCATCCATTGCTGGCCTCGGCCCCAGAGAAGAGAAGCCCACATTTTCATTTGGGAAACAGAGGTTCAGGGATTTGAAACTGTTCCTCCACTCTCAGGGGAACATCCCAGCCATTGTATATGTGGTCATCTGCAGTAGACAGCTCTCCTATCTGTTATGCTTCACTTGATACAGAGCACTTGAGTACCAGGAGTAATTCAATCATCTGGTATTTGGGACACATCTCTTGCGTTGGTGGGAGGACACCAGTTTTTCTCTTCTGATGGGTGGTGAAATAACCCATGGAAACAAGAGCAGTGAGGGAACAAGAGCAACCTCCTTCCAAATACGTTGTAAGGTGATGATAAGAGCCCTTCTTTCGGAGGGGCAGAGGAATCAAGGGGTTCAATCCAGGTCACCTACGTGTTGGCTGAAAAAATCTTATGGCCGGGCTGTTGGGTGAAGGAGAAGCAACGTGTCCTCACCTAGTGTTTCACTTAACGAGAAAAACAACAAAAAACATTTTGGGTAATTTCAAAGTATTTTCTTTTCCAATTTGGCTACTGAACTGAAAAATCAATTATTCCTACAGCTCTGCTGGAGATCTTGGGTTGAGTTCTTGGTTTGTCTGCCAAGGTTGCAGTGAAAAGCATTCATAAGGCTGTATTAGTAAATCAGATGCCATTGTCTTTTATATGCTGCACTCCTAGGCTTTGGACCTAATCGCGCTGTTTTACTGGTCCTTGCTGTGATAAAATATCCACAGAAAATGGGATTTGAATTCTGGGAACTGGATGCTGGATGAAGGAACCGATGGAAGAAAACATGAATTCTGCTGATTCCAGTTTGTGTTGAAATTATTTATGTGAGACATCAGCTGACGACACGTAAGGTCAGTCAAGCTAAACCAGGTTTTTTACATGAGATGATTCATAACAACTATCATAAATAGGCACGAACTCTTCTGATTGACATTTCTGAGCCCATATTCTCTCGAGGCAGTTTAGTGAGGGCTTTCTTGCACCTTTCTGCCAAGTTACAGACAGAAAATTAGGTGAGATGAAATACCAGTCTGAGGTATTATGATAAATACCAGGAATGCTTGGAATGCTCAGAGGACTACATGGGCTCTTGGAAACCCTCTGAAAACTGCAGAAGCCATTGGAGAGAGCTTTTGTCACTCCTGTTTTCTATTTTTCTGGTATTCCTTTGTATTCGAGTTGTGGAACTGGCAGATTCTGAACACTTAAGGAATTGCATACATAGTCTTATAGTATCCAGAAGCAGCCCTGAAATAACCTGATTTGTTCCCATAGGTAGCTACAAATGGAGTTTTCTCTATTTAGAAGAAACAAAAGGTCAAAGGTGAAATGTTGTATAAAGGAGAAAATGAGGTTCAGTTGTTTATAAAAGAGCAAAAACATTAAAAGACATTAAAAGAGAAAAAAAAAAATTATCCCCAAAACACATCAGGAATATGTTAGCTTACAGTTCCGTTGTACGTTTGCTATTGGAATAAAGAACAAACAGGGAAGCCAGAGGTAAGATTAGAGATCTGTCAGTGTGCTGAAATCAAAGAGGTTCAGCTTTTCAGTTTTACACTTGAGGACTTCCCATGGGGACTCAGGGGTTTGGGGGGCCCCGTGCCATTTGCTTTTTCCACGATTGCCATTTCTGAAGCATTACGGTGGCATTCTGCTTTCACTGACTTTTGAAGCTCTCAAGTTAGAAGGTATGTGTATGGGACAGAGCTGACCGAGGCAAACGTCTGATTTAACTGAACCTTTTCTTCTGGAAATATGGATGGAAGTTTCGCAAGAACCTTCCCCAAAGGGGTCTTGGTTCACTCTGGTGTGCAGCTACGGAAAGCACGTCTGGTCTCAGGAGGGGTTCTGGGAGCTTCTATTTTTGTTTGTGGGAAAGGGAGGGTACTTCTGCTGCCAATGTGCTGTGCTCTACTCCAGGGATTTCTGCCCACTCTATCAGATTTTTATTTGTTAGCCTAGGAGGGATTGCTGGCAAGTGCACGGTTCATTGGGAAGGTAGAGAATTCATGAGCTCAACTGATCTTGAATGATTCTTATCTCTTTTGTATTTTGGACCATAAACTAAGCACTATACATATCTTTCTGAGCTTAGAATATTTTTGTCTTTAAATATATATTTGAAATATACATCTTCGGGATCTATATTGGCTAACCTGTTTTTAACTTTTAAAAAAAGTCCTTTGTTTGGAAATCTCTCATTTCAGAAACTGCTGTAGTTTTATTTAGGAGTCTTAGTACATTTGTTCCCTGCCAAATAAAAATTGAATTCTAGTGTAGTTTTTTTTTACTGAAATGTGTCTTTGCAATATCTAGCTAATGTTGCATAAAAGAAAGAATTCAATTCTGGAGGAGAAATTCTCTTAAATGCACTTGATCTATACTCACAAGTATGGGTTTAGGGAATTCTGCCTGTTAAGGTCTTCCTTGATGCTTGTACACATGGATCCCAGTTATCTCTAACCAATTTATTCAATCCTGTATTCAACTAAGTTCTTAAATGAATTAAATTATTTGCTATCTACTTAAACTCTTGAGCTATAAACAAAGATGAACTGCAAATTCTTGTTAAAATTAAGCTTTTTGATTTAGAACGATTCAGTTTGGAGTTAGAGATATTACTCAAATTTCTCCAGTGCTACAGGTGTCACTTTACCTGTGCTGCTTACTAAAATCGAAATTATCTGTATGTGGAAGTAATTTATGCAGCCTGGCTCCTCCTGTAATGCCTGTTAGAGCCCATAAAATTGCTAGAGGTTTCAAAGCAAGGGAAAATAACGTAATAATAGGGGATAACCCAGCTTGGTGCTCCTGTGAAGTTGTAACAAGGGAGATCTTAAACCATTCATCTGTAGCCTTGCTTGTGAGTTTGAATAAATCATTGTGATCTGATATCAAGACTCTGAATCCAGACCTGGCCTGCACGTTACTGACCTGCTTGGAGACAGTTCTCAGCCTTGTGAGGGTAAACTCAGTGTACAGTCATGGTTTTGCATTAGCATTTTGTAGTTGCTTTTGGAACAGACTAATTTTTCTTAGAAAAGTTGTTAGGAGAAAGCAATAAATGTCAGGTCTCTTTTGATATCTTGTTTATATACTTACAGTGGTATCGCCAAATAATTGTATAATGACACTTAAGACTATTTAGCACATGCCTCTTCATTGTTCTATTAAACTGCTCCATTTATTTTTCTATTAACCTGCATTTCATGTACAGTATTTCGTATCTCAGCTCTCTGAGGGTTGGGACAACAGAGAGCAGGACTCTCTAGTCTTCTACTGCTGCAATCCATCAAAAATGTTATTATTGATCACTATGAATTGAGATGAGGGGCTGTTTACTACATTTCCACCCATCTATTTAAAACAGATTTCACAAACGAGAGAAGTTATTAGTAGAGCCTCAGAAGTTTGCAAAAGGACCTCAGTGACTAGGTGATAAATATATCATGACATAAAAAGGTGAAACTGTGGGATAATGCAAATGGGATTATATATTTCTAGCCCTGCCTATGCCAGGTAGACTCCAAACTACTGCTCAGGAGAGAGATCTTGGGGTTGAATACAACAACTCTGTGAACTGCCCGTGCGAACCTCATGAAGTTCCACAAGGCCAAGTACAAGGTCCTGCACATGGGTCAGGGCAGTCCCAAGCACAAATACAGGCTGGGCGATGAGTGGATTGAGAGCAGCCCTGAGGAGAAGGACTTGGGGGTGTTGGTTGACGAGAAGCTCAACATGACCCGGCAATGTGTGCTCACAGCCCAGAAAGCCAACTGTGTCCTGGGCTGCATCAAAAGAAGCGTGGCCAGCAGGTTGAGGGAGGGGATTCTCCCCCTCTGCTCCGCTCTGGTGAGACCCCACCTGCAGTACTGTGTCCAGCTCTGGGGCCCCCAACATAAGAAGGACATGGACCTGTTGGAGCGAGTCCAGAGGAGGCCACGAGGATGATCAGAGGGCTGGAGCACCTCTCCTATGAGGACAGGCTGAGAGAGTTGGGGTTGTTCAGCCTGGAGAAGAGAAGGCTGCGGGGAGACCTTACAGCAGCCTGCCAGTACCTAAAGGGGGCTACAGGAAAGCTGGAGAGGGACTTTTTACAAGGGCAGGTAGGGATAGGACAAGGGGTAATGGCTTTAAACTGCAAGAGGGTGCATTTAGATGAGATGTAAGGAAGAAGTTCTTCCCTGTGAGGGTGGTGAGGCACTGGCACAGGTTGCCCAGAGAGGCTGTGGATGCCCCATCCCTGGCAGTGTTCAAGGCCAGGCTGGATGGGGCTTTGAGCAGCCTGCTCTAGTGGAAGGTGTCCCTGCCCATGGCAGGGGGGTTGGAACTGGATGATCTTTAAGGTCCCTTCCAACCCAAACCGTTCTATGATTCTATGAGTCACCTACTCCAAGGACAGAATAGGCTTGGACTCAGGCTGGTAAAGAGATATTCAAGGAGAGTGGTGAAGCAAATAAATAACACCATCGATAGCTGTAAGAAGGTGGATTGGGAATGACAATTGGCTATTTCTCATAGCAGAAATCTTACAGGGATGCTATGTTTTGTACAATGAAATTCCTGAGAAAAAAAATTGAAGAAAAAACCCAACCCACCACCCCCCAAAAAGAAAAGCAATTAGAGTGCCTAACTAAATGGTAGAACTGCTAAAGGATACCTGAAGTGGAAGAGTAAAGAGGTAATTAGTAAAAGTTATGGAAAATTAGCTCATCAATGGCTACTAAAGCACACAGAGATGATGATATCATAATCTCCATCAAACTCTGAACTTGCAAGTTGCTGAAAGTCAGCAGGGTGTTTCTGAGGGAAGTTTTCCTGTGCTGCAATGCTTTTTTTCTGACTCACCAGTTATCGGCCATCTTGAGAGAAAATGTTGGTTAGATAAACCTTAGAGATAGCCTTCCTTTTGGACTGTGAGGAAAGAATTTGGCTTGTTTAGAGAAGGTAAATTGGAGAAGAGACAGATAATAATAACAGCTGATCCAGCCCAGACGGAGTCAGTGATACGTCGTAAGACACATGAATTATCATAGACTACCCAAATCCACCAGCCCTAAACATTTAAAAACAGAACACCACCAGGCATGCTGTCTGCTAAGGGGGATTTAGTGTTTAATGTCATTTAACATCAGTCACTTCACAGAGATGTTTCTGCTAAAAATGGTCTCCTAGGCTGATGAAATCACAGGCTTGTACTTTGCCTGATTCATTTCTGAGCAGAATAATCAAGTATTTTCCCTAGAAACAAGTCAACTCATTGTAGCAGAGCTGAAGGCAAATCAAATTAGGCAGATGTTTACATTTTCTGAGATAATACCAACTATGTTTGGAGTGTTATGAGTAAGAAACGTATATAGAGTAAGACAATTCAGAGAGTGATATTTCTACAGTGTTATCAATAGACCCAGACTTGGTTGTATTTTTTAAAAAAGTCACTTCATTTGCAGTTATTTCTGCATGGTTTCCAAACTGTATGCTTAATCTGTACACTGAGTGAACCACTTAATTTATTATAGACTTTGAGGAGTGGTTAAGCAGGTATGTTGTGTGACTTTGTCGCAGTTCAGACAGAGAGATTTCCTGGTTGCCAGTAGCATTAACTTTAGAGGATAAAATCCAGAAAGGGAAAAGAGAAAAAAAGAAAAGGGGGGGGGGGGGAGGGGGAGAGTCCATGGGGGGGGAGAGTCCATCAACTTTCCTGTGAAAAACAGTCCCTTCTGCAAAATAAACAACCTCCTGTCATGCCAGCACAAGATAAAAGGTAAGGTGGAGGGTAAATTAGAAACTTGTCAAGGAAGGCTTTTGCATGAAGATTACATGATTGGTCTTGCAAGTAACACAAACTTAGCAATTGATGTACACATGCTATACTGAGTCACTATTTTTTTCTCTTTGTACAAAGGATGAATGAAGGTAAGATGAAAGGGGATGTCCATGTTACAAAAAACTTTCTAGAAATTGCTTATTTTGGTTAATGCTTATTAATTTATGATCACAGCTGGCAGTGAACCCCCATCAATAATAAAAGCTGGTGATAAAAGAGAGAACAAAATTCTCCGTACGCACAACATCTGCTTCCCTGCAGACCCAGCAGAAGAAGTGGTAGGATCCATGATTTTGCCAGCAGTTTTGTCTTAGTTTTACATGCTTCGTTAGCAACACGGGGCACACAGCACTACTTGGAGCACAGCTCGCTGACTGCGCCTGATCGCCCGTGGTGGAGCTGTGTTTCTGTGCTCCTCCAAATAGCCTGGAGAAAGGACTGGAGCTGGGACCTACCTCTTAGTAAGTGCAGAAGTACCACAAAGATCTCCCTTGGGTTCAGTGCTTCCATGGAGATAAGGCAGCCATGACTTTGTAGACTTCCGTCATGTTCCTCATCAATCACCTTGTTTCCTGGCTGAAGAATCCTGGCTTGCATAGTCCATCCTGACAGAGGAGCCACTGCGCATCTTGTTGTACATCTGGAATGACTTCGTTATCACAGCAAGAAATGATTTTACCAATCCTGCTTTCAGGCGACGGCAGATGCACAGCTCCCTTCAGCGGTGAACTTGGATTGCGAGAACGGGCAGTTTGTTCCTGCCTTCGTCGAGTTTAACCATTCCTGCTTGGTTTCTTTAAAAGCCTCCCTCTGATGAAGGACTTCAGGAAAAATTCTCCTGGTCATCCAGGTAGAGTCCATTACCTGGATCAGCCTTTTCCACGTGCCTGTTGGCAGCTGCAGGTTTGTAAAGGAGATTTTTCCCTTTCCAAAACTCATCTAGATCATTCTCATGCAGGTGTTCACTCCTGTTTTTCACTGTGCTTTCTACTAATCCTAGTCAATAGGACACTGAGGGTTATCTATATAGCCTTTAAATTCATTGGAGAGTGATCACAAATGAATAATTATTTGAACTTTCTTTTCTGTCCAGAGAGAGCAAGTTAGTACTTCATATACATATTCATATATAGTGTAGGACCTCGTGAAGTAAATAGGAAAGATGTCAGGATAGTATTTAGGTAATCTCGGCTGTCTGGGGAATGGCTTTCTTTGAACATCATGAGCTTTGAACGGGACCCTTTGAACCAGAAAAGAATTACAATTTGTTCCTCTCCTCTGGGTTACAGGAGTTTCAGCCAAAGAGTTTATGGAGTTTACACCAGTTTTGTGGCTATATCTCTACAAAATGCCAGTTTATAACCTGCTATGTTGTGAGCCACGGTAACGTCTCAGGAGCTGCTTATTCTGTTGTAGGCGGGCTGCTGATATTCAAAGTGCTCAGTTTGATTTCAGAAATCGCTCCAGAAAAAATGCACTGCTCTCATTTATAACTCATCTTTGTTCTAGGGGTCACCCCAGCCGTTAAGCAAAGAAAGCAGAAAGTGCCATCCAACAGTTCAGCTACATTTAGAAAACAACCGTACAAGATCAGTTGCTCTTGCCATTTTCTCTTGGCCCCTGTTCTTCCAGAGAAATCAATCCTAGGTGTTCAGAGTGACTTAAGCACAATACAAATTGTCTACGTTCCTAAGCCTTCCCCACGAGGGACTGCTACGTTGTTTTCGCAGCTTCCTGGGATTTTTGGGGTCATTTTTACCAGGAATCTGGGTTGTGCTTGAGGCTGGGCCTGGAGCCTCCACTGCAGGGATTTGATTTTCCAAGTGAAAACGTGGGACATGGGTCCAGTGACTGGGAATAGGTGAGGGAGTGCATGAGGGGAAACATGTTTGTGCAGAGAGAGAAATGAAATGAAAAGGAGCTTCTCTTTAGAATTTGGATGGTAAAATGTGCATTTATGCTTTTCCCTGACTGCTATAATTCCCCATGCAGTTCCACAGTTGGCTTCAGTGTCTCCCTAAGGTGGGAAAGGAGCAAACGCTAATATTTTTGCTCATCTCGAAAATGCATTCCCAGGACATGAAACTGGAGCTGAGGAACCTGAGAAGTTGAAGGGTCCTGCAACTGGAGTTTTGCGGTGCGATGGACAACGTGCTGCGGCTGTGCCTGCTCCGGCCAGCTCAGCCCGCTGCCGTCAGAGAGGTGTCTTGCTGTGAGTATCCTCCTCTGCTCCATCCTGGAGCTGGCCTAATTGCAAGAAAAACAAAGTGGAAGGCTGGCTATAATGATACTTCCCACAGCTAAACAATATTAAAAAAAGAAAAAAAGCCAAACGAACAGAAAAGTGATTTTGCCTAAAGGCACCTCTGAACAATATACTTGGTAAATGACTTTAAACCTAAAGCTGTCCCATCTTCAAACCCCATGGGGCTTAGCTTCCCTTAAAAACAATTAAAAGCTGCACACCAGCTGTGTTTCAGCTGTGATTTGTGTTCTGTGAAGTTTTCTCCTTGTGTCTTTTCTTTAGGTTTATTAAGGCCTCCTTTGATTCCCTTTTTTTTTTTTTTCCCCTCTTCTCCTGCTCTCCTGGTTTACACGAATGGTGAGGATTGTAAG
Source organism: Gymnogyps californianus (assembly GCF_018139145.2). Taxonomy (NCBI): domain Eukaryota; kingdom Metazoa; phylum Chordata; class Aves; order Accipitriformes; family Cathartidae; genus Gymnogyps; species Gymnogyps californianus. The sequence goes on along the minus strand of NC_059476.1, from coordinate 1,672,497 downwards.
TGGCAGCCACTGACAGTGAGGTATTTTTAACTTATTTCTGATTCAAAACCTTTCAGTCTTTCTTCTCCTGAATTTTTGTGCAATTCCCAACCCGATGTTCAAAGTCAATTCCTGAAGTGTTAACTTTGATACTCTGCAGAGGCTTGTAAATGGGAGATGCAGAGAACTAATTTTGGCCAAGGAGGAATCTTTCTGTCTGTCTGTCTATCTAACTGTGCAAGCCAGCGGAGCATCATGCGGCTGCAAGGAGAGCCATAATTGACCCCGCTGTGCTGCACGGCGTGCTCATATATGTGAGCTAGGAAGCATAAAGTTTGCTTTTGCATAGTAACATTTTGGCATACAAATATATTATGAAAAATCATCTCACAACTGTCAGAACTGTGGTCAAGTGGGTTAGTTAAAATCTGCACAAACATGTATAACCGTAATTTTCCCAGTCAAGAGAAAGGCTTCCAGTGTTTGCAGAGTGTCAAATAACCTCGACGACACTCCTAATTTCTCTGGTAGGGATATATTTAAGATAATTCAATTCCTGAAAGGGAACATCCTAAGCCTTGTCTAATTAAAGAAGGCGCAATCACAGATTTTGCTTTCTCCTCAGCGTGACAGAGAAAAAAACCCAGTAATTTTTGTTTATCTTTTTTCACTTTGATGATAGGTGTTTAAAGCTGACATAGCTACTAATACCATTCTGTGTTTCTCCATCTGCATGTAAAATCCATCTGTTTGCAGAAATTGTATTTACACAGACTGTAATCCTATTGAGTCTCAGATATTAGAGATTGTGGCTATAATGACATAGGAAACCATTTTTATTAAGAGTCAGAAATTGAATTAGATAATTAGATTTATTGATGGGAAATTAAATTTAACAACTGAGAATTGCCTTAAGTTAGCGTAGCAAGATTTTCATTACTCTAAATGTAAAAAGTTTCTGCTTTAGTGGATGCTTTTAAGCTAGTGAGATACAAGCTGGCGTGCTTGCCTGGAAAACGTGATTCTTTGATCACAACAGTACAGTTCATACCAGCTGGCTAGATTTTTCTTCATGAACGAAGCAAATATGTTTGCTATTTGAACAGCCTTCCAGATATTCAATATCATGAAACAGAACTGGAAAACAGAGTTGTTTTGTGTATATGACACTCGTTTCTGAGGCAAGCCTGATGAACCGTTACTGGTATGTCTATGATATGTTTCATATGCATAAGATTTTTTTTTTTTTTCCCCAGCCATGTATTCCTTAGCCAAATCTTAAGTCATTTGGGCTGGAATTTTCTGTGTAAGTTGTCTTTCTTGTACTGACATCTAATTATGGAAGAAAAAAATTCCTGCCTCGCTTTCACATAGAGACAAGGTGAGCTGGGGTGGGGTGGGAAGGATGCCGAGACCACCGGATCAGCTGGGAAAAGCAGAGTGGGCTGAAGAGGGGACCCGTGAGGTGTAAGGACGGAGGCTGCTGAGCCTCTGTTGGAGTGAACAACCTTGTGTTCAGGGCTGGGACTTGCCCCCTCGCCATGCGGAATGGAGATAACCGCGATGGTTTTCTCACGAACAGCTCAGTGGAGAGGAAATAAGGTGGTGTGACAGGTCTTCCTTCAGTCCCCTGGGGTGTAACCCACGGTCCTGATCCCTCGTCTGTGGAGAAATGCCTGTAAAACATGCTGGCCAGACTTCGGTAGTGTTTGGGAGGTGATAGCCACCATTGCTACCCTTACTTCTCAGCTCCAATGAAGAGGTGTGTTGAGGACCTAACGGTCCTACTCCTGCTGCCCTAGGTTAAAAAAACCTCAAACACAAACATCAAACAACCCCCCCCAAAATGACATTAACGACATTTCTGGCATTATTCAGCTTTTTAAGTCAAAGGTACATGTGAGCTGCGACATGTGCAGTATATGTACAAGAAGCTGTGATATAATTACTTGCCAATTACTTGAGACCTTACAGAATAAAGGCGTTGATGCTGACACCTGAAGGAGACTGGAGAAGCAACCACTTGAGAACCCTCTGCTCTGACGTCCGGCGTAGGAGGGACCGTGCTGGTGTGTGCTGGTGAGCAGTAACTGAGGGAAGCGAAACTTGCAGTTGGCAGCAAATGCAAAGGAGTAAGCAGAAAAATAGTTTGCTGGGATGGATGTCAGAGAAAAGCGGTCAGCTTCCTATGGAAGGCACCGCTGCAGGAAAAAGTGCGATCCCCTCCTCATCTCTTGTGGGAAGCCTGATGCCAAAACGTACCAGATGGCAGCCTGGGAAAGACGTGTGGACCATGCTGGTAGGATGGAAATCAGAAGGGCCTTCTTAAAATCAATTTACTCTTTTGCAGACAGCCACTGTGAGTGGTGCTGCATAGACATTATGTGATTACAGTTGCTTAAAATCTCAGCAGAAAGCGGGAGCTGTGTTCTGCCAGGAAGCCCCAAAAGCTCCCGACGCCTGGGAGAGCGATGCAGCGACCGCTCGTGCTCGTGGCAGGGTGTGCTCCTGCCGAAACGCCGGGCTGGCCAGGGCACGGCTGCTGCACGTTGCTGACGGATAAATGTTTCATACGGTGTTTGTTGTGCAGCATTGGACAGCCAAAGTGTGGTAAAAAAATCATGACAACTGCTTCCTAAAATTCCCCCGGCAGATGAAGACACAGGGAAAATGGCTCTTGCTTTTGCTGACGATTCGTGGCTGCCAGAGGAGGATTTCCAGGTTGTCAGAAGCCGCGTTTTATCCTCAAACCCACGGGTCCTTTTAGATCCCACGTGGAACTCGTATGGTTTGAGGGCAGGAGCTGTACTTGTGTGGGGCATCAGCTCCTTGACTGTGTTGTTTCAGCTCGTGGCTGGAGATGATGCCGTTGCAAGCCCCAAAGCAGTGGCTCCGAACACCGGCATGGGGATCACCGGTGACACGAAGCCTGGTGGCACTGTTTTAGCAGGGGATGTGTGTGTTGTCTGAAGAAATAAATGCTTCCTTTGCCTCATTTGTGTAGCTTGACATCATACCATGCGCTGCTGCTTCTCTGCTGGTTGCGGTAGCAGAGCAAACCTGCGTGGGACCCCAGATATATGCACATTTTAAATACTGGTGCAAAAGCTGTGAAAATACATCCTAACAGCTGCAGCCGGTCGTATAAACAGCTCCTGAGGATCCTCTGTCAAGTACAGCGAGGTTGTGCTTGTATTAAATCAGCAGATGAACTTTTATGACCATATCCAGATTGGCTTCACTTAAGAAAGAAGATGTAGTCAATCTGAGATTTTACTGGCGTTCAGGGGAATTCAGTAACTAAATGCAGTACTTCTGCAGGGTCAGTCCTAGGCAGCTGGCTGACTTAATGGACTTAATTATGTGTTCCCTTTCCACACATCTATACTAAATTACATCAGTGAAACGTGCAGTAGATCATTTTGTGCATCTGAAGCTTCGTTAATTGCGCAAGAAAAAATAGTTGTTTTACTTAAGTGCCCTAAGTACCGAAAGCCAGAGCACTCTACAGGAGAGGAAATTTTCTTCACGTTGTACGGAAGTTAAGTAAAAAAGTAAATTTGTCCGATGCAATGGAGCTAAGGTAATACCTGCACATGTGAAGTGTCGCCCTGTATTTCTCTTTTTTGTAAGTTTGTGCCTCCTAACTCTGACTTTGAAGTCGATCTTTTCAGGCTCCTCATAACATTTAATTTTGCAGCATCCTCCAGCAACTACTTCACTGTACTGGACTAAGTCGTGACCAAGAAACACATCTTTCCTGTTTTTAGGGTTGATTCATGCTTAAATGCTGCTCAAGCCATCCCATCAGCAACCAACGGGGGGAAAATCCTTCGAGTGTGAAACCCAGAGAGGAAGAGGAAACACTGAAGATAGACTGAAAAACATGGAAAGCCAGATTTGTGCCAAAAAACACTCCGTGGGGCAGCATCACCCAGGAAGAAGGAATTATGTGTCCTCTGTAAAAATCTTCAGTTTTCCCATTCCTGTAAGTTTTCCTGCATATTAGTATTTTGTTATCTTCTAAAGTAATGGTGAACAATTATGCTTCTGTTAATTCTCATTAATTCCCAGTCCAACTTAAAACTTAACCTGTCCTTTCCTTTTTCCTCTTCATGCTTAAAGCTACTTCATATCAAGTACATCTTCCATTCACATGCTAACACTATTCTTTTCAAATCCATAATAATCTCCTTGTTATTTCACTGCCAGCCTTTTTCTTTTTGCACTGTTTTTTTCTTCAGAAGAAAATGTTCCTGCAAAAATCCAGCTATTCAGATATGCCGAACTCGTTCATAAACTGTTCAGTTCTACCATTGTAATTACTTTTCAATCGTGTTGTCTTTATCGAGCTTACTTCCTTAGGTGTTATTTCAGATATGACTATTTTAATATTTCGGTACCTGTTTTCACATAGCTTTTGGATTGTTCAGTGATCTTTTATTGCATAATTGAATTATATTTTTCTGTCTTCTTTCAAACTTCTGAATTGGTGGGCATACTTGCTTGGCTTTTCTTATATTCTTTTCAAAGCTTTTTGATTGATTCTGGCAAGGATCTATCTTTTATTTTTCTTGATAGTTCCTTTTATTATCTCTATAAAAACTCCCATGTCAGCTCAATTGAACTAACTGTATTTGCACTTGTGAAAATGCAGCCATCCAGTTTATGATAAAAGGCATTTTTTGTAAAGAATAGCATTAACTTTCCATTCTTGTGGATTCGGAAAGTTTTCTTTATTTTTTCCAGTTGATGTTGGCACCATTATTCTATTTGAAGACACAAGGATTTTTAGAGTTTAATTTCAAACTCAGCGCTTCTCGTATGAGATGGGGCATCCTCAGGAAGGCGCGGTACTCTTCAGAAGAGATGCTGGTGCTCCCTCTCTTGGGCCACCTTCCGTGAAGGGTGGCCTTGGTGACTCTGTGCGACTTAGATATCTTTTCTGCAGTGATTAATGCCTTACAGCTTTTGCACTGGCACATTGATCTGGGAAGCCTTTTTTTTTTTTTTTTTAATTGCTGTCCCTTACACACATGTAGAATATTGATAATTTTTTTGAGAGATTTGTTTAGTTCCAGTGTAACCACCCAGCTGCACCTGGTTTTTTACTTACCGACTCGACTTTAATTCACTGCTTGAGGAAATTTATGGTAAGAACAGTGATATAAAATAATCTAATCAAGCAAATAGTATACCTAGCTTTCAGATTGTTTTTGAACAGTAAATCTCAAAGGAATTTATGGAGCAGTCATTATCATTGTCTCCACTAACCTGATGGGGAGAACAGAGGTGCAGTGATTTATTTAACTAAGTTGGCGAGCGCAGGATAACAGCATCCACGTCTCCCGGGTTCCAGTCCTGTCCTGCTTACAGCAAGCTGCGCTGCTGGCTGGCTATGTGGGCTTTTCTTTTATGTGTTTCAACTCATTTTCACTCTGGATAATTATCTCAGGGAAAATTAAATAGTAATTGTTTTGACACTGTGTTTCTCAGTACACAGTAAAGCCAATAGGGATACAACGTGAGATGGGTTGGAGAAGTGGGCTGTGACTGAGAGTAGGAAGACAGAGGATTTCTATGTGAGTTTTCCTGTAGCAGTATGTCCACCAGAAAGCTGCCTAACAGTGGCTGGGGACAGGCAGTGGTATGACGCTTTTGCCACTTAAATTTTAATAGCACGTGAGTCAAGGTATCTCCCAAGTCTGAAATTCTTTTCTACCCTATTTCTTTTCTTTTAGGGGAGGAAAACCACCTAAAAGATATCAGAAGTAATCTTACCCTTTAGCTTGCTGACCTGTATATCTGTTTTAGAGGGAAGAGGCAGCAGATGGAATATTTGGCCTTCAAAGGATTTGTTTCACTTCAGATATAAGTATGGATATTAAGAAAGACATGCAGAAGGGATGCAATCCCAAAATACTGCTTGGAATAAAATAGATCAATGTACATTAACTGATTAGGTTTAAAAAGTGAGGCTAGTCAGAGACCCTCACCTGATACACGTTTTGAGACTGTCCAATTGTTTGTAATGGGGAAAGAATTGCACAATATTTGCTGAATATTTTGTGCTGGAAAACCAATTAGCTGAATTTTTTTTAAATGGCTTGTAACCTGGCTTGTGATTTGCGAGGAACAAAAGCTCTTGCATTATTTAAAATAATACTTAAGAGAAAAAATGTATTAGCAGCCAAAAGTTCAGTGACTCTTGGGTTCAGGGCTACTTACAAATATAAACACAGTATCACAGTTAATAGTGTTTTCTGTCTGTGTATGATTTAACTTCCCATTCCATGATACGAGCTGTTGCACTAACCATCGCACATATGTTTTAATTCCTCGTGAGTTCTTTTTCAAAGCAGAGAAGGCTTGAACTGCAAAAAATGCCACTTTGTGCATATCCAAGATTGGGAACAGTGAAGTCTCTGTTATCATCAGGCTTAGCTACAGCCATCTGAAACGCCATGTGAACTGCAAATGTCTGCAGTCTTGGGGTGAAAAAAGTCCACTTATGCTATGGAAAATCACCGCTCGCTTTGGTAAGTGTTCCTTTATGAGCATCCATGTCAGCTGCCAAAAGTCAGGGAAACACTGCAGAATGGTGGGGCAAATGTGCCACGGTAACTTTTCGTTTTCCTTAGAAATGCATCCAGTATAAAATATGCAAGTGGTGCAAATAAGCAGAAATGTGAAAGGTATCTGAGGTGCGGCTGGTTTTACTAACGGGACAATGATTATGGTAGTTGTTTTGCAATATGAACATTTTCTCAAGCAATTCAGGTTACGGGTACCTTCCGAGACGGGCACCTTTTATGTCCAGCCAGGAGTTTTGATGGTTATCAGACCTGCAGATGATGCTGAGCTGTCGTGGCTTCCATGCCGTTGGCCTTTGGGTGGCTGTGGTATGACTGGCAGTGCTGGGAAAGAGCATCCCCTCTACTAAAAGCCCCACCACATACCGTGTGTGTTGCCTTTGGGGTGCTGGCTCTGCTGGCTGCTGTAGACGTGAATGAGACTTCATTATTGCATTTAGCTGTGAACCCCTAACGATGCTGTTAGTCCTACTGCGAATCTCCCACGGACCTTGTGGGAAGGAGAGCTTCCCACTAGGTTTGCAGAGGTGTCCTGTTGTCTGTAAGTTCTGAAATTGTGTCTGGACCCTGGTAGGGGAATAATGAGGAAAACATGTTTTTCTTTTTTTTTTTTTCTTGATTCTCTTTCTGCTCCTGTTTCAAGAAATGTTCCCCAAGAATTGCTGTATTTTTCTTACGAAGGGATAAGTGCTAAAAGCCTACTCAGCCTCGGTGCAATCTAAATAAGTAATGATGGATATCTTGTGATGAGCCCCACTGTGTAACAGAGACCTTCCGAAGGACTGTCTTTGTCCCTAAAAATGTGCCATTTCACATCTGAGACAAAAAAAAAAAAAAAAAGGGTTCTCAATCTGTTTTGGAGTGTCTAATTTAGATATTTTTGAGCCCACCTGCCTATTTTGCTGGAGCCTTTTAGGGAACTGAGACTCCTTATATTCCAAGTAACACTGAAGTTGTACCTAGATTGCACGTAGAGCACCTGGAGCGGTATTGCTGGATGTTCCTGGTATCTGCGTGTCACCAGAGAGGAGCTACCCTTCACCTTTGTTTCTCCAGGCCCTTTCATGTAGGATTTTATTGGTTAAATTTTTCTTTGGGTTTGTCATTAATATTTGACAATTGTAGCGATGAACCTCCTGTGTCTCTGCAAGTCATATTCACACTATAATTCTATCCATTTCAGCATGTACTGGTTAATGTGGCCTAGCGTACTGTTTGGTTTCAGAAGGTGTAAATGCTTAGAGATGAAACATGTTCTTTCTCGTGTGCATGAAGAGAGCATATTCCTTATTTGGCTAAGTGCTGGTAAAATCTCAAGCAAAACTGTACATTAAAAGAAAAGGATTATTTTCTGATTTTACAGCTTCGCTGTTTAGTTGTTTTGCTAATGTTCAATAATGATTATGTTTTGGATTTCCATATAATGTACTTTCTAGCATGCACTGGGGAAAAGAAGCAGATGGGTATGGACAGATAGGACTCCTTCTCCAGGGTTGTATTTGCACTATGCTTTTAATCTTACAATGGGCAAAATTAATGTGTAACGAAAAAAGTGTTCTGAGGAGTATTTTGGTATCAAAAAAGTGCTGTGTGTATTTATTCTGTTAGGTCTCATCTGTCATTCATCCTACATGAACTGACTGACCTTTTTATAGAGAACTTCGATTTCTTTCTTTAAAATATGTTCTTACTCAGTTATAAATTATGGTCTTCATGCGGGAATCACTTGGTGAAACTTATAGCCTGTGTGATGCATGAGTTCAAATAGACCATAATGGTCTCTTCTGGCTCCAAAATCTATGAATCTTTGAAAATCTCATCTAATTTAATAAGTGCAAAAGTACCATGAGGATTTCTCTTGGGTTCAGTGCTGCCATGGGGATAAGTAAGAACAAAACAGATAGGTTGGGTCGGACCAGGGTAAGGAACGGTGTTTCCAGCAGTGGTTGAAGGCAGTTACTTTGGGGAGATTTGTTACCTTATTTTTGACTTGTGCTCAAAATATTTCTACTTATTTCCTCCTGGTTGGGCAGAGCATACAGCTGGGGAGACCCTACCTGTTGGGGTGATTTTGGGATGCACCAAAACCATTCTCAGATTTATCATCATTAGCAAGGTAAGAGAGGACCGTACGAATGGGATTGTTCCTTGTCCATTCGGGCAGGCTGCCCCAGACCTGCTGGTCTGGAGTAAGACATTTCTAACTGTCCTTCCCTCACTGGAAATCAACCTTTCACGTGAAGAGAGGAACCCCAAAATAAGCTGTGCATCTTTGTCACCCTGCTGCTTCTGTGAGAAAAGGGCCGGCTTGCTTTGCTTATTTTTATTTCTCTGGTGAAATGGTATTTTTAAGTACCATGAACAAAACTATTTAATGCTGAAAGAAATTCGATTCACAGAATTGACCTATGAAGCAAAGGTCAAGTGATCTACTAATGATGCTCTTTAATGAGACCTTCATGATATAGACATTTTTCTCCTTTACCGATACCTTCCTAAAACTGAAAAGAGTGCTATTTCCATTTTTATGCAGCCAGATCAATCCCGCCCAGAATATCTAAACTATAGTTATAGTGTATAACTACCATATATTTCCTAGAAGACAAAATTCCTGTATTATAATTCCCTAGCAGGTCTGCTAATGGAAATAATTTCTTCAAATTTATCTCTGTGTGGCCATTCAGTGTTCGCTTCATCACTGCATGACTGATAACAGATATATTTAAAGAGACTGGTGTTTAAAGAGAAGGTGCGCTGGTTATAATTCATCCAAGGAAATCAGCAGAACAGCCAACACATTTGTAAGAAATTCTTTGATTATTTTATAGAAGTTAATTGTCCTTCCTACCCCACCTTACTCCTTCCTCTCCCTTATTTAACACAAAGCATGTTTTACCTGGAAAGGCGGCAATTGTCGCTGTTCGGGATGCAGCTACAAGGTCAAAGGTGCCTCTAAAACATAAGTGGTGTAGACAGCATACCACATTTGCCTGATGTAATTATTCTCCCTCCTAACCCCCTACGTCTACGGGATTAATCAGTGACACCTCATGCTGAACAGCCAGGGATGATTTTGACAGAGGGAGGCAAAATGGAACGTGAAATGACAAAAGAAAAAAGAATTAAATCTTATGCCTTGCTCCTGCAGGTTTACATCACTTACCCATTTCCAAAGAGCAAACAGTAATCATCCCAGCCTCATTTCCTTTGCGTCTGACTCTAGTCTGAAACAGCTTTGTGTGTGAACATACGGTTATAACCTGAAAATAACTTCCGAGAGAATTTAAGTGAGGGGGGAAAAAAGGAACTTGAGCTTTTTGAGATGTTTCTCTTGATGTCTCCAGAAAACAAGTGATATTTGGTGACACACTGTGGATGCACTGCTCAGGTCATGCTGGATGCCTAAAACACCACCGTAAATCGCTCCGGTGTGCACCTACACCGGCGTTTCAGTTTGGAAGCACTTTTGAAGCAAATCTCCTGATTTCCTCCACTGACCATGCTCTGCTTCACAGCACGAAGTGCCCAGGCTGCAGCCCCGTGCAGCTCGGAGGGAGCTGGCAGCTTGCCTCAAGAACGAATTTTGTGGTCCAGCTGCAAATGGCTATTCAGTCCGCCTAGTCCAAAACCAAATAAAATCAAGAAATCCCCACGCCGAACTGGGCGGGGAGCGGCCGTCAGGACCGCAGCAGCACCTTTGTCCTCCAGCTCTGCTCCTCCTGCTCCGCGGTGTAGCACCGGCAAGGGCAGGCACAGGCTGCAGCGCTGAAATCCAGCGCGGGCTGGAAACACGCAACTGTTTTCAATGTGGCAATGCACGAGGTCAAGCGTAAGTATGATTTAAATGCTTTGATTAATCAGAATTTTCCCTTTTGGGATTACAAATTCAATATTTGCCTTTTTTTTTTTTTTTTTGGATCAGTTACGCTGACCCTCTGCATCTCCGAATTTTGGCACAAATCCAGTTAAAATCACTTAGCTGGAGCTTGACCTTTAAAGAACTACAATTTTTGGAGTCATGACCAACTAACGCACATAATCTCCAGTAGAAATAAAGTCAGGTGTAGCCAAGTTAATTTTTTAACCAAAGGCTTTAAAAAGAAACCCAAAATTAAAATTAAATTTTAATTTGTTATTCATTCCAGTAGTTTAATTATGCAGTGTTCCTCCAGCAATAAATGTTTTAGTCTAGAGTGATTGTTAATTTATGAATGTATTCTGTATTGATTTTTGAGCAAAGCTATTTAAGCAACATCACCTTTCTTTCAGCAATTTATCTTTAGCAGGCTTAGAGTATTTGAATTTCTTATCTTCCAGTTCCAGTTCAAGGATTTATTGGAGCAAAGGCCAAACATAATTACATTAAAATATGAAATAAGCCTAATAATTGCAAGCAGATTTCTATAATACAACAGAAGAAATGGTGCCATTGCGGTGCATAAGGCTTCTGTAAGGAAGAGGTGTCAGGCTTTTCAAAATGTTTTCACTTTTGTTTTTTACAGTAAATTGATATTAGCGCACTGTATCAGAAATGTGGGGTTTTGGGGTAAAGAAGTCTGGGTTTTAACTGATGCAAGAGCAAAATATTTTGGCAGTTATTTGTTTTGGTTTTTTGGTGGGGTTTTTGTTGTGGTTTGGGGTTTTTGGGGTTTTTTTTTAATAAATGATAGTATTTAGAGTTGCGGAACAGGAATTCCAGCCTTCATAGCTAAACGTGCACCAAGGGCTCACTCAGATATAGCCATAAAAAGACTTCTCCGACAACCTGGATAATACTTGCTAGTTCTTGGCTGTAAGATTTTCTTGGCCCGAAGCTACTGCACTGTCCAGACTGTATTTAGTTCAGCTTAAAGTGCCTTCTCGCCACTGTTTTTACAGTGTAAAAAATAAAGTGATAAACTTAACACTGCTAATTCCAGGAAATAATCTAGACTGTAAAAGGGATAAAGGCTCTTTTTGGCACCAGGGATAGCTGTAGCTATGAATTTAATGTGTCTCTCAGTTTGGGAGGCAAAGCAGAGGAAGGCAGATGTCAGATCGGGAAGGTAAGGGGAGAACTTACAGAATTCAATGCTCAGGTGTGATTTTTAAAAAAATATATTACGTTTTTGTCAGGCCAAGGCCATACAGAGGAGGCTCTGTAAGCTCTCCCTTCACCCTCAAACAACATTAGGAGAGGGGATGACAAAAAGAAGACAGGAAAGAAAGATGCCTGGCATTGAAGAAACAGGACAAACAATAATGGAATAATTGTGGGCTTTTTGTTGTTTCTGTAACCCTGCAAAGAATAATGGTTTGTGGAGAAGTTGACAAAACAAAGTGAAACAACCCTGCCAAAAAGCAGAGGATGTGTTTTGTTTAGCGTCAGGTCATTCCAAGAGATGCCCCAAAAATCTGACTTACGGGAGGAAGGTTCACTGCAATACCTGCAGAAAATTAAATTCACGCGGAGCTGATTTTCTATGACAGAGTGACCTTGGTAACCAAAGAAAAACAATCCACCCCAATTTATTATTATTTTCCAGATGTAGATGAGATATCATACCCGGGTGGAGTTTCACATTAGTAGAAAGGCGGTCCTTCCTTGCAGGGAGGAGAACCTTCGAGCCCTACAGCTGCGGATGTTTGTGGGCATATGTGAATGTAGCTATATCCTTCTTGTGCTGGTCCTAAGTTGGCATTACACTCTTTGGTGCATTTTGTGATATTATAATTTCCCAAATCAGCATTGCTATTTGTTTTGTTATATTTAACAGCTTGTCTAGAAAACAGCTCAGTTTGATTACAGGGCAGCAATAAAGAGGATAAGTAATTAACTCAAGGCACATTTCCTAGACCATTTGTTAGCTGCAGCTATCCCTCGTCTCAAAAAAAAAAAAAAAAAAGGCAAATCTTGTTTCCCAGATCATCTGGGGCACTTTCCCGAGCAGCCTCCATGGTATTTTTCTCCCCTCTCCATCCTCCATTATTTCCCTCCTCCCCAGTCTATGTTCCTGACGTGAGCAGGGAGGGGGCATGGTTCTGCACAGGGCCTTCCAGGGATGAGTTTAATCTTTCCAAAGCCAAGGGCACCACGATGCTGGGACTGTGCTATTTTACCCACGTGGGTTTGCTGCGTTCGGTGCAACTCTTCTTCCAGGTCCTGGTGGGATCTGATAGCTTGGAAGTAGCATTACATTGCTTCTGGTCTGGGCCCAGTTTAACTGGGGACATCTTGCAGATGTCTTGGCTTAGGTATTGTGCCTTTTGCAAGCAGGCTCCCATCCCGCATGCTCTGTGGTGATGTGTCGGTGCGGTATCCCACGGAGGATATGCTAGCCAGGGCGACGGGTGGGACCTAGGATGTCCTAACTTGTCTTAAAAGGAAATGAAATTTCATTTTTGCATCATGAGTTGACGTGTTTATCAGAAATCAGTGTTGTAAATTAAATTCATCCTGATGCATGACCACAGCCAGTAATACAGATTGGCATTTTCAAGTGAAATTTATTTCCTCCATAGTAAAAATACAGGACAAGCTCTGAGACGATGAATAAAACAGCTTATATTGTTAGAAGATGTACCAAAGACCAGGCCTGACTGTTACTGTAATAATGAATGTTTTCTATGTGATTATTATACAATTATAGAAACATTAAACTTAGGAAAAATAGAGAACAGCTCTGCATTAAAAGGAAAAAGATTCTCCGCGTGCAGGGAGTACCATCTGCCCGTTGGTACCCGTGTGCCAAGGGCCGCTTGGGAAGCAGGCGGGTGACGGCCGGCTCATACCAGCTTCGGAGGTGGCCTGTCATCCACAATGACCTCTCCTGCCTTTATTTAATATTTTTGGTACTTGTGCTTCCCGTAGCAATTTGAGATTTATGAAGACTAGCAGCAAAGCCCATGGCTTTGGAGTATCAAAGGTTGAAATGAAGAGGGGTTTGCAGACAGTTGGTAAGACTTGCTTCGTTTTAAAGAACGGGAATAATTCCGGAGAAAAGTGTGAAAAATCCTGCAGTCATTTCAGCTTCTTGCCATGATCACCCTCCTCCCCTTTATATTATATATTTTTGTGTTATAAACCAAACAAATCTACCTGGCTGTAAAGTTTTATGTAGTCAAACTGTTTCATAGTGAGAACAATCATAGTGTGATCTTAAATGGGGCAAGCAAGATAAGTCTAATTGCTCATTTGAGAGGATTCTTTTATAGATTCCTTGAAAAAGAAGAAATAAAACCTCCAGGTATGGCAGAGAGAACAAAGTTTCATAGCATAGGAAAAAAAAAAATTCATTTGTTGCAATATTTATTTTGCCATCCAGCATATAAATAGTACATGAGTGAGGGAGACCGCTACATGCCTTTTAACCATGTGATCCAGAAAACAATGCTTTTGTTGGGTTTTGGGTTTTGCAATTCCCAAAGCTCTTACATCATTCATTACTACGTCGTTACTGGTCACACCTGGTTACCGCAGTTTTTATCAGCCGCGTTGTGTGATGCATCATGGAAATTGGCAAACGGCTGGGGAAGTGTTAAATAAATACAGACAAATACTGCTAATGGCCGTATTTCGAAGTCTGTGGAATTGGATATTCCACTTGCTCCCTTCCCAAAATAAGTGGGGGCCGAGCAGAGGTGTTCCCATGGCAGCTCACCTGGAGGCGAGCGCGGGGGGGACCGCACTGTCCCCAGCACCCTCGGGAGGTGCCCGGAGGGTGCTGGCTGGGCTTTTCTGGAGCGTGATGAATGGAAATGTGTCTTGCCTGGAGATCGGCAACGCTGCAGGAGCTCAGGGCTGGAGGATGCGGTATCCTGCTGTATCAGCTGCATCCGTAAAAAAACCCCACAACCCACAAAACCCACAAAACCAACCCAAAAAGACCCCAAAACAAAACAAACCAGAAAGTATGTTTCAAGTAAACATCTGAGAATCTAAACGCGTGTGGTGTGGTTTAGGGAAGGCCAAGTTTCTATAGGTATTTATACGTGCACATAAATCTCGCAGAAGAAAAGCCTGTGTGCTTACAAATAGAAGATTCCTGTAGTTACATATTTTTATTGTATCCAGCCCAACAGCACTCACTTTTGTCATCACTGCAAAAGGTAGATGCTCTGAAGCTGATGATAATTCATCAGAAGCCAGCGTTAAGCTTAACGATTTACTTTGTTCTGCTTCCTAGGCAATTAAATTTTAAACAAATTCATTTTTCTCAATGTTGACCCTACTATTTGACTGTTAGAAGAAGCATTGCTACAAATAAAACTATACTGAGAACATAATGAAGCTGGTCTAAAATTAATTTCAAATTCAGATGATAAAAGGTCACCTATTAAGCAAGCTAATCCTTGTTTTTGCATGCCTCAATAAAAAGTGTCTATTTCTGCTATGAAATTTCTATCTAACCTAACCTGAAATCTAAGTGTTTTGAAAGAGTGTTTTTGGATTTTTCCACCGTTATTCCAGAGCAGTTGAATGTGTTCAAACGTGAAGTATAATCTAAAGAAGCCAGATTTCTCCACCCTCCACCACCTCCAATGATGCTTGAGCACACCAGGCTCCTCACCAAGTCTTAGGTGTAACTTAATTATTTTCAATAGCAATCGGCACTTAAACCATTGCTCGTGCTGTAGCGCGTGACCTACTGCAAGTCAGGCTGCACGATCTGTCGCGAGGGTAACAATCCACATAGATAAAATGGATGGAGATGCTGGAAGTGGCTTTCAGGTGACAAGGACGGCTGCCAGCCCGGGGCTGTGATGGGACTGCCAGCCCAGGGCCAGCACGAGGTTTTCCCACCCCTTTTCCTCCCTTTTTCTTTGTGGGAACAGACTTGCGTGTACCTCTGGCACAGAGAGCTGTTCTTTACAGCTCTGAAATTTTCCTCTTGTGGTTATCCACGGCTTTCGAGAACTACCTTTCCTTTGAATTTGGATGTGGTTCTTCTCAGGCAAAAATCATCTGTTACAGAATTTAATATGGCAGGGAGTTATTCAGAGACCAGCTTTAGCTGTACGGCAAATCGGCTCGGGCGCACCCCTCCCACAACAGCCCTGATTTCAAAACTCAGCTTTTTTTTTTTTTGCTAGTATTGCTGAAAGTTCACCAAACACAGACCCTGCAGGTAAGGCGTCCGTGCCTTGCTGCTGAGGAGTCATTGCTAAACCAGTGTCTGGAGTTAACTGCCGATAAGTCAGGAGTGAGCCAGGCTGTCCCACAACCACTGCGAGTTTCCTTTGCGTAAGGCGGATGGACGCCTACACCTGCCTTCTTCAGGTAACAGTGATCTCTGGAAATAATCCTGGGAAAAGGTCTTCAAATGGAAAAAACACATTTTATCCTCCCAAAAGGCAGGAGCGCCCGCGGTGCCAGCGAGGCGAGGAGCTAAGGACTGGGGTTTGTGAAGCCCCAGGCAGAGACTTGCTTGCACATCCCAGCTCCTTGCTTTTTGGACTTGGACTCAAGGTAGGATCTGCGCTCGGAAAACTGCAGATTCTTTGATCTGAACTATGGGTTTGTGGATTAAGGCACTTTGTTTTGCTCTCAACGACACCACGGCTGAAGGTAACACCCCAGTTCCCCCGTAAAGCTTTCTGCCATTTTTCATCTTCAGTTTAATATTGGATCAACATGAATTTTTTTATATAAAGAGTGGATGCTGCTCCTAACACTTTTTCATTGTTTTTCATTAACTATGTATGCGAATTCAGGTTGCTTCCAGGTCACTAGGAACCTTACGCTTTCCCTTACATGCTGTTTAGAGAGCCAAGCACATGCACCTCGGGGGTCAGCACGATTCTGCTATTTACACTTCTGTACAACACAGCAATAGAAAAAACCCTCCAACAACTTTATTAGCATTAATATGAAATACTATGTCTAACATAATTATTTCTTTTTTTTTTTTATTCCGAAAACAAGCTTGATACTTTTCCCTTGAAGCTTCAAATCAATAACCTAAAGTAATTGCTTCTCATGAAGGGGTTTCTGGACTGATGCTGATATTTCAAAGCGTGACTCTTGCTAAATAAAATAATGCTACAGTTATAGCAAAAACAATTACAAGCAGAGTGTAAGCTTCTGTGACTTCCTTTTTAAGGTAGAAGACTAGGGATTGGGGCTTGTATGTTCTGTTTCAGATGATATAAATTATTTTCATAACAATGGAAAAGTTTCATTTCTCTTTTTTACTTGAATTTAACTCTTCATTAAAGATACATAGTAATGTTTGCCTTGCCTGTCAGCTGAAACATTCGCTTAATGGTTACAAATTGCTTTGAAAATTCAGCATTAAAAGCTTTGATCATGCAAATTTGTAATTACTGGTTGCTTCTGAAGTGTGTAGCAGTGAGTACTGCTAGTCGTGAGTCTTCAGGAGTTTCTCCCTCCTTGCTTGTTCAGCCATGAGTGAATTCAAAAATCTTATGTTTTATATACTATATATATAGTTAACAAGATTTGTATATATATTTTATATATATATCTATATAAAAAAATGATTTTCTCCTTTTAGTCTTGGGCTGATGCGAAAGACTGACAGAGTAACGAAAGCGCATAGAAAAATGAATTCTGGCGGAGGCTGGGGCTGGCTGTTGCTTTCCCTCCCTCACCTTTGCAGCACGGGGAGCGGGAGCACAGAGCTGTCACTTGGAGTCACACCGACACCGCCCCTGATCCTGTCGGATTCGGGTCCCCGAGGACCGTGGTGCAGCCTGCGGCGAGAGCCGCAGCTGCAGAGGCGATCTATTAACATTTCTGTTAACGTTTCCTGGGTTATTTTGCTGCGATGGGTCTTGCAGGTTGGTCAGCCGCTGAGCAGTGAGACCTGGCGTGGTGGTTTCACCCCAGCCGGCGACTCAGCACCACGCAGCCGCTCGCTCGCTCCTCTCCCCTCCCAGTGGGATGGGGGGAGAATCGAAAAAAAGCAAAACTTGTGGGTTGAGATAAGAACGGTTTAATAACTGAAGTAAAATATAATACTAACAATAATAATAATAGTAAAATATAGTAATAATAATAATAATTGTAATGAAAAGGAATATAACAAAAAAGAAAGGGGAGAAAAAAAGAAATAAAACCCAAGAAAAGACAAGTGATGCACAATGCAGTTGCTCACCACCCTCTGACTGATGCCCCAGCAGCGATCCACCCCTCCTGGCCAACTCCCCCCAGTTTATATACTGGGCATGACGTTCCATGGTATGGAATACCCCTTTGGCTAGTTGGGGTCAGCTGCCCTGGCCATGCTCCCTCCCAGCTTCTTGCACACCCGCTTGCTGGCAGAGCATGGGAAACTGAAAAGTCCTTAGCTCAGGACAAACGCTACTTAGCAAGAGCTAAAACATCAGCGTGTTGCCAACATTCTTCTCACACTAAATCCAAAACACAGCACTGTACCAGCGACTAAGAAGAAAATTAACTGCATCCCAGCTGAAACTGGGACACCTGGCTGTGCTGATGCGACTGTGCAGCACCAGCTCTTTCCCCAGCCCCATTGCACGGTGCTGTCCCATACTGGGCTGTGCAAGGGAAAGGATGGAGGGAGGGAGGTTTACAGCTCCTCTGCTCCCCCCCGTAACCTACCCCCTGTGATGGGAGCACCCTCTGCTAACGTCAGGCCTTGGCCACCAGCGTGCCGGCTGGTTTTAGGATTTTTGGCTTTCTCTTGTTGTAAAGTACCAGCTTTACATGGAGACTTGGAGGATATTTTAGGTGGGAAATCCTTATTCCTAAATGCAGACTTCAACACAGCTTGCTCAGAGCGGATCCTTGAGTAGCTCCCCAAATATTTATCTGTAATCAAATACCTTATCATTAGCTAGTACCCAGTGCCGCTTGCCTGGGCGATGCACTTAGGGTGGTCACCAGGGGTACCAGCATGCACTGACCCCGTGTATGAGTAATTTTCAGAAGGAACAAGGGGACGAAGCACCTCTCTCTGCTTGCAGCGACCAAGAACAAATTCCGCGTGCCAGCTGCTTCTTGATTCATGCGCTGCGTTTTGGTACTTCATTGAATTCCACTTTAATGACAGTTTCATCAAAGTATTTTTCAGTTAAAGGGAAGCATGTAATTAAAACACAGAAAATATTTTTTGTATTCTAGACACACATTTTTCTGATTTCTTTTTTTTTGTTTGCATTTTTAATGGACCTTGTTTTAGTTAATTATTTATGTTGAGTGCCATGTATTCTTAGGTTAGGAAATTAATCTTCACATTTTGATGTCAAAATTCATTATTTCCAAGTGATATCAACATGGCCATATCCAGAATTTGACCTTGCCGATTAACTAAAGTTTGAGAAATATTTTTTTGTTTGCTTTTGGGAGTTTTTGTTCACCTTTCCAACACCTAGGATTTATGTGTCTAGTGAAGTTCATTAAGCTACCCAGTATATGGAAATGAACAGAAATATCTTAGATTTTAAATATTGGAGTGGTAATGAAGCAGAACCCCTTGTTTTCAGTGAGTGAAGCTACTCATAAATGCTGAGATCTATGTTGTCTAAAGTCTCAGTTCAATAACTTTTCTCATTTGTCACTACAACATGAAACAGGTGAGTTTTGTCTGTACGCCTGAAACAAGAGCTTCCCCTTTAGTGGAGCTTATACTTCAGTTTTTATACAGCATGTCTAGACCCTATTTTCTAGACTGTCTCTTCTAAAGTACTTTTGTACGCTGGATAAAAGGTCCCTAAGATCCAAGAGGAGGGAGTTGAACCTATTGTCTTTTTGCTGAGATGCGGGTTTGTAGTTGGCAGTAAGGGATCATTTAAATCTGCTGCTGGCACTGATAGGGAGTGGATGCCCATGGAAACAGGGTAGATGATACAGTCCTAGGACTTTTTTCCAGCACAGAAAATTTCCCTTGCTCAAAGAGCTTGTGATCGAGTTGCTCAGGTTGGTGTCACTGAAAAATAGTTACCATTGAATGTAGTTTTCTGGATACAGGGAGCGTTTCTCCAGAGGTCTGATGAGGAGTTTCGTTGTCACCAGCCGGGATGAGTGACATCCCTGTAGGTACTTAGCTATGGTCTTGGGTCCTCCAGACTAAACTTAAGGTGTGTTCTTAATCTCCCGTCCAGAACAGAGCCCAGGCGTTGCTCCTCACCGTTCCCGAGATCCTTTCCTGAGAGCTGAGACCTGGTGTTGCCGTTGCCTCCCCCCGGGCAGGTTCCTCTGGTTTTTGCCCTTTTCTTGGTGATGTTCCCTTTATACCTCAATGGCAAGGCGACAACTGAAGCAAACAGGCTTGGGCTTCGTAGAGGGATTTTAGGACAAGTACTCCTTAGGTGACATAAAGAAATGCAGATATAAGGAGAATGTAAACCCTTCCTTTGCTATTTCTTGCCTCAGATTTTTAGCATGCTTGAACATTCGTTGCTGTTCGGTTGGAGTTTCCATGGCAGGAGGTCTCACCTCCCTGCCTCACACGCTTTTCAGCAGGTAATACAAGATGAGGCAAAGGAACAAATATCAGAAAGTTTCAAAGCAGATAGTTTTTTTTGACTCTTAATTTATTTTCTTTATAGATGGATGAAGATCTAATTTGTAAATAGATGTGTCACTTCTGCCAGCTGAAAAAACAGTACCAAAAAAATCCCCCCCTCTCACACAGGCTTTGTGCTGCAGAGCTGTTCATGCTCACATAATTAATACTATGACACATTTTATTTTCTTTTAAACTCTGCCTAAATAGTCAGGAATCAGGATTCATTTTTCTGGGTAGCCTGTGAAGCACAGTGCGATATGTTAATGGTCTGACCCCCGGGTAATTTAATTATCTGTCAAGTCCATTCCTCTGTACAGCTAATTGACCATCTCAGCGGTCTGCATGCAGGCAGCTTTGGCAGAAATATCTCCATGCCACTACCTGAGATCCTTTTCATTATGCCCTCTGTATTCTGGGTCTCTAATCCATCCTGGGAGCCCAAATCCGTCTGACAAGAACCGGGACCGCAGGGAAAGGCGAGGTGGGGCGAACGCCTGTAAATTCAAACGCTGCTCTGGAGCCACGATGTGCTTTCACCTCTAGAGAGGCTGCGGGCCGTAAATCAGGAGACTGCCCTATTTTAAAAGGTGTAAGGGACAAACTGCTCCCCGTGTCATTGGTAAAATACCACCCTGCCTTCCATGAACAACCATTACTGGGGCTCGTAGCAGCCAGAGCAGAGTGAAGCGAGCTAAATGGTGGGTCTTTAATTTGGATGGCTCTCTGAACCGTGAAAACTGCTTCGTTTGGTTACACGCTTGTAGTCTTCGTCAGCTGAAATTATGTACCTTACTGTCTTTTAAAAACCTTATTCAGTCAGTAAACGTTAAGCTTGCAACACTCCAGCCTTGTATCATCACCAGTTGCACAGTGTTACTGTTAATCTTGAAAAACATAGTTTGACTCCTTTAATCTATGCAAGAAAGCTGCTTCAGCATCAAATGCCTTCACAAGGCATTAAAGTATATCACCCCTAACACATTAACACCACAGAGATATTTGCATTACATAAGCAATTGCATTCATTAGTCCCTTAACAGAGATGATGTACCCTGTCTTATACTAAATATCGTATATTAGCACACACGTGTACATGATATATGTGATTAAGTATTTATTTCACTGATATCCAGGTCTGTTGCAGACACTAACACAACTCTGAGCTGGGCTAGCTGCTTCCTGCCTCAAAAGAGAAAGAAAGAGGGTAAGAATGGTTATATACTGTGCTTATTCTCCACTAATAGACCTTTTCTTTTGGTAAAAAATAGTTTATAGTAAAATGTTTCAGTGTTGACACCCTGTCTCCAGAAACAGGTGTATACTGCGTTTGATATATCCATGCTGCATGTGTAATCACCGCATGGCATTTATATATGCATGTGTGTCTATTGTTTCTAGACTATCATTAGTAGGCTGTTGAATATTAAAACTGCATTTGCCCTTTTCGATTTTCACATTTTAAAACATCATTATGTAAATATCTGACAATGCAACAACAATCATATTTCTGAAAGGTGCAGCTGGAACCTTCCAAGATGGATAATGTCTGTAGGATAAGTCTGCACGATTATCTTTGTGCTCTGAATATAGAGTCATTAAAGTCATTTAAGAAATTAGAGCTGGAATGAATATTCTTCATAACTGTATCCCCCTGTTAGAGAAATTTACGTTGATCCTCATTTTAATTTGGCAGTACATCATCAAGTGTTATCCATCCGCCCTGCCATTTCTCAACTTCAGGATTGTTTTCATTTCCTTGATTTAAATTGGAATTGCTTTGACCTGTATTTCCCAAGTAGGATATTACAGAAAGTCTTGTATACCTCTTGCTCAGAGGTCTGGGTTTTGCTGCAGTAATTTAAACTTGTCATGTTCTATGCCATGTTCTTTTCCTGGAGATATCCCATTAAATTAATGTAGCTCAGGGTGCGTTCAGTGTGATTCCTTTCATGGTCTGTGGAAAAGCAGTGAGCCTGGCACTCCGGGAAGCTTTCTCCATAGATGCTTTTCTTGAATCTGTTGGTGAGAATCAGATTTAATGCATATATTCTTCAGTTCATTAATAAACCTATGTAATGATTCAATTCAGCATTAAAGCCACTTGAATGACTTTTTATTAGCTGTTGTAGCATATTCAAGGTTTCCTCTTACAACTTTGGCATTTTGGTTTTTTTTTTCCTTAACCACCTTGAGACAATTTTAGTATGCATGTTCTATCAGGTCAAGTGTATTATGAAGTTCAAAAGTAGCTGACAATCAACAAAAATGCTCTCTTTACACCCCTCTTCTCATTCTCCTCTTTAGCTATGCAGTCCTCAAGCTTTATTTTGAAGTTTTCTGTCCATTTTGGTTTAGGACTGATCTGCTGTTAAAGAATATAATTGCTGACCATGTCCTGATCAGAGTAGCATGATGGTTTAAGAATGCTGCGTTGGTTTAAGAAATGTGAAAATGCTTAATAATTCTACTGGTGGAAAATTAGAATAGCTAACATTATAGCTCTGCATTTTGAATGACCTAGATTTTTTTCCCACTTCAAAAAAATTTATTCCAGCAGAGAGTTTTGAAAAAAATTGATGCATAAAGACATTGGAAATGAAGATGAGGTTTGTTGTTTTGATATGAATTTCTCCATGCATTTTTTTAGGGGAAAAAAGTATTATTAGTCTAAATAAAACCAATTGTTGTGTAAAACTAACATTTCACTTGGTACTTGGATGCTTCTTTTGAAATCTCGCGTTACTGACTATTTTTTCCATTTCGTTTCTTTTTGAGATTAGGTTTTCAGTCATTAAAGGAGGATGTGGTTTTGCATTGACCGTATCTAGGGATGGGTTGTACGCGGCCAGTGCAGGGAAGGGACCCCAGGGAGTCTCTCATCCAACCTCCTGCCCAAAGCACGGCCAGCTCTGCCGTCAGACCTCCGGGTGGGTTGGCAAAGCCTCTGAGCAGCCTCTCCCGCTGCCCCACTGCCCTTCTGCTAGTGACAAATTTAGCAGATAAAATATAATACACGGATCAAACGGACCTTTAGTCTTTATTTCGTTATGTAACTGGAATAATATTGTGCACTACATTAAACAGAGCCCTTGTTTGCTTCCTAATGCTTTGAGGAAAATTTACGAGTGATGAAAATGTGTTCAGAAAGATACATTTATATTTTATTCTCTTGATTTTTGTCACAGTTTCAAATTCCTGTATTAAAAAATCTGTTTATTTAAAAGTGTATTATGTAACCTCAGGGATGAAAGCTGAGTTTGCGGGATGCTGTAATTAAGCCTGCATTGTAAATAACTGCACAGAGAGGTTGTGGAAACACCAGAATGCTGGATGCTTTTGGACGTGAATAACCCCTTAATTCATCAAAAATACAGAAAGATATTCCACAGGAGGTATAAATTTTATGTGTTCTTGATATGACTTCATTAAAAAAGATACAAAAAAATTGAATCATTAAGTTTTTAGCGGCAGTCCTGAGAGACCCTTTTACCAAAGAAATTCTTTCATGAGAGATTAGTGGTTCTGATTGAGATGGTTTATATCCAGCACATGACAGTTTAAGAGCCTTTTTTAGTTAGAAAAGCTTTTAGGATGTTAGAAAATGGTGGGACTTCAATAACGTTGAGCCAAATTGCTCTTCCTTCAAATGAACATCTATATTGTCTATTACTGCTACAGAGACTTGCCAACATAATGTTTCTCTTTACTGTCTTTATGGGGTCTGTTTTTTCTCTCTTTATTTATAAAAAGTTCTTGGCAGGATAGTTTTAAAGGTCACTGCAGTACCACATTAGTTATTGCTAAATCAAATCTTAGTTTTGTTATTGGTTAGGCAGTGTCTTTTTTATTGTTCTACCACTTGCTGTATTTTTAGGAGATTAGTTATATGAAACAGAGATGTGTTGAACTCCTTATTCACAGACTCTCACATAATGACATATATTTTCTGGAGGGAAAGTAATATGCTCTGATTACCATCTTGTGCCTGGGTTAGGGGAAGGGGAGAGAAATCAGCTAAAAACGCTAGGCAAAATTCCAAGCTTATTTCAAATTCTCTTTAATGCTCAAAGCCTTTTAGAAATCTTTGGAAACTTCTGATGAAAATCCATTTCGTCATTAAATCTATGCCTGTATTACAAATGAAGAGCTTTTCACCCTCCTTAAGTAAATGGCTTACTTAAGACCTTCTTTATAAAATGTAGTTCTGTGCTTCTGCCTAGTATACTCCCGCAAAGATGCAGTAAGTATCTCAAGCAGGATAATATAAGCTCATGTCCCTTTCCAGCGACATAGGAATTCACCTAGTGAATATAACATTATCTGCAGCTGTGTATTTTGGATTATTTCTTGGCTTTACCCGTGGCTGCCCGAGTGATTTGGGTAACTCTGCCTGTGTCTTCCAGCATTCGTCAATAGATTTTGTTCCTAACGTGCTCTTACATCCATGCATTTAAAAGAGAATGTATTCTAAATATTAATTATCCTAGAGTTTTATGCTACTTTCCAGTATGTGGTACCAGAGTGCTTCTCCAAAAACCAGCTCATTAGGAGCTGGCTGGGAGCCAGAGGGGAGAAGTGAGCGCACGGTGGTATGAACACTGACAGCAGCAGTTGCATCCTCCGTCATATTCAGCCTCTCTGTTGTTTTCGCATTTGGCTTCAGATCAGATAAAATACAAGTACTTTTTGACATAAAATGCAGTGCAAAACTCATGGCCAAAAAATTCTGTGGAGGCTTAAAGAGTTAGAGTAATGAAGGACGTGTTTACCTGTGGTTATTGAGCACGATAGCCTCAACTCAGGATTGCTGGGACCTATGGTGTTTCTAACAGCCAAGGACCCCTCTGCATGGGTTTCGTTTCTTCTTTCCCTAAGTATCTGCTGCTGTGCTACCGGCCACCCCTGAGGAAAGGTTGCTGGGACTGATGGGCCTTGGCTGCGTGAGGATATCACCAGGGTAATCTGATGAGACTGCCTGGGCTGGTCTGAAGTGATCCTCAGGATCTGAGGAGAAGTTCAATACCATGTCCTCTGAGCACACACAGATATAGATATAGATATAGATATATATTTTAATCTCCTCCAGAAAGCATCTCAAGCATGTAAAGTAACAGAAGTTCTAAGCGATATATGTGCAACACGTACTTGTATCATACAACTTTGCCGTCTTGGAAATCTTTACCTTTATTACAGAAGGAGTTTAAGAGAAAGTTTAGTAGAGCTTGAGACTGTGCTCCTGGCCACAGCAACACACGCTTCCCTGACTATCCACCAGCAGTCAGCCAGGGGTAGATGAGAGGCAGTCAAATAACACTTCTTGTCTGTTAGCAGCTGCCTGACAGACTAAATGTGTTACGGGAAAACGGCTGGTCCGTCTGAGTGTGCGGTCAGGTTGGCTAGTCAAAGCCAACACTGACACTGCATGCCCAGTCTCAGCTTAAATAATCCATTTCTTTACTCATGTCAGATGTTGTGCTGCTTGTCCTCCTTAGCACTGAGCACCAGGGTACGTTCAGATACCTGCTGTGTGCATGCAAGGTGTGTTGGAATGCTGCTGTGTACTCACTAAGTGACCGTGCAGGCATGGCCTTTCCTATTAACCCACCTTCTAGAAATCTGCATGCATTTAAGGCTCAGCAGATTTTGACTGTGAACTTTTGTAGGCAATTTGAGGGACTTTTACTAATGTAAATGTGTACTGTAGCAGTCCTGCCTTGCTCTCAGATTGCTTCCTTGACGCAAAAAAACCTTTTATTTTGATTTATACTATCACTTTAATTGGGAAAGGGATACAAGACCAAAAAAACAAAGCAGAAAAAAAGAGTATGTTCTGTGGAAGACCAAATCCCTTCTGACTGAACGCGTGCTAAGACAATCAGGTAAGCAAAATGATTTCAACATCCCATTCCCAATGTAAGAAGCATTTGGTCAGATTTGCCCTGATTTTCCTGAGCCGGGGAAACCCCAGGAGAGCGTGGAGACCCGCTGGGACCCGGCAGCTCTTGCAAGGGAGAGCGGCTGAGGAGGCGTGGGTAGGGCCAGCAGTAGCGGCGGCCACCCAGGGCAGCCCTCGGGAGCGCGGCGAACAGAGCGTGGCACGGCCGTTTGCACGGGAGGGCACCTCTTCCAAGGAGGGACGTTCCGCTGGCCGAGTGGAGAGGCTTGAAGTCCACACAAGCCAGCAGCCAGGCACCGTTCTGTGCCCATCTGCCCAGGCCAAGGGCACTCATCCTCCCTGACCCTGGAGGCAGAAGGGTGGGCGCTCCTCTGAGAGCGGCCGATGCCTCCACCCAGACGGAGCTGCTGAAGGGGGAGGCTGCAGCGCAGACCTCAGGCCGCAGGCAGTGCCTAGACCTTTCTCCTGGGGCAGGGACGGGCGGCAGACCTGCCTGCAAAAGGTGTGCCCGGGTGGAGGACCTCCTCCTGATCTGCAGGAGGCGGTGAGGAGGCTGCGTAGCATCAGGGAGGCTGAGAAGCAGTTTGATAGCTGGTTCCAAGCGCAGTCTGCAGCAGACCCACGGCCAAATGGCCAAAAACTCCCTCACCGGCACACGCGGAGGGGAGGGGGGCCAATAATGCAGAAGAATGGAAGCTTGCAACGGCAAGGACCTGCAGGAGGAAGGGACTTCCCCCGAAGCCTGGGGTGCCCTTGCAGAACCGCTTCACTGCTCTGCAGACTGAAGAGGAAAGACCCGTCACATCAGGAGAGGTGCTGGAGCTGCGTGAGGCAGCCCGATCTGCTCCACGTGTAACAACCAGCGCAACTAAGAAAAGGCGACGGGTGATAGCAGTAGGCGACTCTCTTCTGTGAGGTACAGAGGCACCCATCTGCCGAGCTGATGCACTCCCTAGAGAGGTGTGCTGCTTACGGGGGGCTCGTATCAAGGATGTCACCCAGAGACTACCAAGCCTCGCACAGCCCGCTGACTATTATCCGCTGCTGTTGTTTCACGTGGGCACCAGGGATACAGCCGGCAGCAGTCTGAGGAGTATCAAGAAGGACTACAGAGCCCTGGGAGCGGTGGTAAGGGACTCTGGAGCGCAGGTAGTTTTTTCGTCAATCCTCCCAGTCAAAGGGAAGGGGTTTGAAAGGGCCAGTTGAATCTGGCAAATCAACAAATGGTTACGGGACTGGTGCCACAGCCAGGGGTTCAGCTGCTTAGACCATGGGACTCGCTTTGAGAAAGCTGGTCTACTGGGGGCTGATGGGGTCCATCTGTCAGAGAAGGGGAAGAGCATCTTCGGTCATAGGCTTGCCAAGCTGGTGAAGAGGGCTTTAAACTAAAGTTGCCAGGGGAGGGCAACCTCAGTCAATCCCACTCCTACCAGTTTGATGCCAGTGCCAGGGGGGTTGGAACTAGATGATCTTTAAGGTCCCTTCTGACCCAAACCATTCTATGATTCCATGACTGTATAGCAATGCATTACTAATAGGACTTAATATAAGCCTTTTAAATCCAGAGCATATTGTTAGAAAAACAGATTTCAAGCACTGCATTTGTAGGCAAAATTCCCCTTGATGTAAAGTAGTCAAAGGAGATAATTTGGTGCCATTTGGTTCTGTAGTCAGTATTTCACTTGATTACAAAGGTTTGTCCAAAATCCATCAAGTTCAATGAGCTCCTCACTATGAATCTAGAATTATATTGTCCAAGGAGTTTTGTTAAAGACCACATAGTGATTGATGCAATTCAGCTCATTTCAAAAAAGCAACTTTAAGAATGAGATGAAAAACTGCAAAACTCTTAACATCTTCACAGATGTTTTGTAAAAAGTCTTAATACACTAGACAGAAATACGCTTGCCCATTCGCAACAGTTTGCACATCGTTTGCTGTGTTTAAAGTCTGCCACATTAAGAAAGATGTGCTTATTAAGACTCACCATGTGCCTGCGCTATCTTTGTATTTATATATATAACAAGTCGTGCGTTTTAGTTCGTATCTAATTGTGACACCAACTGATAGAGAGATATTTGAAGCAAATTTTTATGTTGTGTGCAACAAAGAATAAACAACTTGGAACATAATTTGATCAAATTTTGAGGATTGATCAAATCAAGAAAATCCTGTAGATCTTAACAGTTGATACTATACAACAGGCTGTGATGGTGTGTACTTCAGAGGAGCAAGCAATCACGGCCATTATGGTTTTCTGTAGTAGTAGAAGTTCACAGAAATAAGAATATATGAAAAGGAAATGCCAAAACTTTCTAATTCTGGTCTTTGCAGTAAAGGCCACAGTTTCTGAAGGGCATTAGGTTATGGCCACAGGCGGGACAGGAGGTCTTGCTCAGCCAAGGGGCACAGCCGGCGAGGCTTTGCTGCCGGAGCTCGGTGCCGTTCGCTGTGACAAGTCAGCGCTTGGCCCTGTGCGGTTGTAACCTCCACCAAAACCAAGAAACTCCATGAGGAAAGAGGAGTTTCTTTTGTGTTTCCTTGTGACACACCTAAAATTGTCCTTTATTTTAAAAGATATGGGTCTGTATGTAAGTCTTTGTAAAGTTTTAAAAAAACCAAATAAACTTTGAAAGCTCAGAACGTCACTTATAACCGACCCTGGACTGTTGCTGCCTGTTTCCTCTTGCATTGAGCAGAACAGGTACAAACAAAGGAAAAACAGAGACAGGAAAGCACAGCTTTGTCTGTTTTTCTGGGCTTCTCTACGCCATTTTACCTGCGCACTAGACACCAAGAAATTATAGGCATGATACCTCTTCTTAGGTATTTTGGCTCCGTGGGTTTATTTTCTCTTTTTCTTTTTTTCCCCAGTATATAACTGCGAAAGCCAAAACATGACCTAGCCGGTAGCTTTTATGAGGACTGCCAGCTTGAGTTCCTGCATGCAAAGGAATGTTTGGCCTTCAGAAGACCTGCTGTGTTTTGTTGTCCCTTTTGGGACGGAGGGCGTGTGCAAGAGAGGATTTATTCTTGCTCGTAGTCTCGGGTTGAGAGGGATCTTGAGCGAAGGCTCCCCGCGGAGCTGGGCGCTGGGCTAGAGCTCTGCAGGGTGGGTGACTGACAGCCGGTGCCTCCAGCACCACGTCACCGGCATCGCCTCTGCCGATGAGCTGCCCTGCAATGCCACATCTCCCCTCGGTCGGTGGAGGGGCAATAAAGCTGCAAGGACTAGAAAATCAAATGGATATCTACTGGAATTAGTTATTTCAGCCATTATCTTCTAATATAAAGTGAGATAAAATAACTGAAAGGCATCAGGCTCCTTGACCCTCAAGTCTTCTCCTTTTCTCGCATCTCCACAACCTACTGAGATCCCACGGCCGAATTCCCGTATCTGCACATGCAGAAGCGTTTTCTGTTCTGTACATTATTCATCAAAATGAAAATGAGATTATCCCTGACATTTCGCGAGTGCCAGGATCAGGGCAGTGCGTGGCTGTTGGCTTCGTGAACTCAAAGGTTAGCTCCGATTTCCTGACAGTCAAGAGGAGCTGAATTTTCTGCTAGGCACAAAGAGCAGATGTCTGTTACCGGAGATGTGTTTTTCTTGGAGAATTTTTTTTCCCCCACTTGCACATTATATATTTGAATGAGCATGAAGCAAATGCTTTTTATTCCCGTCTTGTTCAAAAGACTGATCTGGCTAGTTTTTTAGAGCAGTGCAGGGTTTTATTAGACTGTTCAGGGTGAATTTTCTTGATTATATCACAATGCCAAAAGTGAAAAGAAAGATGTGCCTAAAGATAATGAACACTGAGACAACATAAATATGAACTTCTGTAAGTAGTTTGCTTACAGCCATTATATTAAAGTGTTATAATGTATCTGAGAGGAGTTTAGCCTAGTGGTCAAGGCTGGATAAAATGTTTGTGACAGGATTTGATGAAAAGTTTTATTTTCAAAGTCACGACCTTTTTTTGAATGAATAAGAATAGCAACCAACAGCACTAGCAGAATAACTCAACTAGCTAACAGTTATAGGCTACAGCACACGCAGCTAAAACTCTAGAGGGAGAGCAAATCTCACTTTCTGAGCCAAGCAGCCCATCTTGTTTAGCAATATATTATTTCTTCGGGATTGGTATGCGTGGTGGGTTTGGCGTTTTAATTTTTTGAACTTGAAGTTTACTAGTGCCTTAAGACTTGAATTTAGAGATATTGGTAGAAAACAACCAACTTACTTGCTGCCATGCTATAGATGTGTATGACTATATAGCTTAACCCCTCATATTAAAAGTTCCTCTTTAAAAGTGAAGAGTTGGAGTCTCAGGGGAATAAATCAATGTGTAACAAGTATCCTAAATGGTCCTTTTCTTAGCCATGGTCAGACAGTTGCAAATCTGTCTGGTTTTGTATGTTAGCTTAGTAAGTGTGCAGTACTTGCTCTGGAGGGGCTATTCTATGGTGATTTGTTTGGAAATGGTGGTTTGGGAAAGTAGAAAGCATCATGTGAATTTTGGCAGGCAATCTTTGTCATTTTCGTAGATATTTGAAATGCCCTGGCTTTAAAGATGTGTCATGCTATGTGATGCATAAAACAAATACAAAAATGAAAGGGATGCCTTTCACCAGTTTTAACTATTCTGGATCTGAGAACAGTGAGACCGAGATGTGAGGAAGATGTTATTTAGTAAAATTAAATTCAAGTGAGAAAATTCACACTGACATGAAAAAATGGTGGAGTATTTAATTTCTCACTTATTTAAAAAAAAATCATGCACTGATAGCGAAGTGCATTAAACATAACAGAACCTAAACTATTTAAAGCTGTTCTATATGAAGTAATGGAACTTGTATAATGCATTAGTTGAATTAAATCAGACTTACTGCAGTCCCTTGTGGGCACAGGTAGGAGAAGTGCCTTACATACTATTGTGTCTGAGCTCTCCAAGAAGAGTGCGCTATACCCTGCAAACCACTTTGTCTTTGGTCTTTTCTCCTGAGGAATTAAGCAATGTATGTAGATGGCAAGTCGTCTGGGATAGAGGAGGAGCCTTCCTTATAGTTATATGTAAAAGGAGTGTTGGAGAGCCATAGCACTGCATCAAATGTATTATAGGTACAAGAATTAATCAACAATGTAAAGTGAATTAACAATTGATTGTTAGTTCCTGTGCTTCCCCTAACACAGCCTGATTTTTCTGTGTTGTTTGGTATGCTAGCTTTGCACCCTCGTACTCCTAATCACGCGTGATTCAGGGTTTCTCGTCACACCGACTGACGACCTCTGCTACAGGACAGGGGGAGGAAGGTGTTTTAAATCCTTCACTCTCTGGTCTCACGGCACAGTTGGGCATTTGAGCACGGTAATTGTTGCCGCTGTAAGTGGGACTATGGCCTTCCCCAGCTATATTACAACTTCCCCTCTTTTTATTACTTTCTGTGGTTATTGCACAGTGGTATGCTCCTTCCCTCAGTAAACACAGCATGTAATACATGTAATACATCGGGAGCAAAGCTTTGCGAGTAGAAAGTCTCTGATGTTGCACTCTGATCTGCCTGAGAGTATTACCAGCCCAAATACCACCTAGTAAAATTGTGCTTCCCTTCACTCTCTCGTGTTCCCTCCCGGAGCCGGTGGGAGTGCTGCCGTGTCTGTTTTGCACTGCGGTGGGCTGCCAGTGCTCGGTTCTGAGCAGAGGAGCGGGCGCATCAGCTGAGCAGCGCTAAAACGTCGTCCGCTGACGCAATCTGAGCTCTCGCAATTTTTACAGTCTTCATTTGACTCTGAATTCCGGTAAACAGAGCTGGAGGCACACTCAGTAACGTATAAAAGCAGGGTCCTTCTCAAGGAACGAATGTTGGTCTTGCTGGCAGTAAGGAATTTTGATTCCAATCAATAGCAACGAATGAAGCACTTGTGACAGACAGACAGATGTTCAGGCCAGAGGAGAAGGGATGAGTCCATCGGTGCGTTCCTCAGCAGTGTCACAGGTCCTGTGAAATGGGAGGAGACCTTTTGTGGTGGCTTTGCTGGCTTTGGGGAAGGCCCTCAGTAGAATAGACCGTCTCTCAAAATGTTCTCCACTGATGTATCTCAACCTGCGATTGTCACAGACCTCAGGAGGGTACTGCAAAAAATGCCTGTGAAATAGAGAACTGAAAAAATTATTTTGGTTCAACTCTGTAACAACTTTTTAGTATGTCTCAGCTCCTGCATTTGCAAATGAGTTTGGCTTTGGAATAACAAAATCTAAGCACATATTGTAAAAAAGGCAGGGAAAAGAAGTTTGATATTTAAGATTTTTTGCATTTATGCCTTGATCCAATTCTGTAACTTTTACGATGCAGTATTCTTGTAAAAGCATTCTGTTCAATGATACGTTGCGCCTATGGAAACAATATTGCTTTTAACTTCAATCGTATATTCAACATGTCAAAAAGGGAGCATCTATATTCATAACCTACAGAACTGAGTCTTAAATTTTATTGCTTGCTTTTCAATAGGCCCATTTAACTGTGTGAATTCCTTTTCTCTTTCTACTTTCCTAGAAATTCCTGCAAGTTTAGCAGTGTCATCACTTGGTGCGGTCATATTTAACTCAAACTAATTTGTAAGTTAACCTAGCTGACAGAAGTACATCAGGTTACCAGTGGTTTGTATCAGTTATTTTATTCAACTGGAGATGCTGATGATCTAGATAGATAGGTTTTGATAATGCAGGAAACAAACTACTTACCTTGTTTTAATGTTTAAAAAAAAAAAAAAAAGAAAAAGAGCTCTGATGATAACCTTTCTGTGATTAAATTTGATTAGAGAGTCAATGGTCAATGCACTAAGTGCAAGTGTGTGTACTCGAGTGTAGATTCAGTGGGAGGGAGGGAAGGTTGAGAGGCAGCAGCGATGACTGAACAGCTTCACAACCCCCCTGCTCTCATTACACCGTCATTTTCTGACCGTGTATATCAAACATGGTTTAAACTATTAAGCATATACGTGTTAAACCTTTATACTGCAAACGCATAAGAAGGTTGGACTGAGGCTGAAGCAATTCCTGATTTTCAGGGCTTGACTTTGCCACATTTGTAATGTCATTTTGGAGTAACTTCTATTTTGAGGATAGACAATATAAATACACCTACACAATGTCGTTGATGGTTAAATTCTGCATTCTGTTGTACACACTATGTCATATAATACAATATAGCTGACCTGAAATTTGGAGGAAAAGGGTTTTTTTTATTTTCTATTGGTGAATCAGAAGAAAATGAACAGAGTTAAAGAACAGACTAGTCCTCCAAAATACTTACAAATATTTCATCTCTTCGCGTAAAAAATGGGTAAATACTAATTTTTCATGCCAGCAATTCTAAACGATATATCTGCTTGCATGTGGGTTAAGTCTGTAGGTTCACATGCTGCTGTTCTTATTTTAAACTATGTTATGGGAACAAAGTACTAGGGAACAGTTGGTCCCATGAAAAATTCAGTATACTTATTTAACCTCTTCCACAGATCCGTTGAATTCATCAGGTTACAGAAGCCACAACCCAAAACTGTATTTCTCAAACAATTTTTGATTCATAAAGTTCTTAATTGCATAGTTATTTTATGCTAATGTTCATGGCATTGGTGTAATTGAAGCAGTAATAGGTTTCTCTTCATTTTGTGCCAAAACAAAAATGAAACACTGAACCTCTGTGGGTGCAGATTATTGCAAGCACAGACGGATGGTGTAGAAATTGTTGGAAGATGAGATTTATTGGAGATATGTAGAAAAGTGATAGTTCGCAAAAGATGGATCCAGCTGGACTACTGGATTTATGCAAGTTTCTAGTCTAGCCTCACTGTGTGCTTTCTTGCAGCTTTTTAATTTGACTGCAAGACTGTAAAACCTAACTATTCCTGTAAGAATTTTACAAAATGAAATTACTTTCTGGTCTATTTTATAAAAATTAGTGGGACTAAAATGTTGATGAGTAATCTTTGAAGAGTTTTGAAAGAAAATTCTCTGTAAACTTCTATAAAACAAATGTTGGTGTTGATTGCTGTGTGAGCTACAGCCTGAATCTGACTTTAGCAACAAAATTGATCTTGAGACAATGTTATACTCATAATATCTGTATAGAGAAGTCATGAGTCCTTTCCTTCACACTTACTTAATTACTTCCCATGTCTGATTATTATGTATTTTTTTTTTTAGTGGTACCCATTTCATGGGTTTTATGCATAGTGTAAAATAACTTTTCATTTATGTAGTAAAAAAAAATCTGCTTCTTTCACTAGAAATTACTGAGTATTCAGCCTTAACATCTTGATTACTGTTGTCACACCCAACAGTTTAATTGAATAGTTTATTTTGTACATGACAGTTTATTGTCTAGTACTGTGGTAGGAGCAGCTTTTTCTTCTGTCATCTTCATTAATATGAGAAAGTACCTTACATTCTCCCCAGATTTTGAACACTTCCATTGATAATTAACAGCCAACATTTTGGTTGCTTAATTGGACATTATTTCTTTTAAAAGCATTAATGCAAGTTTAATGCATTTTAAATTTCACTGGGTGATTTTGTAGCATTTTTCCTTCTCTTTAGTAACTAAAAGAAGTTTGCTCGGTGCTACTAAATGAAAACCAACGCCTGATATTTATCATTTGATACTTGCCTATGCCCATGCAGAGGTAGGGTGAGTCCATGACACTTGAGATCTCCTGTGAAAGGTTGTCCTTGCCTGGAGAGTCCAACTAACAGTTGGTGGAGGGGCTGCATCCCACACTGGCAAACGAGCCTGATGTAGAAGCTGCACACCAGTGAGGACTATAAGAGAAGCGGCTCGTCCTTCATCCCCTGGACTTTTAGGCTCTTGGGCAGGTGGGCCAGGCTTGCCCAACAAGGAGCAGTGGGACATGTGTGATTGTTGGTGTGTGGGACGTGCTCCTGCAGGCTCCCATGTTCCTGCACCCATAACCCACACCGCTTTGTGACATGGCAACATTTCCAACTTGGTTTTGCTTGACGTTCCTTTAAAGAGTTGTAATTTTCTAAGGTGGGAAAATAAAATTTTGTCACCAGCACTCTCCGTGAATTCTAGAGCAGCACAGGGTGGGAAAACGAGTTGCAGGCTGTTTTTAGAACAAAGCGATTTGATCATATCATATAGTGATTATGGTATAACTGATAAAAAATAGATAAGGTATCCTGTGGTGATAATCTAGTCCTGACTCTTTAAGCAAAATGATAAACTTTTAAATAACTAGCACATCCATTGATTAATAAAGAATGTCAACTTCCTAAATTATCTCTCCTTCCTGTGACTTGAACCACATTTCTTCCTTGTGCTCCTTGCTTCGTCCTTCCAGGATTGCTAGTCTCTCTACCTTTTTTCTTTGACTCTTCTATTGATAGCGTTTGAACTGATGAAGCCACAGCCAAAGTTAAAAGACAGGCTTTTGCATCATCAAATAAAATTCCAAAGAGGTTCCCAGAGTAGAAGTCAAGATTCAGGATTATATTGATTAAAACCTGAAATAAATGGTTATTGCAATATGTCCTAATTGCTTTGAATTTTAGGGCAAAAAGCTTTCATTTCCTTGAAATACAGTTATATAGCTGGGTTTATAAAACTCAGGATGTTTAGTAAGGAATAGGAACAACGTTCTTCTGTTTCAGTCTGTCAGGGTAAGGAAAGGTTTCCAAAGCATCTTGTTCTACAGAATTTGTGGGGTGTTGCTCAGGCAGGCGTCTCGGCTGGGCTGCCAGACTTCAGTCAGTTTTCTGTCCTGTGGAACCACATTGTGGGTCAGACCCAAAGTACAATGACATTTTCAGTAATTTCACGCCTTTAAAGATAGGAAAAGCATCAGCAATACCTGGAAAACAGACTTGTATCCTGTTTTGTTCCACTAAGTGCAGATGGAGATTGCTTGGACAGACTGGAAAATAAACTGTCTTGGGGAAAAGGAGGACGCAAAATTCCTGCTTTCCTAATTTCCCTTATTGTTCGTGAAACAGAACAATATGTGTAACAGAAAGCGATTGCTCCTTCTGATGGCTATTGGCACCAAAATAACAGTCCATAGTGGCTGGATCCTTGTTAGCAACATTAACAAGGTTTTGAGTCTTCCAGCACTCTTTCTATGCTTGACTCCTAAAAGGCAGTGGAAAAAGCTCTTTTTTTTTTTCCCCAGAGCAGAGATATTTCCCAGTATCTTGTTATTAATAGCGTGGTAATGCGGGTGTGCCAGGAAAGTAGCTAAACAGCCCAGGGACTTGTGTTTGAAAGGCAGTACCTCTGATAACACACTTCAAACTTCCACTCTGCAATTGTGAATACTTCAAAAGTTAGGTTGGCAATATTTTTTAGCTGTTGAATGCCAAGATAAAAAACATGAAGTGATTTTAAATTGACCTCTCAAAAAGAGTTTTACCTGGAAAAAAATCTCCAACATCAAGAAATCTGGCATTAGTTTTCCAGTGCTGTGTTCTACCATAAACGTGTTTCAAAGATGCTCGGTTTGGACATCAATCACAAAGATTGTTTTGTACTTTATACAGAATACAGATTTGCTGATAAGTGGGGAACACTTCCATTTCACCCTTTTTTTTTCCTGGAATTTATGGGAAAATACAAAAAAATGCCTGATTTGTATGCAGAAGTTACGTGCTAATCCATTTTGGATGGGCAAGTGCTGACATCTGTTTGTGTAAACCAGTGTGGGATGCACCCATTGAGACATGCATGTGTGTGGACTGTGCCTTGAAAGTTTGTCCTTAAATGTCCTTGAAAATCTGGTTCACACTGAATGCAAGATTTAAAAACTTTTCCGTGCAGAAGAAAATATAACTTTGCGGTAATTTATTGGTTGTTTCATAAACTTTTTATTGTGAATACATTTAAAATACGTAGGATAACACATGAAATATCTTTTGCACGTTAAGAAGGTGAGTCATTTTCTTGATGCTTCAAGCAAATGCTCTACCGTGAGCAGCCGGAGCAGGAATCTGCCCTTGGGTAACCTCACAACGAGCCATTGCTGAGCTGCGAGGGATGTGCAATGGACATGGAGGAGAGCTCTTCTCTTCCTGAGATGTTCTTGCTCGGCTTCATTTATGCCATAGGGTGACACGGGATTTGCTGGAAAGAACAAGCCAAATTCCTCCAGGATTTGCATAGAAAAGTCCTAGCAATAGACTCGGGTCAGCTGTAGCCTATTCTGGACTGATGCTACCGGTGAAGAGGCAGGGTGAATCCAGCTGGGGATTGCATCGGAGGAGAGGCAGGGGCTGGAGCCTAGATGGATGGGCTGGGAAGCCTGTACTCCAGCCGAGGGTTTAACTGCAGAAGTGAATTGAAAGAAAGCAAATAGATTCGTGGTTTTCAACACATTAATTTTTGATGTTCATATACTTCATCTGTGCCACATAGACGCCAGAGATTTAAAATAATTGTGGAACGGATGCCTAGAAGCAGAAGGCACGTCATGTTGAGTTCCTTTAGTGGGACTGAATCATTATTCTTCTTTATTGTACTTTGCTGTTACATCAAATGTAAATGGACATGAAAGGTATAATTTCCCTGGAGACTGAAACAATACTTTTGTCAGGTTTGGCCCCGCATCCTGTCATTCTGTTTCCCTCTCTGCCTGATTTTGTCATGTATCTGTCTGAGCTTTCCATTGATAGTTACATAATTGCCTGAAGCTCTAGTAATTAATAATTAGCATTCACTTTTCTCTTCTGCTTCTTGAACCAGTTTTATTTTTGTGGGCTCTGGCAGAGCTGCTGCCTGTAAGGGTGCTGAGCTGGGTTTCTCGTAGAGCAAAACCGTCAGCATTCATTAAAGGATGCTCCGTTGGGTCATCCTCGAAAGAAAGTTGGTGCCTTGGCTTCTCTGTGCAAGGGATCCCACTGAAAGACTCTCTCCTTTCCTTTCCTCCTCAGCTCTGCTTTGCAACAATGACCAAACAACAGCCCTGCAAGATCGTTTTCCTAATGAGGCTGAAGCGTGTGACCCGGGATATCGCTTTGATTTCCTTAGTAAGGTTAAGCACGATTACTCAAACTGTTATTTAGGTACCTAATTTCGTTGGCTTGTTCAGGTGTAACCCAAAGAATTTTGTGTCATTGAAGTCTGTCATAATAAAATAGATTTTAAAAAGTAGTTATGGTTATATTTTCAAAGCAAAGGGAGTGAATATCAAGGGTCTACAGTCAGAGAACTTCTAAATCTCTGCTGAAACTGCTTTGGGGCAGATTTTTGCACATAATTTGTGTCGAATTGAGGCTATTTTTATTTTCCATGTGAGGGAGATTCTGTTAGGAATGCTAAAGAAATATTAAAATAATATAAGCTGAATGATTTTCTCTTTCCCAAGTAGTTCTGTTGGTGAATCTCTGCTGTAGTATCTCTGCTGAGTATGATTCCTGTTCATTAAACGTAATGACACAACATTAGAAGTTAAAATAAATGCTGTGCAGGGGGCCCTGAGAGACCTGGGCTCTGAATTCACTTCCTGCATTTCACTTCAGTACATTTAAATTCTAACTATTTCTTTGATTTGCATTTTCTTGCTCTGTTCAAGAGAGGTGGATAGAGCCTTCTGAAGTTAATGTATAGCTCCTGATGGCTTCAGAATATTTTGGAATAGGCTCTAAATAAAGAAACACTGATCCTAAACTGTGGGTCTGCATTACAACTATGAAAGGATGCTATTTATTTATTTATTTACTTATGGCGTTTTTGTTTACTGTTGCCTAAGATGTCACTAATTATAGTTGTCTAGAAAAGTATACTTTTTCGTAACTTTAGACTCACTTCAGTTATAAAATTTGCATTATGATTTCTTAGTGAAAAGGTTCAGAGAGTCCGTCGTCAATGAACTAAGCTGAAAATCCTTGTAATGACAAAGCTTCTCTGACACTAAGGCTATGCAATCCTACTTAATTCCCCACCTCGGGATTTATTCTGCTCTGTCAGTGGAGTAGCTGACGTCTTTAGTCACTTAGCAGCAAGTTATGTCAGGAGCATTGTGGAAATAAGAGCAAGAAGAGCATCTGGTTTTTTGAGAGCTGATTGAGTTTGGAAGGAAGACTTCCAAAAGTTCAATTTCTTGGTGTAGTTAAGCCTCTCTAGATGTTACTGGTGGCCAAGAGGGAAAGTCCTTCCCTGTCGACAGCTGCACCATCCATTTCTTGCCTTGCAACAATGCTACAACTTGTCTGATGACCCCAGAATCCAATTCAAGGAGCTAAACGGGCAAAAAAATGCCTGCTGGTTTTGGAGGGCAGTTTTTTCTGAACCAGGTGGTGGTGGGATCAGACAAGCAGCAGTGCTGGTGGCCTGCGGCTGGATTGGCTCAGCTGCACTGTAAAGCCATTCCTTAAGGAAAGTCCAAGCCGTAGCTCAGGGCATTGAGTCATGAGTATTTTGTCTTCAAAAAATGAGCTTAAGAGATAAAACCCTCCCGAAAGTGTGTTTTTTAGTAACTGAGACCAAGTTGTGAGGAGCAAACCGTTCACAGCCTCTGGAGGTGCCAAGGCACGTTCTCCAAAGGCAGGGAGCCTTGTCAGAAGTTCTCACTGCTGTCATTGCACTTACCTCAGTCTTCCATGGCGATGAGATGTATAACACAGTAATTTTATCTCTGGAAAGAGGGACCGTTTTTTTCCTGTGTTATGAAATATTCCATTTTACAGCAGGAACAACCGTAAAAGATATAGTGGGGAAAATGATCTTGATATGCAGCTTGTGCAATCTGTAAAATTCATCAAACATTATGCCAACTGCTCACATGGAAAAGACATTATAAGTTTTATTTATATATACATAAATATATATGTGTGTCATTATCACCATAATATATATTATATAAAAAGTCTGTTAAAGTGTTTTTCAGAAGCCTGCCAGAAACTCAGTACTTTCCATTTTTCTGACATATACTGGATGTCTGCCTTCATTTTTTTTTAAGTTAGTTATCTGCAGCCATTCCCTGCTCTTGAATTGTTTCTGCTTTAAGAAGGATGTTTCAGTTAAGGTATGGAAGAATTACTTTGGGAATATAGGGAGTCACTTCTGCAGGCAGGGGAAAAACATACTTTAAAGATTTTTTTATTCACCAGGATTATGTTTCCTTTTCTGGAGAATTGGTCATTTCAGTCTTTTGGCTAGAACAAAACTGCTTTCTTTTCTGTTTTATTTAGGAGATGTTTAGAAGGTATCATGACAAGAAACAACCGAGGCAGCAGCGTACCTGCTCCGCAGTGCGCGACTTTTGTTTTGTGGTGTTGCACTCTTGACTGCGGGTCACGGCCACCATCACCTTCCCAGCGGGAGGAAGGGGTGGTTAATGTCTGAGTTTCCCAAGTTGCCAAGGGCAACAGCTGCAATTTATTGATACGGAACTCGAGAGAGAGCTAAAATAGGTACCTTTGGTTACTGAACTCATATTCTTCCTGGTCCGCCGTTGTATGCATGCAGACCAGGACCTCTGCGTAACAAAAGGTAGTGCAGGTTGCCATGGGCTTGGCGAGTATTTAAATTGCTCCAAACTCAGGGGAGTAATCTTTGGAGGAACTTGTGCAATGCATCACACTGCTATTATTTATCTGCCTAGCAGAAAGTGATATATGAATATTTTTCCATTTCCCACGTAAGAATCAAAGCACAGAATAGTTAAAATTATTTTTGCCGTTTTATTTTAAATTATATATTATCAAATACTATTAAAACTTTTATAATTTTTATAATTTATAACAACTTTTTTTTGTTTTCAGGCCTTAGAAAAAATACCCCCAAGTAGACAACAATTTGTAATTTTTTTTCTTTTTTTCCAACTATTTCTGAATTTTCCATAAAATGCATTCTAGCTTCAAATACTTGTCCTCGTATTCTATAGTGTTTTAAAAATATTGAAGCCATTTGTGTTAAAGGTATCCATCAAACTTTTTGCCTGCAAGAAATTCAGATATGGCTATTACTTTTGTGTTTCACTCCACATACAAATAAGATGTCACCGTCAACAGAAAATATCTACTTAGTACAGTAAAATACCTTTCACTTTTAAGCATTTCTGTAAGGCTTGTCTGTTTGCAGTGATGATGTAAATATGGTAGATATATTTAAGTAAAGAGTGAGTCTGTAGGTACAGAGTAAGGCAAACAGAGTGAATGTTAGATCCCCGTTCATCAGTGTGGACGGCGTTGAAGTTAATGTTTGTAAAGAAAAAAAAAATATTTCTTGTGCATTTTTAGGCTCCAGACCAGTTTGTGCTTCGTCCCTTGTTGTCCTGGCTGTGCCCAGAGCCCCTTCCTTGGCAATGCTGATGGAGAACCAGTCTCTGCCGTTTTGGCTGTGCCGTGCTCTGATCCTCTGGCTCTCCCCCACCACTGTTTTTGGCTCAGAGCTGGCACAAAAAGCCCTTGTCTGCAGCTAGTAACCAGTGGAAGGAGAGTCACAGGCGAGTAAGTAGCTGGGAGCTGGCCCCTGCGGCTGCGTCACTCTCCGAGCTTGTTTTTCCCCCCATGCCATGGGAGTCTCCATTTTTGGTGGTTCCATTAGTCAGTGGCCCATCAGCTACCGCAGAGTACAGACTTGGAAAGAAGCCTCTTCTCCTCACTTCTGTTCTTGTTTCCGAGAGTTTTCTTCAGTGCTTCCTGCGGGATGAGTGTGGAACAATAAAGGAGACTGCTGTACAGAGGTGAAAATATCAATTGCACTGACCAAAATGATTTTTTTGATGGTTTACTGGCAGCACAAAGAGCAGAAGATGAGGTTGTGTCCCTCAACCAAAGCCCAAAGGCATTTCACAAACATGTGGGGTGTCGGACTCCTGCTCTGTTTGAAATACCAGTATGGACCCCACGGCAGAATCGGGTCCTGGCAACGTAAGTTCTTGTTAGAAGACAAAACTTTTCTGTACCTCTTATGCCTTCCAAAGGTGAAGCCACAGGCAAGGTGTCAGGATGAGCAAGAACTTGCTGTTTTTCTTTTCCATTTCTGTTTTGTCCCATAGTTTCTTTTTTTCTCAGATCTTTTCTCTCTTTTCTAACTCCCTCCTTTCCTTCCTCCAAATACTTTGCATTTAGTGCCAATCAAAATTGAAGCACCTTTTGCCTTTAGTAGGAATAGGATCCATCCTCTGTCTCCCTGATTTCTGCTCTTTATTAATTCACATCCACAGTTTTTGTACAAGAATTGGAGATGGCCAAGCTGGAATGGGACTGTCTTGAAGTTCAGAGGCAATCAGGTCACACTGTGGATGATTTAGTTCTCTTCACAGTCTTGGTGTCCTCCACAATCTCAGTGTCTATCCATTATCCATCTTTTACAATTAAATGGCTCAGACCTTTGCACTGCACTGGAAACCCCACTTGTAGCCTTCACGGATGCTATTAACCATGGGCAGCATCTTTCTGACGGCCCCGTATGCTGTTTATGGGTTTACACACCCATCACTACTTTTTAGTGGTTGTTCAAATGGTATGGCTTGTCTTTATTTTTAAATGGATTAGATGTGCTCACCCAATCACTCCCAATTGGGAGCAGTAACTTTTAATTGAGCTGCGATTAGCTTCTTCAACTACC
Organism: Gymnogyps californianus; assembly: GCF_018139145.2. Classification (NCBI taxonomy): domain Eukaryota; kingdom Metazoa; phylum Chordata; class Aves; order Accipitriformes; family Cathartidae; genus Gymnogyps; species Gymnogyps californianus. Next base: position 1,629,967 of record NC_059476.1, on the reverse strand, counting down.
TGAATCTGATGGCAGAAACACATTGCACCTTTTGTTAATTAGGAAATGGATCGCTTGGTTGTGCATCCCTGGCGGTAAATATGATAACCTTTAACATGACTGTGGATCGATAGTTCAGGGGTTTGATTTCTTTGTTTTAAAGAAATCAGACCTGAGTATACCTTCTCCCAAGCCCCGCAAAAAAAAAAAAGGGGGGGGGAAAAGGAAACAAAAAAAGGGTTTGAGGAGATCTAGGAGTTTTACACAGGCAATGTTGCATTGCATCCCTTCTTGGTGCTTCTGAGTGTATATTCAGACTTGGGATGCTGAAAATCAAAATATGAAGCAGAAATGATAACTTCTGCCTATAAACTTATTTTTTATTACCTTAGGGATGTCTCCACCTCAGCATTTTTATCTTCTTTTTGCCTTCAGGAGATGTTGACAGATGTATATGTCTTCAGAAACACCAGAATTTGATACCTACAGAGTAATTACCCCAGGCAGCTGTAAATGACCCCTCTGCCTACCCCTCCCAGACGTATTTCAACTTAGTGCGTTGCATTATTTGTGTTTTCACTGAAACTGAACTCACTTGTCTGAAATCCAAGCTGTGTTGCCTGGAGTTGTACTGGAATATTTTATGTGGCTTTGTGTTAAGAGCAGATTAAGAAAGCGAAGGGGACTTGCTTGCCATTAAAGAGCCAATTACCCTGTGCCTTAATTGGCACTCTCGGGTCAAACCCTTCCTGCACCAACTCTAAAGCCTTCCCAGTACTTGACTGTAACCTGTTTTGGGTGGCATGCTGAAAATGTCCTCTTATGTCACGGATCAAAGCTATGCAACGCTGACGCCTTTCCAAATGATTGCCAAGTCTTTATAAGGAAATGGTAAAATCATGTGAAATCAATCACCAATCTGTCTTAAGTACACATGTTCTTTTGAGTTGCTTCGCTGATATACATTTCCATGTCTTTTGCCTAATTTTTCCGCAAAAAATGTATATAAAAGGTGATTATGCACATGGCTTAGATGCTTCCTTTCTCAGTGTGAAGTTTCTGAAGGTGAGACATCCCTAAATTAGCTTATCAGCAACTTGGTGACTTACCAAATAGTCATTGTCAGAAATGTCTCTGTACAGAACTTACCTCGAAACTTGTGCCCAACGGCAGAAGGTTGTTGGTTTTTAGGTAAAATTAACTTACGTGGCTCCTTTTTAAAAACCACACTCATTCTAGTTCCTCAGAGGACCTGGTACAGTGGGTTTGAGCAACGTGGAGGCACGGCTGGTTCTTCCTATTAAGTCTGTGCTCCTCACCGTGGCTTGAGGTCTCTTCAATATTTTACACGGTGAATCCCTCAAAGACCTGCCCTCTTGAAAGAGCAGGCTGAATTTGAGGGCAAGGAGCACAGTAATACAAACTCGAATGACCTCTTTTCAGCAAATTTGAACTTTCCAGTTCCAGTGAAAGTATGTTTCCGCTGAGACTGGTAATGTTTTGTCCTTCTTCCTATAAGTCAGCCCTGAATTATGCAGCAGGATGTTCAGGAATCTCAATGCCTGAAATGGGTAAGAATGACAGGGACCAATTACTGTTAAACTATCAGCTGTAAAAAACCTGTCTATATTCAGCTTTTTTGCAGACCAAAGCCATTACTGTTTTACAGTAGGCCAAAACCTTTGATGTCCATTGCAGAAAAATGGTTCCAATCCTATTCTTAGGTATATACAGTAGAGCTATCCCATTAACAGCCTTATGTGTGGATGGGAACATGCTAACTCAAAAGAGCCCAGAAGATGCATACTGCTCATCATTTCTTGTGAAAGCCTGCTGCTCTGATGAGTCACTTGAATGCCTCAAATCCCAGCTCTTACTATTATTTATGTTCCACTGTATGTACATATTTTATCATTTCGACTTCAGTTTGAGCATTAGAGTCACTTACGGGAAAAGTTTGATTCAATAGGCATTGGTTTGGAAAAAATCCCAGATGGAGAGCTAAAGGTCTGACAAAGCAGAATAAAGCCTGCCACCTCTCTGAAGTCTTTTAAGGTAGGATGAGCTTCCTTCACTGCAATGGGCATATCAAAAACTTTTTATTTGTTGTAAATTTTTAAAGCTTATTAGTTACAAACAATTAAGTCATAACACTTGAAATGGGCTGAGCAGTCCGCAAAATATATGAAACGTGAATTTATATATGGGAAGTGATCTCTGGTGGGATGCCTGCCGGGGGAGCCTGGGGTGAGCTGGAGTTCTGAAAAATTTAATGACCTGTTTGAGACCAAAGCAATTAGTGAATGTAGGACCTTTTCATGTGGTTTTTCTCTCTTGCATCTGCTAGTGTTGGCCAGGAAGTCATCTGCTCCTAGTAAATTATTCTACTGATATAAGGGAAAAGGTCTATCAGAAAAATCAGAGACAACCATCAGCAACGTCTCTGGCATGTATAGGATCTACAGAGTCATTCACCACTGAAAGAATGTATAACAAAAGATTTTTCTAACACAACCCAGTTTCTAAATGTTTCTTTAACATTGTGCTCCCAAAGATCCATTTCAGTGGTCACTTATTGCTTGTAATTACAGGTCTATAATAAGGTACAATAATTCCCTGTCGTTGGAGGCATAGTTCTGATGATGAAAGGGTAGAAGACTTCGAAGTAAAATAAACAGTGAAAATATGATTAGGAGGAAGATAAATGACATCCCACAGGAGAGGACAGATTACTGTCACATTATATTTTTAACTCTTGAAGTCCTGTGGGTTGTGTGACCAGCAGTGAAAGAAAGATTTCATTTGAGGCTAAGTTCAGGATAATGGGTCAAGTGGACCATTACAGATGCTGTTAGACTTTATGTTAGCTAGACATCGTAGCGGTTAGACATCACTAGTGGTTTGCATCTGGGTATGTCTTTGCACAGGTTTTATAAAATAGGATCTTGGTCCATGTTATAAAATATAATCTGCTTCATATATAACTGCTAAGCCTCATTTAGTTGATGTTTTTAAAATTACTTATTATTTGTTATAGTTAAGAGTAACTTTTCAGATCTGATGCCCTACAGACATTAACAGTTTTATCTGCACTCAGGGCCATTCAAGGAGTGCTGCAGTTTGAAATAGTTTCATACATATCTTCTCCAAAGACTTAGATGAGACTCAAAGCTAAAATAAATGTGCGGAAACAACATCGGCATTTTGAAACCCAACATAATTTAGAGCATATTGCATGATTGAATTACAACCTAATATCTCATAATTTTTCCCACTTGTCAGAAAAGGTCATGCAATGCTGTAAACAATCAATAGTTTTCATGTCTAAAACGAAGAAGTTTGAACAGTTTTTCATGAGCTGTGAAGGTTAAATGAGGCACTTGCCAAGATCTATTGAGAGTCATCCAGGCTTTACATATTTTATAGTATGCTTAGTGGCATACTCATTACCATTACCATTAATGGCTTATGATTAATCAAAAGAATTTGGTTTAGATCCCACACATGGAAATCATATAATTTATCTCATCTTCAGGGGATTATCCTGAAGAAACTGCTATATGAATGATCTTAACGTACGCTGGAGTTTATATGGTATGTTACGTGCAGCTGTGCCAAACATTATAAACTGAGAAAGAAAAATATGCTATTTGTGTATAATATCACGGTACTTATATTTGCACAAAGCTTTGATTAAGTAATTCTTGGCGTGTCTCTTATAAACCACTATTGTTACAGACGTACAGCTGGCCATATAGAAAACACTGTAGACTGAAACTTGGCAATTGGCTTGTCATGACTGGGCAGGAAATTAGATTTTGCCAGTTTGGGGAGATACTGGTGTGGTTGTGCACGTGTATAAAGCCATATTTACGAAACGCATATTTACAAAGACCTATCAGGAGGCTTGGATGTTTGATATAGGAAATGGCAGCTGGGGATCTTGCTTCAGCGGCAGCTGGTTCAAAATGGGTTGTACAGTAGGTCTTCAGAAGCAGCAATGAGTGTATCTCTGGTCTCACAGGAGGGAACAAAAAACCATGCGGGGAAATAGCGGATGCATTCGGAGTACTCCACGTTGGACCCCTTTGCCATATTCAGGGCTCGGTGGGAATTGGGAAAGCAGAGCCATCTTTCACCGGGGAGAGTGCAAAGTGAGGGTGCAAGGAGAAAGGCTCCGACAGAGGCAGCTGACAGGTCTGCGAGCAGCAGCTGCCCCGGGCCGCCAGCAGCTCCTGCCTTTCCGAGGGGCACTGGCCTCCAGCGCTTCCCAGACTGGGATTTTGGCAGGAGAAAAGAGCCAAGAGCTGCTCTGCCCCGGAGAGACGCCATCAGGCAGCAGCTCAGCAGCTCCTGCCTCTCGGGGAGGAGATGGGTCTTGGTCATCCCACTCTGCACTGAGCGTGGGCTTTGCTGAGTGCCCAGAGGTGTGCTGGATACAGCCGTTTCCCCCAAAATGTCAGCGTGGCGGTGCTTAGAAAGTGGAAAAATGACACGTTGTCGTGTGCTTCTTCGTTCCAGAGTGGGCAGCAGTAGGAGAGGAGACGGTCGCAGGGTACGTGAAGTGCCGTGTGTCAGCTTTTAAGTAGAACAGGTTTAGTCATTGCGTTTGATAGATATCACCTAAGAATGCTTTAAGATGCACTTCTGTCAGCCCTGCAGTGTGGAGGTGCCTGGAGATGCCTGAGTCAACCCAGGCACTGGGCTCAGGACCGCGCTGCCGAAGCCGATTACCTGCGCTGCCCTCCTTGTGCTGCAACCTGCCTTTCAGGCATTTATCAAGCCAGTTTTTGCTATTGAGAGAAGTTAATGCCTGCTCTGGTGATAGCCATAGCTGTTCCACAGCTCTGTACCTGCCTTTTAAAATAAGGCTTAAAATAATCACCAACCTAAATCTTAGACAGAGCACATATGATAAAGGATCAGTAAATAAAGCAGGGCATCAGTTTGGCCACTGGGTCAGCTTATTGTCTAATCCTTGCTAGCTCAGTTTCACTCTCCGTAGATAGGGAAGCTAATATCTGTTTACGGATCTCCTGGGGTCTTTGGGAGGATTAATCACTGCGTGTTCATAACCTATTTTTTAAGTGCTAAGTATTATGAGCGATTTGTGGGGACAGCACAAAGCAATAAGCATCATGGCAAAGCTGGTCAGTCTGACATGTTCACTCTCCGTTTTCTTCAGAAGGGTTCAAGAAATTAGATTGGATGGACCTTATTTTACTGCTTAGGATTTGAATGGTGACCAAGCAGCAGCAGCAAGTTGTAGATAACCAAACCACTGATTTACTCTGGGTCTGCTGAACTGCAGTGGTGCACGTCTAGTTTCTGGTTTCCAGTCCTGAAAACTCCTGCTGCACTTCTTGATAGCACAGGTCTCCATCCAGAGCGGGCAGTTCCTATCTGCTTCTCTTACACGCAGAGCTATGAAATGCCCAAGTGCCCTATAACAAGTTACCGGGGGCTAGTATTTCTCTAATTCCAAAAAAAGAAATAAATAATTGAGGAAATGCAAGTCATTCAAAGCTTGTACAAACTCTCCCCCCTCTCTGCCCCAGTAAATAGGTTTGAAATGCTCTTTGAGCCTTAGAGATTGCAAAAAGCCAGACACACCTGAGCCTGAGCTCTTGAGGAACATCAGCTCAGCTCTGTTCTCAGATTGTCATTGCACAGGGATGGTCTTTATTCTTAAACACCCAGGAATTAACTACTTACAGCAGTTAATTTTAATATCAAAGGCTTCCAATAATATAATATGTTCGAAGAGTATAACCTTATGAGGCCTTTGTAGTGCTGTGCAGAGAAGTGGTTATGAAAGATTTTTTTTTAGGAAAAAGACACTTCCTCTAATTTTAAAAATTGCAAAGAAGATGCAAAGGAAAAGATAAACCAATCTTGACCTGGAGCATCAGTGTCAGTTTTCCCTGTTTGCTCCGCACACCAAGTTTACGAGGCGCCCACGCCGGCGTTGGGTAGCTCGGCTATAAGGCGCTGTACGTGCAGGCAGCAGTCTGCCGTAAATCAAGCGGCACAGTGCTCCATGCTGCGATATTTCCCCAGTCTATTAATAGTAACCCTGCCTGAGCACCCTGCAGCCTTCAATGCCTACATATTATGTATGACACTTCGGGGCGAAATCCAGAAACCAGTGAAGCCACTGCCATGGTGGGGCTGGGGCTTCATCCTTAGGGCGAGAAGTCCCTGGTCAGGGATTTGGGCTTTGCACAGTGCCTAACCAAACAACGGGTTGTCTCACCATGATGAAGAGAATTCTGTGTTTTGCTTCTAAATGAGATGAAAGGGTTTTTTTTTCATCAGAAGGAAGCAGCTTAGCAAGCAGAGAGAGGATGAGTGGGAAGGCAGAAAGTTCATATATCAAAATTGGCACTGTTCAGATCTGAGACAATGGTCTCGAAAGAGTTTCACAAGTTGCTAAATTTGCCGATCCTATCTTCAGTGAGGAAGAAATATTGATGAATAACGTTGGGATTCATAAATAACCGCTGAAGCTATGAAAGCTTGATATGGAGTTAAAAGGAAGAGTCCATGTGGGTAACAAGCCTGTGCCATTTTAACAGCGTTGGGCAGCAATGTAAACAGTCTTTGAACCACTGTTAAAGTCATGCAACATCTCATTCCTTAAAACCATAAGTAATTGGGTTTTCTCATTACCCAGATTATTCACTGTGACAAAAAGCAGAGATTTTTCTTTGCCAACCGGCCGAAGGCTGCAGTTTGATGTCCTTGTTGGCGCAGGAGCTGTGCACGCTGGCAGGGTGAGCGGCAGTCCCAGAGCACTTTCAGACACCTCTTGGAAATGAAGTCAGTGGAAATTTTCCCACATGCAGGACTTTGCTGTGAGCTCAAAACACTGTGAATCTTGAGACTTGTGTGTGGTTTGGTTTTTTTTTTTTGTTATTCTTTTGTCTGTTGGTTTGGTTTTTTTCTCTGCAAGTTTGCAGTGGCAAAGGAGGTGGCTCAGCAGGCGTTAGGAGAAGTGAACGGCTTTATTGGACTTCTTGTGTATTGTAATGTTATTCTGCTACCAAGGATGGCAGTGTAAATCTCAGAGAAAACAAATTCATTTCAGAAAGGTTATATATATGTAGATTATTTGCATCCTAACCCCAGTGTGTGCCTCCCCCGCCCCAACAAACAAACAGCTTTTTTGTACTACTGCAGTCTCTAAGGATATTTGCAGAGATAAACATGCGCCGAAGTCCTTGCAGGATGGAGCATTGAATGGGAAGCAGAACAAACAGCAATATTGCCACCGTCTTTCCTAGTTAAAAAGAATAGATACTAAATTCCCTCTGCTGAGTCAGAAATACCCTCCTGGACCAGGTCTTGGCTCTGCACTGTCTAGTTTGTGCTACTCAGGAGCAGGACACATTTCTGGGGGACTTTAAGGTGAAATCAGAGTGGCTGTGCTCGGAAAAAAATGCTGAACCTTCCCTTTTGAAAATGCCTACCACAATGGCTGTGAGTATTGTTTTTAGAATAGACGCCTCACCTCCTCTTCAGATGGGGGAAAAAATCCCCTGCCTCAAATCCCAAGCTGGTTGTGTGTCATATCGACCAACAAAAGCCCCCCAAAACATTGACAGAATTATTCTCAGCAGTAGCTCCACTATTGAAACAGGAGCTCCAAGGAGCCCCTTAGAGATTTTATTTTATTCTACTTTATGAGGCAGGAGATCAGGCAAGGCGGTGAAGAATACCAGCTTAAAAGTCTCTAAAATAAAAGATAAGGATTTACTCTCCCAATTTAAACTCTGGGCAGCTGCATAGGTTGGCCATAGAGTGGAAACCCAAAGTGGGGAACAACCTGTGAGTCCCAGGGAGCCTGTGAATGTGTCTTGGAAGTTCTTTGCATCCCCTGGGGGACATGGGGTGTGTGCCAGCACGATGGGGGTCCCCTGACCCCCAGTGAGGCAGGGGAAGGGCTGGACCTAAGGGCAGCGCTGCCGTTGACTCCCATCTCAGACATATGAGGCTGCAGTTTGCCGTTGTCTGTTACGGCACAGATTTGAGTGTCTTCCCTTCTGTTACAACATACCACGTTATTAACAACTAGATATAAATATTGTTATATAGCAGTAGTGCAAAGTTAGATGTAATGAGTTTGTTTAGCAAGAACCTGTGCTCGGTGTCTATAGTTTCACCATCCTCATCCTTTATCCTGTTGTAAACTGCAACTCTGGGCAACTTTTGCATGTGGTTTCCCCAAAATTAAAGCCCTTGTTAGGTTATTTTTCTTAGGAGAAAGTGATGTTGTGACTTGGTATTTCTTTAACAGAGTCCTGCTTGTTTATAAAATAATTTACCCTCTTAGGACAGAAGGAACAGGAGTTATTTTGTGTGTTTGGAAACATACGGCCAATGAATGCAACTTGTGAGGGAAAGGCTCATATTTGCCCTTTCAGATTGTCTCCAATCTCCTTGCAAGGACAAGGTTTTTCCTTTTTTGCCCCTCGTCGCCCGCCCCGTGCAGCTGCAGTCCGCCAAACCCTGCCCTCCTGCTGCATTTGCTGAAGGAGCGCCCGGCCCCGCGTGGCCCAGGGGTGCCCAGCCCCTGCCGCTGAGCTCCCCGTTTGGAGCGTCAGGTTCCTCCACCACATCAGCAACAGGGAAAAAAATTCACTTTATCCACTAGAATAAAAAGGAAGAGGGCTGAGACAGTAATGTGCAGCTGATGGCAACCTTTGATGCGTCCCATTATAACAGTACTGTGATGAGATTCAGTTATGGATTCATTAAGTCCCTCCATCTTCTTTTCAAAAACATCATTTCCCATTGGTGGCTGGCAGATCTTCCATGTCCTGTAATGTAATCCATCTTTTCCTAGCTCAGCTTCCAAGGCTGTCTCACTGCTGAGGGCTGATGTCTGAAAAGATGAGAGAGTTGTGCACATCGGGTTTCTGCTGTCATGATTGAATTGTCTGCCGTTACATATATTGCTGTGGGTCAGGAAGGAATTTACTGTGAGCGCAGTCCTTCTGGGAACGAGCTTTCTGTACCAGAAGCTAATTAACTAATGCCATAGCTTTGTTTTTTATAACAAAACTCTGGTGTTTCTGCCAAAAATGAGGCACATCTTCAGCTATGCAGACATACGTGGCTACACTCAGCTCATCAAATCTGTTCTCAGTCACCTGAATCTGCCTTTTAGGGGTGTTCATTTCCCATGGCACAAGTGAAATGGAAGTAATAGATACTAGGCACCCCTGAAAATATAGGTTTTACCTCTTTCTAGGGAACCCATATATCTGCATGAATTTAGAGGAATGATTGCTGGCACGTTTATTGAGAATGTAGTCCTCTCAAGTACAGACTGGGTTACAGTTCCCCTCTTTCATCCAGACCTTGCCTGAGAAGCTCCCCAAAAAATTGTTGCTTGGCATTCAGTGTGTCATGATTTAAAAATGTTTCTGATTTTCAGAAACAATAAAATAAAAAAAACCCCATACTAGCAGGAAAGGGATATTGGATGCAGAGGAGATCAGCTCTCGCTGAGTGAGCCCATGGTGCTGTAACCGGCGTCAGAGGCGCTCGGGCTGCAGACGACTTCTTCGCATTGTACGCCGGGCTGGGCTGCTCAACGCGGCCGAGATGATTGACTTTTCCAAGGAGGGGTGGGAGCAATAACCAAATAAAGATGCGGGTAACTCAGATAGGACGCTTTCAATCTTCTATTCTTTTTCTACGGCAGCACAGGGAGAGATTTAAAATGGATGCTACATCTGATAAATGTAAAGGTGATTCCTTCAGATGAGCCTGGTGCCAAGCAGTGCTGCTGGTGCGGCAGCAGTGATGTGCTGGCCACGCTGCCCGCCGCGGCTGCCTCTTGCAGGGTGTACGGAGCCGCAGGCAGTGCTGCCTGCCCGGATGGAAAGCAAGAATATTCATGGAGTTGCAGTAGGACTGCTTCTCTTTTGGTAATAAATAGTTGATCTCCAAAGGTCATGATCATATATAATATCATTCTTCTAGTAATGAATGCACAATAAATACATACAGTTTGCTGTTGCTGAATTTATCAATGCAGGACTCTGGTCCTGCCAAGGAGCTCGTGAGATCAGGCACTAATACTGTGGGAGGAAGGATTTTTTTTGGGCTGCTGCTAGAGCGGCTGTTGATGGTTGTTGAGGGGTGCTCATGTGAATCTGAAGTCAATTGCTACCATACCCAACAGCTCCTGCCAACAGATTGCATGAAGGGACTCTTTAAAATGACCACTGCTGTAAAAGTTTTGTCGGCAGTTGTTACTATGGAAATTTGTTGAAAATTTGTATGCTTACAGCTGCAACTTACAGAGGTCCTCATACATAGTGACATAATACAAGAAATGAATTAATTAAACTTATTTTTAGCTGAGAAAATGCGTTCCTGTAATTGGATTAGCTGGGTTTTCGTTTGCACTTTTTTCCTTTGTTTCTTCTCTCCGATTGCTAACAATATCGGTGCTGCTGGTTTACCCCAGCAAATAATTTTTAGCTTTTATTATAATAACTAAGAGTTCACAAACTCTTCTGAGCAGGCATATAGCTTGCTGTATAGTTAATTCCTACATACAGCATGCGTTTATGTGAACAAGCCGAATCTTAACAACAATTAACCGTTCGAACAATTTAAAATGAGACAGAAAGAATGAAGCGCTTTGTTTTACGCGCTTAACCAAGGTTTTTAATTGCCAGCACTCGTGGAGCAGCACTCGAAAAGCGCTCTGCCTTGCTGACCGCTCACACGGATTTCTGGGAGAAACACGCGGTGTCCCTAATCTAGTTTTATTTTATTTCCAAACAGCCGTCCTGGCAGGCAGGGGCCAGCAGCCGCTCTCGCTCCTCTCCGTCCTGCCTTTGGCTGCTGCTCCCTCCCGGGGCTTTGCTCGTGGTGCTGCTCCCAGGCAGGGGAACGCCGGGTTTTGGGAGCTGGGCTGGGGCATCCTCCCCGTGCCTGGGACCCAGCTCCCATGCATTGCTACAGGGACCACTACGAGCTCTAGTGCCACCTATTCTAATTAAAAAGAAAGTCTTTGTAGATGGTGCTACCTGTTTTTCCTAATTGCTACTCATTACCGGGGATGTGCGTTCTTCACCGCACCGCTCCGGGGAGTTTGCAATTGACTGTAATAAAATAAATAACCATCAAAGCCACAATAAATGTTTATTTCCTTTGCTTTGCCTTCCACGAGGAGTAACACGGGAGCCCTGAGAAAATGTCCGTGACTCTAACCCGAACAAAGGCAGAAAGTCCTGGCGAAGCAGGCACCTTGCGGCATCAGCGATTGCCTGGGAAGGGAGCGGACGGGCTGGACGGAGCGTGAAAATGGCTTCGCTTCACCCTTCCTGGCCTCCCTCCCCTCACACGTGGAGAGGTGCCTTTTCAAACCTGGATTTTATAAGGCCCCAAGACTGTGAAAGAATAAGGTAAGGCTGGGTAAGGGGTTTGGGGAAAACCCCGAGGAAGCCCCTCTCTGTCTGACTGATGCTGAGATGAGCACTGGCACACGGGTGTCTGCCGTGAGAGAGGAACGATGCTGCGGAGGCCACCAACCCAACCTCCATCGCGAGGTATTTTCTGCTCACAGACAGTCCTTGGTTGTGTTTTCCTTTTCTGCCTGTATTCCTTTGTGAGCCTCTCACTTTTATTATCGACTTTCTTTTGGTCAGGCTTATGTAAAAACTGAATAAATTTAGTCTAGATTCAATGGATACAATATGGGAATTAATACAGTAATTAAAGGGACTTAGGTTCTGTTTTTATCTGACAGTGTTAAGAACTCCAGGCACCCACAGCTTCCATCTACAGAGTAACTCCAATGTTTTCTGCTCAGGAAACCCACCATCAACATCAGCCAGACAGTTGCTATTCTTTTTCATTGTAGTGGTCAAAACAACATGTGCGTCTGTTCTGCCAGTAAATGGAATTTCACTGAGGTAGAAAAAATCATAAGACATCATCATGAATGGTATTTAGTACCATTAACCCTCTTAGGCTGGTGTGTGTAAAATGTCATTTGTCTTAAATACATTTTTGCAGAAAATAGTGTTTTCTTGCCCTGGCTTTCAAAATGCAATGGATCTCTAATGTTTTCAAATGGCAGTTCTCTACTTGGGATTCAATGACTGATATTGCCGGTCTTGTCCTCATGCAATGTTGCTGTTCCCCTCTCAGAGTTAGGAACAGATCCCACGGAAGAGAGATCTTTCCTTGATCCTCCACAGAGATGAACCCTCCTCCTGCTTTTTTTGTCCCAGAAGTTAGAATGCTAGCACGGACCACTTGTGGAAATACCAATTTCTGTCTAATAGCTTTGTTATAGACATGAAGCTACGCAGTCTAATGAGCTGTACGCTTTAATGATGTCCTGATAATGGTAGAATAAAAGAGATTATGTATTTTTTTTTTAAATGTAGAAAAGGCTGAGAGCAATGAAGTGTGGAAGGATGAACCGTCTGGGTGGAGCATCGTGAACTCCTGAGTCAGGCAGCTGGGCTACTTCAAAAAAATCAGGTATTTCCCATAGTGACATTCCCTGTAATTTAAGAAGCTCGTTATGCCCTTTCTTAATTTTAACACACGTGATTATAATTAATACATATCTTAAATAACATCTGTCCCAGATGATCTGTGATAAGTTACACCCAGTGGCACAAAGTAATTCTAAACCTCCTAATGACATCCAGATGATAATAACCATTTTATTTATTGATTATTTTACTCACCTAACTGTATACTGAATCTGAGAAGGAAAACACAGTCTGTGTGGAGCTGATAGTGAGTGGAGTGAAATAGAGTGGACTGAAAAACTGAGTTTAAAGCAAAATGACTTGTTCAGTTCTAAGGAAAACACAGAGATTTTTTTTCTTTTCCTTTGCATTCTCAGAGCTCGGTGCTGACAGACATTTGGGTTAGAACTCCTTTGGATAAGTAATATACGTTTATAAGAACAACAACAAATTGTCCCCCCAGACCCCTCTCCCGGTACCTTTAGGTGCACGGCAGTGGCCGGACACTCAGACAAGATCTCACAGGACTGTGGGGAGCAGATGGGTTTTGCTGGTGTGATTGTTTTGTTAATGACACTTCTAAGGTGAAACTTGGGGGTTTTGTTCAGACCCATATTCAGGTCTTTGCTTTCGGAGGGGTTGGGTACTTTGGTTTGGTTTTTCCCCTGTATTTCTTCCGTGCACAGGGGGCTAAAAAGGCTGCGGGCAGCCCCGCGGCACGGTCACCCCATCGTGGGGTCCCTGGGCAGCCAGGGAACAGACCAGACCACTGCACCTCATTCAAGTATTTTGGCAAAAATTATAAATAAGATATTTTTCTTTTCTTTTCTTTTTTTTTTTTTTAATGCATGCAGATCTCCTAATAGGAAAAGAGCTCAGAGGAGAGCGCGCTCTTAGACATCCACAAGACACTGACACTTTGCAGTGGTTTTCATTGCTGTTAGAAATGCATCATAAAACTCAAGTGAAAGGTAAGGAACAAACTACCAAATTATTCTGTTGGACTGAGGATATTCGAATTCATAGTCTAAACTTCTAAATCTCATAGGAATTTATCAGGCATCAGTATAAATTACTTTTATTATTATTATTATCCTGGCAAACACGTTTGGTTTTCCTGAAACCTGCAAATGCTTTCACCAAACTGCTTCAACTGGCAATTGTTAAGGGGCTGATATTCACAGAACCGCTGCTGGCTCCTTAACAGCTCGGACAGGCAGAGCCGTCGCTCGGTGCGTGCGTGGACAGAGGAACGCAGAGCGACGAGAGCCGGAGCTGTGATCTCCTCACCCCCCCTTCTATACCCCAACGCCTTCCCACGCCTGCGGGAGCTTGGGCTGGGCAGTGTCTGCTCCCAGGGGACCTGCCCCTCTCCTGCCTTACCCTGAATTGCAAGGGTGCCTCTGCCGTTTGGTAGATGCCGGACTTGAATTTGGAGAAATGGGAGGAGAAGGTGGGGAGGAAAAAAGGGGAGTATTAGCCACGGGGCAAGCTTGCGTTTGCGGTGTGCTCTGGAGCTGGTTGTGCAGCCACCCGCATGTGCTGCCAGGCGGGCACGCAAATAGAAGGGAAAAGGTTTGCCGGCTGCCTCCATTTCAGCTGCATAAACACAAATGCTAATGTGCACACAGCGGAGTTCCGCCTAAATTCATTGTGGGTTGGATTTGTTAGTAGCCCATGTAACTGGCCTTCAAACTCCTTTTGCAGGAGCTGAGCTTTGGAGAGAAATGTTCCCCAGAAATGTTGCCCAGAGGCCACAGAACCCTTTCCGAGCACTCGCACCGGGACAAGGCGATTCAAGCCCTCCTAATTCAGCCTTACATTAAGTAAATTGTTTTCTGTAAGAGAGCTGAACTTGCTGAGGCAATGTTGTCTCGCTCTCTTTATGTTGGTAGAGAAGTATCGTGTGTGTGAGGACCTGCTGGGAGGGCAGAGGAGGGACAGAGAGGACCCGTAGAGCACAGTAGGAGGGAAATACTTAACACAGCTCTTTAACCTGGACCTTTATTCCCTCGCCAGTATCTCTTACGATGATTTATACAAGTGCAGTACAGCAGTGCCAGATCTGCCTGAATGCCTCTAGGATCAGAAAAAAAAAAAAAATCCCGCGTGCTTGTCACAAAGCACTTGTCATTTTTTAACTGTTTTAAAAAATATTTTATTTATGCAGTACCATGTATTTTTTGTGGGTTTTACATGAATATTTATAAACCCCTCCATATCTTTGATATGAAATTAATTTCTCTCATGATTCTCATTCAGGAGATTACAGCCTTCTCAGCAGACATTAGGGAAGCCCTCGCTCCTCGTATCCCTTCTTCCCCCTGGCCTTGTGTGGAGGAATCCTTTCTTTGGTCCCTCCTGAGGGTGACAAAGTGCAGGCACAGCCCAATTGTCATTAGCGCTAAATGATGCGCTAGGTCTCATGAATTTTGAGCACCTCTTAACTTACTATTAGCATCTCAGAATCGCTATGTTATGTAACCAAAGGGCCAGCCTTTGCTCGGGGGAATGCCGGGGCTCGATGGCGGGGAGGCTGGGGGTCTGCTGCCGGGGCATCTCACCGCCCGTGTCCCCGCGGGACGGGCAGAACCTCCGTGAGATGTCACTGAACTTCATGGAGCGGCACACAGCTCGGGTTTGTCTCCCTGCAATTAGTCCCTCACCCTCGCAGGCACGTACTTCAAACTGTTGAGCCACCTATTTACTTCACCCGATAATTGTTTTAGGAATTATTCATACTGTGTGCTTGGCAAGATTCATAGAGGTTTCCTTGGGAAACTGCAGATCTTCAGGGAGTCAGCTAGTTTATATTCACAGAGCTCATTTTTCAGAAATGTCCAAATTTCTAACTATTCTTCAAAAAAATGAAGTATTCTTTCCTCGTCTGAGCTAGAAACACATTTCTCATGCAGAAAACATGTTTGCTTTTACATTCTGGCAATTGCGCTGGAAAGCAGAACAACAACAACAACATACCAAGGCTAACGGGGCTTGGGACCGCTGGCTGTCCTCTCAGCTCTCAGCGCTTTGAACTTGGGTCTGCTGCATCCATGGCAAGTTCCTCCCTGGAGCAGAAAAGGCAAAACACGGTGGCCTTGTGGGTCTATACTTCTTGTACGAAGCTGAAGTATGGTTAACGTGGTATGTTTCCTGGGCTGTGTCCTTGTTAACCATAGGGAGGGACAGACTTCAGGGAAGCAGTGGGTGTTTGCACAAGCGGAAAAACCTCACCCCAAAATCTGTCCAGAGTTGCTGCATGGGCTTCTTGGTACATGGCGTTGTTTCTCATGATGGTTCGTGTGGATTGGAAATTGGCTTGGGGATTTAAGCTACACTATGGGTGTTGGAGATTCTTGTGAGCAAAGTACCGTAGATGCCACCAGGACCAAACATTGATGAGATGTTGAAAGTAGCCCAGGTAAGTTGGGTTATAGCTGGTGGTCATGCTTCGTGGACCTGCTCAACACTCACGTTTCCTTTTGACTTCAGTTTTGGTGATGACGTGAGTTTTTGGGAAAAAAGCTGTCCGTTCCTAGAGTGTCAGCATCTCTGTGGGTGCGAAATATCACAGTTTCTTTCAAAGGAGCTTCTGACAGCTCATCCCAGCTGAGGATCTGACCATGTGTGTGATGCAAAATGTCTGCTCTTTTCCACCTAACATCGATAACCAGCTGGGCCAGGACATAGCAGTGAAAGGTTGGTGGTCCTCCCACCGCGGGCTGCTCAAGGACCCAAAGGTGGATAAATTCCCACTGGCACAAGCAGTGCTTGTAGTACGGCCTGTGCTTGAACAAGCACTTTGTCCCAGGGCACTCCTTGCACACTTGATGTTTTCAAATAGCTTTAAAAACACATGATGAGTTTTCAAATTGGTATTTAATTTTCTGGGAATGGACATGCAATTTTCTTTTCCCATCGCTGTGATCTCCTGCAGATAAGGTTCCTCGTGGTGTGCCCAGGGTGAGCTGATGCCTATAGCAGTGCTCGTGCCCTGAGAGTTAATGACTTACTCATTCACTAAATTGGCTTCTACTTTTTTGCAAATAACACAATTGCTACTCAAAACCAGTTATCAATATGAGGGTAAGCTTACGAGTGTATCATTAACAAAAATTATCCTCTAAATCTCCTCTATCTCCTGTATGAATTAGGATATTTGAAAGAAATGTGAGAAAAAGGTGAGCAACAGAGCACATAAAGCAACGGTCTAAAGCTGCTCTTTCTGAGGGTGCGTTTTCCAGTCTCAGCAACTTGGAGCAGGATGGGGTTGGATGTGGGACCGATCTCCCAAGCTGACATAAGCCTTGATTCAAAACCTGAAATGATTTTGAGGGTGGTTGTATTAGTCCCTCCATAGCTGTTCTCTTTTTTAGGTTTTTCTGTCTCCTCCTTTTGTCGCTATGAAGACACAAATGAATTAGCATGGAAACACTGTGGTCTTCATAGGCAGGAAAAACCAGTTGAAGGCACAAAATCCTAGCTCTGAATTTGATGAGATTGCTCCATGTAGTGTTTACCCGAGCATATTTTCTAACCACAATGATAGGGATATGGATGTGATCGATTTTTATGTTATTTGCTTGTTTAGGGCAGATACTATTCTCCAGCTTCACATGGTTTAGCCAGGAAAGAGCCAGTATGTCTGTGATCATATTCAAACATAGCCGGTCTTAGATGTCATCAAAACTTCCTTTGGAAAGTTAAATAAGAGATGAAGTCAAGAGTTTTGTTATGATCGATAGCTGAGTTGGATTACTTGGTCACCACTGAGTGAAAGATTTTTTTCACTTTACCCTTGACCAATGTCAGTGTTGTTCTGTTCGGATGCTTTTTCTCTATAAATCACTCTGCCTCAGCGTAGGGTAGCCGATGCCATCAGCTGCTCTTGGGCTTTTGCTAATTTTTGAAGCTGCACCAAGAAAGTGGAGAGAAATCCTCACTAGCAGCCTTTATTTTTTTGTTTTGGTCACTTCCATACTAATGAAGACAATCTTAGCTACTGAGAACTGGCAAAACTCTGGTGTTTACATGTGAGCCTGCAGTCACTGAACAGCCCCAAAAACGGTCTCCTGGGGTCAGAGCCACCATAAAGGGCTGGGTGTGGATGCTCTGTGGGTGGAAAAGAAGATCTTGAGCTTCCAGGCTTCCCCACCCAAATTCAGATGCTAATAAGCAAGTTGCTGTAAATTGCTTGTCAGTAGGTTTCACTTTCTTTTTAGGCTCAGCTAGTTTTCTCTTGGCATAATTACACCTAATATACTAAAGGGTAAGTCAGTGGGGATCTATGCTGGTATAATGAAAAAGGTTTAACTACTTGCAAGTTATCGTGTACATCTCTTTGATTTAGCTCACATCTCTGACTCTTTGGGATGCAAATTGTGTCTGTTTAGTCTCCTTCACATATGAATAGAATGAAAGTGGCTGCACATGAGGGGTGTTACAAAACAGGCTTAATTTAAAGAGGATACTTCATGCTTCGTGTGAAGGTTCATACATTGTGGATGGAGAATGTAATTTGATTCACTGATGCTATGATGAAACAAGGATATATGGCATCACTGCGGGAAGGAGCCCAGCCAAAGGTATGGGGATGGGGCTGCTATCCGCACATAAAATCTGTCATCCGAAGTAATACAAACTGGTCTGAAAGGGGGAGGACAGAGCTGGCACATTGCACTCCAAGACCTTTGACTTGTCACTTTCACAGGTGTTATTTTAATTTGAATGTATTTTCCTCAAGCAAATGTAGTCAGTGATCTGGGTATTGAAATAGGAACAGACATTGTGAAATGTCAAAAAATGCATCACGTTTCTTTGTGAGGAGCGGTCCAGGATTCTGTGACCAAGCGTGCCAATTAAAGTCAGCCAAGGGCTGAGGCAGGGAGTACCTGATGGGCATTTTTTGTAAGTGGAGCTTTTGTCAAAACTGCAGAGCAAAGAGAAAACCATATTTTTAAGACTTCAGTTGCTGCATCTTAAGCTGATGTGTCCTGTCAGATTGGATCTCTAATGTCAAATTACAATCTGACTTTAGATGTCACAACCCAGCACATCAGCCACAAATCTGCCAAGCTTGGTCTTCATGTGAGAGTTGTTCAAAGAAGCAGCTTATGGGAAGAGCTTTTATTTTTAGATCCACTTCTCACAGAATGTTTCAGACCAGGTACTTCTTCTAAAAGCTTTCCTAGATGAAAATAGGTGTGGTACGATGATACCTGCCTCATGCAGGGCTGTTTCAAGTACAAGACTAATGTTTGATATCTTTTAGGTCTTGTTTGTCTCCAGCTGCTATCTTCTCCAGGTGCCTGATCACTGCCATGTCCCCTATGCGAGACCATGTTTATGCTTGTGGGACACATTGGCTTGAAAAGATCTGCAGGTGTGAATATCAGGTTTTCTTTTTGAATAAAAGCATTTGGCATGTCCTTTCCAGACCATATCTTCAGTGTGAGTAAACCCACTGCTTTCAGTCCGGGGAGGCTGCTTATATTGCCTGAGGACCTGTCCCAAAGCTCCTCTTGAAGCCGAGTTGTCTGCTATTTCTGTAAATAATGCACTTGGGCAAGTTTATGCCAGGGAAAAATGCTGATTTGGCAAGCAAAGTGAGCCTTACTAGCAAAGTATTTTTATGCTGCTGTACGGAACTGGAGGATATGTTGGCCTTGTCCCAACATAGAAATGTCTCCTCCTGACTGTACTGGAAAGTCTGGAGTGCAATTTAGGCTCGGTGGTTATCTGGGCTCTGCTTTGCAGTGATAAAGCACATCTCTCGCCTTATGTTGTATTAGCTTTATGATGTGCATTCACATCACATCAAATAAAAAAACGTAGCTTTAATTGTACTTGAATGACAGAGCAGGTTTGTGCTTCCACTTGGATTTTGGTTCTTACAGATGCTAAAATAAAGATTCTACGCTAATTACATATGCATATATTAGATAAATACCCAATCATTTATCTTTTTAGTTAAAAGGTAAGTAAACTAAAAGTCAGTCTGTAGTTGAACACTTAGTGGCTACCCTGCTATTCAGTCGACATGAAGGCACAAATGGGAGAGCCAAATTCTACATTTACACTTTCTAACAGACATCTGTCTCGCCATGAACTCCCATGCTGATTAAAAGTCTCCTCCCCATCTTTCTCCTTCCCTTACATTATTTAATGTCCTTTCACTATGTTTGAGATGTATATGATAGGTCCCAAAAGGGGCCCCAGGAGGAGGCAGAGGGTGACTGTAGAGGGCTGCAGCCACAGAGAATGCCACAGGCTGCACATCTGGTGCAACCTGGTCCCTCACATCTGGTTGATGCAACCTGGTTCATCTCATCTCATTGAATGAAAAAGGCTAATTTCATCCCTGGGAACCATGGGCATGGGAAAAATAGGATAGCAGTTATGTGGGATGCATTTTCAGAGCACTGCTGACTGTAGGTCTCTGCTGTCCCACTTCTGTCACCAAGGATCAGACCCTTCCAGAGGCGAAAATGTCTTTAAAAAACTCTTTCTCTTTGCACTTTATACTTGTGACTGTCCCCAGTGACAAGTCCATAATGTGCTCCCATTATGTCGTCAGGCCAGAGACCAGAGCCTGTGTGGGTAATAGAAAAATATGTCCTCTTTGTCAAGCGCCAGCCTCTGCCCTAAGAGCAAATATTAAGTTGGTTGAAAGTAACACTTTTTACAACCTATTTCCTGCACGGTTAATTAACCTTCAAAACCAGAGGCTTAAGTAGTTTGCTAGGCAGAAGTAGTCTTTTAGGACTATGATTTAATTAACATGACTAAAGGGAGGTGGTTGGCAGAGCAAGGTGTTTGCATAGGCATCGCCTGACCAGCTCTGGGCATGTGGAGTTTAACATGAGTAAATAATTGTGTTTGGCACCTGCTTAGTATTGCACTTCATCTGCTGTTTCTCCAGATCTGCTTCTAGGAATTAAAATCATCACGTTATGTTTTACAATATTTTTTATGTATTATTGATAGCACCTTATAAAATTAAATTGCATCACATTCATAGTAATGCAATTGAAAAGTTTCAGTCTATTAACGTTTTATTGCTGGAGGGGACAGTAGCTGGTTGTTTGAGCTACACAATATATCCCAAAGGGCACAAGAACTTGCTGAAAATATGGAAAATTTAGCTTTCAGTAAATGTTTTAAATTGTTACAGCTTGTTCATGATAGTGGTTCACTTGCACTATAATATTATTTTCTTCAACGTTTTGGAGGCAGTGGTGCTTCCTGTGGTTTTCGCTGTGTGCTGCAGAGATACCACAATCCAACAAGAGGACAACATTTATTTAAGCCTCTTAATATTTCTCAATCAGCAGCGTGGGATGTTTTCTTGAGAGAAAGACTTATACTTACGCTGTACCTCTACGTTAAAATATCCACAGGATAGGGAGGCTTAATCCTCTTGAAGCTTGTTAGGAGCCCTTGCTAGCCAAAAGCAGAAAACTGCATCCTTTTTACCACGAGTGCTGTGTCTTATGATAAATTCCCCGCTTATTTTTAGAGATTTGCCAGGCATAAATTACTCATGCTGTTTCCCCTTAACATTCAATTGAGATACAGCAGTAGGGGTGCAGACTGATGCTACTGTTTAAGGAATGTGTTCTCATGGTTGCTTTCTCTGCTCTCCTTGCAGGAATAAAACGCTTCCCAATCCTCCGCTTTTCCGGAATGATGACCCCCAAATCTCCCACTGACACCCCCGCTGAGAGCCAGCGGGAAGCTGGATGTGGGCTGTTGGCTGAGTGAACTACATCTGCCTGGTGAGAGAGGTTTCTTAGGTGAGGTGAGGAGTCCATGTAGCAAAAAACCTGCTCTCAGATAGGAAAAAGGATTCTTTAATAGAGAAGTAAGACTCGAACCCAACTTTACTGCCAGTGTAGCTGCTTGCTTTGCTAGCGACATCGCTACTACTGGCAAACGTGATAAACTAAAATCAAAACTCTTTGTGTTGAGCTGAATGGGAATTTTTGAGTTAAAATGAGAAAAATAAATTTAAAATTAAGTAAATTCAGTTAAAATGGGAATTTTCTCATCCAAAACTAGTGGAAAGCCACTGCAGAACTTTAATTTCACTAAGAGGAGAATGGATTAATATTAAAGTGATGCTGTTACAGGTACGAAATAATACAACTAAATAAATGTCTATGTATATCAATATAAATAAGAAAGTACTTGTGGAAGGGCAATGCATGAACAAAGTGGAACACATCAGAGAAGTGGATGGTATACTGTGGGTCAGCACTGCACACGTCTTTCGTCATCTTCTGTCTGTCACAAGCTTTTTTGATTTCTGAATGAGTCAGAAGTTGAGCTGCACAGCATAAAATCTAAACTGTGGGAATAAATAGCCAGTGACCTCGTATGACAAATACCCATGTTATTTCTTTTGCTGGAACAAGTGCATCTTTAAAACTTCCAGGCAAATGGGGAAAGCTGCTGTTGCATAGATGAAGCAGTTTTTAAGACCATATTTCAGACTCTATTCTCCCTCAGTTTGCATTATAAAATACTGATGATCTCAAAGTACCCATTTCTGCTCCTCCTAAGCACCGGTCGTTCCTCTTTCAGGACTGCAGTTATCTTGCTTAAGTGAAAATTTAGATGTGCAATGGAAGCAGGGATATTCACATCTTTAATAAATAAAATCTTTTCTCGGCTAACTGCGGGCATGCCAAGCATTGATTTAGAGGGTGATTTCTATTCACTCTTTGTTTTTTATCCTCCTTCCCAAGCAAACAAAGCAACAGAGAGCCCCAGAGTAAAAATGCTGTGAGGAAGCAGAAATAAAGACTACTCGCTTGAACTCAGCCTAAAGTTATGCTTCAAAAGGCCTAGAGAAAAGTATAGATTACAAAGGTATCCCACTAGATTTTTGTATTTAAAGGAGAAAGTATTCCCCTTCTGGTGCCTGAAATCCAGTTTGCAATGTTGAATGAGCACCTGAAAGTTTTCAGATGAAATCATCCTCAAGTCTGTGCAGCGGCGGTTTTAGTCCTGGCCTCCAATTTGAGGGAAGGGAAGCTTTCCTTGGAGAAGTCTCCTCATTCAGGTAAAGATCAAATAATTACAAGTTAGGACATTGCCCAAGCATGAAAATGTGGTTCCTTTTCTCCTTTTTTTTCTTTTCGGAAAAAAGCAAACCCAGTTTGCTTGGCTTTCTGCTTTTTTCTGCCGGGCTGCTGACTGTGCCCGTGAGCGCTGAGCAGAGATTTCCCTCGCAGAAGAGGACTTTTAGTTGGAGGGAGCCTTTTCTGCACAGCCGCAGCCCCACACCCCAGAGGCAACCGGTCCCCGGCCATTTTCTTCTTGTCCCTTGCTGGGAGAGGGCCCGCGCTGCTGTCTTTCTGCAGCGCTAAGCACAGCGTGGCCCTGGGCTTCCCTGGAGCAACCTTAATGCAAATAATAACGAGGTACTTGGGCCGAGAGGAGCGGCGATACAGCTCTGCATCGCTGAGCTTCCATAGATAATATATTCCCACAAGGATCCTCGAACAGCAGAATAAATTAGAGCTGTCCTGAAGCTGTTGTAAGTCACGCTCAAGCTGGCAGAGAGTACCCATCAGACCTGGGAACAGTGAGTATCCCCAGTGCTCTCTGCCAAGGAGAGCCCGGCATCAGGACGTGTTCAGCAGACGCTCTCTGCTTTTCAGCTCTGTGTGAATGTAGAAAAGAAGATATAAGCCCTTCTGGTTTGTTTTTTTTTCCCCCTTTGTATGTAGCTGCCTCATTTGTTTTTTTCTGATGCAATTGCAGTGGTTTTATTGAAGGCAACACATAGCCCTTCTGCCGGTGCAAGCGTGTAGAAAGGTAAGAACCCACTCAGGTTTTTGTTCTCAAGTTTGGAGGATTAACAATAAAATGGAGGGAAGGGGCTGTTCTATTTATTCTGGAGGAAAGAATCTTTGAAAATCTCTCACTGTGGAGAGATCGGAGTGAAAAAGGTAAGAAGAAAAGGTAAAAACAAAAGTAAGAAGGGACCACATGTAGAAGACCATAGACCTTCACTTTGGTTAGTAATTTTAGAGACAAATAAGATGAGATATTACTTCAAGCAAGCTTCACTCACAAATCGTTAAATAAGCAATTCTATTATAAAATTCCCACTTCCTGTTTATGTGATGAAAGGTGCTCTGTATGTCTTTAGAAAGTTTAATGTTCATGTTTAAGAAGACAAGAAAAATCTCTTAATATCAAATAAAATGAGTGTATTGGTTCCTTCTTCCCGTCCCCGCAAAATTCCGGTCAACTTCTGACTTCATTTTTCCAAAATTCAGACTGCCTGATGTTGTTATCAAAATGGATTCTCAAAAAACACAAGTGTTTTGGGTTTTACTCAAGGACAAGTTTCTTCTAAAGCTCTGAATACTGTAATGATGTGCTTTAAATCTAGTAAAATTCAGTGGAGTTTGAGAATTGATCACATTTGCAGCAGGAGACTTTGCTTTCCATCCGAGATGGCTCCAGAGCACTTTAACCACCGGCATGGAAAGGTTTACAGAAATGAGTGAGTTTCTTTGTCGTAAAATTATGAAGTTATGAAAACAAATTCAGAAAAGCAGTTGTGAACAAAAATGCTGCTGCAACGCGAATGAAAACTAACAAAGCCCTTTAATTTACAGTTTTACTATTTAATTTATTTGATTTACATGCTGGCATCAGACTTTCAGAGTGCTCAATCCCTCCGGCAGCAAGAGTGGGGCGATCTGGGGGTGGTGGTGGGATCTCCATCGCGGCGGGGGCGATGAGTTGGACAGAAATCTGGTAGAAATCCTGTCGGGCCGGTTGCTTCTGCCCTTGGGCAAGGCGCCTCCGGCTGTGCTTCCCCGTACCTGCACCTGCAGCTCTCGGCTTTGCTCCACCACCTTTCCCGGCAAGGGCTTTAGGAAGCACATCTGCAACCAACAAATCTTTGTAGTCCAATTTGCCAATGACATAAAGACTCTCTCTTCAGCAAGAAATATATTTATAAAGTTTGAAAGGATTAGCTAGGCATCTTTTAGCAATTCAATAAGTATTTTATGATCAATTTTAGCTAACACCAGCATTTCTGCAGGCAATTGGTCTCTGGTTTTGACAGTACTTTTCTGGATTTCACTGATGTGAATGGGAGCTGAAGGGTCTCACCACCTGACGGGGATTAGATTGCTGAAAACAGCAATCAGTTTCTGAAAACTGCAACTTCTGATAAAATTCCCAAAGCATAAACAACAATGTATTCGGCTGGTATAAATCAGGGAAGTTCCACTAGGTTTAGCAAAGCTAGCTTACATCACTGGAAGATGTCATCTTTTTTTCAGATGCTTTTGAGAAAACAGAAAAAGGTTTTTTTGTGTGTGTGTGCTTCTGAGCCTTTTGAATTACCAGCAAAATAGGCCAACCATGAAGAAAAAAGCAAAATTATCCAGAAAGCCTCTCCAATTCATTCTGGTGAAAACTAGCTCTTATCAACATTGTAATTAAACACATTTCCAAACTCCCATCTAATTTAAATAGGCTTCACTTCTTACAGTTCAGGGGTGCCTGTGAAGATTCCTCATGTCGGCTTTTTAAGAAAAAAAAAAAATCACTGCTCGGTTGTATTTTAAGACAAAGCTCTTGCTCCCTATAGCCTATAAGATGATGCTAATGTTTAACTTCAGCGGGAACTGGCAGTGGTTGCTCACTCCTAAAGCTTCAGCCACTCATAGCTCAAAGTTTGGGACTGTAGTATGCAGCAGTAAAATTTAATCAATGAATTAGAACCAAACGGAGCAGTTTTAGTGACATAAACAGAAATATACATTATTGCACCAGTGCCTGTGGTGTTACATCCGTATGCTATGGGTAAACCACTGCATTCGGTGCTTATGCTTTCTCTTCTGGAGATTCCTGATTCGGTCCCCAGTGTTTTGGTTGCGATGGCAGCCGTTGTCAATGACTACGGGGAATTTTTCATCTGAATCAGATGAGATAGAGATACCTAACGCTGCATCACGTGGGAGCAGATACGCACTGGCCTGGGCATTTGTAGCTGCATAAAGATAGGCTTTTTAAATGTTCTGCTCTTCATTTCCATACAAATATTTCATATTTCAGGAGGTATCAAAGATGCTCTTTTGGCTTTTGAATTTTTGGGGGTTTATGGATATTTGAATGGGGTGTGTGCGTTGCATGGGTAGTTCAGTTTCCTCTGGGAAGGAACAGTGTATCAGCAACCCGCACGTACTAAAAAACTTAACTATTCCTTTTGTAGCTGTCAGAGTCTGCATGGTACACAGTGTCCAAACCAAAGAGCTTATTTTGTTTATGGAAGGCCCTTTAGGAAGTAATTCTGATGGGTTATTCAACAAAGTACTTTTTATTAGTGTAGGTGATGTTTCATCCTTTGCACAGGGAGTCTTTCTGAAGCAAAAGCAAAATACACGAACTGCTCAAGGTATAGTTTCTTTGAAGAGAAAAATAAAACAACAGCAACAAGAAAAAAATAAAAACAACAAAAAGGTTATATTGCAGCAGAAGAAACAGACACTGTTAGCTCATCCTAAGCATTTTGTTCATGAGATATAACACAGTTCAACTTTTAAATCAAGTCAGCTCATACAATTTCATGGTGGCCAAATAGGAAAGTCTTTTCCTGCAGCGTGGAGGATGAAGAGTGGGTAAATGGCAGTCTGTCCCCTTCCAGAAAAAAAGAGAAAAAGTAATAAGTGGATTGTGTTTCCAGCAAGGGCCAGAATGGTGGTTTTGTTTTGCGCTTCCTATTTTTTCCCCAAGGGAAATAGCAGATGGTTTGAAAAAGCAAGAGGAGGTTTGGCTCAGGTGTGAGTGCTCTCTCTGGTCGGGGAGTTTGGCAGGCTCCTTGGTCGTGAGCTCTGCCTGGGAAGACTTTTAAGAAATTCGTTACTACGGGAGAGGGGAAAAAAGCCTATTTACCTCCACGGCACAGCTTGTACCCTTGTGAGGGATGGCACTGATGTATGAGCACTGCCGTGCTGCAGAGGCAGGAGGAGTGAGGCATGTCAGGACCAGGGAGCTGACTTTTTCCTTGCTCCTTAAATACTGTCTGGTTTTGCATTTGGATTGTTTTCTGTCAGAAACCAAAGAATAAGTGATTCTTGCAATGACAAGTTCAATAAATGTAAAATATCAGTTTCCTTCTCAGCCTTGAACAGATACTTAGAGATTCACTTCAGTCAAGCCAGAGTGGGAAATCGTCTTTTCAAAGAGACAGACAATATTAAAGTGTATTTCCTGAATGACAAAGTTTCTATGATAGTGGCCATCACTGTTCAACATAAGGGCTAGTTTGAATTTAACTCCTGTTTTTGATATACCGAAATACAATGCTTTGTGTGATGAGATACAGAGAATCCTGATTTTTACCTCCTGGTTTCCTGGCTTGTTTCTCGGCCGGTGGGGATATTCAGCGGCGCTTCCCAGCCTGGGGGACAACACCTCTGCCCGCTTCCCTACTGCTACGTTTGGCAGACGAGGTGTTGTGTTCACCTCACTCCTGCTACCAGTGCAATAATCTGCAAGAAACAGGGGATTTGATTTGGGGGGGAATTTTAGTGCTTCCTCTTCCCACTACGAATGCAGGCACTGGGTTCAGTGGCAGCTCAGGCTTCTCCTCGGTTCATCCCCTTCGCTCCTGGCTGGTGTCCCAGCTCAGCCCCACGAACCCCAGGCTTGTTTTCCTGGAACATTATCTCTTACATTCAGATTTCCATCAGTTAAACAGCTGATGAAGAAGCACCTCTTTTGAAACTTTAACCTGGATGTGTTCAGATTACCGTATCGACAGCTCAACCGTCCCTTGATCACCCAAAGGTGTGAATGCTGGTGCCACCTCTTAACAGGCGCTCTGCAGAGTTTGCCACGACGGTGATGGCGTTGGGCATGGCAGCACAGCCCGGCCAGTGATGCTGGAGGCAGCGCAGGAGCTCGTTAACCAGCCTGCGCTAACGGTGGCAGGGGAGGAGACGTCGGCCTTCCAGGCATGAGCGAAACCGACTGCTCTTGGATGAACACAATAGTTCTTCTCTTAGTGTGGTTTCAAAGGAGTCTTGGATTTCCTCAGGGAATGTCTTTGGAGTTGGTTCTCTGATTGTGTGTCTTCAGTGAATAATATTTTTTCTTCCCCATTAAACAAAAATATTTCAGATAGTAAGATATTTTTGGTATTCAGGAGAAAACAGCTTGTCTGTACAGTAGATAAGGATGTATCTTCCTCTGTTGCCTCAAATTCCCTTGGACATTAAGAAAAGGGATTGGAAAAGGATGCTTTGAGAATATTTCCTGAAATCCCTGGTTATAAGGGTGAACATTGTTTCTAGCACTTTCTTTTGTTTTTAGAAAGAATGAAAATGGTTCACAGATCACAAAATAGCATAACCGAGTTGCAAGACTAGACGTTAAGGCCAGAGTCATGCAGAGATCTACAGACACATTTGTTTTACATATCTAAGTAATTTCTCCTTCTAGAACCATTTTTTAAAGAGAGGAAACCGTTACAACACATGACAACAGCATGGCTCGAGGCACAGCGTGCTGACAGCCCACCCAAACGGGTGTGATGCTCTCAATGGCTGCTGGTGCAAAAGGCTGGTGAAAATCTTCCAGCACTGTGTTTTGCTGGGTAACACAGGCTCTGTTTATGCAGCCGTGTCTGGGACTTGTTAAACTTAATGATAACGCTTCTTTAATTTTATTTTTCTGGACAGGCAGAACTTGTTCTCATGTTTTATGGAAATGTTTTTAACACTTCTGTGTTATTATGCATTAAGACAAGTTGTGTATTTTGATCCATGTGCGGTGCCTGTAATTAATTCTGCTGCAGGACTTGTGCTGTTTATCCAACGAGCATTTGAACTTTGAGGGCTGTGGATGTGGGCATCAGTAGTAGCAATGCTTTAATGATGTCCAATATGATGTCTTGATACCGTGCTGCTAAGTGCAGTAGAAGTACTTGTTACTGTGGTTACAACAGGGAAAAATAGGGGGAAGAAAGGATACTAGAGCGTAATGCTCTGACCATTTTCCTGCTGCTCTGAGATGAGAACATTCCTGAGCAGGAGCTCTGCAGGTCTGCCTGACAAAATGAAGCATCTGTGGTCATTCCAGCTTTTGAATGTGCTCCTTATGTTGACTGCATTGTCACCCACTTTGGTACATCACCCTATTCATTCCTTCCTTTTTGAGTGTATTGGTTACTATGGAGACAGGAAAATAGTTCATGAGAGGGGAACTTCGCAGCATGGATGGGTCATAGCAACAAATTGGTTTATGGAGTGGTTAGAAAATTGTATGTTGGCTAGTGGATAAACAGGTATTTTACGTACGAGTTATATATTTGCAATATAATAGGATGCCTGTTTCATTTCTTCTTTCAGAGATTTATTAGTGCCTGAAGAAGAGAGAAACAAGCAATCTTAATTGAAGACCTTAGAGAATAACAGCTTTAGAAATGGCCCTTCTAAATATTTTACTTTTTACAGAAAGTAATATTTTATGCTTCTGTGAGATTTTATTGATATCATTTGTGCTTATTTTAATCCTTGCAATATATTCATTTACTGGTGTATGTGCTCGGAGAAAGAGAAACGTCCCTGAAATTGGAATAGTTTCATGCAAGATAAAAAATGAACACAAATAAAACGGTCCTTAGCAGAATACAGAGAAGTGGACAGAGGAGCGTGAGGGATCTCATCAGAACCCAAGTCTGCATTTTGATTCCTGAGTCTGCTTCGGTCACGGGGTTTCTGTCCGTGGACGTGATAAATGCAGGGGATCAGGCTCACACCGTCAGGGATGCATTCATGTGCCATTATTAAACTGAATTCAAATTTTCATTACAGGGGCTAAAAGGGAGTATGATTATATTAAAAAAAAAGTTCTATATCTTCTAGCTCAAAGAAAATGTGTTCATTCAAACCCAGCTTTTTTTATTTCCTGTCGTTCCATAACTCAAAACTGCTTACTGTGTTTTATTCTTTGTCTTCTGCACTGATAGGATTATCAATGTTATGTTGGTTTGATGATGGATAAAGAGGAGCAAGATCGAGGTGATGTATTTTGAATTGTTCTATATTTCAGTAGTATTGATCTTGGGGTATGTGATGGCTGTACTCCATTTGACCTTTCCTTGTCAGGTTATTTTTAGGACAGGTTGTTTCTAGAATTGCTAAAGAAAAGCTGACCTGAGATAAGCGTTTTAGGATGTTTGATGTTTTGCAGATGTTAGCTCTTCAATGTGAACTCTTTGAATTCCTAGCGATAAAAGTTTTCTGGACTATCTCCAAACACCAGGCTTCCAGTTTCAGCATAGCAGGCCTGCGTGTTTGCCGTGTGAGCTGTGTGTGTCTAACAGCAAGTCAAACATGAGGAAACCATCTGCCCCAGCACTGGACATCGCTCGGATTCCCAGCACCCTCCCTGGCACAGCTTTGGCTTCTACCAACCGATGCCTTCCCACGCTACATCCCATGGATTTCAGTCCCAAATAACGCCGTGGCTCAGGAGACAGCACACGCCTGGGGCTGTTAATAAATCCAGTCTGGGTGAGAACAACCAATTTTGGAAGAGAATGGGGAGGTATATATGAGCTGTGTCACTTGCCAGAAGGCTCAAAGAGGAGACCATGGCCTGTTTAGTTACTAGTATAGCCATAGCTTTATGGCTTGCTTCTCGTGTTATTAAATATTTATTCATAAATATGTTCACAACACAGTAACGTAATTAACAACACCCTGTTTTTGTCTAGTATCACTGTGAGACCTAGACTGTAATGAGGATGCCGCCGACAAGCACTGTCCCTACGATAAACTCATTTTTCCTCCACCCTGAATAAGACCTCATTGCCCCGAGCTTTACGCAGCCTTGGACGGGGATCTGCGGTTATATGAGAGTTTTCTGGCTTTCTCTGTTCTTGCTTCTCTGATACCTCAGGGGAAAGCAGAGGAAGAAAATACATTTTTTTTCTACAAAGACAAGCTGTTTTTCCTGCATCCTTGGGCATTTCTACGGCTATTTCTGGGCAGGAGCCCTGCAGCGTGGGTTGCAGCAGCCACCCCGGGAAGGGACAGGTGAGTTGCACACAAAATAGGCAAACAAATCCTCAAAAGTAGCAGTAGGTCATGATGAGCCCCACAGATTCTCGAAAGGAAACCCCTAAGTGGCACTGGCTGTTTGGCAGGCTCATGCTGTTAAAAGTTAGAAAGGAAAACACCTAACATAGTGACCACTTGTAAAAATACTGGCCTGAAGGCACATTGTGTCATGCATGAGGAGAATACTTGATCTCAAACATATATATGGTTTTGATTTGTGCAGAGAAGACCCCCAGAAGGCATGGTTTGCAATGACAAATATCAAGAGCAAAGGGAAATATCAACATTAACTCTACATAAAATCTGGGGATTTTCTTGCAGTGGGAAGATGAGTGCTTGTGAGCGGTGATGTTGTGAGATGGGGGTGAAATTCCCTGGAAGGAACTCATGTAAAGTATTCAGAAAGCTGGCTTTTTCTGCTGGTAACCGGGATGATTAGAGAGCTTCATGCGCTGGTGGATGGAGCTCCAGATGAAGCAGGCAGTGACTAAGCTGGCCAGCCCTTTGGTGCAAAGCATGGTGAGCCATGTTGCTCCTCCGAGCGTAGAGAAAGGCTTGATGAGGTTGGTGGTGAGTCTCCTAAAGCTGCTTGACGGATCAAGCCTCCATTAAATTTAATGACAATTTGCCATCCAAAGCCTTTTCCTAGTTTTGCAAATCTCACCCAGGTCGCTGTGAAATCTCCAGTACGTCCGGTGGGCTCTGGGGATTGCCAAAGGTGAGGGTGCTGAGGGGGGTTTAGTCGAGGTTCACCTCAACTCTGGAAAGCTTTGTTTAATTTGATACAGCATAATTTACAGGTTTTCTAGTTGTGGACCCAATCTTGCTTCTGGTACAGAGAAGGGTATCAAACGGTGTCTTTGCTCTGTATTCTGTCTTACGTGTTTTGGGTTTTGTCTGCAATCTTGTTTCTTTGTATCAATTTAAAATTAGTAAAGAAAGGAGTGTTTTTCTTTATTTTGTAGTGATACTTCAATTGAGAAAACTGAGCTCTGCTTCCCCGGTGTGTAATTACGTGACCACA
This sequence comes from Gymnogyps californianus, assembly GCF_018139145.2. Taxonomy (NCBI): domain Eukaryota; kingdom Metazoa; phylum Chordata; class Aves; order Accipitriformes; family Cathartidae; genus Gymnogyps; species Gymnogyps californianus. The sequence goes on along the minus strand of NC_059476.1, from coordinate 1,598,348 downwards.
TATTATGTGCTCTTGAGAGTCCTTCCCTCCTTCGGAAGGAGTGAGGAAAGGCTGGAAGCGGTAATACCTGGAGTAGTTTATGCATGTGTGTTACCGGGGTGGGGTGTGGGAGAGCCGGAGCCTGTGCGTGGCTCTGCCCCAGCTCTCACACTGGGCGCACAGGGTGCTGCTGCTCTAAATCTCCAAGGGAAGAAACAAAACGTTCAGGGGCAATTTTGGTTCTGGCATATTCGGGTTTTCACAGGTTCTTGTTTCCCGGAGTCCTGGTAAGTGTGGTCGTGCACTTGGTTTCTTTTTCCTGTGAAAATTCCTTTTTCTGTGGCCAGAAAAGACTGATTGGTACAAAAAAATCGGCATATAAATCTGAAAATCCCTTTCTCTGCAGCTGAAGGTGCTACAAATCTGTGCAATGATCTAGATGTTGAGAGTCTAGCTATGTTCTCCGTCCCTGCATTGATCTATTTTGTCTTTCAAAAAGATGATCGATCGCACCAGAAAATGACAAGGTGGATTTGAGAGGGAAGAAGCTGGCGGTCTCAGACTAGAGTGATATTGCAAGAATCAGAGTTCAGCTCTGTGGTGCTTCACATGAGGGGTTATGAAAAGACTGCAATTACATTGGAAAAATGGGGAATTTGAATTTTTCTGGCACAGTCCTGACTCTTTCAGGAAAGCAGGAGCCCTAAGGAAGAAGGGCGCAAAGGGATCTGCCTGCCTAAGGGGCTTAATGCTTTCCGAGGCTGGGCACAGCTTGTTGGCTTGCGAAGGTGTACCGCTCCTCGCACACCCCAAAAAGCCAGGAGGGGCTTTGTAAAGCTTTCCTTGCAGAGGCACTGACTTGGCCCACGGCTGTTCCCTGCTGTTCAGTTGATTGAGGGAAACAGCAAGTATTTACAAACAAAAGCTACAAGGGCATTAGCAAGGGGCTATTAAAATGTGTATATTTCTAATATGCTGCAGATTGTAGATTTCTTGCCATTTCTTGTTTTCTAATGAACGTTTGTAGCCTGAAGCAGCAGTAAAAAAATTATGTGGTCCATTCTTTAACCATGAGCCATTTCCAGGCAATAAAACTGATCCGACAGTAAAAATGTTGTCGGTCTGTCATAGGGAATACATCCCTCTGGCTGTGCCAGCGGAGCAAGTGGCAGGGGGGGACAGGGCTCCACGGTGTCCCGTGGGATGCTCGGCTTTGCTGTGCAGAGGGTGTACTCAGGGAAGACGAGGTCAGGAGCGGCCGGGAAGCATGCTTGCGGGGCTGAGCTCTCCTGGGCTCCCTGGCAAGAGGCAGGAGGAGCAAGGGCTTGGACTATCGGTGGGTTACAGGTTACAGGTGCTCTCCTCCAGTGGTCCCTGCTGCCTCTGGCGAAGCCGACTTTCAGCGCGGCTCCTGCTGCAGACTGGGGCAAGAAGAGAGGTGTCGAAGGGAGGAAAAGCCACCCAAAGCCGGCCCCCGGCCCCCGAGCGCTGCGGCAGTGTGCAGGTCATGCAAACCGCCCTCGCAGCAGACCCCTGTGATTTCAGAGCCAAAGGCACTGCCTCTCAGCTCCCTATCCGTTCTCGCTGAAACACGGCCCTGGTAGCCACGCTTTTCATCTATCTTTTATGAATTGGCTGTTTTAGCGTCCTGGAGTTCCTTGACCTTAACAAACGGAAGGGATGACTCCTTGTTTTCAGAGGTAATAGTAAATAGGATTCAAGGCTGTTATTGAATGGTCTGCAGGTCTGTGCACAGTTGTAGCAGAGTTTTGTGAAATCCCAGATGAGTCCTGGTGCTTTAATTAGAGCAGAAATAATAAACTGAAGTGTTTTTAATGCATATCGATACTGAGACTTCATGACGCTGGGCAGAACAGCTGTTAGACAGTGATTTGCCAAAATACCTACATTTAATTTGGACAGTTGGTGAACTGTAGTATTTGCCAAATCATGAACAAGACAGACACTTATTCCAATTATACGGTCTTCTTTGCTACAGCAATCAGTTTGGGGTCAAAGAGCTACAACGTAAATTGAAAGTAAAGCACTGTGGCTAAGTGACTGAAACTGCGCTTCGTTCTGCTGCAGCTCCACGGCGGGACGTGTTGAATGTAAGCACCGAAAGAAAAACGATGCGAAATGTTGACACTGCTTGAGCAGGATAGTACCAAAAATGCTAAGACTTGTTTATTCATGACTTTCAGCGCGACAAACGTCATGTAATTGAAACGCTTGATGGGTCACCAAATTCATACAAAGCGTCGTGCCGTCGGAGTGCCTTTTCTGTAGAAATAGATCAGTGCAATTTACAGTAATAGGGACAAAGGAAAGGCAATTACTTTGGATAACTTAGCGTTCATTTTTTATTAACTGGTGGGGAGTAGTTAACAAATTGTCATATATTTTTTCACACCAGGAGACCATCAGGTCCAGCTCTGCAGGAGCATTTGCTCTGGCCCCAAAGGGAAGGTGCGTGGCTGGGTGAAGAGACCGAGGCGGTGGGACCGGGCTCTGCTGTGCTGGCACTGGGTCTGTTGGAACCAATAACAGGAAAAAAATCAGTGAGAAACCCAGAGCGACAGCAGATGGTTTAAAAAAAAAAAAGTACTTTTTGGACTCTTTTGTAGTTCTTCCTTCTCCTCAGTAGCTCTCACCCATTCACTTCCATTTCAGCTTCCACCACCTGGGCAAACAAAGTAGCCTGTAAATAAGCCAAGATCTCTGATTTCTTGTGAATACCTGGCTTGGAGAAAACTGCCGCTCATGCTCTCGGCAGGTTGTTATAAAGCTACTTGCAGAATAGGGGACTTAGCGATAGCATCAGAAGTGGAGGTTTCCAAGTCCTTTGTAAATTTTTTGCCTGGATCAAAGTTTTCCGCAGGCTTGAGAAAATCTGCTCGGGAGAAGGGGTGAAGTGCTTTATTTTCCGTGAGGATTTTTTTGGTTTTGCCTTTAAAGCACAACTACAAAGTAAGAGCTTTTTGGTTTTTGCAATGTTCATCCTAACGCATTACAAGCATGCTGTGTTTGCAAGCGCAAATTGCTAAATAAACTGCCAGATAATAGAATTTAGTGCGTGTTTTTAATTTGGTACCACTGCCCACAGCGTTGCAAAATGTTATTGTGACAGAGTGCTTGTAGCAGTGTGCTTCCATCATTATGTACCTTCATTTAGAGATTTCTAAGACAGCGTTATTAGAGATAATATTGTCCCAGTCTGCACCATGGCAGTCCATGCAATGCTTTCCTCCAAAGTGCTGATAATGGGCTGCATGAGACTTACTCTTGTGTTAAAGTGAGAGATGAGTTTTATGACTTGTGAACACTGTAAATTCCCCTGTAAAATATACTAAGAAAGTTAAAAATTGATCTTATTTTCATGGGAGGAAAATATTTACTCAAACGTTTATCTAAAAATAGCAATATTAATTCCTTAGTGTCACAGGAGGATGCATTCATTTTTGTTTGTATATAACTAACATTCTCTGAGCAGAAGATTTGTCAGAAAGGCATCAAAGCTTTAAATAACTTGTTTTCACCATTGCTAATACAAGACTGGGGAGACATTTTTTCAAAAAAGAAAAATCCTGTGGCTACATCCAACACCCACAGCTGAAGGTGGGTTTTGAAAGGGCTCACTGTGCCTTAGTCATTACAAAAAGCTCAGCATGGAGCAGTGGGCTGTGCAAACCCCAGGCCAGATGTTTCATCTTCCGTACATGTCCCCTGACCGGTGAGTAGTACCTCAGGTCCCTCAAATTCCGGGCTAAACAATAACATTTAACACTGAAGAAAAGACTTTATACCTGTCACACCAGACAGGCATGACTGGGCCTGGGATGAGCGTGGAGGACAAAGACTGATTTGCTTTTATCCTTGAATGAGGTGGATGGTATGTATGTATTGCCATGGGTTCTGTAATACATTTTGAGGACAGTATCTGCCTAAATATAAAAAAATTATACAGCTTGATAAAAGCACCTGCATTTTGAAAACTAGTGAAAAACTATCTCCTACTTCTGCAAACATCCTTCATATTTGGTTTAGGTTTGAAACGCTGCATGTAATGACCTGGAGCTTGAGAAATATCCTTGTGCTTTCCCCCGTCCTCTCCGAGCTGTGCACAAGCGCATCCTTCAGTGCCCGGCTGTAGAGCAGGAGGCTCATCCATCCTCCCGCTCCAGAAAAATGGGACACGCTTTTCTCCCTTCTCCTTTGTAAATAATCTTGTAATGAAGGGAAACGGAGTGAACGTCTGTCTTGAAAATGAAAGGTGCCGGTGTTTTCATAAAATAGCGATCCTCTTGATGCCTGCCAGTTGGAGCAGGGATGCAGCCACCCTGCCTGGTCCCGTTATCAGCCCGTGGGCAGGGCCGTGGGAGGACAGGGACAAATAAGTACAAAATCCTGTCCCTTGCCCTGCTCCAGGTTTGTGGAGGTGGCCTGGGGGATTATACAGCACGTTGGGCTGCTAAATCTGGGGACGTGAGCCGGGCTGTTTTGAGAGCTGGGGATCCACGGGGCTGAGCGTAGGGGGCTGGGGAATCAAACCTTGCTTCAAGCCCAGTGTCAGAAGCATGAAAGGTATCAGTTTATGAAGGAATCCTTAAATAGAAATTAATGCCTATAGGTGGTGGGTTCAAAGGCCGTACGATCAGCAAAGAGGGAATATGGAACATCTTAAAATACTTCTTGCTTCAAAATTTCATCTGAGAGCACCTCGTTCAAAAATTGTAAAAGCTGCAACAGGAATGAGCAGCTCATCCAAAGGAATCAACATTTAAACCAGCTGAGGATAACCGCTGCTGTGCCTGTCTAAAAATTAGAATATTGGCTTAAAATACCTTTAGTTTGGGTTCAGTGAAAATTGGTACTGAAGCTTGCTTGGAAAAAAAATGCTTATCATCCACAAGAAGGCAGGCATTTATGGTTACAGACCAGCTTGCGTTGTACTTTAACTCGTTCAGCAGGATTTTCTGTAGCTCTTGTAACTACTTTACTTGCTAAATAAAAGCCTTTATTATTTAGAGTGGGTGATCGGATAGGCAAGCGGTGCAGGGTGGAAGCGTTGTGGGCAGTCCCACCAGCCCCATGCTCGGTGGCAGGGGGGATTCCCTCAGACACTTCCTAAGATCATCTTCCAACAACTGGGATGGAGAGAGTGGAGGTGGCTGAAAGACAGCCACTACGTTGGAGCGGGAATTTTATGCTGTGCCTACTAAAGACGCAATGGTGCATTACTTCGTGGATGCAGGATTTTGTGAACCTGTTTCGTGAATTTTGCGAATTTTGCATTTGGAGCCTCATCACCCCTTTAATGAAAGCGCTGTTAATTATGTCAGGTCAGGAAGTACATGCCACTTTCAGGATTGTGTTGGTGCCCATGGCCAACCCCAGCAGGAGATGCTCTTGTCCAGGTGCTGATAACACAACAGGCGAGCTGTGCTGCTTGTGATTTAGATGCAAGTTTCCCAAGAATAAACCCTGTTCAAAATCTTTGCAAAATCTGGCTCCACACGTGCATACCAAGAGCATCTTCAAGTCACTCTGCACAGGAGCGCTTCCTTCAGGGACGGACAGGGTGAGGCCCTGACTGGGTTTCACTATCTCTCCTTCTGCGCTCTGAGTGCTTCAAGCTTCCCTGGGACAAACCGCATGGAAAGGCTTTGTGTTCCCTTAAAGTTATTGCAGTTACAACAGCGACTGCAGAAAAATGCTGTTTCCTCATTGAGCAGACTTGCTCAGCTGAGCGCTCCCGTTGTTTGGACTTACCTCATAGCATTTTATTTTGCTTTTTTCTTTCTCTGTGTTTTATTCTGTAGGTTCTGCAGAGTATTTTATAGAGACTTGATGCAGGGAGTAGCAGACCCACACCTTCCAGAGGAATAGATGATCTTGTAGTGCCTCTGGTCTCAACAATGCAATTAGAAACGTCACAAAGATCCTTTCAAAAATCTTCTCTTTAAGTACCCCAACACCATGGAATGATGAGTCACTCCTGAAAACCCAGGCACAGAGTTTTTGTATTTGTAATGGGAACTGTCCTGCATGTCTTTGTGAGCTTTCCCATTTCAGTAAGACTTCAACAGCTGAGGTGAAGACCAACAGCTGACTTCTTACCTGCTGCAATAAACTAAAATCACTTTTCGGTAGGACACGTTGCAATGCTTGCAGGTTTCTGGATGGTGTTTTGAGACATAATTGCAAGAAACTGTAAGGGTTATCAGCTCTGCCGTGCTCCAGATAAAGGTGAGAGGGTCTGGGTAGGATGTGGGGCTCTTGGGGGTTGTGGGGAAGAAAGGACCAGGACTTTGGCATGGTGCAGGGGGCAGCTGGGGGACCACAAAGCTCCCATGGGTGCAGGACATGGGCTAGAGGCAGCCCAGCTCTGGGCCTGGCTACTAAGGAGGAGTAAAAGCCTTTCAGGTCTATTGGCAGCAGGCTCTCCTCTTGCCTCAAGCTCTCGCGCGCAGCACAAAGTGCAAGAAAGGTGGTGGCACGCTCCCCGGGCTCCCTAGGACCGAGCTGGGCTGGTTTTGCGGTGCTGCAGGCTGGGATTGCATGGTTCCTGATGACTGCTGGAAATCCTCACCGAAAGTGCAGCTAAAGAGCTTTCTACGATACGCAGCACGCAGCAAAATGTGGTAGGAGCTGGAGCTAACGAGGCACTTGGAGCTTGCCTGGTGTGGGAAAGGCCGGCATTTGCTAGAGGCGGCCGGAGGCCTCGCTTCCTCACGGCCGACAAAACTCCCAGTTTGTATCTGCACGCACTGACAGGTCTACCGTGTGCAATGACATCTTAATCAAAGTACTCCCTGAAATACAATCCGAGTGAAAAATATATTTAAAGTTTGCTGAAACTGATGTTTCTGCAAAGCATTTATTTTCAGCCACGTCAGAATATTTCATATTCATTGCTATTTTTTCATTTCACCTTCAATATTAGCATGTTCCACACAAGCTGCTTTATTACAGACAATTTTCTTGAATGCATTCAAATTGCAATCCAAAGGATACTTGTAAAAGTCACCCTCCCCTACAAATTACTAGGGGCTTTAAAACTGAATTGTCAGGGTTGTAAGGAAACGGTTTCTATGAAAAAATGTTGAGATGGGTATAAATTTCACCATCTCTATTATTAAACATTTATAAATCCATTGGCTGTGTATGGCTGCTGCATGGAAATTACGACGATCTCACATGGGCCCAGGTAAGGAGGTGGTAGAGGTCTGTAAACCGGGGTTTTTCCATCCCTGCCGTGGATGTTGTGGTGTTGGGTTTCTTTGTGCTTCATTGATTTTGTCTGTACTTATGGGAAGCTCTGCCTGGAAGGTTTCTTCTTTCATTATTGTTTAACAGTGCGGCTCTGCTGGAGTCATAGGATGTTACTAAAAAGAGTGCAGGAGGCAAAACACCACTTGAAAACGTATTTTAAGTTTATCCTTAGTCTATCTTTCGTTTGTTCATCGTCATAAAGTCAGCATCTCTGCCAGGCAGCCCTGTGCACTCTGTCTGGTCTTGCAACCATGCTGAAGAAAGGGTTTAGAGCTAGAAATGGGCCTCAAATGAAATTTGCACCCAGATTTGGATCCTGAGCTTATTTCTCTTTAGCAGTTCAAAGGCATGTGCTCATTAGTTGGTTTGAATCCATCTCTATTCAGCTGAAAAAAACCCCTGAGGTTAACTGTAAGTCACCTCTTGCTCAGATAAATCAGAAATTTTGTCAGATGACAATTTTTTTTTTCTTCTAAAGGACCAATTCTTCCCCAGGGCGCAAACACTCAACTCCTCGTGAAGCTGAGAGGGTGCTGCTCCTGGTCGAGTTCCCACCGCCCGCTGCTCAGCTCGGCAGCGCCATGGGACGCTGTAAAGCTGCAGCCAGCCGCACCAGCCCAGTACTGGGACTCTCTGCATGCAGTCGTCTTGAAAACTTCTACTGACATTGTAAGAAATCTTTTTTTAGGTTTTTTTTCCTGTTGAAGCACTTGTTGTAAGAATTCGCCAGTGGCGCTGCAGGGAGAAGATCTTTACTGAAAGAAAAGATAATGTATTAGTGTTGCAGTGTATGAGCTATGTGGTCGGAGAATTTTGTATCTTACAGGGGGATTTTTGGTAACGTGCTTTGTTGCAGTAAATTTGATTGACATGGTGCTCTTGACTAAACGTGAGGTGGAGAAAGTGAGCGGTGTCATATACTGAACCCTATCAAGGATGCAGATTCACTGCACTGTGCCCTATCTGGCCTGCCCTTGGTCCATTTTCCTATTGCTCCAAAGGAAAGGAAGGACCATGGAAAGGGAGGTTGCAGTGTTTTGTGGTGAATGTCTCCTCACCAGGGCTGTTACTCCAACACTCCTCAAAATCTAAGTTTACTGTAATTCTAAGGTGCTCCAAGGGGTCAGAGCAATGACTATATTGTCTAATTAAAATGGTTTATATTACGAGCAAACCTTGCTGTATTAATGGAAGAAGAAACAGAATGATGTATCGTATCACCTCGTTAAATTATTTTGTTTAGTGTCTGTGTTAGGTATTAAACATTATATCATAAAATGTGTAGCTATAGAGAATTTCAATGGGCTTGACATCAAGGTAAGAGAAAAATAATAAAAACATCCTAGTCTCTTATAACACAGCCCTGTGTAACGAGGGAACACTAAAGCTAAAATGACTTTTTGCCAATAATTGTCTTTTGGTTCTTTAAAGCAATACAGTCAAACCTCTGTAGACTTAATACTACCGGTTATGGGATTTGTATCTCTGCTAAATACAAAATTTAATTCAGTGTTCAGTTGTTTAAAATCTAAAATCTAAACTTCAGTATGTCATAAAAATTGGACTGCTTCTCATACTTATTAGTGTGAGAAAAAAATCTGTCTAATTCAATAGAATTCATGGGCATTGACACTACATCGGGGTTTATTAAAGAGAAAACATTGTTTTAATATATAAACCATGAAAAGGCTGCAACATCAAGCAAATTATGCAAATTCAATTATGTAAAAAAAGGAATCATATCTGCATTACATGAAAACTTAGAAAGGCTGTCCCTTACCAGATTTTAACTGTGAAGGTTATTGTGGCGTTACAGATATGTGCACAGTCAAATTGGATTGCACTTCTCTTTCTCCTGTTGGCAGCACAGGCCCGATATGCTAACGCATTATGGAAATGAAAAATAACAGATTTTGGAGGCCCCAGCAGAATTTGAAGCTTCATTGTGCTAGGCACTGAGTCTATATACAGCCTCGTCATCCGTGGTGGTACGGTCTGCAGTGTGCAGTTGACGTGTGGACCTACAACCACGTGATGCGATTTGTTGTGCATATTCACTGCCAAGAAACCATGGTTTGCAAGGCTGGTTTGAAAGACAGTGAGCTCCCAAGCGTGGCGTTGGGGATTGCGGACAAACCGTTGCGTGGGCATAGGGCCCTCTCCTCGCATCCTCCGGGTGCTGTTTGTACTGTTGGAGCAAGGGTGGGAAACCATCTAAAGTGTTGGCTTGGGGAGAACTGAGAGGCTCTCCACGAACCCCCAAAGATACGCCCCTTTCTTCTCCCTTTCAAAAAAATAGCTCTGTCCTAAGTTCGAGCAGTGTAACAACAGGCCATGTTTAAATTAAATTGTCTCCAGTTTGATCAATGCCCTGCTTGAGGCTATCATTTTCATAGCACCGATAGTGCAGCATTTCATAACTCTGTAAAGTACACTTGCAACTCAGATGCAGTCCCCAGTCTTTTATCATGGCAACTTTGAAAGAGCTTTTGTGGTATCCAGCCATCTTCCTCCTGGTGAAAAAAAATTCCCATAAAATTTAACAATGCCGTTGGCAATGGCCGTAGCATGTCAGACGCAATCGCTCACCCTCTTCCTAGAGTCCTGCTGCCGGTGGCCACTGAAACCTCTGCCTGGCCAGCTACTCCGGCAGCTGGGAAGGGAATCCGTGTCCATCATTTTCCTTTGTTCACCCTTTACAAATATCTGCCCAGCTACCATGTAGGTTCAGACTCGTGCATCTGAAGCATAAGTCGAGAAAGCAGATATGCTTGAAAAATTTCTAGTGTTATCGCGAAATGGTTGTAGATGGATCACAAATGGATCTTGCCTCTGAATTTTGGTGGGCCAGTGAAGATTTAGTGAGTCAAGGCAGTGGACCTCTCCTTCTCCCCCCTCAAACAGAGGCTTTTTGTGATTTAGAATATTAAACCCCACATTACAGATGAACAGGCAGAGATAGAAGTAATTAGAGTCATACAGGATATTTTGTACTTTTGGGGAAAAAAGTACTTTGAAAATCCCATTATCTGAATTTTCATAAAAGTTTAATATAAGTTCCATTAAAAAAAGTTACTTGAAAATGCTATCTTTGCATTTAATGCACTAAAATAGTAATGAAGCATTCCAAGATACTTTCAGAGATTTTCATGAAAATATTCATAAAAGATTGAAAAAAAAATGTTAAAAGTACCCATAATTCCAGTAAAAGTCTACTAATAAGTACAGCCTCTTTGCAGCATCATGCAGACTTCCATGGAGAAAAAAATTACATATCATACCAATACTACCGCATGTTAAAGAAGGTGTTAAAATATCTCAGAACTGAAAATAAAATTTTAAAAAATTGCATGAGAGTAAACTTCACACATCTAAGAAAAGTTCCATTAAAAATGCAGTTTCTAAACATAAAACCATGGTCTAAATACTTAAGTTTTCGTAACACTACATAAAACCAAGGATGGAATATTTCACTTCAGACTGAAGAAAATCTCCCTGAAATTCTAATGCAGTATTCATAAAATATACATGACAAATGTGCAGAAGAGTAAAGAGGACACAGCCAAAAATTCACTGAAATTTAAGATTCGTGTTTAAATGTCTCTTCTTTTAGAGAACAAAGGTCTCTTTTGGCTGCTCGTAATTGTCTGAAAGTCTCTGAGTCGCCGCTTGACAGCTCTGGCCCTTCTCCCTTAGCCCTTTGCATGATATTTCTGTGCTGTGCAGCAGGACTTTGTAGCACAAGGCTGGTGGTGCCTCAGCAGCCCTGTCATGAAACAGTCTCCTTAATAAATACTGCTGAAAACTGATTGGGTAGGAAAAAGGGTCATTTTCCTGCAATGCCTTGGTCCATTCATTGGTTTTCCTTGCGTAGGACGGTAGAGATGTGCTGCATCTCCTGAAACGGTCTCATTGCATCAGTGCCATTCATGAAAGCAGATGGTGAAATGGAGGTTGGGGCAGCTCCAACCAGGTTGGAGCTCCTGGTTGCAGCTAAGACCGACGCAGTCACATCTACTTGTTCTTAAAACTCATGCAGACAGTCTTTTTCCTAAAACCAGTTAATATCTGTCTACCACTTGGTAGGTCTTTCATGCCTGAGAGCCCGTAAGCTGCTGGGTGATGCTGTTGTGCAGATGTTGGTGGCTTCAGGTCCCTGACTGCTGAGGGACACTGGTGTTGGAGTCCTGCCCTGGTATCCTGCCCTGTTCTCCCATTCCTCAGTTCATTCCAGCACCCAATACAGCCCATGGCCGCCTCGTTCACCCTTTAACAAGAGAGGAGATGCAGGAAAAATAGGAAATAATACTGTAGGAAACAATTTTCCTGTTAAATTTAATGCAGACTTGCTGCTGCTCTCTTCTATACCGATGTAGCTCCATTCCTTTGGCACTAAGAGGAGAACTAGGGTTTTTATCATGGCGTTGAACTGTTATCTCGATCAGGCACGAAGGGAAAGGTCCCTGAATCCAGCACCCTCCTATGTGGGACATCAACCTCGGCCTCTCCATAAAGGTCAAAGGGAGTGATATTTTTTTTTCGGGTGTGTTTCTGTCTCCCTCAGCCTGTGGAAATTTCAGAGTCTGTGTGAGCCCAGTGCACACAGTTTTACAATAATTTGGTCCCTGGGAAGAGAGCTGCTGAGTCCCCTGGCTTCAGTGCCCAGGCTTGCTGTACGTGGAAGCTCTTCTGCACTTCTGCAGGTGCCGGCTGAGCAGGTCTACGCTGAGCATATAGAATACGGCACACAAGGAATAATGAGACTTTTTAACCTTGAAACTTAAGCTGAATCTGAGCCTAAAAGTATCTGAAGAAATCCTTGTCTGCAGTTTAAAATGGTCTTAAAAAGAGCAGTCATATTCTTAATACTTTCTCCTTGCAAATATCAAGATTCACCCTTTCCCCTTAAAAATACACCCGGGATTCCTGGGCGTGAAGTTGCCCTGATTATGAAGATGTTTGGGATTTTATTGGTTTCCATTTTCAGCAATTTTTCTGATGTAAATGTTGGATTTACAGTCTCCTGCCAGACACTGTGTAAAGGGAATAATAATCACGTACTAACATTTTTTTGCTTTACAGCTTAACGTAAATCTTTATTAGAGTTTGCAAGCAGCAAAATAACCTTTGGCATGAGGCACTTAGGAGGTGATGTAAAATCCTCCCGCAGCCGAGGGGAAGACTGCGGCTGGGTTCAGCAGACGCTCAGCCAGGCTCTTCAGTTTCCCTCGACTCTCTCTTCGCAGACATCGGTCGTCCATCACTTTATTTAAATTCCCTTTTCTCTTTACGAACTTGCTGCGGGTTCATCCTTGTTCATCCGGATAATCAGCAGGAGAAAAAAGAAAAGCTGGTATGCCAAGAAGCTGGGGGAAGTCCTGCGAGGCAGAGGTAAGGCTGGAGTATATTGTCCTTTAGCATGAAGACTGCAAGGTAAATGCTGTTGTAGATGCCTACCTTTAATATATTGTGTTATATGCATGTTACGTAGCAGCTTTGATTATTTATCAGCCCTAGATTTGCGTCAGAACATAGATATAATCCACAATGGTCTGTTAATTTGTTGTAGCTCAGCACTCCTGTATCTATATATAAAAAAAAAAAAGCACTTTTCAGCCTTGTTTGATGAATTAGCAACAGCTCTGGGAATTTTGGCAATCAATGCTTGCTGAGATTCCCAGTGTTGTAGCTAATTTGAATATAAGTTAATAAGTTTATTAAAGGAAATAACAAACTCATTCTTTAAAAAAAAAACCCAAACATTTCATTCTTTGCCAGCAGATTTTCATTTGCGTTGCAAATTATTTCATGAATTTTCTCAAAATGTCCATAATCTGTTCATTAAGAATTCCTTTTGTGCTTTGGGTGATGTCCAATAAACTCCAAAGGAGAGGAGTGGTAATTTCCTTCAGATAAATAAGTATATTGGTGTGGATTTCCACAGAAGCATGCTTGCAAACTGCTTTATGCCAAAAGTTAAGCAACTTTGTAAACTGCCCAGCAGTGAAAAGTTATTGCTGGCGCCTGTGAGAGATGGATAGGCCTCCGCTGGCATTTGGGGTCGTGTCAGATTTGTTCTCAGCTGGCAATTACTGAGAGGGCACGGCTCATGACCATCCTATTGATTCATCCCTTGACCCTCGAACCACGATTTTCAGCCTGTGCTAAGCGGTAGCGTTCTCATTAGCTATCAAATAAATTGTAGATCTCTTTTTGCTGATTTCTTTGGAGTTCATATTTCCAGTTAAAAAAAAAAAAAAAATTCCTATAATGCAAATGTACTTAAGTTATAGAAAACCTCTTAAAAATGTTGGCAACTCCTAAGATGTCAAGGAATATTGTTCCTGTATTGCTTCAAGGTACCTTAGAAGTATTCTAAGGTTTGTCTTCCATAATGTATTGATCCTGAAAAGAAAATAAAAGGAGCCAAGAGGAAGCAATCCCTGTTTAGCTGCGGGGTCCCACTCATTTGAAGCAATGCTGAGAGACTTTTGCCCATTGGGTAATGGTTGGATAAATTCAGATTCACCTAGACTAGCTTCCCAGGTCTTAGCTTGGCTGTTTCTTTTTCTCCTTTATGAATTAAAAGGGAAGCGAAGCTGCCAGCAGGACTGAGGCACACCCTCGGATTTGTGCTTTTAACAGCAATATCGTTTTATTCTTACAGCTGATAGAAACTTGAGACGGAAACTTTCCCTCTGCTGTCCTTTGCTCCTGGGAGGCTTTGCTCCAAGCTAGGAGGTTTTTCTGAATTCTCACTCACCCTTTCCAAGCACCGGGTGGGAGCTGGAGGCCAAACACGAGTGCTCGGCTGAGGGCCAGGCAACGGGGATTTTGAAAGGCTTTTTCTCGTCAGCGTCCCTGGAGCAGATGAGAACTCTCTCCATGGAAAGTTTAGGCTTTGGCAAAACACAAACACAGAACAATTTAACTTGTCACCTGAGGTACATGGGCACAGCAAAGAGAAAATCCAAAAGACTTAGGAAAAAAGGAGGAAAAGCTTAATGGTAAACATCATAGGAGAATTAAGAGTTGCTAGTGAGGCAGGCGGGAGGTGAATTACATCGGTAGCAGTTTGCAGGACAAATTCACGTGAACGCATGGGCCATTTTCCTCTTCATGGTCAAATATGGTGAAAGCAATTTCCACTGCTTTAAAACAAACAAACTGACAAATCTGGTAATTTGTTCCTGCAACGTAAAGTGTTTAGATGCTGACTGCGTATCGCGTGGAACCTCGCGCAGCCCATGCACCCCGCTGGGACAGGAGCGCTGTCACGCCGTGCTCCTTCATGGCTACAGCAGTGATGAAATGAGGGATGCAGCAGCCAGGGAGAAAATACCAACCCCGCTGTGCTGCCTGCTCTTACCTGCCTTGTGTTCACGCCATGGAAGAGGGAAAAAGAGCACACAGCTACGTTAACACTCTGCTCGGTGTTACTAAGCAGGGAGCTGGCAGGCAGCGTGCCAGTGCGGGGAAAGGAATAAAAGGAGACGGAGTTTAGAAAAACAAAGGAAATGTAGTCAGGGAATCTGGGAATATCATGGGTTTGATGGACAACATTATGATTTGCCTGCAGTTCTTCCTAGCTTAATGCCATCCCCAAATTTAAAATAATTCCAATTCTCAGTCCACTTTTGCCCTCACCTTGGTCAAGTAATCCAGACTGTGTTTCCCTGCCTGTTCCTGAGAAGTGGGGCAGTGTCAAAAATCTTCCTGGAGTCAAAGTATGGAGACCTGCTGTCTCCTTCCCGCCTACAAGAGCTTTTGTTCTGTCATAGGAGAAAATTGGGCTGATTTGGTGGAATTTACTGATGACAAACTCATTTTGGTTGTTTCTCGTCTCCTGGTTGGGGTGTTTCTGCTGGCAAAGTGTTGTTCCAGCATTTGGGAAGGAGCTGAAGTTAAACTGAATGGCCCAAAGACTAAAAAGCAAGACTTGCATGCTATTAAATAGACTTAAAACTCAATCATGCATGCAGTGTCTGATTTCAGGAGATCTCTCTGCTGCAATGACCGCTCATGAACTGGATGTAGGCCACCCCATGACAGGGATGAGAGGAAGGAGGTGCTTGCTTGGTGCAAACACATGTACTCAGGACCATGACTTTCCTCGCGTCGTAGATATTTCTCCCAACTGTTCATGTGAAATACAAATCCTAACAGCAGGCACAAGACGGAGGAGGAGCATGGTGTAACAGCAGTAAAATCCCAGCAAAGAAGATTTAGAGTGAAAGGGACGTACCCGTGTGTGATGGGATGAAGAAAAGGAAGGTTTAGGCAAAAGCTGAACTTTTGTAGAACAGAGCCTGGGGAGAAGTTGTTGGAGACTTTTGTTTAAAAGTGAAAGTACAAGGGAAAAGTACTCCAAGAAGATATCCACCACCGGTAGCGAGGCCGAAGGCTGTCCCGGGGCACTGCCCGTTGCTGCTCACATCCCTGCCATGGTTTCTGTAGCTCTCGCGTGGTGGTGGCAGAAAGGGCTGCGTTGCTGTCCAGCTGGTTCGCCAGGTAAAAAATGTTTATTGCCTTGGAGTGTCTCTTCTGTGTTGTACTTCTTGCTTAATTAAAACACCGACAGCCCATATGAGATAATTGACTATTGTTCTGCGGTCAGCACTGTAACGCTCTACTCATATCTGTTCAAACTGAGTGCTATGCTTTGCATTGAGGGTTTCTTTTAGAAAAGAAAGGTACAACTTTGTTGTGCTGCATTGTAGAATAACGTGTTTGACATGGAAACTCCAATCAATGGGATATAGATTTTGTGTTCTTTCTTGCCCTGTATTTCGTACCCACACTGCACATGCTTAGTGTTGGCTCGGACTCTGCTCCGTACATCAGATGGAGTCATTTAAAATTCACAAAGCCACACGGGATTCACACTTGCCTGTGAATAGCTGGTTCCTATTAAAAGTACGCTCACGGTGAAACATTTCTCTGGTGTTTTAAAGCTGCCAGAAACCATTTATGCCTGCTATTGTGTGATAGCGGTAATGTTGGAAATGACATTTTATGATGTCTGCTGCCTTAAAGACGCTGCAGTCTGTCTGTCTTTGTGCTTGTGCTTTGATTTTATTCAAATATATTTATTATAAATACTTATAAATGTCAGTGGCTGCCGTTAGTCATCTATCTCAGATGTCATGTTGAAAGGTAAGAGATTCCACCCGCCAGACATTGTGGGGGGTGAAAGTAAAGTCTCATAATGAAGGGGGAATTGGGGAGAGTAAGGAGGCAAGTAAACACCTGAGGCAAGGCCATGTGTATATGTAATTAGATTAACTTTAAGGGCCTGCTTAATTTTAGAGCTGTTCTCAACCTGGCAAAGGAGCAAAACTGGGATAAACAAAAATAAATAGCCAAGTATAACTGAAAACAGTACTTGGTCTAACTACCATAAGACATATTTCCTGTTGGAGAATAACATAATTAGTGGTATATTGGACTTAAAACCTCTTCTGCAGTAGCTATTACATTCCATGACATTTCAGCTTGATTAACTTTTTAACAGATATGTCTCGGGGCCGTTACAGGGAACCTTCTGAGGCAGATGGGAGATCTGATGACCTATCCCACTGACAGTCCCAATTATTCAAACTGAAGAAAATGTATTGTAAAACCTCATTAACAGAAAGGAAACTGATAAACCTATTGCCTGATCTTTTTCTGTTTTAATGTTGGCTGAGACGAAGGGATGAGATGTGGAAGAAAGCATCCTCCTGCCCTGGCGGGTAGACGGAGAGCAACGAGAGGTTTCCTGAACTTCAGTTCTACCTCTGCCTTGATGATGATATTTTGCAGGAGTTAATTCTGACTTTTGTATAGGATATTTATTTATAGGGGGTTATTCTGTTCTTGAGAGTACCCCAGCACTACAGCTCCGTTTGGGAGTCCCTTTGCTTGTCTCTCTGCTAACCTGTAGCTGTTCAGTGGCATGGAAGAAGCTGTACAGCAGCTTGGCAGTTGTTGCTGCCGCCTTTCAGCTTCTCTCCATTCGATAACGATGACAACCTTGGGTATAATAAAGGCTTCAGGTAGGCGGAGAGTAATTGGTGGCATTTCCCACAAAAACGGTAATAGAACGCCCACTCTCATGCCACGGGATCTCTAAGTGCTGCCCCAGCCCTGTGCGCTCTCCAAACCTGGCTGCCTCGTGCTTTGCCAGGTTTTTGGGCTGAGACCCTGGCAGGAGCAACCCAGCGTTACCATTGCCGTTCGCACTGGCCATTGGGGATTTGAGATGAGCACGTGGTTTAAAGCAGACCAGCCTCTCCTCATGTGGTTTATCAAGCTCACAGCACAAGGACAGGAAGAAACGGATACACAACTGTTAATATTTCCCTACTTGATATTGGAAATATTGTTTATATATTTTGAGTGAAATGCGTGGAGAGCCATGCTCTCAGCATTGCCCAGTCTGATCTCCGATGCCATTTGCCTATACTTTCTAGGTTATAGAACAGCAGTATAAAAACTTTAAATTCTTCCTAAAAAAGGAAAAGCATGGTATTATTTTATGGGTTTATTTCAGGTTTTTTTGGTCTAAACTCATACCTCTGCTGCACAAACCCGCTCGGCGTAACGCCTATAAATAACTGCTGTTGAGGTGATGTTTCCTGACTCTGTTACGTTTGGCAATTGCAGGTCTGGGGCTTGATCCTGCTGGTGCTGGGCTGCAGGGCACGTGCTCACTGCCACGGTTCCCCGTGTCCTCCCAGGTCCGATGCTGCGGACTTCCAAAGATTTATCCACTTACAAGGCTTCACGGAAGTAAAAGAAGAAAATGTAACTATAACCTGAACGCCTTTCCTGGAAATTGCAAACCATGGTATTTATATCAAATATTTGGGGAATGTGTATGTAATTTTCTTTGGGTGGGATGTTGTCCCTTGATTCTTTAGGAGTTTTCTGCACAAGGGATCACAGATATAAATCTAGCTGCTTCTAATATCATTGGTCGCTTTACCACGCAGTACATAGGGAAAAGTAAAACAATCCGTGTAAAAAAGTTAATTTTTGAAAAAAGTTCGCAAAATACCGAACCCTAATGTGAAACAAACCCAAAGAAATAAAGCTCCAAACCAAAGTGAAATTGGCTGAGTTAGTGAATAACGGTCAGTGAGATGATGAAATTCATTTCAAATCGCTCTGTGCTCCAAAATACTAGAAGTGAATATAATGAAAGCTTAATGGAATTTGCTTTTGTCTTTCTGTAAAGACAAAAAAGGCTACTTAAATCAGTAGTGTGCTTGTTATGCATATTAAGACACAAAGGTTATGAAAATATGGCACAATCTCCTCAATTCTGTGATTTGATTAAGATACGCCTCTGAGGAAAAGAAGCAAAAGGGATGCTCGCTGTAACTGTAATTGATAAACTCGTGTTCCATTTCTTGAAGGTGCGAAACAACAGTGGTAATGAATGACTACTTAACAGTGTAAAATGTCAGGAGAGGAGCAGTTGAAATCAGTTTGGAGGAAAAAGGGATAATGTTAATTTTACCGAATCTGTGAGACTACTAGTTGAACAGCGTAATTGGAAGACCCCAATACTTTACAAAGACGCACCGGGGCTGAGCTCTCCGGAGGTTTCTGACTGACCTCAGAGTGCAAATAGAGGACTTTTCCTGACAACATTTTTTTCTCTAAGTTCTTCTTGAGAGGTGGAAGTGTGTCTCAACAGCCCTATCACCGGTATCTGTAGAGAATATAAAAAAATAAATTGCCATGCTTTAAAACAGATCCTCAGGCAACATGGTAATCCTAGGTATGTCACTGGCTTTTCTTGCCATAAGAGTCCTTCTCCCAGTTTGATTAATACGAAGTTTTTAATAGGAAAAAAGTATATGGCAAGGCAAGCTTTTAGCTGCTCTGACTCCTTTTGCAGCTGAGAGACTTCCTAAATTTTGTAGGCTGCTCCAAAATTTTCCTTCACTGCTCAGTAATCCTTTGCTGCCATTACATGGGGATACAAGTGTAACTTTTTTTTTTAAAAATTAAGATAAAGAAATTCATTGTTGTCCATTTAAAATAGAAAACGTTCATAGTAGTTCCCACTGGAGCACACCTTTGGGCTCTCATACTGGACATACAGCCTCGGACAGCCTGAGGCTTTGCCATCGGAAGAAGTATCGGGTCTCATTCGGGGCGGGAGCCCTGGGCTGAACTTAGGGCTCAGCCTTACACACCAGTTCCCTACCTCAAATGGAAATTGTTCGTAGCTAAGGACCTCCCTGAGCCTTCTCTGGACCATTCCTGTGAATCAGGGAGCAGAGGTAAGCACACATGCTTTGTTAGTGTCTACTTTCTCTTATAATAATAATAATAATAATAATAATAATAATAAACAGCTTTTCTGGCAACTACTTTTTTTTTTCGCCCCAGTTAAAATGATCATTTCTTACTATCAATACCTTATTGCCAGTCTGAACTGCTGAGAGATAATCTAACAATAATGTGCTAATTAGTCTTACTGCTGCAATATCTCAGATACAGGCTGAAGAGTTGGAAGATAATTAGTATTTAACCAATTAAGCTTGTTGCAAGTTCATGAACACAGCTCTTAGATGTTTTTTTCCCTGGCAAATTCAGAGTGAATGCAGTAATTTAACAGCATTTTCTGAAATAAGCAGAGGAGCCGGTCAAAGAGATTTTTTTTTTTTTTTTTTTTTTAAATTTTAACAGCAGCTATGGGATTTCACCTTTCCCTCCCAGCCGCCTCCCAAGCTCCCTCTGATTTCTCATTAGACATCGTTAGATTATAGTTGTTAGATTATGGCTCTGACCTTAGGTAACCCCACAGTATTTGTTTCCACATATCCTTAATGTAAAAAAAGTAGAAATACTAGTCTGTGAATTATAGAGATCAAAGTGGTTTTCCTTCCCTTTTTTCTTGCAAATTGTGGCCATGTCCCAGCTGAGCAATTCCCGGAGTTGCCATGGCACCTTGGGTTGGGTCCTCCATGACAAAATTTAAAGGTGCTCACCTTTCTGGAAGAAGAAAATGGTTGACAAATGATTCCGGAGTGTCTGAGGGGGAAAAAAGCCTTCGTGGCTGAACAATCCCGCCTGTGTCTCTGAAGGCAGACCTCTTGTATGATGAGAGCGCTAAAACAGGTTAATGTTTGTGTTGATTACTAATTGACATACTAATTGCTACTAATTTCTGTTATACAAATTGCATAGCCTTCAAGTGAATGTTAACCTTCTTGTCTAGCGACCATTTCTTGCAATTGGCACGGGGGCTAACTATTAGGGTTGCCTGGATGGTCTGTTTTTGAGACGTCTCTGAGCATGAAATGACAATTCAAACAATACTGGGGGGCCTCAGGTTTCTTCCACCCCTTTCGGCTGAATCCCTCACATGGGTGAAACGGGGGGACGGGGCTCTTCTGGTGGTGGGTGAGGGCCAGCATCAGCTTCAGCATCAGCTGTGCATGGGAGTTCTTTCCGCCAGCACCGATTTTGAGGGACGTGCTATACCTCAGTATGTGCATCAAACAGTTCGATTTGATGGTCAGGTATGGTCCTAGGAGAAGAATTCTTTCAATATTGGCTTCTTGTGTATGAAAATTTTCCTTCCAAATTTCTCAACTCGTGATTTTTGTTGTCTTCGTTTAGGATTGTACCTTAGACCTGTTGGTTTGCGAATCACGATGGATGTGCCAACTTAGTAACAGCACTTTAAAGCCGGCTGGAAATGAGAGGTTCTTGGGCTGTGACTCGTGCGGCGTCAGTCAGACCTGATGTACTGGGGGACAACACCTGAGAGCTGAGGGAGCAACCCGGGGAGCGCCGGGCTCAGCAGTGACGGGGGGGTCTCAGTGCTGCTGGGGACATGCAAAACCATTTACCTTGGCTGATGCTGGAGGATCTACGGTAACTGTGCTTATAAATGAGCCTAGGGAAAAATTTAATGCCTATGTTTATGAAAATCTAAAACATTTATAAAAATGTTATCTCAGAAAAAATGCCTGATGAGAAATTATAGGTAAATTCACTGCCAGCTCAATCAAACTGCTCTATCTACGGTTGTACATCTGCAAGTGTCACATCTGAAGGACTGCGCAAGGAAGCCCAAGGTAGGAGCTTTTTCTTTTTGTGTCGGTTAATCGCCTTGTTTCTGCAGAAACTGCACTGGTTTATCTCTCATGAGAGCAAACTACTCTTTCATCTGCTATTCCGCTTGCTGTAAACTCCTTTTCTGCATGCGAGCTGAGGGAAGAATACCAAGAGACTGCTCTAATTAAGATATGCCAGAGCAAAGTTAATTTTCAGGGTTTCTTTCAGATACTGACAGGAACACACTATAATTATTATACAGTTAGGGTAATTGACTTTTATTTAATGTGGTACTTGCTTACAAACAGCCAGTCAAACATACCAACGTAAGCAATGAAGAAATTGTTCAGAGACATTATCGCTAATTCTTGAAATAAGTAATGTTGAGTATATTAATGTTTACACTCCTATTACTTTGGCTAAGAGGAAAGCAGATGATGAATTCACTGTGTTTTCTCTCAGTACAATGAACAGGCTGTAAATGACTTAGGAATTTGAAGAAACAAAGTATCCAGTGTATTTTTCTATTTCTTCAAGCCTGCTGTATGTTTATATTTATTCTAATTTTAGGTGAACTTTTTATTTCCCTGTTTTTTTTACTGTTTGTGGTAGTTTTGCCGAGCTTGCTCTTTGCCGTGCCCAGAGGAGCTGTGGCCAGGGCAGAGCAGGATTCTCTTGCCCTGCATGCAACGTTACGGGGAAAATAGCAAAAACTTGTTTTACAGTTTGGAGAACAATGTAAATACGTTGGCAGTGGAGATTGTCTAATAGAAATATTTCACGTTAAGAATTTTTAGTCTTTCTTCAACCATTTTTTTTTATATTTAATATAGTTCAGAAAGCACAGGTTTTCTTTAACTTGTATTGATTTTAGAATATTTCATGGGCAATGCTCACAACATAGAGAGGCTGTCAGATGCATTCACAGCTTCTCAGGGTGATCACAGTGGGGATGAAAGAATGCTGAGGAGAGAAGATGGAAAATATACAGCATATATATGGATTTTCCCTGGTTCTGACAGGGCTTTTATTATTATTTTATTATTTTATTTCTATGAATCTCATAGACGCTGGAGAAGCTGATCCTCTCACCGAGGTGGACTACTTAGCAATGTAGGAGGAAACTTGTTCCTGTCATGAGGGATAAATGTGGTAATTCTGAGAGCTTGGCAATTACTGGGGAATGACGAGCAACTATAATTCACTGGAAATTAAATATGTTTATTGAGTGAGATGGGTGCCGTGCCAGTCAAAGTGCAGGCAGAGCTGTCCTGGCAGAGGGGAAAGCCACCGCTCCTGCCTTGCCCTGGTCCAGCCCTGCTCCCCGTGGCAGGGTACCGGGCAGCCTGCGAGGGGGTGACGGGGAGATGCTCTTTGCCGCAGCGTGCATTGCCTCTCAGACAAGCAGCTGAAGAAAGGTGTTTCTCAAATAAATGTGATTTAAAAAAAAAAAAAGAACAAACCCCCATGATGAATCAGTGCAGCTTTTGGAGCTGAGGGTGTCCATCAGCCTGCAAAAAGAGGAGAGAGCCCTGACAAATGCTCAGCGGGACCCTCTGCAGCTCCCACAAGAGCAGATCCCTCCCCCCCGAGCGAGTTTGTAACTCCTCCCCTGTTTAGGATTCACAAGCCGCATCTAGATAAACTGTTATTGCATTTGAAAAGTCAGGCTCTAGCGGAGCTGGGAGTTTGCTGCTGAGGCGGATGACGGGAAGGAGAAGCCCTGTCATGCATGTGACACACAAGTGTTTCTGCCTCATAAGCGAGAGACAGCCAAAGCTATAAATTTTGCAGACAAGCAAAAGAACACTGACAAGCTATTTGTAGACAAAATATACTAGCGAGATATTTTTTTAAAAATAATAGTGTAGCTCTCGTTCATATATACTCTCTGAGTGACCTGTATTAATTTTTCCTACAACACTGAATAATTAATTCTTACTCAGAAAGCTGGAATTACAGACTGCAAGCTTCAAGCATCAGTGCAATCTGAAATGAGCCCTCTAATATTTATCCTGTATTTATTTCTGCCTTTAGCATTCAAGTAATGCAGTAGATAATTCAGAAGAATATATGATCAAATGCAGCTTTTGAGCAAAGAGGGCAGCCAGTGATAACAACTCCTCTGCTGAAATAACCTTTCGTGATGTCTTTTTCCAGGCTGTTGTCTGCCTTTTCCTTTAACTTTTAATTTTACTCTGAGCTATAAAAATAGCAACCTTATCTGCTTTACACTTGTACAGAACTCCACATCTTCAAAGTGTTGTAGAAACATTAATTAATCCATTCTTGCTGCGTGTTGAGGAGCAGGGGTGTCCTGGCCCTCTTTTAGAGACAAGAGACCTGAAAAAGCAGAAACTGGGGCCTCGATCCCAGAAGTCCAGAGCCGAGGCAGTTGTTTATGCCCCATAAATGTGCTGGAAATCTCTTTTTCCAGCACCCGGCTCATCTTGTGTAGTGGGTGGGCAACTGATGCACCCGCGGTGGAAATGCTCCGGCATTGCCTGTGGCACTGCAGTGAGGAGCAAAATCTGTTGTGTTTTGGGACTTGGCAGCACCCTCGGGCTTGTTCGGAGCCTGAGCTAAAGCTGGTCCAAGGTCTGCATCTCACGGGAGAATAGTTACTGAGGGTTTATTCTGTTCAGAGCTCAGCATCTACATGTGCGTCTCGCTGGGTAAGTGAGACAGAATAACCGGCTCCTGCCCGAGCTGTGGCGTGCCACGCGCAGGCTGTCATCTTCACGGTGTGGCGGTTTGTGGATTGGGTTAAAATCTGTAATTTCCAGCTTCTTTAGAGAGAAAGGTGCTGTTGGGGAAAAAAATATCAAAATTCATGAAGGGACTGTTTCAGTCTGGAGCTCCTGGTGGTTAAGGTGATTAAGGTACCCCCTTTAAGAGGACCTCTTATTGCGTTGCAATTCTGCTTCAAAATTAAAAAAAATCAGGGCTCAAAGCGCCAGCCCTTGGCGGACATCAGACAGCTGAAGGCTGAGCGAGGGTCTCGTCCAAAAAATTGAATTGAACGGTGTGCAGAGTCGAGTATGAATGGATTCAAGGGTTTATGTGGTTATTCAGGCTTTTGCAATGTGGCAGCTGAAGCAAAAACTGAACTTCTTTTTAAATGAGAAAACGGTGAGGTAAAGAGTAGAGCAAAAGAGCGTGACATTAAGAGCCCTCTATATTTGCCTTTTTTTGGTGACAAAAGTCCTCTGGCACCCGTGGCCCCAGCGTCCCATCTGCAGAAACCTCACCTGACAGTTGGAACTCTCCATTGGGAAGATACTGGCACTTTCCAAATGCTGGTACAGAAAAGGATGTCACAAAAATTGTATTTCTGACACAGGTTTCTGTAACATGCAGATAGTAAACAAAGATACTCTGTCAAAAAATCAAATCCTCGTCAAGTTTATGTGTAATCTTCCCCATGACCTCTCTATCTCATTTGCTGGGACATCCCTCGAGCATGGTGGCAGGTGGCTGTCACTGCGGCGAGCCACGTGTGCTCCGTAACCTGTGAGCTCTCCGTGGCATGTAGCATTGGTCTTGCGCTCCCGCGTGTCAGAGCATTAGGCTTTGATATGTCATCCTCATACACAGCATGAACGCGTCAGCTGGATTTGTTAAAGTGTCAGGTAGGAAAAGGAGAGCGGCAATACCAGGAGCACGGTTAAGTATGTAAAGAGCCTAGGAAAAACATCTGCATTATTTATCTATTAATCACTAAGTGAAGTAAGAGTAGAACTGAAAATGTCTTTCATCTAACAAGGAAAGGTGTATCCTCTTCCCGGGAGCATATCTTTTTGTCCCTCATTTCTTTCTTGGCTGTTTCTAGCTTTTTTAATGATGGTGTTTCAGGAAAGCACATACGCACGGGCTGCCTTAAACATGGGTTTAAAATTTAACCAAGTGGTGAAGCAGAGCATGTATGTTCCAGAGCGATATCAAATGCCACAAATAAACATTTCCAAGTACTGTCCTGAGGGCTTGCTCCTGTGGCCACCTGAGGGACACTATTTTTTTTAAGAGGAAATAAAATCACAGTGCTAAAAATTGCTGCACATCAGAGCTGTTCAAATCACTGCGGGTGAAGTTCATGTGCGCAGTTACTCACCTGTTAGTTCCAAGGGCTTGTGAGTTGGGCATAAAAATCATCTCTATGATGAAGCTTTAAAATCTCAGTCCAAACAAATTCTTAGCTATGCAAATTAGAAGTAAAGAGAAATTATATTGTCGAGGTGCCAGAAGTGTGTGAAAGTGACTGTTTCAAAGAGCAATTTCATCAACTCAATTTGGCCATGCACGAACACTATGGCGATCTGGTACAGTACGTTGAGCTGTTAGCACACGGTACAGAAACGTAAACTGCTTATATCTGTCATTGACAGATGGCTCATTTCATAGAATACCATCAGAAAGTGTATTAAAAAAAAAAAAGAAATCCAGAAAGTTTCTCAAGGGACTATGGGTTTGCGTTGCAGAGACCAGGAATCTATGTAGGGTGATCAAAACGACAGCCGGTAATTCATGCTTCTCTCCAATTGCAGAGCTTGAAATGAGTTGTGCCTGTCTTACTTGTGACTCTTCCTTTTTCTATATATTGCTAACATTGTTATTTACGCTGCTCTGTTGGATTTAAATTATTATTCATATGCAAGAGTGAACAATTTCTCTGGTGGAGAGGTTGAGAGAAAGTCAATGTGGTGATGCACCTTCGTATTACGCTACAAAAGCTTGGAGAAGCAAGAAAGCACTGAGCTGTACGGAGCCTTAAATATCAAGGCTGTAAGAACGAAACTGTGTCAGGAGCAGTATCATATGTCTTTTAAGAGAGTTACAAAATTTGGTTTGTTTTATCATATGTTGGAACTCTGGAGTTTCTGAGTTGGGAGAATGTTTGTATTTGCTCACCTATTGATGAGCGTAATGTCCCAGCCAGGTGCCTGAAAGGCAATTTGTTTCAGTGTTGATCTTGCAAACTTGTTCATTAGTAGGTTTGATACACACCTAATAATTTGGGACATCTTATCCCACGCATGCTGTCCTTCTGTTGAACGTTTAATGTGTTAGTGATGCTGGGGAGACTTATCAGAAACAACAGGAGGGGAAACCCTGAATTCGAATATGAGGGATGTGGAGAGGTTTCCTAGTAAAAGCTCTTGGAAAGTTAAACTGTGATGAAAACAGCTTGTTCTCTCGAGTCTTGCATTGGAGGTACCAGAAACAAGTACTCTATCCTGTGGTGAAAGAGGTCTTAATTCTCTGATTTCTTTTTTTCCTTCCGTACAGAAGCTGGTTTGTTATACTAGCAGAGCTAAGGAAATGGCTATTTATGAGCTCTGCGGAGGCTGAAAGGAAGAGATGAGCCTCAAAAATGTCATCTTACCAAAGCAGTTGGCAACATAAAAAAAATTGAAAATTAGTGTGTAGCTGCAGCTAATGGGCCTTACAACATCTTGAATTCTCCTGCTGGGAACCAGAGACACTTGCAGAGGCTGGATGAGCTATTAATATTTGCTCTAAATTTAATTCTTACAGTTGTAGTTAAGGAAAATGTCGGTGTCGTTCCAGCCTTTCCCCTCACTAACAGAGCTGGCAGGGGAAAGCCAACATTGAAGTAAATGTTAGATTAGATATTCAGGCATTATTTTCTTAATTTTCTTAATATTCAGTTATGGTGCCTGATCACCTCTGGAAACCTTTTTCTTTGAAGTTTCACAGCAATGCAGATAATTTCCATCAAGTGTGTTGTCAAAACTCAGTGCCAGCAGGCGGAAAATTGGACAGAAAGATTTAAATCCACTCACTGATAGCGGAATTGTGAAAAAGAAACTTAAAACTAAGTTTACCCTGGAATGATGCACTTCACAAAACTCTGCAGCCCTGGTGCACCTCAGGGTTGATTAGTCACTGCTGCACGGTGGCTGACAAATCATCAGCTTTTCATCATCAGATTCATTCAAGGGAATGAATTTTCTGATAAATGACTACAACCACCTTACTAAGGTTGTTTTTAAATGCATGCAAGGGTCAATTCAAACCTGTGTCCTTACTTTTATGGGAGGAAAGTCTTCAGAACAAAAGGATATTCCAAATTTCTAAGCCAATACCCTGGCACAAACTTCTTCAGTTGGCCTGTACGCTCGTGTCTTCTCCCAACAAGAATCCAGGATTGCACCAGTCATTCAGTTTTTCTGTTTATAAAAATTTTTAAGAACTCAGTGCTGCAAAACTTTAGTTTCAAAGTCAAGAAATGAATGTGAACTTGGAAAATGTGAGCTAAAGAGAACCCGTCAGGGACCTGAACCAAGCCTACCAAAGGTATCAAGAACAAATGTTAGTGGTTCCCTGAGCTTGCAGAAATCCCATGGGCAGAACAGGGGTGGGTGCAATGAGATTTACTAACACTGGGTGCTAGAAACAAAACCAGTAACGGTGGTTAAAAATATAAAACCACAGGAAAGGTGTTCTATTTATTGTCTTTTTTTCCCACTTGCAATGGGAAAAAAAATGCCACAAATTAATATTCTGATTAAACCCGAGGACACCTGCCTCTGGTAATGATGGAATTAAGCAAATGATCCTTTTATTGCTTTGTTCTCAAGTCTTTATATAATTCTCCTCATATTTTTCTTGTCATTGCAGCATCTGAAAACCTCCCATTTAAACAGTGTGACTGATTGCTCTTGTAAGCTTCTTTCTTTCCTTCTTTTTAGAGGGAGACGTATAAGCTGTAATTGCCTTGGTTGGTTGATGTTTCTAGGTTTTATTATCTCCTTCGTTTTTAAATAAGGCCTAATTATTAACTGAGTATTTGTTAGGGAAAAAAACATAGTTAAAGGAGCCCACCAAGCCCAGAAGCAGAGGTAGTTTTGTAAGTGATGTGGTATAAAGTTATCCCTATAGAAGTTTCTTGCCGGGTGGGCACAGTAACTGAAAAGGCGTGAGATGGTGGAAGGAAGGGCACGGTATCGTTAGAAAGGTCCGTGTTACTGGGAAATGGCAATACAACACTGTGAACCCACTGGAATTGTACGAAGAGTGAAGGT
This sequence comes from Gymnogyps californianus, assembly GCF_018139145.2. NCBI lineage: Eukaryota > Metazoa > Chordata > Aves > Accipitriformes > Cathartidae > Gymnogyps > Gymnogyps californianus. The sequence goes on along the minus strand of NC_059476.1, from coordinate 1,569,984 downwards.
CCAGTGTGGCTGCGGTGACAAAGGTTGGGTCAAACTCTTTACCCTTGGTGGATTGTCTCCAGGCAAGGCAGAGCTTGGCAGTATTGCTGCTATGAGCATCAAGCGCGTTTTACTTCATTGATTAGCAGCCTCTTCCAGATCTGTGTGAGCTACGATACTGATGTGTCTGAAATCCGGTATGTGGTATCTTTATTTATATTTCATTACACAGGTCTTCCCAAGTCCAGCTGAAATAGCTGTTATGGGTACAACTTCATTAGATGTTGCAAGTCACTTAATCAGCTTTGTTTGCTTGTCCGAACGTGTGTTTTGGTTCAGCTGCACGTAGGTTTTCTTGGTGAATAACAGACTTCTGATATGTGTTTTTTTCCACACAAATGGCACCCCATTAGGCTTCCTTAAATGGCTTTCAAAATAAGATACTTGCTAAAAAACACATATGAATGATTTAAAAACAAAATATTTGCTCATTTTTAGAGTTACCTGAATTTCCAGGAAACTGTCAAGTAGTGGAAAGAATGTGCAAAGAAAGCTTGTTTCCCTGAAACAATCAGTTCTTGAAAGTTAAGTTCTCAAAACAGTTTCTTATAATATTAAATGTATTAGGGCGAATTCGGATGCTTGTGTAATGAGCTCTGAGGTTGTGGATCTCTGATCCAGCGCCCTGTGTGAAGGTGACCCTGCATGGAGTGGACCCAAAACCTCCTGAAATCCCTTCCAGCCTAAACCGCTTTATGACTCTGTGTCCAAGAAATACGAAAAAGTGTTACCGTAGTGCTGAATCCCTGTGTTCAAACGGACTAATTAGATTGAGAAAACATACCTGTTATTTTGGGTTGTCAGACTGCTGATATCTGACAAATAGGAGCTTGGTTGCAGGAAAAACAGCCCCTTAAATACCAAAACAGTAATGCAAAACAAGCAAAGCACTTGGTAACAGTGTCTGGAAGTTTGTTGTAGGACATGACCTCCTAATAGCAGGAGCAGAAAACAAAACAAAGTGGCCACGTCTCGGTTCATGCGGTGAGGTTTCCATCGTTAACTCGGTCACCTGGCACTGCCCACGTCTCGCGTGAGCCGATTCCCTCCGACGAGGCCAGTCGATACCTTCGCAGCCTGTGCCTTGCTCTTTTCCTCCTCTTCCTCCCGCACACATGCATGCGTCCGCGTGGCTTGTTTGCGGTGCCCGGTCGCTGGGTATGGCAGGACGTCACCGGCTGATGGTGAACGTCACAGCATGCTTGCAACGAGCAGAAAGCACGTGGATTTACCCTCTCAGGGAGGGAGAAGCATGCATGGGAAAGCAGGGGTTTTGTCAGCAGTGTGATGGAATGTTTTCCTGTCTAAGTAATACAATATTGGTATTTTGCTATGGATAGGTATTTTTTTTGGATATGATGACTCTGGGAGGGACAGTATGTTTCCTGCTTTTTTTTCTTTTTATGTATTTTTTTCCTACTGCTTCTTTTGTTTTTACGTTTGTTTTTTTTTTTCCTACTGCTTTTTACATATTCTATATAAGAATTCATGCTTCAGGTGATGTGCACGCCTGGGACTGAGTCGGAATTGCCTCAATAACAGATAAGAGGAAATGCAGGAAATAATTGTCTTCTTTTAATAGCTCCCCTTCTTCATGCTCCCCTCTCCCAAAGAGAAAGCAGCAAAGGCTTGGAAGGAAAAACACAGACTGCACCAACCTGCAGCAGACACAACAGAGAAAATGGCTTCTTCTCAGTGTTTTTGCCATTTCCAGGAGGGATTCCCCTGGTGTGTGACTGGAATAGAGGATTGCTGAGCCTCGTCATTCCCTTGCTGCCAGCAGTTCCCTGTGATCTCATCGCCAAGTTTTACCTCTCTTCCTCTGCATTAATGACTGCATTAATTAGTGCACGGTGGTGGTGTCCGTGTGATGAATCTGAAAGTTCTAGATTTGGTGCTGACCCACCTGCGTACATGTGTGCGTGTGTGTATGCATGTAGACATCAGGACTATCGAGATGTTTGTGTGTATGGGTGTGTGTATGTACATCAATGTGTGTATGTACATCAATGTGTGTATGTAAATGCACATCTCACCTACAGGGTGGAATTTCTGTCAATTTTTAACAGCTTAAAAGAAACCCAATCAATAACAAACGACTCAGGTTCCAAAGTCAAAACCATAAGCACTAAAACATGTCAGCACTGAGACTTCATTCCTTTTTTGAGCGTTTTCTGTGCTAATGAAGCCTGGATGAAGCACTTGGTCTCCAGAAGTGTGGAAACCCCCGAGAGACCCATCCGCGAAAGCCTGACTCACCCCTGCCCAGGGAGCCTGGGCTGTTTGCTCAGGAAGCTTTTTGTGCAGATTGCCTCCTTCATCATGAAGGATGCTCCCCCTCCACTGAAGTCTTTTTTGGGTTTTTGTTGTTGTTTTGGTTTTTTTTTTCCTTGGGAGAGATGCAAGATCAGCGGGGAATGGCGGGTGGCAATCAGGGCTGCAAAGTCTCCCTCGTAGCGTGGCCTCTGCATGGCCATGTCATCGAGAGGGAAATTAAGACACCAAAAGGAAACTTTAGAGCAGGACCGTCTCTGCTGAGTGCATTGAAAGGAAGCGGCTTAACTTTGCTCTCCTGCATCAGCCCAGCTCAAGCAACAGGAGTGATTGCGCTGAAGGCTCCCTGGAAGTACTTACGCACTTGATGGCCTCTGGCTGGTAGGGGCCTGATACAGTGAATACAGAATTTCTCTGAGGGCAAGAGATGTATAATAAAAAAAAAACGCCCTGAGGTAAATAAAATTATTTCTCATGGGCCTTTTAGCTGTTGTATGATTCCAGTGAACAAAACCACTAAAACGATGACAAAGATTTTCTTCCCTTAGGTGATATTTTACATCAGTTGCTCTGATAGCCATTCATTAATTTTATATATAGCTTTTACTAAACTCATTTTCTTTTAAGTGACATTTTCAGTGCAATGCAGGATGTTCTGAATACGTCAAGGCAGGGTGGGGGTTTTTTTGAGCACAGAAATGGCCTTTATTTTCTCTGAATGAGGTGATCATTTTTCTGCTCTTGAAGATTAAGGGCCAGAAGTGCTGTGGCATGAAGCCCTGTGTTTATATCCACAGGTCAGGTGTCACACCAGTTCATCATATCACTCTGCTTAACATGGACTTGCAGGTAATTCATTGAATGTTATGGCCAAGTCCTGGGCTCTGCTGAGCAGAGGTTAAGCTTGCTACGCGGTGATAAACTGTGCGCCGTGGCTGTCTGACAGACTAACCGCTCTGTCCTCTGGAGATGAGGAGGGGCTAAGTTTGGTCTGCTTGGTGCTCATGAACATACTCAAAGCTTAGTTTCCGTGGTATAACCATTTATAGTCTGCCATGCAACCCTCTTAAAGCAGTCTGTTATACTGATTTTGCTGCCAGCTGTATCGGTGGCCTATACCTGCAGATGGAACGCCCGTAAGCCAGCCCCAGCCGCATCTTGCCGTCCTTACACAGACCTCGTCCTTCGGGGAAGAACAGTTGTGGAAGAGGAACGTCCAAAGGTACATCCGAGAGGATAAAACTTTAAACCCTGAGTCCCTATTAGCCTTGTCAGCTAGGGAATGTCTTTTGCTAGAATAAACTTCTCTTTTGTACAAGTTATTTCATATTAGGGTATATGTTGGGTTTTTTACAGCACCTTTGCGGTTGCTGGTGTTTTCCCATTGGCTCACCCTGTTTACCTCCTCCTGTTTCCAGATCTCCACATATAGCAAGAGTTTTCCATATGAAAGTTACTACAGCTGCAATTTGCTCTAGAAGTTTTAATTTCTTCAATGGAAATCAGCCCCGGCTGCCCAGCCCGATGGACTGCAGAGGCAGAGCAATACAATGCACTATGTTCTTACAGAGTGGGGAGGCAGGGGAAAATAAAAGGAGCTTCAGACAATCTTGTCTCCTGAAAAGGTGGGGAAAAAAATTTCTATAGCAAATGGCTTTTAGTCCTGAGAGCGTTTCACTATATCAAGAGCTTCACCACTGCAAGGTTCAGCGATTGTCACAGATATTTACAACCTGCGAGCAAGGAAACTGTCGCAGATGGAAGGTGGAAAAAAGTACAGACGCATAAATTTAGCGAACGTACATCTGACCGACTGTGGTGCAACTGCAAAGCACGCTCCTCTGAAAGAAAAGAAAAAATGTAGGCAGGAAGAAATATGGGTGGCATTAGTCTCTCACGATGGATGATGTAGTGACATCACCTTTCTAACACAATTGCTTTTTATTTCACTTTAAGAGACTTTGGCTTGGCTGCCTATAGGAAAAATGAGTTTTTTAGGAAAAAGATTGTGAAGACGCTGTGATTAATCTTGAGGCAAATCTCAGACTATTCTGAAGAAGTCTCTGTTGAGCAAGGTCCTAATTTTATCCTTTCCCCTCTTTTCCACACTTTCCCTTGGGATATAGTCAGAAATTCTGAGCGTTAAACAATGCCAGTCCCTTGGTTTTCCAGCTAAAGGGAGCAAACAGGACTGCCCAGGATGGATCAACTTTGTTCGATTCTTCAGGAGTCACTGTGAGCACGAACTCCATTTAAGTAACACTGTGCGAGACTTGATTTATTATCTAATTGATAAGAAATACAGTATAGGAAGCCGAGATAATGAAAGCAACTTCTACAGGAGATATTTTACTAAGGGGAAGCTACATGGGAATGTACCAGGGGCAGAAAATTGAGTTACAAATTAAAGAGGTAAAAAATATTTCTTTGTGTATAACGAAATTCTAATCTTTTCTAATGCACCTTCAGAGGGATTGGCATTATTATTTGTAGATGGGAAAAAGCAGGGGAGTGGCTTAAGCAGAGAGGGCTGGAGAGGGAGAATAAAAAGGGAGGTGGGAGCTAAAGGGGAAGGGAGAAGAGCTGGGAGGGGCTGGGGGAATTAGGGAATGAAGAAATAGGTGGAAAGATGGAGAGTGGTTTGGGAAAGAGGGAGCACAAGGTAATGGCATTCCTGAGCTCTGGGGTATCTTGAGGTACGAAAAGCTGGAAGATGCTTCATGCTGGGCTCTCGGAGGCACATCACCTGCCCGAGGGCAGAGCCCGGCCTGATCAGGGATGCATTTGCCTCTCTGCACAAGGTGTTTCTGCTGCAATGGAGGGTTGTTTCAATTTCATTCATGCGCATCTTTTTAGGAGTTTGAGATCATCTAATAGATGCTGCTCTATGGAAGTGTTACTGCTGAGTGCATGATGATTTCTCACTTCTGTACGTGCTTTGTAAATGTAAGAAATCTGTTGCTAGATGAATTTCTCTTTCTTGCATGCTGTGACCAGGAAGAGGTTTGATTTACCAGCTGCTCTTTTGCAATTTGTTCTTTGCCATCGTTACCCCTGGGGATAACAACACTTCCCCTCCCCTGCCCTCCTCCAAGAGGCAAATGTGGTAGCAAAAGCTACTCTAATTTAGGGTGGGCAGAACAAGAAGACGTGATTTAAACTATCAAATATTCCATGCTTTTACAGTTTTGCCCTTGTAAACTGTAAACAGGAGGGGTGATCTCTCAGTAAAACCCACAGGCAGTTACGTCAGACCGTCCACCTCTGTTTTCCTCGCTCCTCTAGCCCTTCCCAACGTGTCCCTCCGCATGGATCCGCTGCTCTGTGCATCCCTCCCACCCACAGGCTGCAGCTCTCTCCTCAGTGTGAATCCTTAACATGCGTTTATAACAGTTCCTTCCTTTGTCCTGTAACTTCGATATTTACACTTGGCTTAGGGAAATTAAGATGAAAGCCTGAAATGAGGGAAAGAAAAAGGGAAGGGGAAAAACCCATCAAACCCTGGACAAGTTGCCAAGGCGACTTCAGGAAGATGATCGCCCAAGCTCGGAATTAAGCAGCAGGTATCAGGAAAGATGCTGCAGGCTGAGGAGCGGGTAAGAGCACTGTGCTGAGCCGGCGTAAGGTCCAACAGCTTGCAATTAATTCAAAGTAATTATAAATGAAATAAACGCGGGGGAAGCTTGAAATGTTTTCTACCTCACAGGGTTTTCAGCCTTCTTTAAAACAAAGACCCCACCCCCAGTTCCAAGGCTAGTTTCCAGAACTAGCTTTTTTTCCCCTCAGATAGACCTTTGCTCTATTCGGTCTCTAATGCTATAAAATATGGAAGATGGTAACATTTCTAATTAAGTTTTTGAACTCTATGCCAAACCTCTCTCTCAGGGATGAGAGAATACAAATCACTTGATGATTGTTTCTAACAATGGTCAACCAATTGGTTTGAGAAATACAGATCAAAAGGTTGATTCTCAAATATTTATTATAATAAGCTGAACAAGCAGCAGGCTGTAATTCATAAGGTAGAATGAAATCCTTGCTAAATCATCACATCATAAAGAAAATTGCTTTTTTAATTTTATATTTCTCTTTCAGCTGTTTCTATAGAGACATGCTAATTTAGTAGCTTAATTTATTACCTGGAAGAATATTATGCTAGATACAAGTTTTCCCCAAATGACTTTCAAGTGAAACCAAAGGCTCACGTAAGCGAAGCATGTGAGCAGAAGTGCAGATTGCCTCCTTCATTACGGCATAATGGGAAATCATGTAATGGCACATCGTTCCTTCAGCAGCAAAGGAGTGGATAACGATGCTCTTTGCTGCTAGTTTGGTCACTGAAATACTTTAAACTCAGCAGTGGAAATGCAGCAGCCTTTTTGCTAGAGATGTAGCATGGCAGCACGGCAAAAAAACGTTTCTTCTTTGAGATAATGTTAGTCCTATCCAACAGCTGACCCAGCATGTGCTGAAAATTGATAACAACAACAAATCGCTTTGCTACAGATCTGCTGCTGGAGCCTCATTAGCTTTTCAACAACTGGATGAAAACCTTTAGTATGCATTTTCTCTATAATTTGCCCAGCATAAGAGGGCTTAGGTCCACAAACAGCAACATGAAGAGGAAACATCTGCATCTTCAACAGGGACGAGTGCCCCTTCCCATCCCTCGTCTCACTGGGATGCTGCGTGGCCACGTGCCAGCCCTGTTCCTCCCTGCCTCGACAAGGGCCAGGACAAAGCACAGAGGCTTTGGGGGAGTCCAGCTCCTCGGGTTTACCCTGGCCCTCTCAATCTCACATCTGTGCCCCTCAGCTACGGCACACCTCTTGGCATGCAGACCAGAAGCTCCCACTGGTTTTGCCAGATAACCAGTTAGTCCTGCAAGGGTGCGAGGAGTGGGATTAGCCACTGATGAGGGATGCTACCTGGGCACGCTGTAGACCCCAGGTGCTCCTCAATTCCAAAAGCTGCCTGGTAAAGGACCAAAACTAGCATGATGGCTTTATGAAGTTTCTTCTGTGACCTCAAGCTATCACTTAGCTCTTTTCAGAAATATTTTATCAAAACCATCGCAAATAGAGGACAGCTCGACCAAGCTGATTAGCTTTAGTTTGAGTGACGTGGTTTATACCACATTATTTTGTTCTGTGAATCAGTCTACATTAGAAGTGATCGTATATTACCAAATGATACATATTTCATAAAGTGTGTGAATGAAGGGATGATAGTTCAGTTCAGTTCAAATAGAGATCTCTCTTGATTAAGGAACTGCCAGCCAATTGCCATCTTTGTTGAATTGCACAAATAAGTGATTTCTTTATGTACTTTAAATGTGGTTTATGCAGAGCATAAACTATGTAACAGACTCTACATTAAAAAAAAAGAAAAAGGATGCTCTGCTGGTCTAGTGCAGTAAATAAACTCTGAAAGATTAGCAATACTAACTAAAAAAATCCACTCCTTGTATCTATAGTGTACATGACATATAATTACAAAACATAGATATGAGAAAAGACTTGGTTCCTTGGTGCCATATTGGTGTCTAGAAGTTTTCTTACATGGTGAGGGAAAGCTAGCAGGTTGGGAAATGCCATGGAGATGCTGCTGCAGGCAGAGAAATGATTTTTACTTCCAACCACCTGCAGCTGTACAGAGGTTTACTCAGTGTTCAGGTTTCTGCATTTCCAGCGGTGCCAGGCGAGCAGAGCAGCGTGGATCTGTGTCGTGCAGCCTGCTGCAGTCTCCACGCCGTAGTGCTGCACAGCGGTTTCCCGTGGCATTGCACACCCCCAGCCCCGCCGAAACCCCTAACGCCGCCTGTCTCAGAGCGAGGAAATCTCGCGTCCTCCATCTCTCGTGCTTCTTACCTGATTCTGGCCCCGCCGGGGAGCCCAGCTCTGCAGGAGGCCTGGCGTTATAATGGACAATGTCAAATGCTTTTAATGTTTTTTAAAATTTCCTATTTTGGTTTGGTTTTTTTTCCCTTTTATGCTGCAGACATGCACCCTTGTTTTATATGGGAAGTGCTGCTCTTTTACTACTTACAGGTATTTCTACAGCATGAAGGTATAAAGATGAACTTCGAGATCATTATCTCGTTGCTTTACCACCACCAGTCATTACTTGCTGTTTGCAATTGATTTCCTTTTATAACAAAACCTTTTGTTTAACTTCCCAGAGATTGATCCTCAGCCTACAAAAGGCTAAAAATCTGGGTTTTTTTCTCAAGGGTTTTTGTGTTCCCAGCCTGTGAGCCTGGAGGATATCACTGTCACTCCCCCTTTGTGCTCTGCCCGTGGGGCTCCGTGCTAAAGACGCCAGCTTCTAGCCTGGAGATAAAAAAAAAGCCCCCCAAACCTGAATACAAATAATTTTTGCCCAGCAGTGCCTGGAAAGGTAACTGTTGCTGCCCTACACAACCCCCAGCTGCAGGGTTTGCTGTTGCTGCGTCCCCACGTTTGTGTCTCGCTTGGGGTGATGCTGAGCTCCATCCCTGCCCTCAGCGCTCACCACGGGCCAGCCTGCTGGGGTGGCTTGCTTATTTCTTTAGTTGTTATTATTTTTCATTGCCATGGCTTATCTGTAAAATTGTTTGGAACATTTTTTTAATGTATACTTTGGAATTTGTCAAACTATTGGTATTAGTTTCATCAGTCTACAAATACAAGTGTCCAGCATAGTTGCCTAAAACACATACAGGACTCTGGCACATTATGTGAGGGAAACATTTTGAAAACATCACAATAAAAGGATTATGTGCGCTTGATGTGTGGCTTTCAGCAGGGAGAAAGCAGTGTTGATGGTCTGTTTCTTAAAGATAAGCTTGAGGCAGCAAATTTATTGCTAATGGTTTTATTTTCATTTTCTGGCATGGTACTTGGATGCTATTAATTTAAAGAATTATGTTATTTTCATAAGATAGATCTACAAAAAAGAAAAGATTTCTTGGCTTCTTCTGGCTCAGAGGTGGAATAGTAGCTGTGGGCTGGGAAAATACCGTTCATTCAAGCCCTGGAGAAAAGGGTTGTCTTCCTAGCGTTTCTCTAGGAGTTAGGAAGGCAAGATTTTGGAATTTTTCTGAGAGGGAAGCTGAGAATTAGTCATTGTTCAAAGGGCTGTAACTGAGTCCCATATTGGAGCTGCATCACCGATGAAGCTGCTGCTGGGTGGCACCAAAAAAGTGTTGAGAAAATGCAGTAAATGCTCAGAAGAACTATTCAACTTAAGTCACTGAATATAAACATCTCAGCATTTTCACCTCTTTTGAATAATTTGATACAATTTTATACTGGCTTACGTAACTGCAAAATTAAGGACTTTTCAATGAATTATAATGAGTGGCTGTGTTTTTACCAAATAGCTGTTCTATTTCTGAGCAACCTGTGGCAAGTTACTTGAACTGATTGCATGGGATAATTTGGATTAGATGTCTGGGTGTTTTTCTTTGGCTGTTTCTCTAAGAATTGTCAGGTTCTTACCGTAGCACCAAGTGACACTATTTTTATGACGCTTCTTTGGGGTGGCATGAAGCATGAGGTCATTATGGAGAAGGTAAGGTCAAAATTGTCTTCTGAGGCTGCGAATTTTGTTGCTCAGTTTGAGGCTTTTTTAGGTCTTACCTGCTTTATCTCTTTCTCCAATCTAAGTACTGGTCCAGTAGATGCTTTTGCAAGCTTACAGGAGCGTACAGCAGTTCTGCAAATCTGGCTCGTGCCCCACCTTTGGCTGCTCAGAGAAGATGTTGCAATTAACATTTAACCGTGAGATGCTGAGTTTAAGCGGTGAGTCCAACATCAAAGCCAATTCTGTTCCAGGGCAGGATCAGGAGCTTTATAGCAAAAGAAATGCCTTTTTTTTTTTTCCTCACTAACATGAACATCCTCTCTTCTTGGAGTGCCCTGAGGTACTCACTGAATGCTGCTCCCTTGGACCAGGGTTGGCTATGCCACCCTTACTCACCCCGGCATAACCGGGCAGACACGGGGGCAACCGTCTGCTGAGGAAAACGGTGACGTTTGGAGCATTAGAAATGCCTCAGTGGGTCAGATTGAAGGTCCAGAAGCATCCTGGTCAGTACCACAAAGGTGTTAAGCCTCCTTGCCTAAAGACATGAACAGCAGTTCTGAAAAAATGAGTGAATTTCTGTCAAGTTGCGTATGCATAAGGTAATGCTTGCTTGGTTTTTTTTTTGTGGTGTGCTATTTCTAATACACTTCACAAAATCTACTTACACGTATTCCCACCCTAGCTTCCGGCCTTATCAGGAGAAAACAAAAAGGAAAATGCAGTGTTTCCCAGAATTTGCGCATTGCTCTTTCATGAAGTGGGAAGATCACAAGGTGATAAAAGCATCTTCAAAGGGAATGGCAGATTTTAGCAATGAGCACTTCTCCTGTGCCTCCAAACCACGCATCAACCCTGTCTTATCAAGAGTGTAGCTACTGTGTGTGTGTGTGCATTAGCTGTAGACCAAATGTACTTGCGGTACTTCCCAGTGTGGAGCAGACTTAATTGAACAGCCAAGCACAGGAGGAGTGCAATTGATTTTCTGTAGTCTGAAGATACAGGGCAGTGGTTGGAGAAGAAATGCGATCCTTGCCTCAGGAAGGATTACTCAATCTATGTTAGACTGAGATGAAAAAACAACAGTTAACCAGCATCAAATACGAGTTCAGCATACAGATTTTGTAATCGCCATGTATTAAATATTTTTTATGATGTCCACAAGCATATCTAGAAAAAGACTAAAGAAGAAAGTTGTGATGATTTACCAATGGTAGTATATAGACTCCAGTGAGGTTTTCATTCAAATGAACAATTCTTTTCAATGTAAGCAGGGCAGGTCCCATACAACAATGAAGTCATTGGATCAAACACTTCACACTACGGGGTTACATGGCAGTTTGCAAACAGGATTTCTTGTTCTTGTAAATGCAGTAAGTCATGGCAGAGGCTTCACAAGTCTATGGTTTTGTCTGATAAGGAAGTTATTGATGAGTGGAGGAAAGGAAGAAGTGAATGAGTGAGTAGAGGCTAAAAGTGACTGAAAGAAATGGGGCGATAAAAGTAATGTATCTACACGGAAAAGAGGAAGCGTGATAGGATGACTGGACAAGTGATGGAAAGCACAGAAATGAAACTGGAGAAAGAAGGGGGAGGAAGAACCACATGACAGAGTTAAGAACATTTTAGGGAAAGAAGAAGAGGATTTGAAAAGATCTCAACCTAGCATGTAAGGCATGTGGTGAGAAGAGAGATCTTGGGTGGTCTGGAGGCAGGAGGTAGAGAAGCAGTGGTGGAGCAGTGGATGTGGTTAATGGTGAGGTCCTTGGTGCCCCATGGAAAACACCACCACCACCATGGTGGGAAGGTCCTTCTGTCCCATGTTGCTCTGACCACTTCTTGCTAAACCCCTCAGTGCTTTCAAACCCGGCTCTTGGGGTTTGTTTTCCACATGACCAAGCAATCTTCCCGCTCTCCTCCAGACACTCCAAATGGTCCACAGGTTTGTTAAGTGCAGGGCCAAAAGCTGGATGCAGTAGTCGCTGCCGGGATTTCCACTCCCGGAATGTGGGCATCCCCTTCCTGCACAGAGCTCGAACAAGTTCAGAGACCCTTGATGAATCCCACTTCACACAAAGAGAGTGATTTTGTTCACCAAAGCTTGAATTAGCTTCTTCGTGACATTGCTATTTCCATCTTCAGTATTTCGGTAGACCCATTAGCGCACACACAAAATAATTAGAGATATTTGTGCTTCCTTTTCTGCTATAGTTTCTACTGTATTTCTAGATCAAGGATAATTTTATTATTTCTGATTGATTGTATTTAAGCAGTACTGAGGAGGAAAACATAGTGCTTGGACTCTCGTAGACGAATTTCCAACACTGAGCCTATGAACTAAATATTTTTGTCATGACAAACCATTTAAAGCTGCTATATTTTATTAGAATGGACTAAAAAAAAATCCCTGCTGATAAAGTTTTTGTATCCCTTTAATTGGGCTTAAAATCACACTTTGATTTTCTTTTTTTTTTTGTCAGCATCATAAAAATGATCTTTTCATTGAAAGTAATCACATATTGACTGCTGAAGTGCATTCACTGCTGAACGTATTTTGAGAAAGATACAGTTTTATTAAAAGTGGGGAAAGTAAGTGCAACAAGCTTGGTGGAAGCTTTGCTATATACAGCCAGCTTCTGCAGGAAAGGATGGCAGATCTGGGATTAGGACTAGGAAAACATAACTTTTCATTTATTTTTCTGAACTATTATTTTTGCAAACAAAGCTAAGTATTGCTTTGCAGAAAGGCAGTATTCAACGTCCTCAAAACATCCCTTAGTGTTTAAGGACTGACCATAAATGAGACATTTTTGCAGACTTCTGTTGCGTGTTTTGCTTGGCTGGGATGAATATGAGCTGCAGGTCTCCAGGGAGGCTTTTCTGTGACTGTGGCCACTCTGGTAATCCCGCAGAAATCCGGGTGGCTGTGGGGAGCAGCCTCCCTGAAGCTGTTTTCCTGTGCTGCAGTTTGCTTTGCAGCTCTGCCATCCTTTGCTGAATGTGCTCCGGTATATTAATATTCCAAGTATTAAACCATTAAAGTCTACCAGTGAGTTAATTACATTAGAGGTTACTTTTAAAACCTGCCAGTGATTCTCTCCTGAGGACTCTCCTGGGGAGCCGCATTTCAAAGGCGCCGTTCCTCAGCATCCCCTCTCACGAGAGAGTTCCTCGACTAAACTGAGAGCCAAGAGGATTGGATGTTTTCAGCACTTCTTTAAATTGATGTCTCTGAGAGTAGCTCTGGTGCCAGGTACTTGAAAAAAAAACACAGAGATGCTGGAGACGAAATCTGAATAACCAATTTTAGCCGATGTTCAGGTTTTGACTTTGCAGAGTCCTTAAGCACACATTGCTTCTCGCCAACTTAAACATGATTTTCTCATGTGGCTGGCAGCGGTGAGCGCTGTGTCAGCATGGCGGCAGTGCCGTACATCTAAATTTACGGATTCAAAGGGCTAGAAGACTAACCAAGAGGCAGGATCCCGCCTGTTACTTCCTTTGCATGTCTCTGCAGCCCGGCTTCAGCCCCTCTGCCTCCGCCTGGCAAAGCGCACAAGCATGGGCATAGCTTGCCGGGGGGGACGTGCATTGCACAGGTGCCGTTTGCAAGGGCTGCGTTAGAAACACAGGTAGCCGTAGGGTCGGGTGAATCGAAAATAGCTTCTGACTCTGGGTCTTCCCAAAACCCAGTCTGGATTGAACTGCTAAAAGAAAAAAAAATCCGGCTTTTGAGGGTTTTTTTTCTTCCAAAGAAGGTAGCGAGTGGGTAGTGAAGCTCCTCTGGCTGTTGTGGCTGAATAGAAAAATGAAGACCACCCAGTCTAATTCCAGACAATTAATAAACCCCTTCATTTCTTGTATAAGCCATAGTTAGCTCATGCAGATCACCGATACCAACATTACTGAGTTTAAGGATTTAAGGAGATTTGAAAATGATTAAAAATATTTATATGGGTAATAAGAATATTCAGTTATTCATTAAGCAGGGTGAATATACTGAAGGGACACAAAATGCTTTTGTTTCGGCGCAGAAACATACCGCTGAAGGCTGAAATTAGGAAGATTTCTGCTGTGATCTGTTGAATGTTTGTCCACGGTGAGGTTTTGTTTCACAGAACCAGCAAAGGTGGGAGACAGTCACAGGGGAGCAGCGCACCGACCAGGCACAGGCTGCGGGCGAGTTGTGCAAACACTGGAATAGGTGCACGGTTGTCTGAGTATCTCGGAGAACTGGGTCGTTCCCGGCAGGAGTATTTTGCAATCAGGAATGCATTTCTTACTTGTTCTGCTCCTACAAAATAAGGAGATTTGGATATAGTTGGTTTGATCAGTGCTGCATCCTGCTGCATAAGAGACTCCTTTACAGGAAAGGGGAAATTAACTCTGGAAAGCCTGAGAGCAAAACTCAGTCACCTCCGGTCGTCGTAAAACCCAAGTGAAGCGTTTGTACAGAGACTGAAAAGGACTCTTGCATAGATATGATAGTCCATGAAGCGCTAACTAAAAAAGAGAATACGCATCAAATATCCCGATGTATTTAAATTAACAGGCAAGCCTTTTTACCTAATTGATTAATTATGAAGTGGCAGGCTGCATTGGGTAAATTAATTATGGAGAAGGAAAGACAGAAGGAAGTGAAATACTGTCGCTGTTGTAGCAGTAGTAATTGTTCTCCACCTGTCTGTGGAAATGAAAGCGAAATGGGAGAGACCAGATCTCCTGGAACAAAAAATGAGAGCTCAGAAGGTTGGTTGTTGATATCAGAAATAATCATTAAAATTTTGAAGGTTCCCTGAATTTCAGGAAACATGCTACTGCTAATAAGGAATAAAAAACAGATTTGAAGCAAATCAAAATGGTAAAGCCATAATTCCCTAGGATTTCTGTAGGTGAGGGAAATTTCCCCAGAGGGGACAGTGTTAGCCCAGCTCTGCGATGGCCAGTAACCCATTAACCCCTCGAGCTCCTCCCGGGAGGGGTCCGGAGCCCGCGAGGAGCGATGCTGAGCTCTGCAGAGCTCGCTCCCCACTCCCTCGGGCTCCCAGGTTGGCAAGCAGGTGCTTTTCCCTTGGATCTACGAAAGATAGTATTCAAAATGGGAGCAAAACTTAAATTGATAGCTGGCTTAGACATCAATAGAATTCGTATTCATGCTTGATTAAAACATAAAAGTACAAAAGTCTTTTTCTCTTAGTGAGGGACACAGTTCAGAAGCTCACAGAGACAACTCAGCATTAGCTCTGTTAACTTTTTCACTGTTGACTAAAATGTAAAAACAAAAAATAGATGAGATTTATCGGCTGTATAACGCCTTAACCAGATAGCCTCATTAACAGGGATTATCCTGTTTCTTCCGAACTGCTTCCATTCATTACAATGATGTGTCTTTAGAGACAAATTTTATTTAATCTGAGAACTGAGGGGCAAAACCCTGACTGTAATGAAACTGTGTTTAATCTTCCCTTTTTTCATGATGGCATTATAAGTAGATAGAGTCTGGGGTGTGGATTCAGCTTGTGGTAAAAAGTAGAGCACAACTTGTTCACGATTTTTTTGGTTCACATGCTGCGAGAATCTATTTTTAAAGCTGCAAAGCAGCTGAGCACGGTGTTCAGCAGCCGTGCCTCCTCTGCCTGTGCGGAGAGTGCGGCTCCCATTCCGGGTGATCTGGGGGTGCTCCTGCTTTTATGCTGTCCCAAGGGCTAAATTCGCAAAAGGGGTTTCTCATTAGGAATTTACAAATGTGTACTTCATTTCCAAATTTTTTTGCCTAGAACCCACAAGGAGCTAAAGGCAGTCTTTACTTATCCTTGGGAATGCAATTATCGTATGGGAATCCAAGGTTTCAGTTGGTGCCAGACCCCTCGTTGCCTTTTGGGTCCCTGTCCTGATTTTCCACGGCTGTTCAGAACCACTAGTGAGCCATGCGCGTCACCTGGACAAATCCCCAGTGCGAAATAAATCTTCTGATTATGGAGATTTACAAGAACAGATCTTTAGATGTTTTTCCTTTTCTTTCCCCCAGACCTTTGATGTCACTCCTGCTCTCACTCTTCAGTCACTTTTTTTTAATGCTGAGCACTCTAACAGTGAAAATCCCAGCTCCTTGTTGGTGTTGTTGGTATTTAAGCACTGTGTCGGAGGAGAAGGGCCCTGGGAAGTTTCCCTGGGACTGAAGGGTGCCTGCAGGCATGGATGTGGGACAAAGAGCTTCTCTCTCCTACTAGATTAAAGGAGAAAAATTAAAATTTTAAAATAAATTTATGGATTTTTACTGGCTAATCGTTACATCTACATACCTAGCAGAGAGTTGCTTAGCAAAAAGTCTTAAACCTGTGTTCCAGGTTTCCATTTTGCTGATGTGTTCATATAGATCATATATAGTCTTTCCTAAGTAGCATAGCAAGGGAACCTAAACAGCATCCAAAAAGATTAGATTTGGAGTTTGTATTTAAGAAAAAACCCTTTATCTGGGATATATTTCCTGGTCCCATAATTTTGTGACAAAACCATTGATGCTATGAGTAAAAAATTGCAAGTGCTCTATACGACAGAGAAAGTAAGAGAAAAAATGGAACAATAAAAGAACTTAAAATCAAAATAGCCAGGAGGCAAGAAAGATGCAGATGTGTTCCCCAGCTGTGTTAATTTACAAGCTGGCCATCAGCCTCTGGCCCACTATTCCACAGCGATCACCAGAATATAAAAGTCAGAAAATTATTTTTCCTAAGGTATGGCGAGAGATGCGAGGCATTTAATCCTTCTGAAGTGAGCTGAGGAGAAGACTACCTTCCCCAGCAAGTGCAGCTCAGCGGTATTTCAGTGCTAGCAATTGTGCAGAGCTAATTTGTCCATTAGAGTCTGTTGCTTTGCCTTTATTACGTACAAAATAGAAACCTGAAGTCCTCTAGCATACCCTCTTAGTGCAGGATCTCATGTTCTGCCCCTTCACCTGGGTGCTACCATGGGGTACTTTGACCCAAATCTCTACATTTGGGAAAGGAAATATCAGTTATGTAAACTAATACATACATGTTGCTATTTAAAAAGAAATAAAAATTCTGCATTATAGTACTCATGATCTCCAGAAGAATGTCAGAGGAGATTATGGCCCAACTTGCTATATTTTATTCTTTCAGTTTCTGCAGTTACACAGAGGGGAATGATTGAAAGAAAGAGAGGAGAAAATGCGAAAACCCTTTAGGACTCGTAAGACACCAGCCCTGATGGTTGCAGTTTTTAATTCTCTTTTGGACAGAGATGCAGTATGAAAAAGATGCATGTTGGTTAAAGGCAAGGAGTTATGGTATAAACAGATGTGCAGTATAACTCATAGTGGTCAGTTCGGTCAAATTGCTATAAAACTCTCGTATAAACAACAGAAGGCAGGCAATTTACTTATAATTTCAATCAGAGAAAAAGTTCCCTTAAAATCAGAATTCTTCTAAACGTTGAAACTGCATTTGATTTCTAAATAGTGCTGCTGTTTAATGTGTTCACACTCAGTGCTTTTCTTGGGGCATGCACATGCACCTGGAAGTTTGGTGGCCTTTTTCAATATGATTGTGCCCAAGATTACAGCAAATAGCACAGTTCAAAAGTGACTGAAAAGCCCGGTCTGCAATTTCTCTCTGCAGTGGCTGAACAGGGTTTTTTCATTTCATACATCATTTACAACTTGCTGCAGTGATTCTACAAAGTCAGTACACATCCTCCAGACAAAGCAAAGAGCAGAAGTAAATAGATTTTTTTTTAAGATCGCTATTGTCATCATTATGCATGTTTGGCACCAATTTTACTCTACTGTATCTTGCCAAATTGCCCAGAGCACTGTTTGACACCTGGATATAGAATTCAGCTGATTTAATTTCTGAAGTCAGTCTTGTAATTGCATCTTTTCCCACCGCATGTGTAGGTACCTGCCAGCCTGCCCTGAAGGGCCGGGGGAGGCTGGCAGGTCTGTCCGCCCGAAGCCCCTTGTCTCCCACCTCGCACATGCACAGCAAACCTGCTTCTTTCTAAAGTGCCTCCCCTCCCCTCCTGTTTTGGCTTGACCACCTCCTCCCCTTCCTCGGAGGGATGCTGGTTCCTGCTTTCTCCCCCTTTTTGCATAGGATGCTGCAAGGTAGTAGCATCATTAACAATTTTATAGGTTTTATTTTACTGACTTTGGAGGCAGTGAGAAAACTGGAGAAAATTCCTGGGTTTACTTGTGATGAAGTTTTCTTCAAAAACTGTTTGTCGTTCTAAAACCCCACTTGAGATTTGTTTAGTAGCTGTGTCTCTTTGTAGTGAGCTTTCAGCAACCTCTGTCTCAAAGCACCTAAAATAGGCACTGTAATATTTTGCTACCATTAATTTGCACGTTGGAAAAACAGCTTAAAGGCTGTCTACATTTGGGGCTTTGGTTTAGGAGATTTCAATAATTACAAAGGTACAATCATGCCGATGTCCATCTCTTGATGTCTCAGAACTCAATGGAAACTGAAGGAAAAATAATACAGTGTACAGTTTCAATAATTTTAAAATTTAAAGTATTCCCATCCTGTTTGCTGTTGCAGCCCCGTGCTCCTCTTTTTCCCCAGCTCATGGCTGTTTTTTTGCTGGCTCCCAGGAGTGCCTTTGGTCTCCTTTTGTTATTGGGGAGATCAGAGCCTGTCAGTTCTCAGATGAAATAGCATTATTATTATTATTATTATTATTATTATTATTATTATCAACTCTGACTCCATTCAACACATCTAGATACCATGTACTGTCAAATTATACAGATTTTAATAAGTTGGCCAGTTTTCAGCGTTCCCTTCATCAGATTTAATTGAACTTTAACTTCAGTCACTTAAGACTTAATCATTACCTTTAGGGCATGTTAAAGTGGGTAGTAATTACATCTATATAGTATAATATAAGAATCCTGATGGATTTTTAAGACACTTTCCAAGTTTCTCCACTTTAATTAAAGAATTACTTTAAAACTATCTAAGAGGCTACTATTTTTGAACGGTGATTTACTATTTTGACCCTTCTTCATGCAAACAATAAATTATTTGGAAGGCAAACATTTGCAGGTAGGCAAGGAAGCAAAGCAGGTTGAATCACTCGTCAGAAATGGAGCAGAAATTAAAAGAACTGTGAAGTGATTGCAGTGAAATTGTCTGCCTGATTGCCTTTCTTCTGTGTGGCTGAGAGTTGCAATAAAACTGGGAATACAGCAAAGATTAATGGTTTTGCAATGTTAGCTTTCTCGTAAAAGTGGATGAGTCCTTGGACAGACAGACTCATTCATGTTTTCATCTGAGGAGAACTTTACTGAAAGGTTATCTACACAAGGGACAGAAATTAATAAAGCTGTAACATAGCCAATACTGTAAGCTTGATAAAACAAAGGGCAAGTCTGGTTTGAGTCTAGCTGTGGCTGCGGCTCGGATAGAGGTACCAAACCCACCGTCAGCCACGCTGGTTTAGCTTGATGCTTGAGAGGTTGGGGTCTTGCTCTACGTTACCTTGAACCCATCCTTGCAGACTGGCACGGGTTTGCCACCAGCAAGCTTCCGCTAGCTCCATCCAGGAACGTTTTGGGGTCCCATTTTCTACTGGACACATAGAAATCGACTGCGCTCTGGCAATGTCTGCCTGGTGGGACTGGGCTGTGTGCTGCCCCGCTGTGTCCTGGCCTTATCTTAATTGCAGAGGTAGGCGTGGGTGTACAGGGACATACAACGCATTAGTTAGCAGTACTCGACCATGTTATTTTCCTATTTTTCTGTCTTCACATGATTGTTCAAGTTAATCTGAAGCCTAAATGATTTGCAGAAAGACCAAAGTAAAACTGGATAGGAATCAGTAAGGAAAGCTGTGCCTGGAGTTTCGTAAAATAAGGTGTAGGGTCTCAGGCATCTCACTACACAATTGAGTGGGGTTTGGAACAACTTAGAGTAGGAGAACAGAGCGAATAAATCAAAAGATTGCAGTATGTCCGTGTTTCCATGATCTTTCAACCATGACGGCACTTAATAGACTGCATTAAAACTGGGATGATGATGATGATGGTATCGTAGACTGTGTTATTTATTCACAGGCTAGCAAAACCAGACTTATTTATTCAGTTCGTAGGCCATTGATTCATGATCATTCCAAGAATATAACCAGAATTAGCACTGAAGTGAATTTTGCAGCCTGTGTAAGAAAACACATTCATTGCTATAGTTCAATGGAAGGTTTCCTATTGAACAAATACATTTCCGCTGCTGATTAAATGTTACATGCAGAATTTTAAGAATAGATCCATGCTGATTCTAATGCTAGAATAAGGGTTTAAAAATAATACATTTTCAACAAAATCCTATACTTCTATTTAATATCAGGTCAGAGTAGAGAAGTAATAGAAGCACTAAAAGTTGTGATAATATTTGTTAAGTGTTGTCAAAACTTGGGCAATTCTGAAGTAGACTTTACTCATACATGTTGGCCTGGGAGATCCAGGGGATACGTGAGTACCAGACAGTGCATTAGCTGCAAAAATGAGTGTTTGGTTTTTAAACATACTATCTTTTTTATAGGAAAACAAAACAAAAAAGTCTGCATGTTCAGACTTGTATCCCCTTTTTGTATCTCAGGGATCAATGAATCCCTCAGAATCAGGACAATTTGTCCAATGAAGTTATTTCTCCTCATTTGAAAAAGCTAATCTGGAGAGAATTCAATGAATAGAAAACTTTTTCAAAGCTTTCTTAAAAATTTTTTTTTTATATGTTTGTTTGGGAGGCTGTATGATGTGATGCATTTTATTTATCTTCCATCTGCGTTAGAAATGCAGATGTTAAAGTGTTTGGATCCATTGGATTTTAACAAACCTAAGAATCGAGGAGAACACTGAATAAAGGATGTATAGAATATTAGTAGATTACATCATCTTTCCATTTCTTTGCCTTGAAAAGAAGGATCTGTTTTCCTTTATTTCCTAGTCTTCGATTCTACTCTTTACATACAATAAGTAGACAGCTTACCTTGCCTTTAGGCTTGACCATTTTGGTTCCTGGGACATAACTGGTTGTCAGAATGATTTTAGGCTTTTTAGCTTCATTTGCTCTGCAAATCATTACATAATATCTGTGTTTTAGGGGAAATTATGGAACAGGCAAGTGGCCCTCCTGCTGGGATGAATGACACACACTAGGAATACTTCAGGAAAATAAAGAAAATAGAGTATTTATTTCTGGTTTTAATCTATACAAATTTATCATGATGTTATCTTCGAGAAACTGGTGTTTTGTCAACCTAAGTGATAAAACAGTGTCCTGGTTTCGGCTGGGACAGAGTTAACTTTCTTTCCAAAACACAGCACTGTACCAGCTACTAAAAAGAAAGTTAACTCTGTCCCAGCTGAAACCAGGACAAACAGACAGAGGAAAAAAATTACTTTTTGTTCTGTATTGAGTACCTTCACTATGTCTCCTAACTCTGCTCTCTCCAAAGTTCTATATTTAATCCCAGCTTTTGCAATTTTTCTTGAAGATATGAACTGTGGTGACTGCTGAATTTTGAAGCTGTCTCTACCACAGAGAACTCTGTGTCCAGCTGAATTTCTAGCAAATAATAGAGCCCAATATTATCATTAAACCATCCTTATATTAATTATTTTAAAGTATGTGATAAATAGACTAAGAACCATGACTCATTATCAGTTTTTCATGGATAACTCAACTACCTCATCACTGAAAAAGTCCAAATATCTTTTGTCTGTATCGCATCTCAAAAAGCACAATGGAGCCATGAGTTGCTTGTGACCAATGACAGCATTTGCTATTAACCATATTTAAAATGAGTGGCCCCCAAAATTCTAGGATTAGCTTTCATAAGGTCATAGAACTCTTGAAGGGGGAATCTTAATAAGTGCATCGCTACGGGTCTGGAAAACAACATGATACAGAACTTGCTAACTTGTTTGAATGGATGATCCCGAGAGTATTTAAACAGGCATTTATGAGCAAAGAGAATCAGAAGAAATAAATTATGCAGCTTTTCCAGTAGCGTTCATTTGCAGTAAGTGTGCATTGGCACTGGCATGAAAACACTGATATGCTGTAACGCAAAGTATCAGAAACACTAAAGAGAACGGACTGCATCGGGTACTTATCACCCGCTCATCCAGCGGCTGTTCGAGATATAACTTACGTCCTGCTCTCTGCATTGATTTGTTAGGAGGAAAGTTATAATCACGAAGAACCCACAGTTCCTGTTCGCTGAAAAGAAAATGAATCAAGTAAAATCTTGATTGCTTAAGTGCGTAACAGCTTTTCTTAATATCTGAAACAATGAAGAATACAGGTTTTGAACTGTTTTACTGTTTTAAATTAATAACTTCACATCTGCTTAAAGAGATAACACTGTCCTGAATAAAGCATGACTTTCTAGCTTTGTATAATGACTCTTTTTCAGATGATATTACAGAGAGCCATAGAATATGAGATGAACCTTAATTAATATTCTTTCAATTACAATATAATTCACTGTCATATTCTTCTAATATTCATGAACTAGTGAGGAGATGGTTATAAATCTAATGACTAGGAAACTAAAGGAATATGAGAGTGCAACTCCATCTCGTCCTAGAGAAGACAACTATTTAATTCCTACCTTCCATGCATTATTCAAATCTTTGCTTTTAGAAGTATAGACAGCGATCCAAATTCTGCCATCACTTATACGCAAAAAATACATAACTATTAAAATTTCATTGAAAGTTCGTTTCAGTTTTGTTCCAGTTTCTTGATGGGAAATGTAGCCTTGTGTGGATTACTTTCTGGGATAGTATACAGCTCGTTTTGGCCGTTTCTTTTCAAAGTTGCTGTAATGACTGTGTGTTATAGCAGCTTCAGTGATGGTGGGTTTTATGCTCTTTTAGAACCAGAGCTTAGGTTGCTCATATTGCCATTGGCAGGAGCAGGAGAGCTGGTGGTACCAGGCTGTGGTGTTTGCTGTCAGATAATGCTCTTGCTTGTTTAAACTGAAAAAAGAAGTCATAAAAGTGATAGAACTAGTTTTTACCCCGCACGTCGGAAGGGATCAGTGCCATGTGCTCTCCCTTTTGAGGTGTATGCCTGATAATTTAGCTTGTCTCTGTGTGTGTGTGTGTGTGTGTGTGTGTGTGTAACCTGTTGACCTCCACTCACGGTGCTTTACCCACCGTCTCTGTTTGACCCTGTCCTGAGTAGCTTGCAGCTGCTTATGGTGGAACCCAAAAGAGGCCGTGCTTGATCCAGAAGAGAGAGATGGATTACTTGGTTTGAGACAGTCAAAGAAACCTTTGCTTTAGACCATGGTCAGGATGAAATAATAAATTTTCTTTTCTCAGAACATCGCCACAGTGACTTAGCAAGACATAAATTTGATTTTTACTACTTTTTTTTTTCCTACCCGAGGCCAGTTGCATTTAGTTGGCATAGCTGGCTCCATATAGCCGATATTCAGCATATGGACCTCAGACCATGTGGGGTGGCCTTTGAAGCCCAGTGCTGCCGGCTGGCTCCTCGCCACCATCACTGCCTCCCCCCCCCAGTGGGTGCAATCCTTCTTTTGGGATAACTCACAGGATAATAGCCGTTTCCCTGGGAAGGCTGCTCACACATAAGCATGTTTTCAGGTCCATGCATTTGAGAGAAAAAGCACATTTAATAAAAGTTGGCAAGGCAAAGAGCTATATATACAGTTTTTGTAATTAGAAACCAGCTTTCCTTTGCTATGGCATTTGAGATATAAGATAGGACAGTGCAGTCATAAAAAAGAATAACTTTTGAAAATCAGCTGCATTGTGAGTAAAAAATAATCATTTTTAACAATAAATAAATCAAAAATCATGACAGCTCCTGTAGTTTAGAAATAACAGCTGACAAAGGAAATAAAAACTTGATAGTAACATGTAAGTGTGAAAGAAACCACTTTTCAGTTGACCTATTCTAAAAGTCATTAACTAGCAATGTGCTGACAACACAGGAAAAATAACCTCACAGAGACTTTTATTAGTTTTCCTACTGAGCTTCAAGCAACGTCAGAGTCAGTTTAGGAATTTAATGCAACAATTATATAGCATATTCTTAATTATTTCATATTGCATTATTTGAGTGTTTTTCGTTAACTAGTTCACAAAATGTAAAACTCAGTCTTCATTTCAAACATTAAGTGCCAATTACTTTCATAATGAAAATTGATCCTACTTGTAATTTAAGATCAAACCAATTACCATGCTCCTGAGGCAACGGGATTTTTGATACTATTAAAAGACACTATAGTCTAAATTCTTTCCTCGCTTCCAAATTTACTTAAATAGTCTATTCTTAGAACTACCACATGCAACAAACTACTTTCTCAGCAAAGATTGCCTGACCCCATGCTTAAATCAGCACCAGTTGATGTCTGCTCCAAGTGGACAGTGATGCACTTTGATGGAGCTGAAGCGATGCGACAAAGTGGAAGCTCATTCATTACCTACCTATCTATCTATATACATAGATAACCTCTTAGTTGGCACATTTGATCTATGTCTATTTATGAGGAGGACAACAAACAGTAAAAACCACTGCTATTTATTTGTAGTGTTTTGGGACAACCCTGTAACAACTGGAGCGTGAGCGAGTGACGCTACATCATCTCAAGATGATACAAACAAGACGGGCAATTCCCTTCCCTCTGGCCACTTTGTAATAACACTAGCTGCGCATTACCTAGAATAAATCATAGTTTTTATCAAGAAGGGAATATTTTTCAGCAAAGGGAACATTGAACTCCTCAAATCAATTCTGTGTAGTTTTGTTTTTAATAAAAGTGTCTCTAACCCTTTTTCAGGATTAAAGTACACTTGTACTTGAGCACTTGGGAGCTCAGACCTTCAACATCCAGCATGTCGCGCCTTTCGTAAGTCAGCAATGATGGGGTTTGAGTAAAATTCTCATATCATTTATTACTGCTTCAAGTGTTCCAGTTATTAAAAGACACAATCATTAATTCTGGCACTCTCCCTACCCCTTCCAAAGAAAGATAATGTTAAATTTGATAAGATTTAAGTCCAAGATGCAACTAGACAAAAATAGATGATCTTATTTAGGCTCCCTTTCCCTGAAAGGTTGGACCAGATGATCTTTTGAGGTCCCTTCCAACTCGGGCTGCTCAGTGATTCTGTGAAGATCATAGTGTGTCCAGACATTTCTGGTGCATCAATTGTCTGACCAGAGCTGTTCTTAAAAGGCATTCTGAATAAAAAAAGCAGCCAAACATAAATGCACAAAGAGTACTCAGGCAAACAAAGTACTCAAATATTTTTAAAACCACGCCTGGGTTTAAAAGTGCCTGCCACACAGGCACACGAGCTGTCAGAAAGGAAATAATCCCGTTAAACTCAGCAGTCAGTGCAACGAAATCCCGTGGGTAACGTTCCCGCAGAAGACGGGTGGTGCTGCGAGACTGTGCCAAGGGATGCGTGTGGGAGCGAGGGTCCAAGGCCGTGCTGCCCAAAAAAGTTCCCTCTACTTTTTGCAATTTTTTCCTTTAATGCTCATGGTCATGCAAGCTTTAAAAAGGGGAAAAATACATCTGGACATAGGAAATAATATCTGATATGGCTTTTCTTCTGTGGTCAGGTCCGCTTTCTGTGCTGCTTGACCTCATAGCGGTGGTTCCCAGTAGAGACTTCTCAAACGCGAGGGAATCCAGGATGCGTCAGATTTACCCCATTTTGGGTTCTCAGCACTTGGCTGGCAGGTGAGAGCATGGAGGTGCTGCTGCTGCACTCCCGGCTGGGAGGGACACAACAGGCTCTCTGCAGAGCCCTTGAATTTCAAATGTGTTTCTCCCTCAGTTTGAAATAAATAACCCTGATTTTTATTTTTTTTTAATTTTTGAAAAAGTTTATTTTTCCAACTCAGAGGGATGAGCCAAAAAATGCTTTCCCAGAGGAATGAGCCAAAATATCTCTCTTCTGTATGCCTAAAGTGAATTCTTCTACTGTCATAACTTGTGCTGCAATAAGCATATTTTCCTCTTTTGTTAGGATTTATAATTATTGTTAAAGAGTATGGTTAAGATGATTATGACAGGCAATATAAAGCAGTTAGCAATAAAGAAAAATAGTTTGCTGATTTAAATACAATACTTTAAGATTTTTCTAATATTTTTTTAAAATATAATTTAAAATATATGTTTACAGCGATGCTATTTGTTTTATTTAAAGATAAAAATGGGTTTTAAAATGTTATGGTTATTCCAGCTGTCTTCCCCCCTGCCAAAACAACCCCCCACCATCCGACAGAGATTTGATTCTTTTCATGTCCGAGTTCACTAACTTGGAGGCAATCTTTGAGCTTTTATTGAAGATAAGATAATTTAGCTTCTACAAAGCTAACTGAATTAACTGTTATACATTCCCTACAACTTTTATTATCTACAAAGCTGGGCATTCAGTGAGTAAAGGCACTTAGGCAAAGGTAGACCTTTTTGCGAGAGGCAGTTCTTTCATTTGTTTTAATGTGTGAAAGTCACCACTGAATACACCGTATATTACAAGGATGTCAGTGATAATATAATGCCCTACCTCCAGTAAATTATAAATTAAACCTCTGAAATCCACTGGCTTCCTGTGACACAGATACCGGTGTTTTGTAATTGCAGTACAAATTGCTTTCCAAGGAGATCGTGTTAAGCTCTTGATTTCTTCCGTGACATTCCTGAAGAGGTGAAGTACCTTATACTTATCATTAAAACCCAGCGATCTATACAAATCACTTCCCAACGTGGCACTCACCCTGTTACTCCGAGACAGATAACCAGCGCATCCCGGATGAGCTTCGGCTTGCATCTGGGTGACAGATAAGAAATTTCGTTGGACAGGTTTCCGCTGTGATAGACAGAAGTAATATCTCCGGCAGCAGGAGTACTCTACCACTTCAGTCTCTATAAAGTTAACACTTGTGGAGTAAATAGTTTTTACGCAAAAGGAGATTCATGGAACATCTCAGGAAATACTTCACCGCACGTGCTCCCGTATGGCGTTAATGTCTCAGGTGCAGGCAGAAAGCCCCTGCAGAGTGACTGATGCTTAAACACTGACCCAGAAATGTAGATGTGACCTGGAATTGTTTGACTGAACTTTTAGGGAGGGAAGCTGATTAATTCAAAATGAGAGTTTTCATAGGGAAAGTTCTGTGTTGGTAAAATTGTCCACCTGCATTCAGCAGAGGAGGGGAGAGAGGGGAGGGCAGCTCCAACAGCTCCCCAGGTCAAGCTGCTCTTCAGCATCACTTACCTGGAAAGTTGAGACTGAAAACTGTTCTGATTGGCCCAGAATATTTTTTTTTCATCTCTTCTTTCAGCTATGGCAGTGGAAAACAGTGAAATAAAGACAATAAGCAACATAGGAAAATGTAATCCACCTCTGCTCTCATTGGGTGCTTTTCATCTTTTATACCCACAGTTGCACTCTACATACGGAGGAGCCAAACCAGACAAGAGGTTTGAGCTGCCAAGCACGTCCCTTCCCCATGCCTTCCTCGTTGTGTGTGGTCAGCTGAAGGCAGAGATATTTTGGGTTCTTGGGGTAATTCTGAGGATTGGTGGCAATCTTTCCCATGGTAGGTAGATAACTCCTACGCGTTCAGTAGGCGTTGGTATATTCACCTGGGAAACAAGCTAGATGTAATAAAAATGAAATGTCGAACCCTTCTTCTCTTTACGCACTGCCAGTATATTAATGTCTAAATGTGGAGGCAGTGCAGGCAGGGAATATAACTTTAGGACTGAAGGGTCAAAACTTTAAAAGTGAATTCAAGACCTTATAATTAATGAAAGTACTAATGCGACACATCATTGCTGCATTTGAATTTAAAGCAATTCAAGACATTGTGTTCTTGTGGGGAAATACATCCCCAGAGAAGACAAACCTTTAGGAGCTGGAAAAATAACCTGTAGGATTTCAGCTTTCGAGCCACATTAGGATGTTTGTTGCATCTCCTCCAGGTACAGAAATTATTTCTAGTTTTGTCTTGCAAAAAGCATTTTGTGCCCATATGATCAGGAGAGGCTTTAGAAAAATAACAAGGAGCAAGAATTCAAGCCCTCCTGACTCAGGGCTCAGTTTTTAGGGCTACCCAAAGGGAAGGTCCCTGTGCACCAGGACGCAGGCGGAACAGTTCAGAAAAATACCTCTTTGTATTTGCGTCATAGTTCATAGGTACCTAAGAAAGCTTCTGCATAGCCATGATGTTTACTCATAAGATCAAATCTTAGAGAAAATTTCTTAGTTAAAGAAGGGAGTTACTGTGTTTCTTTCCTTTTTATAAAGTGTAGTTTTTTGAACTCTTGGCACTTAATCTTTTATCTTGTCAGGACTGTGGTTGTTCTTATATAATGAGGTAGAGCAACATGGCAGAAATTGTCTCTGCTAATAATAATGATATTTGTTCTGTCTCTCTGCAGGTAAAATGACTGCACAATTAAATGCAGTATAGGCAGAAAGCAGCACTGGCTTTGCAGTTGATCTAGTTATAAAATAACATGCTCTTCCCTTTAGAAAACACAAGCTGCCACAGGTAAAATGTTTTGGTTTTTATTTTTTCTATGACAGGTATAAGAGGGAACCCGAACACAGACACTGCTTGGAAACAAGTCTGCGGACAACACGCCAGCGCCGATGACAAATGCCATTATACCAAAATAGTACGGCACTGCAGTTTGCAGGGTGATGAAGAGTCGGAATTCAGTACTTAGATGGCACTCCAGATCATGTTGATATCAGGGAATAAATTCAGGTCAGTACTGTCTGATTCACTGCTGAAATACCTCGCTGCATTATAGAGTACCTAAAGGTTCTTTCACAAGGATGCAACAACTGATTGAGAAATGTTATTATAAGATACGCACTTTTTTCCCCCCACTGTGAGATAAATTCCTGTCAAATGCTTTCCATGCTCAGAAATGCTTTCTATACTCAGGAGCTTTGAAAAAGATCAACAGGTATCACTGAAAGGATGAAATTAGGGAAGGGTGACACAAGACAAGACCTGCCATCAGCATTGTGCCCTGCAGCACAGGCTGCCAGTGCTCCTGGACAGGCGGGGATGGAGACCCAGGGACAGGGAGCTCGGGTGAAAAACCTTAAATAAAGTATAATTAGAACTAGTAGGAGAAGAAGGAAAGAGAGCCAGAGAGCTCATTGCTTTACTATTTATACTATCTTTATTACAACCTTAGTGGTAACTTGGAGTTTGTAGGGAAGGGCAGGGTATGTGTGTCCAAAGGCATATAAAGAAGAGTTTTGATGGGAAAGCTGTGTTAGACTAGGAATCGCTCTTGCGGCAGCAGCCATATGGTTTTATCTGCACTAAAAAGAGACAAGCAGGGGTTTGGCATTTGAACACCAGATGACTAGCGTGGTTTCTTAGCTGGACACGTTAGTTGCTGCCACTAACTTCCTAAAAGTGGAAGATACAAACCCTGTCTCACCATGTGTTTGAGGACTACATGCTGTGTGCAGTAAAGACGATGGAAAAATATAAACAGTTTAATTTACTCTCTAAAAAGTTCAGAAACGAATGGGCACAGATTTTTTTGATTCATCTCTGTAAGGAACTGTGGGGACAGCATGGGCCTGGGCTGAAAGCCCCCTCTGCCTCCTCCCCGGGGAGGAGCACAAAGCAGGAGGGTGAGGTTCGATGAGGCTCGCTCCTCACATCCCAGGGGCAGCTGAGAAACAGCTTTTTACTGTCCCTTAAAAATGATCTTAGGAAGAAAACAAATCAAATAAATAAATGAGTCCCAGTCTCTTGCTTTCCCTTCCTGTCCCTTCTGAAGTACTTTTCATATCTTTCCAAAGTCACCTTCTAACATTATTTTTCTGATGGAAGAAGGAAAAGGGAACAGAGAGAAGTCTCTTCTTGAGAGCAGACAGCTTGCATGAAGAGCACGGGACATCCAGCGCTCCCCTCCCTGGCTCCCCTAAAAAAGAGAAGAGAAAGTCATGCATCTTCTGAAGCGACAGTCGTAAGTACTGTCTCACAGCAGAAATAAAACAACGGAGTTTGATGTGTATTATCTAAGGCGGGGAGGTTCTGTGCAGCAGTATTTTGACTGCCCTCGCTTCGCTCATCTCCCACAAGCTGTGGTGTTTAACTGGGGTTGTGGCAAGCAGAGAGCTCCAGACACTGTGGTTTAACACACAAACAAGTAAAATATCATTTCCCTATATAAATAAAATTATAGTAATGAATTACTCATATTCTATGCTAAAGTATTTTTATGAATTCAAAAGATATGAAAGTATATAACATGTCTCTCTGAAGACATTTTAGAATATTTATGAAAACAATTCATAAAATTAAATCCCATTAGTTCTAGATTAGCACTTGACATTTGTCAGACTAATAACTTTTCTTCGCTAGAGGGGACATCCTGACTTTCAATAATGCTTAATGGGTTTTCTTCCTGGTATCTATTTGGCAGTGTTGTTCTTATTCTTACTTATACAAATGGCACTGATCTGACAGGATTGCATTTTTATCTGGGATGCAATCTTTAATCTGCCTTTTTCTGCCAGCTGTGTATGTGCACGTGTAGAGTTGGCATATCCAGCTCAACCACTTCTTGCTTTTTTTGTGTGCTTAACAATCAGCTTAAACATGACAATTCACACCCATTAATATCAGCTAAATCATATATTTTTATGTCAATGCTGACAAAGTTGTTTATATGGTTACCTGCATGTTTGGAGGGAAGATTGTCTTGGTTTGATTAATATATCACAAATGTTTATGAACCGTGTCCGCTTGGCTGTCATACTCTATACCAGAGACAATTTTTATAGAGGTTTCTTAAGATACATATCTTACTTCCCTGGGCAAACAAAATTCAGGAAGTAATAACATCCACATCAAACAGGTATGTTTTCTCACCTGATTTAAATATTGTAATGGAGCAAGCTTCACGCTTTGCAGATGGAAAAACTTTGATGTCTGCCAGTGTAAGATCAGTACAAAATATTCTTTAAAATTACACTAAGTTGTCTTGGATAGCTGAAAATGAGAATCTGAGAAGGGTATCTTTAGCAAAGCCTGTTATACGCCTGTGTTCCCACCCTGCAGGTTCCTGATTGCACTGGTTGCATGGTACCCAATGATTAGGAAGCAACAGCTAATAAGAATATCCTTATTAGGCACTTAAATCCTGTTATCTTAATTACTATAGAGTTTCTCCCTTACTATAATCTCCTCCTTTACCTTCAGTCTTCTACCTAGTCACCTAGGTTAAATCTACAGACAGAAAGCACCGCCATCATACATGGCTTATGCATATTTTCATAAGTTATCATTGATAGAAACTGGAATTACATTATTTACCTTGTCGTCCAGCTCTGTCTGCTTGGTCACTGAAGAAATGTATGTTTTCACCTGGGAGCACATTATTTATATGAGCGATTGTGCTGACTTTGGCCACAAAGGTAAGAAAATGCATCTGAGTTCCCACAAAAGGGCTGGAAACCATAAAGGTGGACCAGCAGTAAGCAAAAGCTCACACTCAAGGCAGTAAAAGATGTGCCTCTGTGTACGTGCTCCAGTATGAGCACTTTGTCCTCTGGCTTAAAATCAGCTCTAAAATCCAGAACCGAATGCCTTCCCAGGGAGAAGGGTGTTTGCTTGACGCCTTGGCTGGGTTTCCCTCCAGGTAACAGGGAAGGGAATCAGGTTTGAAGTGTCTGATCTACCAGACATGCAAGTTGGGTTTATTTCAGGACCTAACCGTAGTAGGTATGCACTAAATGTTGATGAATTTGTAGCACGTAAATAAATAGTAAACTAACCTGACATGTATTACCTTTAAAATAATGCAATCCACTCTGAACATGGTCTGCTGAATCTTTCCCATAGCTCTGCAAAACCATTTGAACTTGAACTGTGAAACTTCTTCTGTGGCCTTAAAACATTTTCATTTAAGCAAAATACAGGCTTAGTTAGCAACAAAACGTCACGGTAAGAATTCGTGCATATCCTGGAGATCCCATGTGACCTCTCTGGGTGGGAATGGGGTGTCAGAGATCCCTGCTGCTAGAGCTGCTTACAGTCAGTATGAGAAATTGGTCACAGCATCAGGCATTTCTGGTAGAAATGTGTGTTTATAGAATCATAGAATCACAGAATCACAGAATCATTTAGGTTGGAAAAGACCTTTAAGATCATTGAGTCCAACCATTAACCCAGCACTGCCAAGTCCACCACTAAACCATGTCCCTAAGCACCACATCTACACGTCTTCTAAATACCTCCAGGGATGGTGACTTATCCTGGGCAGCCTGTTCCAATGCTTGACAACCCTTTCAGTGAAGAATTTTTTCCTAATATCCAATCTAAACCTCCCCTGGTGCAACTTGAGGCCATTTCGTCTCGTCCTATCACTTGTTACTTGTGAGAAGAGACCGACCCCCACCTTGCTACAACCTCCTTTCAGGTAGGTGTAGGGAGCGATAAGGTCTCCCCTCAGCCTCTTTGCTCCAGGCTCAACAACCCAGTTCCCTCAGCCGCTCCTCATAAGAGTTGTTCTCCAGACCCTTCACCAGCTTCGTTGCCATTCTTTGGACACGGTCCAGCACCTCAATGTCTTTCTTATAGTGAGGGGCCCAAAACTGAACACACTATTTGAGGTGCGGCCTCACCAGTGCTGAGTACAGGGGGACAATCACTTCCCTAGTCCTGCTGGCCACACTGTTTCTGATACAAGCCAGGATGCTGTTGGCCTTCTTGGCCACCCGGGCACACTGCTGGCTCATATCCAGCCAGCTGTTGACCAACACCCCCAGGTCCTTTTCCGCCAGGCAGCTTTCCAGCCACTCTTCCCCAAGCCTGTAGCGTGACATGGGGTTGTTGTGACCCAAGTGCAGGACTCGGCACTCAGCCTTGTTGAACCTCATGCAATTGGCCTGGCCCATCGATCCAGCCTGTCCAGATCCCTCTGTAGAGCCTTCCTACCCTCAAGCAGATCAACACTCCAGCCCAGCTTTCTGTCGTCTGCAAACTTACTGAGGGTGCACTCGATCCCCTCATCCAGATCATTGATAAAGAAATTAAACAGAACTGGTCCCAGTGCTGAGCCCTGGGGAACACCACTTGTGACCGGCCGCCAGCTGGATTGAACTCCATTCACCGCAATGCTTTGGGCCGGCCATCCAGCCAGGTTTTCACCCAGCGAAAAATACGCCTGTCCAAGCCATGAGCAGCCAGTTTCTCCAGGAGAATGCTGTGGGAAACGGCTTTACTAAAGTCTAGGTAGACAACATTCACAGCCTTTCCCTCATCCACTAGGCGGGTCATGTTTTCATAGAAGGAGATCAGGTTGGTCAAGCAGGACCTGCCTTTCATAAACCCATGCTGACTGGGCCTGATTGCCTGGTTGTCCTGTACATGCCACGTGATGGCACTCAAGATGATCTGCTCCATAACCTTCCCCGGTGCTGAGGTCAGACTGACAGGCCTGTAGTTCCCCGGATCCTCCTTCCAACTCTTCTTGTAGATGGGCATCACATTTGCTAACTTCCAGTCTACTGGGACCTCCCCAGTTAGCCAGGACTGCTGATAAATGATTGAATCATTGATTGAAGATTATTACAGAGAACATAAAAGTCTTATTTTTCTTGAAGAATCAAAAAAGAAATAGTGTCTCATCTCCCACTTCTGTAGCCTCCTTTGGGTCAAGGCTTAGCTCAAAAGCTCTTCTGTGGACATTTCCCTGTGATTTCAGTATTCTTCTCTTTTTTTTTTTCTGTCTCCAACTTCAAAACCAGCAGCTTGCACATATGCTTTCTACATGCCTTTGTTTTTTGGGGGTAAATATATTTATCTTTAGACTGGAAAATATGATTAGCATCACTATCTTGGTCCATAATGGAACATAATGAATTAAGCCAACTGATTTAAAGGTAAAGACAGTGGTAATTTCAGTGAGTATGAAGTTCTTCAGTAGGTTAGAAAAAAGGCTACGAAAGAACAAAAAGTATAAATTGTAGCAGATAAATTAAAATTACAAAGATCAGCTTTTATGCAAAATAGTCATT
Organism: Gymnogyps californianus; assembly: GCF_018139145.2. Lineage (NCBI taxonomy): Eukaryota > Metazoa > Chordata > Aves > Accipitriformes > Cathartidae > Gymnogyps > Gymnogyps californianus. The sequence continues at coordinate 1,536,020 of NC_059476.1, read as the reverse complement.
GTGTACATCATAAATGTTTTCTTTTTTATGTAGTACCTACCACTAAAAATCTCCTGCTATCTATAAGAACATTTTAATAAAGGCTATTAAAACTCAGAGCTGTGATATACACTCTTAAGTATAAAAAAACACAGGAATCATTTATAGTGCTTATTACCATTTCTGGAATAATCCTTTAAGGTCTCTGGCAGGTATTTCTTCTTCTTTGGGATACTTATATTGGAAAACAGTGTTCCCTTAAGCCTTTTGCGAGAAAATGAGCTGGAGGTCTTATTAAACAGGGAGGTACTTGGTGAGTTTAGGTGGCTTCAGCTGGGGCAGAAGTTGCATGAGATGGGTCTGCGTGCTTCACTTGCACGTTTACCCTCCTGCTTCAGGAGGGTGCTCCCGTGTCCTGGCTCTGCAAAACATGAGGAGCATCTGTAGTGGAACATATAGAGGATGAAATGAGTAGGATAATCCAGAGCATATTCACTAATTTCGCATTGGACTGTGGGACGTTAACGGAGCGCATTTCACCCACCGTTTTTCTGGGCAGCACATGTTAATGACTGTTTAGTGGAGAAGCAGCTTTGGCTTCAAGTGCGAATACTGCTTAACGAGGTGATCTGGTGAGAAATCACACAGGAGCTCCCGTTAAGTGCACTGTTTATTATTTCCCTCATCATTGTGGCAGTTATTGTCATCTCTGTCATATGCATTTTATTTCAAATACCGATACCTGCGGGTAGCGCTTCTCTAAGTGGGAGTGCTGTGACTCCATGGGATCTCCATCTGTGGCACAAACCACCTGGAGAGGTGCAGCAAAATGGGAATGGGCTTAGAGTTAATTAATGCCTGCAGACAATGAGACTAAGGACAATTTGAGCTAAATATTGCCCTCTTTGTGTTTGAGAGATCCCATTGTCATGGCAAGGAATTGAGGAGGACTGAAGAGGGCATTGTCTGGTGCACAGCACGCTTGCTGGCTTTAGCACGAAGCAGTTGAAGAATTTTATAAATGTGTTTATTGTTCAGTTACTCACTTCTGCATCTTTTAATGCTTTCTCGCATGTTCCTTGTACGGAAAAGGCACATTATTTGGTTCCAGTACTATACAAAATTAACCATATCTCAGGAAAAACATCTAGAGGTCATTGCAGCTAGATTGATAAACATTGTATGATTGCTGAATGTTCAGTAGCTGTAATTAAAGCTAAGGGGAAGCTTACAATTAGTAATGGGGAGAGGCAAATCATAAAAAGTAAAGCTACTCAAATAATTTATTGCAGATGTTTAGACCTTGATCATCCAGAGACCCTCGTGTTTAATAGGTGTGTACTACCTAGCTGGTTTGGGTTTGGCTGTCGTCTGCAAAATGTATCTTTTTTTTTTTTTCTTTTTTTTTTTGAAATGCATTGTCTATGAGCAAATGAGGATTTTCTCACATCTTTTGGGGGCTGTATATGAACTGCTGGTGGTGTGGGTAGCCACCTCTTCATGCCGTAACTGGGCCCTGTTGCACCATAGCTGTCACTTGGTAGGAAGATCAAACCCCTGCTGCATATTTCTACATCAAGCGAAGTGCGTCTTTTTTTCAACTGGTGTGGGTTTTTGATGCATCTAGCAATTGTAGTGCATTTTGCTTACTGAAGAGAGTTCTTTGAACTGAGGCTGTCAAATGTTTGTGAAACACGAGTGTGTATGGGACTGCCAGGGCAGCACTTGCAGGAGCCCCAGGGCAGGAGCAGCCCTACAGCCTGAGAGGCTGAGGCAGCTGGCAGCGAGGACAGTGCACCACAACACCAGTTGACTTGGCAGGGGACGAATAAGAGAAAAGAAAAAGACAACAAAGATAGAATACTATTAATTGCTGATTAATACTATTAATTTGTTTCCTGAACTTGTCCAAAAGCATTTTTTCCTAACTTTCCAAATGATTTCTGATGAGTTACAGGCCAACCTGTAACTTCATTGCTTCACTCCCTCATAAACAAATATTAATTTACTTTTAAGGGTGTTTTAAAGGCATCACCTGAGTTAGGAGCTTTTCTACTTGAGAAGTGAAGGGTTTTTTAAGCAGTGTTTTCAGTTCACATTTTGCTTTACTTTCTGGAGAAGAGTGACCAGACTGTACGGAGCAGAAGAGAGGACTGCAGTCATTTGCTATTCATGATAAGCTTAAAGAAAGAGTTTAAGACAACTGTGTTGCATTCAATTTAGTTGAAGCCAAAATGAAATCACAGGCCAGGCTCTAAGGGTTTGTGGAAGAGCTGGGTCCTGAGAGGTTGGCTGAGCCCATGGGGTGATCAGGATGGGCGGATGCTGAAGAAGGGAATGAAGGGTCTGCGTTACATGTCCATGCTCATCTGTGAAGAACCTGCCTTGGGCTTCTCTCACTCTTCTGTTTACCACTCTGCTTTTGGAAATGTCCATCCTGAGCTACTGTATTGGTTCTGATTTATTTGTTTATTCATTTCTGTAGACAGAGAGCAACCATTCTGCTGCAGGTCACCTGAACGTTTGCTGTAGCCACGGGTGGCTCACAAAGCCAGCCTGACACGGCAGTGTGCTCTGGGAAGGATTTCACAGGTGGAGTTTTTGCTCTTGGGCGCGGTTTCCATCTCGGGAGTAAGAGCTTTCCTTTGTGAAATAACACTGTGCATTGCCACCCACTGCAGAAACGCTGAGCATGTTGATCATTCCTGCCATCATGCAGCGCTAACTGTGTTCAGTTCTGGGCCCCTCACTACAAGAAAGACATTGAGGTGCTGGAGCGTGTCCAAAGAAGGGCAACGAAGCTGGTGAAGGGTCTGGAGAACAAGTCTTATGAGGAGCAGCTGAGGGAACTGGGGTTGTTCAGCCTGGAGCAAAAGAGGCTCAGGGGAGACCTTATTGCTCCCTACAACTACCTGAAAGGAGGTTGTAGTGAGGTGGGGGTCGGTCTCTTCTCGCAAGTAACAAGTGATAGGACAAGACAAAACAGCCTCAAGTTGCACCAGGGGAGGTTTAGATTGGATGTTAGGAAAAAATTCTTCACTGAAAGGGTTGTCAAGCATTGGAACAGGCTGCCCAGGGAAGTGGTTGAGTCACCGTCCCTGGAGGTATTTAGAAGACGTGTAGACATGGTGCTTAGGGACATGGTTTAGTGGTAGACTTGGCAGTGCTGGGTTAATGGTTGGACTTGATGATCTTAAAGGTCTTTCCAACCTAAATGATTCTGTGATTCTATAATTACAGAGCACGGCAGCAGCGTGAACCTGCCCTGACATGGGCTTGAGTGGGGATTTGGGAGTTCTGGTGTGTGGAGAAAATCCGTGGGTGACACAAGTGGACTGTGCCTCATGAGAGCCCAGCACAGGGACAGGACCAGCTTTGCCCAGTTCTCCCCATGCCCACTGAGCGATTTCACCAGCCACTTGTGAAGCTTGGTCTTACTCGGTAACTCTGCTTTTGAGCTATTTGCAGTTCCAGCAATAATCCTAGTTGTTAATTTGAGGACTAGCTCTCTGAACAGAGCAAATTTTTCTGGAATACATCTACTATTGTGCAACCTGAGTGTCTGCAACCGTAACAGCTTCAACAGCCTCTGCCAAACCCTCCTACAGGTGCGGCATGGCTTTGTCAGCGTTACCTGCGCTGCCCTTCAGCTAATTTTATATCCAGATGAGTACCAGACCCACCTGCAAACCAGACCCCAAATCTCAAGTTAGGCGCACGCAGAAAATGAGGAAAAATATCCATTATTACCATCCTGAATTTTAATCTTCTCTAATAAGCATCACAATTCTGGCAATATGAATCGAGCTTTATGTTGATATTTAATACACCCATCTGCCGCAGCAGTCCAGAAGGAGAAATAATTATGGATGTAGGCGAGAGATCTTGTTATGTGTTGGAAAGATGCCACAGCAAACAAAAGGATGGTTTTTTAGTCTTGAGATCTTGGCTTCTGTAATCTGAAAGACCCTCGTGTTTGTTAAGCAATACAAGATTTCCATCAGTTTATTTTTTCTCATCCAATGCACAAATCTCAGATTCACTGGGCAGAAAAATAGCACGGAGTGCTGAAGTTTGGTATGGAATCAGATGATTTACAAGAGTGAAAACAGAGGAAGGAAATGTAAATTCATACTGGCATACCACCAGCAGGCTGGACCAAAAAATACTGATCAAAACAACTTTTAATTAAACTTTTTTTTTTTTTCAAAATAAAACCAGGATTGTTACATTAGATTGAGTTTAGACATGACACAATATTCATTTTTTCCCTTAAATTTCGCATCCACACTGAGATTATCACAGAAAGTCACACCTTTATTTCAGCAAAATTCAAATTAACACTATGTGGTAAAAGGATGATGTTGAAAAAATCCTAAGAACATTTCTAAAGATCCACTCTCCCACCTGCCTTTGATACCATATTTTTGTCTGGTTTACTTTCCCAAACTTTTCTCCACTGCTAGACACCTTATACTATCAATAAATACATATTCATATTGACTATATGAATTGCTAATTTATATTTTTGTCAGGCTCTTATCAACACGTGTTAGTTTATTACCATAGTTATGTTATTATTAGTGGCAGTTAACCTTGGTCATGATTAATATGGAAACCAATTTTACCAAACAACTCAAATGTTCTGACAAAAATAACACGGTTGCATTTTCCCTTCTAAGAGCCATCTAAGGTATAAATGATTGAACTATGTCAAGCCAACTACTTAAGCTTACATTTTACCTCCTTGCATTTTTGGAAAGCTAGAAAGTATCTTAACAGGATTGCAAGGAACCTTTCCAACAAAAGATGTGTGTATTGTATGAGAAATATCAATTATTGAGGCAAAACAGAAATCCCCCCGTGAGGAAGCGCTCGGTTGTGGTTGAATTGAATTCCGTCCCCCAAAATCTCTCTTCTCTGGCAACAGGAGATAGCACACTGTAGGGCAGGGGGACCACCAAGTAACCACTCCCATAGGGCAATACTTCTCCTGATAATTATAAAAAGCTGAGAAAAAGCACACAATTCAATTTCTGGCATCGGCTGTGGGCTGAGTGAGAGGGCCTTGTCCTGCAGGTGAGTGTGGGCCAACATGCATGATTCATTCCTGTTCAAAGAAATGTACTATATATTGAGAATTTCCCCCCTCAAACCTGCTATCTGGAAATTATAAGTGACTAGACTGCACTGAATCACACTTTGTTTTTATTCTGGTGCTTGGGGTTTTTTTTTCCCTTTTGCAATTAAGTTTCTATTAAATGGAAAAGGAAAATGCCGTATATAAAATTAAAATAAAGCACAAAGTCAAGGGCAACATCAATTTGCTTACCATCTTCCAGGAACAGTTAGAAATTGCCTATGTACTACGGATATCCAGATATTGTCTTATTTGTCATGGTTCATAGTAATTTGATGACGAGAAAAAAATTATAATGTGGTTTTACAAGAAGCTTTTACAAGGGCCAATTTGTATGCTTAGTTCACCTGGGGGAGGGAAGGGTTGCAAAATCTGGTAGATAATACCTCTGAATATCTGATAACGGAAGTTACTTTTTGAAGCAGATTCCTGGACGTACATGAATTTTTCATATCGAGTGAGGTGGATATATTTTTATCAGTTTGGCTTGAAGGACCGAGTTTAACTTGATCTGTTTGTCCGTTATCTGAAGAACGGTAAAGCCACATACCCCCGTGGGGGATGCAGCTGGCAGGAGCTCGGGGGTCTCTGTCCCACCCTCTCACGGCGGGTCCCCACAGCAGGTTGCTCAGGGTTGTGTCCAGGCAGATTGGAGCATCTCAAGGACGGAGACCCCATGACCACTCTGGGCTGCCTGCTTCAGTGTTTGACCATCCTCACAGCCAAAAGTTTTACTCATATTTAAGCTTTTTCAGGAATTGAATTTGTGCCTTCTGCCCTCTGTCCTGTCACTGGGGGCCACTGAGAAGGCTCTGGCTCCATCTTCTTTACACTCCTCCATCAGGTATTTATAGACACAGATAAGATTCCCCTGAGCCATCTCTTCTCCAGGCTGAACCATCTGAGCTATCTCCCTGCTCCAGTCCTTTCATCTTCTTCATGTCCTTTGCCAGACTAACTCCAGAAAGTCCTTGTCTCTCTTGTCCTGGGGAGTCCAGAACTGGTCCCAGCGCTCCAGATGTGCCTCACCAGTGCTGAGCAGAAAGGAAGGATCACGTCCCCCGACCTGCTGGCAACAGTTTGCCTCATGCAGCCCAGGATGATGGTGGCCTTCTTTACTACAAGGGTACTTAGCTGGTTCATGGTCAGCTCGTTGCTTACGGAGACCCCCAGGTTGTTTCCTGCAGAGCTGCTTTCCAGCCAGTCAGTCCCCAGTATGTCCTGGTATGTGGGTTTTTCCTCCCTGGGAGCAGGACTCAGTACGTTCCTTTGCTGAGCTTCACGAGGTTCCTGCTGGTGTCTCCTGCTGGTCCAGGTCCCTCTGGCTGGCAGCACAGCCGCTGGGTGCATCAGCCACTCCTCCCGGTCTTGCATCATCTGCAAACTTGCTGAGGCATTGAGTGGCTCAGACATGTACAAGCTACTCGTACACTATGAGCATGTACAAGGAGTTCAAAAGGTAGAGAAGAACAGAATGTTTGCTAAAAATGTCTATGGGAAAGCAAGATAGCTGGGTAAAATCTTCAAAAGGGATCGACCAACTCAGAAACCTGAACTTTCAGTGAGGCATTGTAACTCATTTTTGAAACTGAGTCTTGCATTTCTGTGTGACTGTCCTGGTTTTTGCTGGGATAGAGTCAACTTTCTTCACAGTAGCTAGCACGGGGCTGCGTTTGGGATTTGTGCTGCAAACAGCGCTGATAACACAGGGATGTTTTCGTTACTGCTGAGCAGCGCTTACACAGAGTCAAGGCCTTTGCTGCTCCTCACCCACCCCACCAGCGAGGAGGCTGGGGGGGCACAAGGAGCTGGGAGGGGACACAGCCGGGACAGCTCACCCCAACTGACCCAAGGGACATTCCAGACCATAGGACGCCATGCTCAGCACAGAAAGCTGGGGGAAGGAGGAGGAAGGGGGGACGTTCGGAGCGATGGCGTTGGTCTTCCCAAGTCACCGTTACGCGTGATGGAGCCCTGCTTTCCTGGAGATGGCTGAGCACCTGCCTGCCCATGGGAAGTGGGGAATGAATTCCTGTTTTGCTTTGCTTGCGTGCGCAGCTTTTGCTTTACCTATTAAACTGTCTTTATCTCAACCCACGAGTTTTCTCACTTTTGCCCTTCCGATTCTCTCCCCCACCCCACCGGGGGGGAGCGAGCGGGCGGCTGCGTGGGGCTGAGTTGCCGGCTGGGGTTAAACCACGACAGTCACCTACACAGTTTTGAAGGGGTCATCTTTGACTGTGATCACATTTTGCAATGCAATGGGAGAATTTGCAGGGAAAATGAGATGCCAGTAAAACAAAAATTAAGAAAATGAACTGTAGAGAAATGTTTCAGAAATTTCTTCCATTTCACCTTGTCTTATCTAAAAATTTGTATCAAAGGAAACCTTAAAGTATTCATGTTATCTTAACTTTCATCTGACATGAAACAGATTAGCTAACACTAGCAAATTCAGTATGCAGGAAAATGGAAGATGGATTTAAATAACAAATGTACACAAGAATCCCCACAGAAAACATGCTGAGAGCCATTTTTACAAACTCTGCTCTGAGGTTTGTAATCAGATGTGTTAATAATTCACCTGAGACAGCTTTCTGCTTGGAGATGGCACAGTCTGGGCTATGGAGTGAGGCTTTCTGCTTCTTCAGGACCGCAGTTTGCTCTCTGCCAGGAGTTGCTTTTGACCCATGCCATTGCACGTGGCTGTATGGTCCTCTGGTGACCACAGAGGTTCTGAGAGTCTTCAACTTCTAGAGGTGATAACATAGACCTAAAGATCAGGGTTTTTTTAAGTACTGACCTTGGAGGTATGCAGGGGATGGGCCCCAAATTACAAATGTGCATAAGGTGGGACGCCCCTTCTCCTAAAGTACCAAAACTGCTCTGTATTTTAAAGCTGCAGCACATCCTGCTGTCTTTGGGCTCTCCAGGAGAGCTGCAGTGAAGGTTTCAGACCTGGGAGCAGCAGCCTCGGCTCCTCTCCTCCCAGTGTGGATCAATGCGATGCTCGTCATGTCTCGTCTGTCTCCCAGGCAATGGCACTTATGAGTCCTCAGCACATTTTTTCAAAAAAAGTTAGAGAGCCATTTATTTAGGGCAAAAGTATTACTAACCAAATATATGTTGTAGAGAGAAGGTGCAGCTTTCCTGGGCACCTATCATAACTCCCTACCTTCCCCCAAGGTCTTGCAGGTCCCACTCGGGTTTGGTACGTGCTGGGTTTATTCCTTTTTGAGCAGACCATGGCTGTCTCTTTATGCAGTTTTCCTTCTTTGTACGGCAAGCTTCTCGAACATGTGGAGCAGTGATTTACGTTAGTTACTCCCTGAGTGAGTGGTTTCCCCAGGAAACTCTTCCCCTGCACGATGTACATAGATGCATACAGCACTTGCAGTGACGACACGCGGCTCTTTGAAGATTTCATGCTTCCTGCGCCACAGTCAGACTTGTCATGTTGGAGGGTATCAGCCTTTCAGGAACTGCTACGCTGGGAAGAGAAACAACATATGCTAGAAATGCAAACACGTGTCATTATCTCTATTAAGGGAACTGCTGATGAAAAGTACATACAGAATGAGTCCGTTATGCGTGCTGAGCTTGGCCACCTTTATGCATCATAGGTGAAAAAGTGATATCACCACTTTGTTGATTAGTACTGAGATGATAGAAATTAGTAAACAACAAAAAGCTTGTTGTTTTCCAGAGCCATAGTATAATTCATTATTTTGTCTTGTTTCTGAAAGGAGAAGGAAAAGGAAATTTAATGTCATCTAAACAGAGAGATGGAAAGCTTAAGCTTAAGTGAAAAAGTCACGGTTGTATTGAAAGCATTGCATGTATGCACTAATACAGATGTTTAAAGATATATGGTCTTTTGAAAGATGGAAAATAATTGATCTTATACCTTTCTGAGTCTTGAAAATGCACAACTGTCTTGGAAGCGTTAGCTTTTGCATAAAAACCACCTGCTCCCAGGACTGTTTCCACCTGACTGCCCAGATAAGAGGTGTGGATGGCTACCTGCCGCCGTGCTTGTGTCTCTCATTATCTGATCTGCCCACAGCGACCTTTGGAATCGTACCGTTATTATTCCAAATCTGGCACAATGCTGCAAATGCCCACCACGCTGCTAAGCCTTCCACACCAGTAACATTTATTGTCTCTTTGTTGCATTTAACATATTGCATGTTTCTTATTTTCCATTTGCAATAGGCAAAGGAAGCACCCTGTTTTTCCTCACCCAGCTGTAAGGGCAACAGGTCGTGGACTGGTTTTCTGCCAAGATTCCCACTGAAGACTCTCCTAGGTGTTTCAGGTAGCCATGACATACCCTTCACTGCAGAGGAGGTGGCATGGCCATGTCGGTTGAGTGTTTTGGGACCCAGGACAGGTGGATGGGGGTCAGCCCTGGCGCTGGTGCCCGCAGGCTGGGCGGGGAAGCGGTCAGGGCACCACGGGAGTTGACGCCACGGCGAGTGGCCACCAGCAAGCGCCCGTCGGGAGGAAACGGGTGTCAAGTGAAACGCATTTCCTTCTGCAGAAAAGTGAGAGACCTCAAGGTCTGGGGAGCAAAGGAAGAGGTCACGGGCTTTAACTCAGTGGTTTGTTAGAAAAGAGCCTTGGCGGAGCAGAGACCCTTCTACATCACCTCTGCGATCGCCGAGCACAAGGTGTCCTGGCTCGCTTCCCTGGCAGATGGATGCTACTCTTTTCTTTGGCGATGAACAAACTAGAAAATACTTCAGCTTCCTCTTAGAGCACAAGGGTATCATTCTGCTTTTTTATAAATTCAGAAAGAAAATATTCATTGAATAGCCTTGATTTCTGTCCATCACTGTTAACATTCATTGTAAGCCCCATCTACTAAAGGGCTTACACAATTCCCATGGTTAGTTTTGTTCCCATCGCACTAAAACACCCAAACCCCCTCTCTCTTTATTGATGTTACTGCTGCCAGAGACGTATTTTCCCTTTATGTCACTAACCACACAAACGAGCTCTCTGTGCTTTGCAGGCTGCTTGGAAAGGTGATTTGCACCGTGTGGGATCCCTCCGCATCGCTACTAGCACCACCTGTGAGTGTCAGAACTTGCTACTGCCTCTGCTCTACATCCAAGAGGCTGAACTATGCTTTGCAGGGACTTTTCCTTTGATATTTGATAGGTATGTATATATACTCATAGATAGATTCTAATGCACCTGGTGGATGACAGCAAACGCTACATTTACTTTTTAAGTGCACTATTCTATTTTTATAATGCTTTTTTTTTTTTTTAAGATAAAGGCAATATTATCCAGGGGAACAAAAAAAGAAAAATAGAAATTGTGAAAAAATAGCATTTTTAGTATCTTTTTGAAATTCTGAAGAACTAGAAGGGGAAAAATACTAGTCATATTACTGTGACCCTGGTATATTAAACCCTTGAACCTTAAGAGTTCAAGGCTATGGAAACAAGGAGGTCTATCAAGTAGACTTTTAGACATATTTCTCTATTACTGTTCACTGTGCCGTTTGACAAATCCTTCTGTGTATGGCTGTCCCTCCTGGCTGGATACGGCAAGTCAAAAAAAAAAATTTAATAAGAGTATAATCACCCTCCCTTCCTCTTATCCATTTATGTTCCACATGTTCAAGGCCTGGAGGATCAGAGCTGGAGTGTTTTTGTTTTGTTTCGGCACTCAATGACTTAGAGATAGAGGAGTTATTTGCCAAGGGATGGAATAGTCCTGAGGGAAGTCTCTCCCGTGGAAAGTGAATCTGTTTTGAATACCTCTATCAAAAAATGCCCACCAGACAGATGCAAAAGCTAGTTTACATCTATTTTCCTCGGAAACAGGCTCTGACTTGGCAATTGAGTACTACCATATATTCTTTCCATCCCATTGACGCCTCTGGATCTGCTGCACATTTTTACATTTTCTCTGCCCAAGCTTGCAGTGCACAGCTAAACACGCACTTTGTAACTATGACAATGTCTGAGCGGAGTAATGTGGCTTCATCATGGAGAGTAAATAAAAAGCAGATGCAGACCTTGCAGACGAAAACTGCTGTCATGGTAATGCAGAGTAGGAGGTAATGACTGGCTAAACAGAATTAAATCATTTAGCTTTTGCTTAAACTGAAAAACTAGGGAAAAAAACCTGCACAAACTATCAAACAAACAAGAATAAACAGACCTAAGAAAGGGTAAAAAAAAATCCCTGTAAAAATCCCAAAGAGAAAGAACTCCCAAACTCAATCTGTGACTGAAACCCACTATATGCAAACAGGTGACAGCATCCTTTGATATGAAACTCAGTGCTGGTATTCTGAAACAAAGACTTAAGTAGTCCTAAGGCTGGTCCTAAAATGTTAGTCCTAAAACATCCTAAAATTAGTTAGTTAGTCCTAAACTAACTTTGGTTAGTCCTAAAATTAACCTTAAATTAGTCCTAAAATGTTAACTTAATCCATCATCCCTTTAGTGCAACAGAAACAAATTTTGAATGTGGAGCATCCAAAAAAAAAAAGTTATTTTAATTTAAGACTTATTTATTACGAGACACGGCAAAATACAGAACAACATCTGAATTGAGAAGACTAGGAAGGACCAGAAGGAACCAAACTCACGAGCTTAGTCCCTTCCTGCCCTTTAAAGGGGCTGTACCAAAGGAGACATTTTTTGCACAAATTCTGTTTTCCTTATTGCTCTGTTGTACAGAAGGTTTCGGTTGTGATGGGTCCAGATGCACGTTGTTATTGGCATGGGTAGGACTCGGGCACTGCAGTCGTGTGAGCCCATCTTGCCCTCCACCTTGAGTTAAAAGAGATTTTGCACGCTTTGAGGAGATGCGTGCATATCACAGGCAATAACTACTAATACTGCGAGAAAAAAATTCTGCTCGAATCAAAAAGCAGAGTTACTCAGGCAAACTTTGCTACAAGTGGGCGTACCAGTGGAGTGTGTTGTTATTGCATTACACCTGCTGAGACGGTGGTAAAAAAATAGCATCGCTAAATGTCTACTAATAATTATGGAACATATTAACAGTTTCCAGTGGACGGTTTAATTGCTTCCTCCCTCAGCAAAAGAAATTTTACAAACCTCAGCCTGTTATTATTTATGACACATTTAAAGCTTTTTCAGTAATCTCAGCAGTGAATTATTGCACATGCACAGAACATGTGAAAGTCAGACGTACTAATGTCCATCATTACGAAGCCCTATTGAATATTTGCACTATTGCTTTTGTTGCCACAGTTTATTTTCCCACTTGGACATTAAAATCTGAGACCAGCTATAATAATCTTTGAACAATAAAACTAAAGATAATGGCATTTAAAATGGGATTTCAGCGTAATGAGCTATAGTAACATCGTTTCCTTTTTTTCCTTGCATCTCTGTTTACTGAACAGATCAGACGTGTTGGGCTGCGGCGAGGCAGGCTCACCCCACACGGCCAGCGTTTCAGCGCTGCTGTTATCGTCCAGACCATCACCGAAACCGATGCTTTTGCTGGCAAATAACTGAGGGGTCAGGAAGGCCAGAAATGGGCTTAGGTGCCCTACCCAGAACACCTAACGGAGCGGTTGCCAAACCGGCTGCTTCGCACTCAAAGCATCACTGGGTGAAGTGGGCCGTACGGGAAGAGAGCCTGTGGGAGGCACAATGGTCAGGGATGCAGACCAGCTGGAACAGTTTTGCTTTAAAGTCACCCAGGGAAAAGGACACTTTTCCCTGCATCTAAGCAATTAGTTGCATGTAATTCTGTATGTGCTCTGAAATAAGGGATTTCCTTCTGGCCGTCTCCGGTGCCCCTACGTGCCGGCTGTGCTCTCATCACCTTCTCACATCTCGTCGAGTGCAGGATGCACCTTGGCGTGGTACCACGTCGTGCCGTGCAGACCTGCTTCATCCCCAGAGAACACTTTGGCAGTGTTATAAGCGCTGCAGCGGGAGGAAGCCAGATGCTTTAGGTGCATGCGAAAAAGAGTGCTTAACTTCTCTGCCTGCACGTGTCCATGACTGAATTTTGCTTAAGCTGTTCTACATTTTATGGATTTTTGACTATGCACCAGCCAGAGCAGAAACTTTGTCTGCTTGATGTAGCCTGGCAAATCAGGCCACTATATAATTAACACAGTTCTTGAAGGGCTATGCTAAAAGGAAGTTTTTTAGATTGTAAAGGCAAGCACTTGAAGGTCAAATTCATATTTGTCCCTGCAACCTTAATGCTTCTCCATGCATTTCCATCCTGGGCATTGAATGGAAAAGATATCATGTGAGCATGTAATTACAGACTGTATTATGGCGCAATAATTCCCCAGCAAGACAGCTAAAGACTGACTGAGAGCTAATCTATCCAAAACCAATATACCAGTCCCAGCACAAGCTGGACTCAGGCCAGGATGTAAGCCAGGAACAGCCTTCATGACACTGATTAATGCGGTTTAGCTGCTGATGGATGGAGAACAGACAACCCCTTTTATCCTTCTAGACCACTCTGGCATTCAATCCGGTACCACTATCCTGCCTGAAAGTAAGGACAAAATGTTAAAGAACATACTAAGGCATCTTGAGCTTGTTTCCCAAGAAGCGGTGGCAGAAAATTGCATTTCTGCTGCTAGGGCTGACCGCGGAGCTCAGCAAGACTCAGCTCCAGCCCAGGCTGGCCAGCAGCAGAGCTTGAATACCCCATGGGCCATCTATAACCTATACAATGCTAAAACTGTAAAGATAGCCCTGTCCTAGGAAAGGATCAGCTCACAGCTCTACGGAGAACGGCACCGGGGTCTGTAGGTGGAAGCTGCAGCTGTGAACTAAGGACATACTGGTTATAATACTGCATTTTTTTATTATGTAAAGAACAATAAGGTAAGTGCTGAACTCGTGCAGCGTTATGCATGCACAACGGCCCTGTCCTGTGGTTGTTTTCAGCAGCTTCCTAAAGAACACAACTGAGAGGAAGAAAACAGCAATTTTGGGCAATTGATGGCTCAGCCAGAGCTGAAAGGAGTGCGAGGGGACAAGGGAATAGATATCTCCAACTGCAAGGCTTTGTTCTCACTAATTTGAAAAACCTGCTTGGAAGAATGGCTTTAATAGCTTTTCTTAATCCCCCACCCAGCATTGATAATTCTCATAATGGAAAATAGGAAGGCGTTTAAAAGAAAGTGCTTATTATGCAATTTCCTGTGTTACTTAAAGTCTCAGACTATCAAACCAAATTCAAAGCAACTTTGGGAATGTTAAGGTACTTTTAAAATAAGTGGATGTTGCTGCTATATTTCTGTCTACTGGATCAGCTAAAGTGACAGCTAAACAGAAAATCCATTAGAAAATTTATATGTGTACTGCTGTTTGGAAGTTGGAAGAAAACATATTTTGATGTTTAGATACAAGAAGTATGATGTTCGGGGACTGGAATAATCCCCATAGGACACAGTTCATTCGCAGTACATCATCCAAGGACAGTCAGCTTCAGGCTCCGCTTTAATTTCCTGGTGAGCTTCACAGTAATATTTATTGTGCAGACAAAAGAAACTGCATCCAGTGAATATTTATATCAGAAAGGGAAGGATTTTTTAATAACTGATAGCACATAAATCCAGGAATAGGGGAGACTGGAACAAAAATCGAAAGGTCTAAGTAGGCGGATAGTTTGGTTGTAATTTCTAATTAGAAAGGAGTACAGAAGATAAGCATTATAGTCATGACTCATTTTTATATAGATGGAAGAGCAGGAGTTTCAAGCCAATATTTTGCAAGAATTTCCGTCCAACACACCCGCTGTGGATCACATCACCTGCTGTAGCCAAAGCACCCTTCGTGCGGGCAGTCACCCCGGGCTGCTGCGTTTGCACGGTGGGGTCGCACCCGGCGGGCTGCAGCCACCCGTCCCACCCGGGCACGGAGCTGCGGGGTCGTACACCATCCCTGGGGGCAAAAATTGAGAGTAAAGAGAGGGAGCGGGGCAGGCAGGGAGCGGGGCAGGCAGGGAGCGGGGCAGAAGCAAGCGAGCTCTTCCCGGGGCGTGCCTACACCAAGAAGAAATCACCTCTGGTAGGTATTTATTTTATAAGGAAATAGATTCGGGATACATAAAAAATGCAAAGATTTGCACTTCTTTAGCAAAAATTATACTACTTTATACAATTTGACAGCATCATGCAGTACCTGCTGCCTGATACATACACAATACTCCAGGATGTAGTCAATGTAAAAAGGCCTCTAGTAAAGAAACAGTAACAAAAATGCACATTGAAAAGCACATTAAATCCCTTCCGAGCATTCCAAATGAGTTGAAAATGCAGCAAATGGCAGTATCTATGGTGTCTTTTAAAAAAAAAGATACTAGTTGAGAGAAAAATTTTGCCATTTGTTAAGGAAATATGTAACCCCGGGATGATGTGGGTGGAAACAGATCTCCAGAGCTCCCCCAGTCCAGCCTCCTCCTCGGAGCAGGCCAGTGCGAGCAGGTCACGTAGGGCCCTGCCCTGCTGAGTTGTCAGCATCTCCAAGGATATTAAAAGTACTAGAAGGCATTGGAAGATTAGAGGCAGAAATCCCCGTAGTTCAGACAATGGCCTTAAACTGTGGGTTGGAAAACCATAGCCTGAGAACAAAAGCTACTGCTGCAAATGTACAGACCCAGTGTGCCACTTCCAGTTGGCAGCTGAGATCCATCAAAATCTCGTTAAACAAATGCCACCCTCACATATGAAAGATGGGGGGGGAAATTGTGTGTATTTCTGAGCAACCATTTAAGAAAAGATAACAGGTGTTATGAAAAAAAATTACAATGGAGAATTTGCAAATATTGGGACTGTGGTAATAAAATCTAGCTGATGGAGAGATTTGGCAAAGGGAAAATATCTTGTGAGAAGCAGCATTAGAGGTGGACAGAAATTTCCTCAGCATGAATAAGTCCCTGAGCAGCAGAGACAAATGCACCAGAAATTATAGGTGTGTTTTTCAGTGAGTTCCCGATCCGGCTTTCACTTTCTTAGGTCAAACTCGGCATGCAGTCGTGCATCGTTGTCAGGGCACAAAACTTACCTGTGTCCAGAAAGACACCAAAAAGCTTTTTAAATGGTTACCTTGTGCTCCGACAAGTGCCAGCCCGGGAAATTAGCGGGAACGTACAGCATGCGGATGAATAATGCCGTCACTTGGTCTTGCTCGCAGAGCAGTTGAAATGTGAACATTAGCGATTGCAAATAGGGCGCAGTCAGGAGCTCGCCGGTGGAACAGATGCAGAAATGTAAGCTATTGCCTCTCAGCCATTCATTTCCAGCCCTCAGCTGAGGCACGGTAACTAAGGAGCTCGCCACAACTTGTAGCTCTTTCTCCGCGAAGTAAAGCAGATTAACATAAACCCTGTTCAGCAGTGGTTTGAGCTAATCCGATCTGCTTTGCAATAGATGACTGGGCAAGGTGGGTTCCTGCATCCCGGCGGATGGATGGTCGGGGGCGGCTGGAGAGGGGCATCTCCTTACCCACTGCCGCCACTCCATCGGGAAAAGTTTGGTGATGTCCCAGGAAGATGCTCAGGTATCCACGCATTGCGGCAGGGGTCTGTAGGCATGTTGGACGTGTCTCCCGTCCCTCCTAGGAGTAAAGCCCAAAAGCCAAGGTTTAAGTCTTGCTCTGGATTCAGAGGCGGGGCTGCAAGGGGTGTCGGGCTGCGGGGTGCCTCACTGCCAGCCCACCTCACCCTTTCAAAAGAGCCATGAAGGCAATTTTAAACAAGAAAAGATAAAAATACCCAAAACCACTGGCAAATACTATCTCGTCTCTTTGCAACACCTGCAGATTTTTCATAGAAAAAATGAATTGATTGTAGGAAAGAATAATATTATAAATCAAGTTGTATTTCTATTATAATGACAAAGGGAGAACACACTTTCTATATGCTAAATATATTCATGGAGTTATAGTAACATTCCTTAAATTGATGATATTTATCAGTTGGGGAAAACAAATTGCTATATACAGAAGAAAATAATTAAAGGAAAGGGAAGAGTAATGGCAGCATCACAGCAGTCAAGTCTAGCAATGTCTTAACAGAAATATTGATGTTCTTTTGGACGTGTGGCAAGGAGAAATGGAAAGATAGCGGGGCAATTTCTTCTACAGTTATAACTACAAAATATCTTTAAACACTTGCAGTCATATATATCCAGGATGAAATTCTGTTTCCAGCAGACTGCCTTGTCTTTGCTTTCTCTGATAGGAAAAAGAAAAATTGGTTACAAGGGAATTTCTGTTTATTTGTCTTTCTGAAAACTGTTGAGTGTCATCTATGCTATGCTTAACCTAATGTATCACCAGGAAAAGGAGGAAAAAATACAACCTGCAAGTATAGGCATCATTATGGCGAGGCCCAGTGGTGCTGTTACGCTTATTTAAGGGGGCTATCGGCTTTTCCATCATTTCCCCTCCTTTTTTTCCAGCCGCTAATAATTTGTCTGATATGTTTGCCCAGGGTGAAACCTCGGGTGGAAATTTACAGGTCAGGAGCAGGCTCATCTCACGTAAATGGATTGAATTCGATTCCATATTCTTAAAGCAAGGGCTTGTTTTTCAAGGTAAGGAGCGCACATCTGGGAACATCTGGAGTACAAGAGGTATCGCAGCAACCGGACTCAACGTCACGCGCAAAGCGGGTGGGAAAGGCACATATCACTTCGTTATCAGCCTCCCAGTGCCTAATTGAACAGACGCAGTGCCACGGAGCGTGTGCAGCATTACACGTACGTTCACCTAATACATACATGTATCAGAGGTGCTTGATGGGCCTTTTATTACAATGCTGGAATATAGCACCGTTGCTAAAGCTGCCAGGGCTTATATCGCTCAAAAAGAATTGTCCGGTCTCTGAGGACCTGGTTAGTGCTTAGCACAACAGTTTTTCTAGGTCATAATATGAAGCATGACATCGATGTACTGCTACTGCACCTCGCAATGCCAAATGCCAAAGCTGACTTCCAAGGTCCGCGTTTCTCTGGCTTTACTATGGACTTTCATGCTAAAATTGTAAATATTCTTGCAAAACTCGCTTCCAGAGCTCCCTCTTGAAGGAGACAATACTGATCGCATCTTGCTAAATGCTCTGGTCCCAACACACTTGCACCGCTGAAGAAGTTGTTGTGGGCATGGCGTTTTACCGCCCGCTTTCCCCATCCTCCTCTTGCGGAGGATTCCCTCCTTCTCCAGAGGCACCCGACGGGCAGCAATCGGCCAATTTTATATCCGAGCTGCTCTGGAGCTGTCTCTTAACTGTGACTTTGCCCAGTACCTTCCCTTAGGAGATTTGATATATTGAGCCTTACATAGTAAGTAGGAATAAGTGGGAATGGATAGAAAACTTCTCTCAAGTTTTTCTAAACTCTGCATGCTTATCTTTAACTCCAGCTTCCTTTGCAGATGTTCTTATAAACAGAAAACAGCTTGTTAACAGTAACAAAATGGAAATTTCCTCTGTGCAAAATAAATGTAAGCGGTATACACTTATGAATATAAAATACTCGGTGTAAAACTACACTCTTTGCAAAAACAAATGTGCCTCTATGTTATACATGAAACTAATACATTACAGTCATTAAGAAATATATAACGTTGACATTAATTGAAGTGAAATGAGGGTATGCTTGAACTAATAGAACTGAGGGAAAACTGGTGAATTGTGTTTTGTAACTGATGGAGCTACTCTGTAGGAGAATAATTTCTGGGCATACCGTGACTGTAATCCATCAACAGCACGGTAAGCGAATGGGGTTTTGGTAAAAGCATCTACCCAGAAGCAGATTTTTGTTGCAGCTTCGCACAAATGGCTGTGCTCACTCGTTACAGTCAGCACAGAGGAGCAGAACTAAGTTCTCAGGTACTTACTGTAATCTTACCCAGGCACGTTCCCTGACTGGAGACAGAGATGAACTAAATGACATGTAGCACTAGGAGCAAATAAATGGTATGCATTTCTAAATTTTCCCAATTATTTGCATGTGTAACTAATATACTTCTTTCAAGCATACCTCTCTTTTTGCTGACATCATGTCCTTTATTGTACTTCTACTGCCCAGTACCATATAATATATAAATCTTCCTCTCACCAAATGAGGACTTGCTCTTGTCAAACAAGGCAGTAGTTACCAGTATCCTGAATGTAAGGGAAGTATAACGGGTCGGTAAAGAGATGTTTATGAACTCTAATATTTCTGGTGTAACATTTATGTTACTGTTCATACAACTGCAAAATTATCAGCCTGACATTAAAACAAGTCTTGTATTAAGTGAAGTAAGGTATAATTTTTTGCTAATGGATTGTTACATTGCATTTACATATCTTTTCCCAACAATTTTATGCTTAAAAAATCATTGCCCTTTTGAATTATGTGAGGCTCTTTTTTACTGTGAGGCTCCAGCAATTTGCCAGCCTCCTGTGTGTAATTAGTTCAATTAGCACTACAGCTTTAATGAGAGCATCAGTATCTGCTGTATGCACTCTGTTCTTTGCTGGACAAAGTGAAAAATTGTGTTTCTTAATCAGCTGCAACTGAAGTACTCCAGTCCTTACAAGTCTTCATACAGTGCCTGAACAGAGGTAATATATTTTGTCTTTTCTTAAAGAATCACGCTCTTTATTTTGGCTAAAATGTCTGCATCCATCTGGGCTGTACTTAGGAAATGTACATACACACTGGGTATGTTCAGTGAACTGGTTTTCATAGCTTTTAAAATACGTCACCTTGGCCTTTCAGGTAATCCCTAATTATTAATGGTACACAAAATAAAGAGTATTCTTACTGTCTGTGAACAGTGCCTGCATAATGGATGGGGAGAACGAGATGCAATGCATCTTCTTAATACAGGATAAGGATATTTCACCAAACCCAGTGAAAGCTTGACATTGAAAACAACTCTTGGGGAACTGTCAAGATGACAATAGAAAAAGCATTAACGATTTATCAATGTGCCATTAGCCCTGCATGTTAGACCTGACAACGTACGAAGTCTATAGATCATTTTTATGTTCCTCAATAGAAAAATTTGAGTGGAAATGGAAGCGTATGACCTCTAGGCTACATTAAACCAGTATTAAGAAAAAGATCGTTATCTAAAAGGTACAAAATCATATTAATTCTGTTTACTTGTCTGTCTGACTCTGAGCATTTCTGACTTGTTTACTCTCATGTCACCCGGCTATCAGTGCATAAACGCTCAACAGAAGCTCAGTAACTCAAGCACAGCGTTAAGAAAGAGAATGCATTCCCCAGTATGAACGTCATAATTTTTAAAGCAAATGGTGGGGGTTTTTTGTGCTCCAAACTCCTCTTTCTGGGGTGGTTGTGGCCACCTTTGAATTCAAGTTTTCCCTTATAAAAAAACTACTTTATGTCCTTTATATGTTTTACGAGAAAGAATTTTAAGCAATCAATCACAACACACGCACCCCCACAAAAATCAACCTTTTTCTCCTTAACAGCACAGTTCTTAGAAAGGAAACTTTCAGGAAGGAAGCTCAGCTGTTTCAGTTCAAAGAACCATGTTTTTACTCACCGTGCAAATAGCACAAACATATTAATCTCCATGCTTCGACCGCACACGCAAACCTTTGCTGGAGTCTGAGATCAGCTACTTCAAAAGTAAAGCTCCATGATGGGCTTTTTTATTGTTAGAAAGAAACTACCGTCATCAAAGCACCACAGTGTGTCTTCTTCATTTTGCATCTGAAGGCCAAACTGCTTTGGAAGATTACATTTTACCTGCAGATATTTGTAATAAAGAGTATCCGAGTGCTTCTCTTGTTTATGTGTTGACTGTAGCAAAACTCATCTAGTGCTTAATGTTGTGTTCCTGTTCATTGCAGAGCCAGCGCCATCAGTCTGGGAGCCTATTGAAATGAGAGATTTCACTTCTGGACTCACTGCCGGTTGCGGCACAGGCTGCCCTGACAATAACTGTTGTTCTGTATTGCACGCAGAGAAATGGGAAAGGACGTCTGCTCGCGGGGGAACTGCTCCCGGGCCCATGCCGCTTCCTTTTTAACGTCTGTGCTCACCAGCGGTTTCAATTTGTTTTATTTTAATTTCAGTTGACTGTATTATCCATTGCACGTTGATTTCTAAACACCTATTTTTATTGATTTAAGACAGTAAAGCTGTCAGAATAATGCAGTAATAATACGATAAAACAACAATAGGTCTTTGTTTTGCTCGGCTGCAGAACAGCCTAATCTTGGAGCGTGCAGCAAGTCGTCAACAGAAATGCCCACCATGGTGCTACAGTTTGGCACATAAATACACATTTAGACAGCTAACCACATGGTCTGATTTTCACAGGAAGGAGAAAACTTCAACTAACGTAAATACCAGCTGTGAGTGTTCACCCCCGGATCAATCAGGCGGCGTCTGAATGACTAACTGAAGGGAAACAAATAGGAAATATCATATCTAGGGCTGCTCTCAGATGTGTTTTCTAAAAACTAGGAAAACTTCACAGACACTTCTGAATTAAGCTGGTGTAAAAGCACCAAGGAGAGGAAACCCGTTGGAAGTTTTGCTTTTGCCTAACCAGCACGGAAATTCACAGTAAGTGTTTTTCCTCGTTTTAATATGATTTCCATCATCGTGCATTCCAAACCCAGTCTGTTGGGTTTTTTTTTAATTCCTAACTTTAAGGTTGGATGTTTTAACCACTGTTTCTTATCCTAGTTCAATCCAAGGATTATAGTATTTTTGTTTGAAGGGGGAACGGGTCTGAATTAGGAGTTGTTACAGCCCAGGATGACATTAACCCACTGTAGACCGCAGTGTAGGTTACCAGGGGAAACTAAATGAGCAGCAGGCTTTTGAAGCAGAGCCGTAAGAGACTTTGTGCGGCTCTGCCCCAGGCAGAGGAGGAGATGGCAGCAGGGATGGGGGAGGACGGGCCAGGAGATGGACTTTTGCAGTTCAGATCCTGCCGGGGCTGGTGGCTCCACGAGAGGAGCTCGGGCGATGCTCAGCCCCCTTGGGCTTGGTGTCAACGAAAAGCAAGGCAAAATCTCACCTTTTCTTTGAACAGACCTGTGCGCAGAGTTGGCACTGGCAAAAATTATGGAACTGGAAATAAACATATCATTATATACAGTTATTATGACTTTATTTAATTTTTTCCTTGCCTTACATTATTTTGGTTGAAGGTTTCTTATGTGCTGTCTGGCAGCTGAGGAGGGTTTGTTCCAGAAGAAAGTAGCTGTTTTTACAAGTGCTGTGGGGCACCAACACTTCGATATAAGTTCCAGCACTAGACAGCGCTGAAGGACCAATGACCAGTGGTGCCAGTGGTGTTAATGGTGCGTTTCATGTACCTCTGGTTCATATAATTGTTGCTTAAAACACAATGTTTATAGCTACGTAGCCACATATATATATCAAACTTTGTGGAAAAAAACAAAACTAATTTATGCCTAAAGATTCAGGATAAGGATTATGGCTTTATTTTGTTAAATTATCTTTTTTTTTTTTTTTGTCTTCCCAGGGAAGATAAGATAAATTGGGAGAGATCCAGATGGGGAGATGCTGTGACGCGTGTTTGGGCTTGCCAAGGGCACCCGCTTCCCTCCCTGGGGTTTTTCTTGGGCGTCCGTGCTGGGGCCATGTGCATCCCACGATTCGGGGCATAGAGACAGGGGAACAGGGAGGGGATCCCTGAAACTGGCTTAATAACAACCCCACATCTGTAAACGGATAAATGAAGATTAGAGTCTGGCCAATGAAATATTTAAATAACTTTTGTTGACATGTTGCGAATAAGATCCAGATGCCTGGACACTCTGATTTACCCAACGAGTGATGTACAACAGGCTTTCTGTCAGTGGCTCCTTCCAACAACTGGTGACAACTTAAATATCCGTCAGGTGTTATAGAAATACGAATGATAGCTACAACCGGTGTTTTTCCCTACCCCTTCAAAAAGTATATTCAGGATGTGTCTTTATCATTTTACTTAGTGATGCAGAATACAGGTAAGGAAAGAGGTGGTGTTATTTTCTAGTGCAATAATTATGTTAAAACTTAGTAGTAGGATAGGGTAAACAAAATTAACTGCCTTATTTAATGGAAAACAACAACTTTATACCAGGGTAAATATAGTTCAATAGGTATTTGAAAATTAAATGACATCTACAATAGACCATGGTTTAGTTCAAAAATATGTTTAAACATAATTTCATGTTTTAAAACCATTTATACAGTAACTGTAATTAAATGTATTCAGCAGGACATAAAAATACAAACAATGTTGGGGCTTTGGCGATGTCGCTGCTCACATGGGCAAGTCCAGACAAGCCAGGAGATATGGTGGATATGGTGTTTTGTGCCTCGTGAGCCGAGATGCATTTGCCTGATTTCTTACCTACAGGTCTCTGCTCATTTCTCTAAAATAAACATTTAATTGTTATGCGAGAAATCAGCCATGCATGAGTGTTTATACTGAATAAAACAAAAGGAAAATATTTAGGTTTTCTTTTTACAGGATTAACGTATTTGTTGCACAAGTATTATCTTGATCCAGTAGCCGTCCTTCAACAAGTTATAGATGAAAGCAATGTCTTTCTGTCAATGGATTTTATCTAACCGGCTCAGATTATTTATGAGATGTTTGCAATTCTGAGCCCCTAAGAGTAATAATTTGTCCAAATAAATTAACATGAAACCTCCCTTGATATCCCCTAAATAATCAAATTCTTTTGTCAACAACATCCCCAAATAATTTGCATTGACTTTAGCAAAAGTTTGTTAGAATTACAGACTTCTCATGAGGCACAACTCTTCTGCCGCAATTGGAGGACTGTTAATTTCCAAGTTAAGTAATTGTTCTCTTTTGCAGAGATCTTTCATCGAGTTCTTTGTACAGCAAAAACTGATCAGAAGAAATGAAAACTAAGGTTGTAACGTGAGATGCATCAAGTGGGAAGCACCCTGACTGCCCCTTTGCCTCTCCCAGCACCCGGTGTTTGAAGGCAGGTCTACAAAAAATGACGGTTTTAGGCACAGGTGCCCTTCAAAAACCCTTCAGAAGAATATGTGCCAGTACCGGTTTTTATGAGTATCACTAATTGCACGTAGTGTATCAACAAGCATGGCACAAGTTATTTGCTCCTCCAGACCTTGCTGTAGGTCCTTGGGCTGTCCTCCCTGGGTACGTTCAATCGGTCCCTTCCAAATGCCCATTGCTTTCCCCGCCATCTGTGACCCCCCACCAGGCGGTCCCGCTGAACTCCCACCCTCCTGGGCCTCGCGGCTTTGGTGAGTAACGTCTTAAATGTTCCAGCAGCAAAAACTGCGGAACTGCATTTTCTCCTGAAGCTTTAATTGCGGGGTGTTAGAAATATTGCGAAATTGAGGAATACCGTGCAAAGGCGATGCACAGAGAAGTATCGCAGCAGCAAGGAGCCGTGCTGGATTAAACCGTCTAGCGGGGCTCGTTTGCTGCGACTTCACAGATTGCTCAAAACAGAACCAGATGGCTTTTTCCCCCTTTTTCCTTCAGAGATACTTTGGCAGACCAGTACACATAGGAATATTAGATATTTTATGCGCGGGAAAATAGTACAAAACAATTTTAATAAAATATTTGAAACTCCTGGAGGATCTTTGTGTTGGGAGCTGAGCAGGCTGTAAATAATTGAAGCATTAACGATAATTTACACCCCTGGGACCAGCCGTAGAGGATTATAACCTCATGGAACCATTTACCTTGAGAAAAATGACAAAATTTCCAAGGACTGATGGTTCCTTGAGAGAAGATTTGAAGCAGAGGCTGCACTTGGCTTGAGCCTATCCGCTATCAATTCCAGTTCATACAAAGACATTTGCTCTGATTATTATTATATCCCTGCCCTTTCTTGCCCTTGAAGTATTAGCATTGTGGCTCTGAAGACAGATTCAATTAACAAACTGGATAGATGCTGACCTTTCCGAGATTGTTATTCTATCCTTGGTTTGCTTTAGGGGAGAAATATTTCTTTCTTGTATAAATATGAAACAAGAAATAAATAACCAACAATTGATTTGTAGTTTAAAAAAAAAAAAAGAAAAAAGAAAGAGAGAGAGAGAAAGAAAGGAAAGAAATTAACTGGTCGAGCATAGACGCTGGTATTAACTGAATGGCTTCAAGACTTTGTGCTGGGATCACTCACCGAGTAAGTTGCCATCCATCACGATTAAAGAGTTGTTGGGGGATTTCTGGAGTAGTTTTTCCAGGGAATCAGGTAACTTAGATAGCTTAGTGCTTGTCACGTTTTTGTTAACTTTGTGATTGATTTTCTGCAGACCACCAAGGAAATTTTCTTTTTGTTGCTCTTTCAGATGTTACAGACCACTGTCTCACACCATCACATGTAATTGCCAGGCTGGTGATGCAGGGTGGCGGGGCTGAGAGCCCTCACAGGCAGGGCAGGACCAGGACCGGGACCAGGACCAGGACCAGGACCGGGACCAGGACCAGGACCAGGACCAAGACCAGGACCACAGGACCAGGACCAGGACCAGGACTACGACCAGGATGCTGGGTAACAAATGGATCTAGGCAACAACTTTCTTCATTTATATTCGTGTTCCAAAAAATATTAGTTTTATACTTCAGAACAGCTTTCTTCCCCTCTCCTCCCCCGTCCCCCCATGCACATTCTTTGGAAAAGCTCAAACAGTGCTTTGTTTTTCTTTAACAATGACATAATTATTAGACAGTATTAATAGTAGAGAAATTTTGAGATAACCCTGCTCAGCATGTAAAAATTTATATTATTATTATTTAAATTATAATTATTATTTATAATTATAATAATTATTTTAATAATTTCCATGCTATCATGTTACAGGTATTACATTGAAACTTTATTAAATACTCATCCTGAATCTGTTGCTTTTTATCTGACTACCAGGTTATTCTATAAATCATGCCACTTACACCAGCAGGACTGTCTTGTTGCTGATTTGTATTATTTCTGCTAAAATCACTTTAATTCTTGAGATCAGATTTATCTTCTTTTTTTTCAGTCCTTTGGGTTAGTCAGATGGGTATTACCCAACCTGCTTGTCACATCCTTTTCGGAGAGAGCTTTTAGGAGGACAGCTGAAACCCATGGGCAGTATGTCTTGGTCTCTTGTGGGGAAGCTCAAGCCGAATGGCTAGGGCAAACCAAGGTGGGCAGTTTGCGCTGGTAGCCCAGAATATGGTTTTTGTGAAAAATTTGTACAATGCTTGTTCGTTTAAGATTATCTATGCCCAGTCAACCTGATTGTGTACAGCAGGGTGCTGGACAAAACGAGATGGTATCAGGTGCCATCTCCTAGTGTTCTTACGATATGAGTGCATGGTGAGCAAAAGGACTTTTATTCATTCCTCTTCCTTGCCTGTTTGAGTCTCATGAATTCTCTTATTTCCATTTTCTGTCTCACCTTCTCTGTCTGTTTTTCAATCCACTTTCAGAACGTAACAAAAGACCATACTCAGTTACACAAAGTCTAGCAATTCCCTTCCTCAGAGCCAGACTTAATGATTGATCTGCCTTTCTGATGTCTAGATCATGGCTTAGAAAGAAGAGGTGAAATCTTCCCACCAGTTGGAAACAGGAGAAAGTGTTTCAGATTATAAATGTTCATAATTCTACAAAACACTGAGACCAAAAGATTTCTATCTGTCTCGGACATCACGGTAGATGAAGGAAAAGGTCAATTTTACCATTAATTCATAAAAACCTTTCTTTGCAGGTGGTGGAAATTGTAAAATCTTATTATATCGTATAACTGTAACCTTAGGTTACCCAGTAAAATCACAAAAGTCTTTGCTGGAACAACAGAAGGCATTAGGTGTTCCAGATAGCTGTTTTGTATACCGTTACAATACGCACTTGCACAGAGGCACTCTGTTCGAAACAGTATTATAAAATGCATCGTTACTTACTTGTGAAGTATATTAACTGCCCTTCCATTTTCTAATTCATTTGTTGTTGGATCAAATAACGTTTCTTCTTAAATAAGCCCCCAGGTAACCAAACGCCACCATCTCACAAGATACATGGTACTGCCAGTTCAGCAATGGGGCAGCCCGACAGGGTGGAGTGGAGATCTTAGGAGTCCTCCACCGTCCTCTGCTGTGTCCTGGGTTGGAGGAGAGTATCCTCTGGGCCTGACAAATAGAGCCTGGTCCACTAAATGCTATCCCGAGGTTTAGTAAATGGAAGTGTTCCTGCAGCATTAATGACCTGCCTCAGAAATTGTACATTAACTTGTCAGTTCATCCCAGGTTGAGGGCACCTACGACTACTAAAAGGCAGAGTGACAGACGTACAGTTATGCCATTTATACCAATTAGAATACCTAGATGGTCTTTATGTTGTGTGCTGCTGAACACCTATTGATCGCCTAGTTTTTTTAGCTTGACGCAGACAGCCTTACAGATTTGATTTATAAAAGAGATTTATTTTCTGTTTTGACAGAAACTGCAGACTTTTCTGCATAACTTATTAAAGTATAGATTAAAAGCGACGTGTTGATTTGTTACTGACTTTGAGGATTTCTTTCTATGCCATTTGCCTCCAGCATTAAACAGTCCACTGAACACATAGCTTGTGCATGAATCCTTCTTTTTTCAGTCTTGGGACTCATTCTATTATGCATGCTGCATTCTACCAATAAAAAGGTAAACAGAAAAACTGAGTTTATGCCAGCAAGTCACAATAAGCTGTGTATTGGCAAAATATTTAATCATGCTAAAGTTGGATGCTGGGCCCTCCCACATGGCTTTATTTTGGCATTGCAAAATGCACATTTTTTAAAGGTCAGAGTTTCCATTTTCCATATTCTTCTGTTGCTTTTTTTCTGAGAATTCAGTTCTTTTTATTAGTCTGTTATCTAATATTTCACTACCAGGACTTCTGACCTTTTCTGTAATTTTTTTACCCTTCTGTAATTTTTTTACAGCTAAATGAGCTGTTCTTACTGCATATTAGTCCCCTACACCCACTCTCATATACCCATTTCTGGTCATCCGAACATGAGGGTAAGAGTGAGGTGATAGAGGGGTGCCAGGAGGAGTAGGTGTGCTGCACACCCGAGTGCCTCGCACCGCGCCGAGATCTATCAGACCACTCCGCATTTAGAAGAGTCTCATTTCAAGAGTACAGTTCTTTACCGAATTCACAGAGTTTAGCTCTTCCAAGTTATGAACAAGACAGAATCCAAAGTAGATTCAATCACATTGTCTCGATTTTGCTCTCTGCTTTACTGGGGACTCATCAACTGGGCAGGAACTGGTCAAAATCCAGCTCGGTTTCTGACTTGTCTCACACAGGGATATGACTAAAAGGCTTGATCTTACACAAATTGCAAGTCAGTGTTGTGTAACTAGCAATACTAGGGCTCTGTAATGTGATCAAATAGCCACAAGCCATTGTGGCATTGAAAAAAATTCTCAGAGTTAAAAGCACCTTTGTTATTTTCTATTAAGTATTAAATTCGTAGGCATTTTCAGAAACATAAAGGTATACACAAATGATCTAATTTGGGATCATTGTACACAGCCATCTCTTGTGGTTTTCTCTTTACTAGGGTGGATGGTATCATTATTTTCTGTTGATCCTCTTCTAGCATATCATTTTATTACTTAGTTTTTTAGTCAGCGATCACACACTTGGTAAGGATCATATTGAGCAAAGGTAGTTTGCTAGTGCTTTCCTTAATTTGGCTGTATTTTGTGTCACTGAAGCATTCTCGAAATTCCTTTTCCTAGCGTCAGCCTGTGGTCTCATATAAATGCATCTGAATGGTACAGCTTCCACAACATAACGCTCTGGCCCTTAGTCAGCATTGTCAAGCTCCCTGCTTGACGCTGTACGCAACGTTGGTTTGGCACGCCTTGGTTGGGATGTCAAGTCAAACGCTGACATGAAACTAGATGGAAAGATTTTCCTTTTAGTTTACCATTTCTAATTCAGCCCAACAGAGGAATGACAATGTAGTTGCCATCTATTTAACCTGAACAACAAATGCGAAGCCAAAAATCCAGCCTGAAGAAGTGAGTGTTGTCCATGGATGACCTCTATTTTAGTTATCTAGGAGAAGAGCTTTATTTACAGCAGATGCTGCTTAGGTGATCAAGGGTTTTTGCAATGTCATGCTTCCCAAAGCAGTTATACCTTAGCACAACTGTTTCTTCTGTCACACCTAGACAATAAAAACCTTCTGTGTTGAGGCTGGATCCTCTAAGGTTTCTGAAAGGTGATTCCACCCCAAACTGCAGAAATAAATCTGAATGCAGAAAACTCCCTCATGATTTTTGCTCCTAATGATTCCAGTCTCAGGTAGCTGGAAAAGAGAAGAACCTCTTTTTTGTTTTTTAAGTATATGAGTTTGCTTTAGGACCAGATAGATGTTCATCAGAAGGCTCTGACGTAGTCTCCATACCGAAGCAGGGCATTCTTTCTTTTCAAGGCACAAACCTTAGCATTTAGGAAATCACCAGCTCATTTTCTGTTTCCTTTCAGAAATCCTCATAAAACCCTTCTTGTCCTGATCAGTTTCAATCTCCCGGTTTTCAGGCATTAATATCTTTTCTCTTCTGCCTTCTTTCAGACGCTTGTTGCTGGCATCACCCAGCAAGGCTGCGCAGGGAGCTTGTGCTTCAGCTTTGACCCTGGTCTCCTCTCCAATTCCTCGCTGTTTCAGGCACTGAGAGTGTCAATAATTACCATCCTGGTGAAGTCATGGGCAGTTGAGAAGATCCCCATTTCAGCCATTTCTGGGAGGTAAAGAGGTGCTGTTGTCTTCTACCTTACATTAAGAAAAACTCAAGGAGAGCCAGTTTGCTTCGAGAGGTTTGGCTGGGGAAGGTTACCTGGGGGGCCTGGAGCACAGCAAGGAACACATCTCCCAAGTCCCCAGGTAACACCGTTGTGGCTGTATCAATTTTCCTCATCATTTGTCACCTGCAGAGTATTCTTATAAGCAGTACCGTATAACAGGAGGTGATGTTATCATTTTCTTCTCTTTCTTTTTCTTCCCATCTTCCCCCAAATCAGGGAATTGTTCACATCTGTCTCCCTGGGATTTCTGCGGATCTGTAAAGTAGTGAATTAGGTATTGACGGAAATTAGAGACAGAAATAACATGTATTTATAGATCATATAATCTATTCTCTAGAAAACAGAAAATAAATTACATTTAAGTAATTTTCCATTTCTCAGATGTAAAAGAAAGACTATAACCCTTATAGGTATTAAGATGACCATTCTCAGATCAAAATGACTGACACTGCAGTACTTTCACAAATGTTATGTGTTTTCTGATGAATGAATATAGCAGAAAGGAAAATTAGAAATCTGACAATCTAACACCAACAGTGTTAATTTTCTACGGTTTTGTCATTTACTTGCAAGAAGCTTAATATATTTCTTCTATAGCTTTATCGCTCCTTCTTCTATCAAAGCTCTATAGACTGTAATATTCTGCTCAGTGAACTGAAATATCTGTCAATATAAAAGCATCTTCTCATAAAAGCATTGGGAACGGTTATGGTATATTGTTATGTACACTAGTATTACCTAAGGAAACATTTAAAGGTTTGAAGAATAGACAATTTTTAGAGAGAGTGGAAAACAAAACTTCTAAATTAAAAATAGAATTTTTCATGATTTAATTCAATAGGATATTTCACCCTCTACCAAAACTTATATGCATGGGGGGAAGAAATAATCCTGTAATGAGAAACAAGGAAAAGAAAATACTTTTTCGGTGTCTGGACTCACCTGCTCTGAGCTGTCTCGCTGTCTCTAAGTCT
This sequence comes from Gymnogyps californianus, assembly GCF_018139145.2. Lineage (NCBI taxonomy): Eukaryota > Metazoa > Chordata > Aves > Accipitriformes > Cathartidae > Gymnogyps > Gymnogyps californianus. The sequence goes on along the minus strand of NC_059476.1, from coordinate 1,505,093 downwards.
GAAGCCTCATCTCCTCTCCTTTACATGATGTTTCCACTCCCTGGACACCACCCAGGGATGCCGCACATCCCGGCCAGCCCCGCAGCCTCGCAGGGGCACCGCCGTACTGCTTCCCCCTCTCCAGAAAACAGGCTCTGGGTCTTGTCACAGCAAACAATGTATTTTTTGTACTCTTTGGAAACCTTCATATTCATTAGTTTGTAAAGAGAAACCCCATATATTGGTAAAACGATGCACAGACTGCTGTACCTGGGTCAGAGAGGAAGCAAGCTGGCCAACGTATGGCAAACGTATCGCCTTCCCAGGCCTAACCCTCATCCCAAACACAGCTTGGGAGGAGGCTGAGGGAGGAAAAGCAAGTCAGGTTACACGAAAAAACACAAGGAGCTGTCTTGTAATTTTTTCCCCAAGATCACGGTTTCTTGCCTGAACACTGGTGTCAAACGTAACCACCTCCTCTGTGACGTTTGCACCATAGGGGCCATCCGTTTCTTGCAAGGCACGACCCTAAGACAGCTTCATCGCCAGGAAAGTCACCAGGCAAAGAGCAGCCAGTGCCAGGAGACCTCTCTGTGCAAGGCAAGCCTTGTGAGCAGCTGAGCTGTGGTTGCCTTCACAGCAATCTCAAAGAGGAGGAAACTTTAGGAAAAGTTATGAATGACGTGGATAGAAAATAGAGCGTGTTGGGGAAAAGTCTGGTGGGAGTCAGGGGCGCATTGACATTCATTTCAGTAGAAATTGGGTTACTGCTTCTAACTTTTGATTCTGCTGCCTGTGATAACGTAGTACGCACTATTTCCATCCTCTTTTTATTCCAGTTCATACATTTCCCGGTTTTTTGGGTCATTGAGTTTGTTCATGAGTTTAACAACAGACAGTACCGTGTGCACTGTAAATATTAGAACTTGACCGAGCAGATAGCTATGGCGCGAGGCTGCTGATATAATGCAAATATGTTTATTATTGTTAGAATTTCAGCCAGGGAAAACTCCAGACATTATCATTTTGAGAAACGGGGTTTTTTTTCCATCTTATTTACAGTGCACGGTTCACTGGTAAAGACTGTTAGGGCTGAAATTGCTAAAGGAACTCAACCTCAAATATGTTTGAAGACATTCCCTGAATGAAGCAGAGCACACTCGTAATAACGGCAATAAGTTCATTGCAAGGCGTCTTCTGGAAAACTTGACAGTGCTACAGAAATTATGTGCAGAAAATGTCGGCACTCACATCTGATTTAGTATCAGCATTCCATACTTTATGTCATATTTACACAAAGGATCGGAAATACAGGCCTGTGTCTATCTGTCCAGCTGGTTTTTCAGCAAGAACTTGGGGGAGAGCTGCTGGGGAAACCCCTGGGTGTTGCATGGGGGGGCACTGCCTTTGCATGAGCTGGGGGGGTCCTGTGCCTGAGCTGGCTGCGGCACCTTGAGAACATCAAAGCCAGGCATTTCCACCCTGAACTGCTGTCTGACACTAATCTTGGTTCCAGCTATTGCCAAGCAATTTAGTTGACCGCTGCCTCAGTTTCTCCCCTCTGTTAAACACAAAGAATTATACCTGTATGCTACAACTACTCAGCTCAGGGATGTATTGAGAACCAACTAAAACATCTGGAAAGTGTTTTGATTGGGAAGCTCTGAAAATAATCTCTCATCTGTACGTGGAGGGACAGTTATTGTAACTATATGATCTTTTTAAGGCAAACTTGAAAAAATAGACATATCAATGCAATGGGAATTAATTTTATTTTATTATATATCATGCTGTAGATGTACTTGCAGCAATACATTAACAGACCATTAAAGCACTTTAAGTGGACATGACTAAATGCTCAGGTTGGCGACCTGAAGTGTTTTCATTTTTAACATGGCTTAAACCACTGAAGTATGCTTTACACAAGGACATTTATTAGTCCTTTGCTTTCACAATAAGTTACTTAACATCAGCCATCTAATCATGGAAAGAGACAGAAATAGCCAATTAGAAACCAAAGGCAGTTGAAATAAAGAGTTTACAAACAAGCTATAGGCTACAAACCCACATGCAGATCCTAACGCAGACCAGCATCATTTTTCCTGCTGGACTGAGAGTATCTGGAAAGACACTTACCTAGTGCCCTACATAGCTGGTGATTTAAATTCCTCATCTGCCATCAGCACAGTCAGTGGGATAAAGCCTTCAGCCGTGCTATTTGCACAGCATAATTGCTGTCGGCACCTGGAGCAAAAGCTGCTCTGCCATGTGCAGAGGAGCTGGGCAGGAGGGACCTGCCAGAGAGGGAGATGGAGCATTTTGTGGTGACGCTGGGTTTTGGAGATACCTGACATGTAAGAGGGAAGCTGGACTGAGAACATACCATGTTTGCTCCTTCCAGCTTCTCTAGGAGCCCTGATAAATCCTTGTGCTGAGGATTGACTCTAATATGTAGAGGACATGGAAGAGGAGGTAAGCAAGGCCAAGGTTTACTAATATTTTTACCAGGATGGCCACAATTACACCTAGTTCAGCCTGTGTTCATTTCCCTGATATGAGTGGCCTTCAGAAAAAAAAAAAAAAAGGAAAAATGCCAGGAAGATGAAGAGTTATTACATATAAAAAGCTATTTGAGTCATCAGCGCATAGGAGGAAGCAGCAGCAGTACTTATAAAAACCTGTTGGTTTTTATTTTTTTTGGACAGTGCTATCAGCTACTCTCTTCTTCATTTGAAATAAAGGCAATATCACAATCCAACATGCAAGAAATTAAGCACCCGAGTCCCATTTGCTCATATGCACCCATATGAAAAATGAACAGACAGAGTACATATGTCTCCAGGCATGTACTCCAGAGCTTTGCTGGACTCCTATGTGCTTTGTGTGGGACCGTCTAGGTACATGAAGTTATGCCTATGGTTTCCTAACTCTGAGAAGTAAATGTTAAATCCACTGTCCCAGTACAGTACTTGCACTGGTGAGAGAAGAAGTGGACTGGATCATCCAATGAGTGAGATGGTATCCTTGCCCCAAAGCCTCCAGAATTGCCCCAGCAAGGGGTATGGTCCAGCAGTATTCATGAATCTGGCCCATGCATCACCACTATCGTGTATAAACTGCCTTATTTAAAGTGATGTGCTTGCAACAATTAGTTTTTACTATTATCTCTCAGTTTCTATTGAATGCATATTATTGAGTTTAATCAGTGAAATGAATTTGCTAATGAACTTGTTAATAAGCTTGCCACAGCTAATGTTGGGGTTGTTTTCTGTTCCTTTTTTTTGGTTATTGTTGTTTCCACATAAGAAAAAAAAGCTGCTGCAGCTGTTTGGCAGCTTGTTTTTTTGCTTTAGGCAAATGATGAGAATAAGTTCAGTTACAATTGCTTTTAAGGTCCCTTCCAACCCAAACCGTTCTATGATTCTATCATTCTGTGATGTAAAGAAAAGTTAACAGAAATTTCAGTAGCAATATCAGCTTAAGAGAATTTGAGCTCATGACCTTTGCGTTGTAACGAAGCCAGTTTAACTGCCAGGCTGGCAGTCGTTCATTCCCATACGTGAGATATTCAGTTACTGGCACTGGGAGAACAGTGTTGGAGGAATTCAGTAAGGTTTGTTCCAACTCATTTATATGCAGTTCTGTGTGTTACATACAGTGTTACGTAGCACATGTCCTGAGCATTAGTCACAATATCAAGGTATATACAGAAAGATACAGGCTTAATAGCTGTAATTAACTATGCGATATTTGGGAAATACAGACCTGATTCAGGGCATTCCCCTGTGTTTTGGAGTGAGCCCTACCCGTGGCAGCACAGGGGAGAGCTGGGCAGCACGGGAGAGTTTCAGTCCCCAGGATAGCTGGAGCCAGCGTCATCATTTGCTTCTCCTTCCAAGCAGTCAGCCAACACCACAGGCTGGTCCTTTCACAGCACGGGCGCAAGGTCCCAGTGTTAACGTTGTTCACACCTGGGCTCGCACAGTGCTTACCTTGCATTTGTGTCGCAAATATCAGCCAAAATTCCTGTAGTCTCCTGTCTGCCTTCACAAGCCCTCCCCAGGCAATGCTGCCGGTCGCCGAGCTTTCACATGGAGCTCCCAACCGATCTGCTCCTGGAGCACCAGCCCTTGCTCAGGTCCGTCCTGCCTGCGATCCAGCAGCGTGTTCCTGCTGCCACCAGTTGATTCCAGAGCACAAAAACCTTGCCCGAGGAACGCTGCTGCAGTCTGCTGGCGTGGTTTCGCCCCCCGCCCCTGGGACTTCCCCGCCGAACAATAAGGCACAACAATGAAGTGGTGTGATGAGATTTCTTTGACTGTAGCCTGTGTCATGGTGACAGTGGCAGCATTTTTTTGGCCTTGACACACTATCAATTTTCTATCACAGCAATGGAAAACGGGAAGCTGACTGCAAAACCACCATGCTATTAGTACAGCATCCCTAGCAATTCACAGAAAGAAGCAAGGCTGTCAAACACCTCTGTGTGCTAAAAACCTGCTATCAGGGTTCTGTACAGGACAACTTTCTTTCCCTCATTCTCAGTAAATATTATGAAACACCTTTTGCTTGGCAGAAGCACGAAATTCACTCATGAGAAGGAGAATTGTTATAGTAGATGTAGTAAATAGAGTTTTATACTCTCTTTATGTTCCATGAGTATACACAAAGATTTCATTAGTGTTTCAACAATGAAAAAGGAGTTTTGGACACCACAGTCAAAATGGAAATGGGCTGGGTATACCTTACAAAACAGGCTGGATGTCTGGAAGAAAAGCATCTATAAAGGAAGCACAGGTAAGCACTGGGAAGGAGGGCTGGGCAGGGCCGAGACTGGTGTGGAACTGCTGTCAATGGGTTTTTAACTGGGCACACCTCTGCCAGGAATGACACAGGCAGTATTTGGTCCTGCTTTGGGGTCCAGGGTGGACTAGAGGATCCAAGGAGCTCAGTCCCTGCCTCACTCTCCCTGTCTATCATCAGGCATTTAGCACCTGCAGATAGGGTTAGAAGAGGCAATAGCACTTAACTTAGGTACAAATGCAACGTAGGCATGAGATGAACAAATCATACGCTCTGAAATTCGTTTCATCATTTGAGATGAAAACGACCCATTTTGGCCAGGCACTCATCCTCGCCCCGTGCACCTCCTAACCCGGTCAGGCACCTCGCCCACGTCCCGGGGCCCCAGGGCTTGCTTGCTTTCTGATGACACTTGCATTAACCCAAGGGTTAGATGTCCTGACAGTCTGCCAGCTCAGGTTTGCTCATTTTCAGGAGGTTTCAGCTTCTCGCCCCTTTCTAGAAGCTTATTATAACAGAGCCAGTGTACAACAGGCCACAGCCCTCACGCAAAGTGCTACGGATCGCCTTGTGCCCCGGGACGGCTCGGCACAGGAGCACGGGCTGCTGCAGAACCTTTTCTCCATTCCTGGAGCAAAGGCAAGAACACATTCATGCCAAACCTGCAAAGCCAGAGGTTGAAATTGTCTCCCACTGAGATCAGAGCAGTGCGACAAACTGGTTTTCACTTTTTTCCTGGGAAAAGTAACTTCCACTGTACCTTACCCTTACAGTGCTATGTATGTTGTTAAGTACTTCCTACTCTGTTACCATTGTAATCAATACATTTTACAAAAGACAGGCATACTCTTTAGGATGAATATGTTTTTGTTGGGTATTTTTTTTGGAACCCCACAAACCTATTAAAGAAAGTATTTTATAATAAACTCATAGCTGCCTGTTAGAAACGGGTGAACTGAGCGGTTTCATTCCCATTCTGCCAGTGGATCAGTAATGGACAATTTCTAGCCAACACAACCTAGCAGTTCCCAGTTACGTGGTGACCCATAGGCTGGGGTTGAGTTTGGCTGAATGCAGTGCCAAAGGTTATAGAAAACAGCTTTTGGGGCCAAAAAAATTGACCCATGACAATTTCAGACAAAATACCATGGTCAAAATACTTCCACCACCCCTGTTTCCAGGTCTGCAGAGTCTTCAGAGACAAACTGGTCCCTGGCCACCAGCATGAGTACGTCTGGGTTGAGGGCTTCAAACATAATAACAAAGATTGCTTTGGAAATGCAATGGGAGAGCCTGACAAACTTTACGTTGTGCTTTTTCACCTTCAGCTGTCCCAAGAGGATTGCACGAATTGCTATGGGCTTTTTCATCTGCACCGGACAGCTGTCCTTATTTATGACACCCTTTTTTAACATTATGAGGCTTCAGCCTCACACATCATAAAGCTCAAATTAAAATGTGTCCCTCTGAGCTTTCACATGGTGTGCGCAAACCATCGTAAAGGGAAGTGGGAGATGAGCAATGACAACATACTGCATTCTGCATCACAGTTAATGGTAACGCAGAGTGTATCCTGACAGGTTTTATCTCGCACTCTACGTATGACATTTTGAAGAGCATTCTTTAATGTTCCTTTATACTAGGTTAGTTTAGATTAGGATCTACAGAAACGTTAAAAACGGTCGATGTCTGTATGCTCTCGATGTCCCTGACACAACAGAAAAATACTTCCTGCTCCTGGTGGTAGAATTCGAGATAACTTACCTGCAATGAGGCAGCTGGCTTCACACCTCAAAGCCCACGGCTCCACTTCTCTGTCTTTCTCCTGCTTTCACTGCTGAGAAAGGAGCACAGACACAACAGTGCTGAAACCTCATCTGATTTGGGCTAATTTGGGGGTGAAGGAATAGGTGCTGCGGGTTGTAAGGTTGTAAACTTCTTGGAGAATATCTTGCTCAGCACCTCACTCGTGTTATCTGGGCTTCACCACGAGCAGCGGGGCTGTTGGAGGTGGCAGCGCGGCAAAACAAGTGTCCCTGAAGAGAGGCAGTTTCTAATGCACACAAAAGTTTTAAAGGTGAAAAATGAATCCCACCAGCATTCCCACGGGCAGATATTAGATTACCCTCCTGGAGAAGAAAAATGCTCAACTTCATAACACACCCACGCACGTGCGCACTGCACTGTGCACTCAGCTCTGCCTCTGCTCCGTGAGGCAATGTCGGTTACTGTGAGTGGATGAGGGTGAGGAAGAGGATGTCCCCGTCGTGTGCATTTTCCCAGCACGCTGAAAATCCCACCGAGCAGCTGCAGTTCCATGACAAATGTACTTGGAGTGTGGTTTCTGTGGCAATAGCCACGGCAATCGGTGGCTGACCTCTGCCACGCAGCAAGGCATGGGTGCTGATACCAGGTGGCAGTGCTGGGACACGAATAGCCATCTCATAAGTAGCATTCATACATGTTACGCTGCTCTGTTACTTTAAGTGAACGTCTTTATGTTCACTAAGTTTATAAATACAGGAAAAATGGAGAGGTTTATGAAAGAAATAAAGAACTGGGAGCTGGGGGACAAAAGACTTTTCACCTTGCAAGAAAGGGATGAATATTGAAGGAGAAGAGGAGATGGATTGGGAGCTCATTTTTGAAGGTTAGGGTGGTTTTCCCTTTCCTTTTGTTTCTCCCCCATTCATTTCAAAGAGAATTGCACAGAATAATAATCTACTTGTTTTGTCTGTGTGATAATTGCATTGATAATTTAGTATGATTTAAATAATCAAATTCAGAGTGTTTTGTATGTCAGAGTCTGAGAAAGAGTTTTCTTTAATCTCCAAAGATGCATATTCATGATGCCATTATAGATATAGCTAAAGAAATTACAGTCCCATTGTCTGCTTCAAACAAGTCATCCATTGCCTGCTCTTTAAAAAAAAGATGAAACAGTCAAAACACAAGATGATTGATTTGTACTTTCAAAGTTCACCTCCTCTCACTTTAGTAATGGATTTCTTTATCTATCAACAGCTATCCTCGTCATTTAACGTCTGTCCAGCGCAGCCGGTACTCAGGTGTAAGTGCTGTGTCAAGCAAATTCATGCCCTGATGTTTTTGTGCCATCTCCAACTCATGTTTTGCTCTTGCCGCCGCCGCAGAACAGGTCCTCGGTGTGCTAACCGTGTGTCTTGTGCCTTGCTGGTTGTGCTGTGAGCTGTCCTGAATGCCGAGCTCGGGATAGAGCCGGGGGCTGCTTCTGCCTCCCGGGACGTGAGCCATGGGATGTCCCGGCAGCCACGTGCACACCTTGCTTTCTCCTCCATTTGTTGTCACTGCTGGGCTTCAGCTGGCAAATGCAGGAGCCCCATTTTGTGTGCCACTATTCATTTTCTAAGCATAGTATATCCCTATTTCCTAGACTATTGTATGTGTGGTCGGAGCTACGGATATTAATAAATGAGGAAAAATCATGGTTGTAAAAAAGAACGCAAGAATGGCCCCACTGAAGACTGCGGGAGTTTTGGTCAGGGCGTGTATACATGAATGGGTCACGAGAGACCTCGTTGCAGCGCACAAGATAATGAACCCATAAGAAGCATCTCAGATTTTTATGACAGGCTATTTTGGTATTGGAGTTGAACATTTGCTGGATCAAGATTTGTCTAATTTATTGTACAAGATAATGAAAATACCCTAAGAAGCATCTTTATGGAACAGTATTTGCCTTTGAAAGATAAAAAAAAAAAGGCTATTCTAGAAATATGAATATTAACATACCATAGGTCAAATACCTGTAATTTTGTTGAGTTTAAAATTTAATCTGTTCTATATTACCATGCACTAAAATGCATTTGTTAAGAGAGGTAGCCACAGGATAGCAACTGACATACATTGGTGAGACAGAATTTAATAGCAGTAAAGCCTGATTTTTGTGTGCTTTGTGGCACTGCTGTGGTATTGCCATTTTGAAATCCACAGCATAGGGTGGAGAAAATTTTAAGATATGTGGGAAAATAAAATTATTTTCCATAAAAACTGGCTGATGTTTGTGTATGAAAATATTATATTGAAATCAGCTGAATCAGCCACAGACTAAGGTGTCATGTTTAAGAGACAGAAGAATCCAGCTGAGAAACCAGATGTAAAAGATGGGTGAATCATTTAATGCAAATTCCTTAGTTAGCTATTTTTGATTCTTTTGTTCACAAATTGTCTTGAAATAGCTCATGAATTGTCTCAATTATATGTGCTTTAGTCACTACGCCAGATTTGTAGATAGCTTGTTGTATGTGCTATGAGAGAAGTTTGCTGTCTCGTGGATCTGGCATGCCGTTTGGTGGCTATTTTTCTTTCCATCCCTTGGAAGGACGCAAAATTTAGGCTTTCTGCATGAACAGTTTTACATACACTTTCAAAATGTATTCACCATTATTGTTATTGAATATTTGCGTACACCAATGCTCATAGGAATTGGATTAGAATTCAAATAAAAGAAACAGAATTAAAACGTGTTTTCACAAGAATGGATAATTTATGCCTCGATAGAAACCTGTGCAGTATAACTGAAATAACAGCAGGAAGGGGGTGGATAAATTATTTATTCTCCACGTACATATTGATATTTTTTTATATGTGTTACTGAGCTGAGCATGGAAAATCTTTTGCTAGTTTCTTGCCTTTGTACATAATTCCTTTTCAAACTGGAACCGGGGTTTTTCCAGTTTGGTTAGTTCGTAACAGCAGGGACTGCTGAAATATGGGCAATCTCACTTGTGCCTTTCTTCCTTTCTTTTTTTTCTTCTTTCCTTTCTTTTTCTTCTTCTTTTCTTTCTTTCTGGCAGAGCGTCAGTAGAAAAGGAGAACACAAAATTTATTGCACAGAGCAAAGCCTCACTTGTACCTCTGGCCAAGCAGCCTATTGTCATTGTACTAGATTTATAGTTAAACTGATGTTTAGTCCCTGGAGAATTTAGTCTGTTTGTTGTGAAGTCTGAGTTAATGCAGAGCAATTCCTAAGCCTGCAATTCAGGGAGGGTTTTTTTAACTTTTTTTATTCTTCATGGAGAAACCTTTCTAAAAAATGTTGGCGGTTGAAATTAAAAGAATTAGATCTTTTCTTCCATTTTATCTGAGGCAATTAGTTAATTAATGAACACAGCTTTTACCAGTGCCCATGATGAGGTACAATGTTTCCATTTTTTCAGACTCAGCCATCAAAGACTTTTAGTTTATGCTTTTAAAGGGGAAAAGATTCCTCCATGGGTAAATACCTTGCAGTGTTTAGATTAAATTATTGTGTATATTTAAAAGTATTGAGGGTATATTTAAATTTTTTAAAAAAAAGCAAAATGTTTAAAAGGCACAGTTCGTCGAGCTATGGCATCCACTAATATGACTAAAACAGTTTTAAAAAAAATCACCCCATGCGTTTCAGGCAATATTGTATATTGGTTCCTGAGATCTGTCGTTTCGTCCACCCGAACGAGCTAAATTTTGCCTGGTTCACGAGAAGCACAGGAGTAAATTAGAATTAATACATTCATTTTTAACATATTAGCTCTGTTTAAGAGCGTGAGGGCTGCAGCTGAGAGCACTGAGTGCATGAGGGAGGCAAATCTCCTGGACGGGAGGAGAAGCCTGCATTTAATCCGTGCTGTGCAACAGAGCGAATAGCAGAAACCTGGCGGGAGTGAGAAGCCCGTTGCGGGGAGAAAAAAGCCCCTGGAAAGGTGCACCCCGGGCAGTCGGTGCCTTTGGAGGCACCAGACACCGTCTTGTGAACAGCAGAAATGCTTGTCCATGGGCTGGGATGTTTTCTTCTTTGAATTTTAAATACAAAGTTTGGCGGATAGAAGTCTGACTATCCTAAGGAGTTACGGACTTTATCCTGGATGTGGAGCTGACCTCTAACTGGGCTAAGTGCCCGAATACTACAAAACACACGAAATAACAGCAATAATAATGCACGAGCAATCTGTAACTCATACATTGACGCTTAGTCTTAGAACTAAGCTGTTACTATTTCTTGCTTATTCCCCCCAGGTTAACTTTTTGCACTTCCAGGAGCATTTATAGAAAAGGGAAAAGGCGTTTGCTGTTTAGGAACCCTGCGCAGAATGTGTGTTCAGGTTAGTGTGATGATCCCAATATTTACTGCTTACACCCTGCCTCCAGACAACCCTTTCTGCACACTCTTCAGTGCTTTATTGCCCCTAAAGGTCTTGCCTTGCTTGGACAACGTCCTCCTGCACTTTATCAAGATCTCTCTTCCCATTTTTTCTTGCCATTTATCTCAAAGTCATTTAAATTTCATTTTATATGTAAAAAATGCAAACTGCTGCATAGATCTTCGAGTACTGCCCTTGCCATGGGTATCAGTCGTGATTCACTGCTGGCCAGGCTACTGCTGCCTTGTGATTTCCCGAGCGATGTAGCTTGGCTGGGAGCAGCTCATAATTCACCATTTTTTACATGTAAAAGTCAACAGCCCTCTTATCACAGGGAGGAGAGGAGAGCACGGGGGGGACTTGGCAACCAGCTGGCTGATGCACGGAAAGGCAGGGGAAACTCCTCCAACAAGACGGGCCCTAGGAAAGGGAACATCGACTTTTTAGAAAAGGAAGAAGCTGTCGTGGTTTAACCCCAGCCGGCAACTCAGCCCCACGCAGCCGCCCGCTCGCTCCCCCCCGGTGGGGTGGGGGAGAGAATCGGAAGGGCAAAAGTGAGAGAACTTGTGGGTTGAGATAAAGACAGTTTAATAGGGAAAGCAAAAGCTGCGCACGCAAGCAAAGCAAAACAGGGAATTCATTCCCCACTTGCCATGGGCAGGCAGGTGCTCAGCCATCTCCAGGAAAGCAGGGCTCCATCACGCGTAACGGTGACTTGGGAAGACCAACGCCATCGCTCCGAACGTCCCCCCCTTCCTCCTCCTTCCCCCAGCTTTCTGTGCTGAGCATGCCGTCCTATGGTCTGGAATGTCCCTTGGGTCAGTTGGGGTGAGCTGTCCCGGCTGTGTCCCCTCCCAGCTCCTTGTGCCCCCCCAGCCTGCTCGCTGGTGGGGTGGGTGAGGAGCAGCAAAGGCCTTGACTCTGTGTAAGCGCTGCTCAGCAGTAACAAAAACATCCCTGTGTTATCAGCGCTGTTTGCAGCACAAAACGCAGCCCTGTGCTAGCTACTATGAAGACGTTTAACTCTACCCCAGCCAAAACCAGCATAGAAGCATCAGCATTAGTTTTGCCTGTGTATTTTATAGCCAGTTCTCATCATTTACAATTATGCAAGCAGCAGCGCTTTATGTTTGAAAAGATAAATATTCAGTGAAAGTGGTGAACGCTTTTACTGCATTTTTAACGTTATAGCATTGATAAGAATAAGATGCGAGTAACCAGCTCCAGTGTCACAAAACTTTGAGGTGGTTCCCTCTGTTCCCACCTATCATGTAAGTCTTTGTCCCCAACATCCGAAAGCCGAAGGAGCGGCACCGTTGTCCACCTCGTGTCAGGCACCATTTTCCCTCCACACCGATGTGCGCGGTGCTGACATGGGTCAACACAAGCTCTGCTTTTCATGCATTGCTCCACGTGTGCATTACTTCTCCATGAAGCTCTGCTTCCTGACAGAATGATCCCTTGGGATAACGTTTTTAGGTTTAACAAAAAGTCCCCACGACCCCAGCTGAAGAGACGGGATTCATTATTTGTTTATATTAACTTGCGAGGAGATGATTGAAGAGCTTCACCTTGTGAAGTCTCTAACAATTTTTTCCCTGCACAGAAAAAGAGTGAAAATCTAGTAAAACAAACTGGAGTACCTATTACTTGAGAAGACACCAGCCCCTTCCAGTGGGGAATGAGAAGCTGCAGAAAGTTTAAATATGTAGGGATCATCAGACCATATACAGGGAGTAAAGCTGAAAGCTTTCTTTTAAGTAGATTTCCTTACCTAAAGAACCGAATAAATAAATGAAGTCAAGAGCATGCTGAATTGGCATTTTCATAGAAATGTTACTCTTTTGCAGGCCAACATCTAACTGTTGCTTGAGATGCGGCATTAAGGGCACACTCCCAGCATGCTAACATGCACCAGAGAAGGGGATATGAACCAGTAGGCTTTATTTGGAAAAACACACATTTTGAAGTTGTGTTCTAAGGCACAAATCTGGGTCATTTCTGTCCAGCCCGCACCGAAGCGCACTCTGCTACCTCCATGCCAGGGCAGCGGGGTGGGAAAGTCTTTTGGGACCACTCCCCAGAGCACTGCAGCTCCTCAGCCCTGCCTGGGATGCTTTTGGTAAGGTCCAAACACGGGCCAGTTACGTGCTAACAGGCTGTTAAGGCAGTTGGCGGATTTTCGGGAGTGTTTGTGGGCACATCCGAGATGCGAAATGGCGGGTGAAGACTCCCAAAATCCACTCGTTCCACTACAGACTTAAAGAAAAGCTGGATTGATCCTTGTCACTTTAGGGGAAAAACAATTCTTTTCCAGAAATTTCTCTTCTTATCATAGTCACCGAGCCTTATTCTCTAACCAAGTTCAGTGAAGCTCAAACAAGCTCAGCTTCATCCTTCGCTTAAAAATGCTCTGGTAAAATGGGAGATTGTAAAGAAAAATCCTTACAGTGCCTGCAACTGGAGTAAAATGTTGATGTGCTGCAATCTGTCAATAATACCATAGAGTGCTATTTTTTTTCCTGTTGTCTTGATGTCAAAGTAAATATTAATTACCTTTAATCAATTAATTATGGATTCAGGACTGAATGCTTTCATACAAGAAATTAACATCGAGTTAGGATCTTTTTTCCTGGCATGGCACTGCTTTATAAAGCTCCAAAGGCAGGCTGCACAGCTGAGGGCACTGCGAGAGGGTGTCAGTTCTCATCAGTTATATTTGCATCACCGAACCCTTGTTTACCTGCGCTCCTCTGGTGATTGATTGTGGTGGTGGCTGTAGATGAAGGAAATGGCTATAGCTGACAGTGTCCATCATCAGATATTAAACTGCACTGCCTGGCAATGTTGTGAGTCAGGACTTCAGTTTCTTAAGTACCAAAATTAATGATTCTTTTTCTTGGCTGATGAGAGCGCTGAGTCTAATTAATTTCCTGTCACACCGAGCAGCACTTGCAGAAGAGGAAATAGTGGGGAAAAGCAGATGAAGTTCAGGTAAAAGATGCATTAATTAAAAGCTCAATTTACTGTGGCCATATTTCTCTCTTCTCTTCAGATTTCCTGTTTACCTCATTTATAGCAAGCAAAGCCCAAGTCTGCCATTGTATTAACTTAGAATAGAAAATAGTGTAAAAGCAGATTGCTATGAGAAAATACCTGTTTTCAAGGTAATACTGGGGAAGTACACAGCTTTAACCTACCATAATCGCAAACTGAACAGCCGAGAACCGTGGATTAGGCAACCAATTACCTGAAACAGTCTTCAGAGTGATGACTGTTTTCCTGATAGTGCTGCAAGACTTTTCTACTTTTAAGACAACGAGAGTGCTGGGCAGATATGAGAAATTAAAACATGTTGGACTTGATTAGACGTTGAAGCTTTGCTGTTCTTGCTCCAGCCCTGTTAGCTGTGCTGCACCCCTCTTCCCTGGGTGGGGGACATGGGGTCTACCAGGCACCGCGTCGTTCCGAAAGCAGCTGGCCATCGCCTTGGTCAGAGCATTGGTCCTCATGGTGTGCACGACACTGAGCCGCACCACTGCTTTTCATGGGAGCCATGCGATTAGGACTGACTCTCTGGTTTCAGCTCTACTTCATGACATCCGCCACCTCCAGTAACTCAAACAGACAGAAATATTTGGGCGGTTAAGAAGGCTAACGCCTGTGGTTCACCCAGTGTGCGCATTTGAAATGGGGGTAGGGAAAAAGATTAATATTTTAGCCAACTGAAGACAGATATTTGGAGAGAAAAGTAGTGGTGAGGCTTGGCTGAGACTCGAGTTAGCTGCCTGTGCATTTTTACAATGTGAAAAACTCAAACTGTGGGTAAATTCCTCATTTTGAGATGTTTGCTATTCCCTAGCAGAGCACCTTGCTCCAAATACCCTGGAAGGCTTAAAACATGATACATCTTCTCAACGTATTGCAGGAGAAAGTCTCTCTCTGGGAATATTAGTGACTTTACAACTGGAGAAAATAAATTCTGCTTTCCCTAAGTAATGCAGTTTATAGTGTGAATCTAATTTTAGATTCCCTCTGTCGCCTCTAAATCTTTGTTCCATGTCTTTCCCAACTTGATAGAAGGGCATATTTAATTACCAAGAGTCACATTTGTATGGACAGGTCTTTCATCAACAAAGCATATGTCTTTTGGTTTTGTAATTGTTGAAATCCCATTATTTCTCATCTTTGAGTAACTGAACATATAAACTACATCTGCAGTATGCATTTGAAGTTGGTGGTCTAAAGCACGCACAAGGAGGTAGCTGCCTTTGCAAGGAGGGATGTGTGTATGGATAGATATTCCCTCCAACTTTTATTTCCAGCTCCTAAAATATTAGGCAAAACCTTGCCCCCATCAGGCCTGTGAGTTATGAATTTTCATTAATATTTGTGCGTTTCCCCCTGGGAATCTGTTGGATCTGCTGCTCTCTGTCTGTCTCAAAGTGCTTGCTGGGTGTGCTCCTCACTGGCACGGTGCAAGGCTCTTGCTGTCTCTTCCAGGGGACACCCCAATTCTTGCATTTTAGAGGGCTCGAAGCACAGATCCTGTTGTGCTCAAACTCTCGTTATCATCAACAGGGAACTTGCCATAAACATGGGGCAAAGGGTTCCCTGTTCGTGCAGCTAGTGCCTAGCCCATACACCAACACGGTAAAATTGCACCCCTCATAAGCACACGTTGATGCAGTTTTCTGTTGGGTTCTTCTCTGAACACAGCCTGAACCAGTCGCTGCAAGAAAAATGAGATGTGAGTGAGAATTTGTTCTTTGTCGGGTTTCTTCAGCCATCAGACTTCAGATGCGAACTCCTCCCATTTTTTTTCATTTGTGATTTGTAACAGAGAAAACGCTTTGGAAGTCCACTTGTTCTTTTCAAGTACTAAAAATGAGATGCTTTCCAAAGACCACAGCACAGCTTTTGCAGCAGCAGATTAGTCCTGCCTAACCTAGTGACCATTCTACACTGTGTAAAGAAATAGTGAATAAACAAGATACAAAACACTTGATACAGCTATTTAGACGGCCAACAGCCTCCCACAAAACACTGCTGGTAAGGAACTAAACAGTACCGGGACAAAAGGTATGGTACTTTGATACTCGCCAAGGCAGAGAGCAGAGGGAGGAGCAGGCGGCCGCCTGCCAGCGCGGCAGGAGCTCGGCTGAGGGTGCCAGGATGCGAACCGGGGTCAGAGTTATCCAATGTGTCCTTAATTATTGGGGGGAGGCGTAAAGAGCGAGGTGGCTGAGTGTGCCTGTGGTAAGGTATTTCAGTTAGGTTGAGTGGGAAGACTGAGGGAAACTTCCGAAGGATTTAATAAAGGTAGGAGGGAGGACAGCGGCATGGCAGATTAAATGCTCTGCTGACAAATGCAAGACAATGCACGTTAGGAAAATATGAACTATTGCTCACTGGTGAGTTCTAAATTAACTTTAAAAGTCATGAAAAAGACTCAGGCATCACTGCGGAGAGTTAATAAAAATATCTGCTGAGTTGGCAGCAGCTTGCGAAAAAAGACAAGCAAAATATTTAGATGTTTAAAGACTTGGAACAGAAGATGTAACTAAAATATGATGATGCCACCATATACATGAGTGGTATTGCCTCGGTTCAAACGCAGTGGTCCTGCTCTTGCATACAAAGCGGTGGGAAAGGAAAAGCCTGTTAGTCAGAGCAGCTAAAGCCACAGAAAGAGCTGCCTGAACCTATACTGAAAAGGCTGGGAAAAGCCTGGAGCCTCTCAGTGTGGGAGTCCCCACGGCAAGTTCAATCTTCAGTCCCTTCGCTTCTCTGTGCTCTGTGTCATCTCCAGTGCGGGAGTGACCTTGCCATGGTAGAGGCTGCATTAAATTTGAAGTAATTTCTACTAGCACAAAATAATGCAGTCGTCATCTTTCTAATATTTACATGGAAAATTTTTGCACTTTAACTCTAATTATATGTTTCTAAAGTGTAAATTCGTTTCAAAAATTATTCAAATAACATTATGAAAATCAATAAAGAAGAGCCATAAAGTCACAGGTTGGATGGCACCTCTGGACATTTAGTCCAAAGTCCTGCTCACTGCAGGGCCAATGTTAGGTCACGCTGCTCAGTGCCTTGTTCAGTCAAGTTTTGATTATCCTGCAAACATTGTGTGCCAAGAATTTGCGCCTCGGATTCATTACTGTTCCATTAAAAAGCTAGTCTACAGTCCATAAATTTTTTTTATTCCGACTAGTACATGAAAAGTCATAAACCAATTTATGAGCTGAAAAGTGCTCATCTTACTGTCACTGCAATTTGACATGTGCCAACTTTAATTCTGGCTTTCCTAAAGCCTCTGTGCAGTTTTGTGGAGGAAGGCGAGCTGCGATACGGCTTCAGCGGCTCTTCTGAGGAATGAATCTTCATCACAAATAGAAGAGGATGTCTGATATATGCATTGAATTATAATATTACAGACAAGTATTTAAAAGGCTCTTCTGCTATTAGCGCACATACTTAAGTAGTATCTGCTCAGAGAGAGGGAGAGAAGTTGGTGTGGGTGGTACAAATGAGCTTTTAAGCGCACGTCCTTTCATCACACCCGTAGCGTGGGGCTGTGCCTGCCGTGCGAAGCGAGCCCTCATCTTTGCCTCCCCTCAGGTTAGAAGAGCAGCAAGGTGTTTGATCTGCTGATGATCTCAGGGGAAATGATCAGAAGATCAAGAAGTTTCTGCCATCTGCTCATCGGGCCAACTCCAAGTGTGCGTTTGGGTGATCTCCCTGTAGCAGTTCCGGCTTTCCTCCTAACGACAACGGCCTCGTTAGGACTCTGACATCTTCTCAGCAATGCAGGCTCTGCTGTGCTGTCTCACACGGTGCCACAACCAGTTTAACATCTTGGTCAACATCTAATCAAGTACCACGTGCTTCAGGAGGAGCAAAAAGCAAAAGAAGGATTTGGATGTGAGATCACCTGCTCCCAGTTATGGTCCTCTTTTAATCTCTCTTAACTAGTGAATGATTTATGCTCAGTTTATACCTTCTGCAAGGGCTTGGGCTGCTGCGGCACTGAACCGCCTACTAGCCTTCAATGTGGTCCAGTCCCTCTCCAGACTCTGCTCCACCCTCAGCCTCTGCCGTGCTCAGTTCCTTCTCCCTGAAAACCTTTAGGGTTTTCCAGCTGCAGGACTGAAACCTCCTTTGCCCCCCAGATCCCCCCCAGACCCCTGGGCACCCCCAGCCGCCATGTCGCGCTGCTGTCTCTGAGTCATCAGGATCTCCATCCTTTGCTGCTTTTCTTGAGGCTTTTCAACCCTGCCAGCCAGTCTGATCTCTTAAACAGCCTGCGCCTAGCATTCAGCCTAATTTTACCGCTGTCCATCCCAGGGCTTTGCCCTCAGGTCATTAAGGTTTTATTCTGTTTCTGCTATTTCGGTCCTTTCCTGTCTCTCTGTGCACCAATTTTAAGAAAGCTCAGGCAAGGTCATCACCTTTGAGCACTGTATGGTAATGCTGATAACCTGCTCGGCACTGATGCAGCAGTCTAAGCAGTTTGCAGCACTTCCCATCACACCTGAAGTCCTCTTCTGCATATCTTTGCTTCATTTCCATCATCGCACTAAATAAAATGTGAAATGATAAGCAAGGAAAACAGAAAAAACAGACTTTGGGAGACCATTTATTGAAGGAAGGTGAAGCAGAGCTGCAAAAGCTGCCTAGCGAGTTGAAACACCTTACGGGTGCAGCTCGAGCATTTCGATGGGGACTGCATCTGTCCGGGGGCTGCTGCAGCATCCTGATCATGGCCTCTGGTTTCTGGTCTCATGGGCTGAAAAGCTGTAGACTCGTTTAAAAAGTCTTGTTCTGTGGGCAAAGTTCAGTTAATGAGTACTTGTGAATATCAGACTGCGTGTACCCACCACAATGCAAAGGGATTATTTTTACTTACTCCATCACCTCCTGTACGAAATCTCAATACAGAGCTGAAGGAACTCTCCTTCACTTTGATCTGAGCAAAGCAAGGTTCTGTGCTATCTGGATATAATTTTCTTGTCATTGTTGCTGTAAAAAAAGGGGAAAAAAACCAGGGGAAACCACCATACCTCATACTATAATTTTCTGTCTATGGTATTCCATCATTTCTGTAGTTGCTCATTGCGTGTACCTAATTGGTCTTTATTACCATCAGCAAAGCAAGGCTAATATTTAGACTTCTAGCAATGCATACAGGAGACAAAAAATAAATGCATTTTTGTGACTCATAAATAAGACTTTTTTGTAGTCAGTGCAACAAAGACATCAGCACTCTTATCGGTAACATACACATTGTGGACTGTTAATAACATTGCCAATCATTAATAACAGCGCTATAGCATAGTGTCTTGAAAAATGCGCTGAAAAAAATTAAACAAATTAAATTACTTGCCATCCACAGTTAATGCTGCAGGGCGCATGAGTATTCTCCTTTGTTTATGTCACAGCCTATCTTAGGGAACAAAGATGGGGGTTTTTAAGGTACTTCAGCACTTGGCTCTTGTTTATTTCAGTTGGAATCAGGAGCCTAAATTCCTTAAGGGCTTACGCCTACTTTCTTATTTATTATTACCAAACCTAATTCAGTAATCTGTGAAAAGATTATAAAACTCTCACAATAAATCGCAGGTTGGTTTTTCGGGGAGTCTTCCTTCTTCAGGGCAGAGCTACATTTTGCTGCATTTCGCTGTAAATTTTACTGCAGTGTGGGGAATGCTTTGCAGCGTGCAACCGCGATTCAAGTATTTTACACTGATCTTTCAACAAATTTCACTCTAAGAGCCCAAATTACTGCCAGGTTGTTTTGCTAGATGGCTGGTTGTAAATGCTCAGGCAACAGAGCGTGGCCCCGGTCCCGGAGCCAGTTCCCGCCTCGGTTCTGAGTTTATGGTGTACGGAGAGGAGAGGCACAGAAGCCTCACGGACTTATGGGTTATCTCCTCAAATTAATAAATGGGTTTATGGCGGTTGTGTCCGCCCGCGGGAGGAGCGCGCACAATTTCTGCATCACCGGTTGGATAATTTATGAAGCAACACCAGAAGACAGGCAGCTGTGCCAGCCAAGGTGGGGATGAGCAGTGCTTTGGCTCGTGGTGGGTCACCGCTCCACATGCCAGCACGGCTGATGGCACCGCTCCCCCTGCCTGTCACTCGGGCTGCACGCTCCCTCCTACCCACAACCCTTCTGTAGAAGAAAGAGAAGCATGGCATACCATGTAATTGAGTTACATGATATAAAATAAACGCCAGCTGAGAGAGACACCATACCAGCTGGTTGGAGGAAGGTCCCTAGGATGATGCCTTCCAGGACACCCACCAACAGAAGGTTTGCAACCCACCTCGAGGCACTGGAGATGGAAAAGTTTCTTTCAGGGTAGTGACAGGTAATATCTGCAATAAGTTGAGCTGTGGTGAGATTACGAAGAAGAAATGTCCTTACGGGTCTTTCTCTGCTCCAGAAAAGAAGATCTAGAATCTTCTAAGGGTTATGGTCCTGCTCCACACCCTTTCCAACTTTGCTTCTCCCATTACAAAATGCTCGTGTAACACTAGAAAAATAACTTAAGACACCTAAATATAGTACTCCTTTGCTGTTCAGACTAATCATGCCTGGCATGTTACCCGAGGCAAATATTGGTCAAGTCCAGTAATAATTGTGATAAAAGATTTTAGCTGTATAGTCTTAAGCTGGGATTTGTCTCAGTTTCCTCAGACAGTAGTGACTATTTGTTTGGGAAATTCCTATGGAGAACCAGTCGCGTCTCTGAAAAGCTGCTGACTGAATGGATGGCTTTCCTCCCTCTGACTCTGCGCAGAAGCGTGCTGCACAGGCGTGGGCGGTAAGGCACGAGGGAGCTCTTGGCTATCTGATGTCACTAAATAACCTCATTATTTTTAATTTTTTTTAAAGAAAAGAGGTTGTTAGCTGATTTAAGCGACACTGATGCTCAGAGAAGTGCTTTCTGTGTGCAGCACTTGCTCCTGCCCCCTTTGAAATCAATGGACCATGTTCTGATCTAGAATAAAAGTCTGTCCAGGATGAGGATTACCACAGACCTCAAATGTAGAGTTGCAGTTGTGTTTCATAAAACATGTGAGGATGGGACAGCCTGTGTCCTGCCCTACCAGTGTAACTGTCTTCTAAATGTCACATTTAAACTGAAATACGCCTTTCTTGCTCAATGTACCAAATGCTTTCATACTGGTGAGCTGTCTAAAAGGGGAAATGTCAATTTGCACTATATTTAAAAATCTCTAAAATATGCATTTTATTAATTTTGCCTTTTGTCTCCTTTTATTATACCACAAAGAGAAGGAGACATCTGCTATACAGTTTCTATATTTTAATCACCTATGAAAACTTCAATTAGTATACAACTAATAAGACTTGACAGTTTTACTAATATTAGAAGATGGGATTGAAGCAATGTAAGGCAGGAACAATTCACAGATATATTCGGTAGACCTTTGAAATATATACTTGAAATATGTTCTTGAAAATATGACCACAGCTTTAAAACTATGCCCATCATTTTCTTGATAATAGACATAAAGTTATCATTTTCTTGTCAGCAATTAGTCAGCCACCTCAAATAACTAGCTATATGAGACACTGAAAAAGTGAATTCGGAGCATGTAGATGACACACAGAAGCTACAAAACATACACAGTTGTGTAAAGTTCAGGAGTGAAACGTTTATTACTGAAAAACTTTTATTACTGTGCAACTGGAAGGTGAAGCACATACAATCATGTAGCGATTCAGCAGTTATGACACAGCACATCACCGGAGTTCGTCATTATTAAGACAGTTCCGCTTTGTCACTGCTAGCAAGAGACGCTGGGACGTTCATCTACAGCAAAGAATCTGGGTTATTAAAAGCCAACATGAAACTTCAGAAATGTACTTTCTTCATTATTTTGGCAATAACAGTTTAAGGCACTTCCTAACAAACTCATAAACGCGCAGTGCTATATTATACGCAAATGGTATTTTAGCACTCTGAAATGTCTCGGCACTGAGTCCCATGAAGTTTTCTCTGGCGGGCGGGAAGACTGCCAACGTCTTCGCAGAGCGGCAAAGCGTGGGTTAGAGAAGTTGTGTTTGACTCCATTTGCTGTAATTGCACGGGTAATTGAGAATAAAGACTAAACAGATAGGTCAAATCTCCTTTTTCAAGTAATTATGCGTGATTCATACGGAGGATGTAATAGTACAGAGATATAAGCGTATGTAAATTTTGGAAGTGATTTCCTAGAGAAAACGATTATAAGGTTAACAGTAGCTTAGCATCCTAAAATTTGAAATTATTTTAAACTCAATGTATTTGGGGAATAATCTATCACATAGGAAAATATATCCATCCGGTTAGAAGCAATTTAGGAACGAGAAAGCCTTTTTGATTACTGTAAATGGCTCTAAAAGAAAAACATCTTAGAGCTGATGTACGTGACAGCCGTGTACAGATGGCTTAATGCTCAGCCCGGTTCGGCAGAGCAGCAAGACAGAGTCAGCACTTCCCACTGCTCACAGGAGGGGTCAGGCACCACTCCTGAATTAAAATATTTTTAACGAGCCAGCGAGTCAGGGGACCTTCAGGCCATCCACCCACACTTCACCGTCTCAGCATTGAAGTCCCCTTTGCAAAATAAAATTCCTGCCACATGTTAAATAAGGAATTTTTACCCTTAAGCCATCGCAACTCTCCTGCTCATTGGTATTCTCCTCGCACGCCGCTGGACTAAAGAAGCCCTTTGCCGGAATCACACAAGACTATGCAGAAAATATTTACCGGAGCGCCTGATAGCTGCTGGTAGGGGTGTGAGATGGCGGCCAAGGAAGCAGCTGCAGGGGTTTTGAGCCATCTCCCTTTCCACAGGGTTTGTCTGAGCATCTCGGGGTAGTTGGTGCCCCTCCGTCCCCCCTGGCTGCACCTCTCCTGGCTGTTCTGCAGGGCCAGGCTCACAACCACACGAATCGGGCGTGCGACAACTGCAGGCAGAGGCTGGCGAGAGCGTGCCTGGCACGGCGGATGGGCAGGGTAGAGAGTCCGCCTAAAAGCCGACTCTGTGCCATACCACGTGAGCTTTTCACAGTTGTAGCTATAGGTAAAAACTGAGAAAGTTCAAGAAGATTTACAGAAGCTTTCAATTCCTCTAAAGCTGGCTGGATCAAGGGATGTTACTGAGATACCGCATGTGAGTCTGTAAATTGGGAGGGGTAGAGAGAGTGAAAAAATGTTGACCACGAATTGTAAGGTTTGTTTTGCCTTAAAGAAAGATCAACGAGAACAAAATAAAGCCCTCAAAGTATATTCTTCTGCTCCCATGAGTGGGTTTATGTAGGTAATTCTCTTGTATCAAACCACAACATCCTTTGAGCAATGTGTGCACTGAGATGCTGAGATTTGCCATGAGCCAGAGCAGTGAGGAGTACAAAAGCTCCTCTCACATTTCCAGTGTGTTTTCCCCCAGTGCCTGCAAGAAATTCTTCAGTACTTTGTTAAGTCTGCGTCAAGGTACTTTGTCATCCCATCTGTAGGGGAATCCACTGTCTATAGGGGAGCCCCTTACTTAAGGGTGGTTGGCAATAACTTATGGTGCCGTGACTACTTTCACAGAGGAAAGACAAGCAAAGTGACCATGAAGAAGGAGGCTCCTGTGCTCTTGGGTCGCAGGACATGGGTCTGGAAAGCTCTGGCTGGAAAGGGAGACGAAACAGCTCTTGTAGAAATCTCTATCTGATACCTGTGAGCTGCAGTCACTGTAGGAAGGGATACAGAAACTGCCAGGCTTTTAAAAATAAATTCCAGTTCTTTGGTCTTTTGAGGGAAGGCTCTGATGTTCACTGTCAATATCAGATGAAACAAAACCTCTGCTCAGGCTTTCCCCCATCAAGAGGCTCCTCGCTGCCAGCCCCACCTCAGGGGCCCCAAGGCCCTTCCGCTGATCTAACGATCCTAACGAGGCGCGGGAGGGTGGGGAGAGGATCTGAGAAGGGGGCGAGTGTGCCAAGATGAGAGGATGCTCTGGTGCATGTTAGGCTAATATCTCACATGCCAAACCAGCCCCAGTTGTTTCTGCTGATCAGACCTGATATTAACAGCCCGTGGACAGCAGCGATGCAAGAAATGCAGAAATTCTATGGGGTTTTTTTTCTAAGCGTGTCATTATGGGCTGGTTAGATTTCTATTCCTTTTGACAGCTGAAGAGTATTGCATTCTGTGCAATAGGCTCTGATTTATCATTCAGTTCTCTGACTGAACTTGAGTTTTAAAATCCAGTTTCTGTTTCAAATACAGTTTGCAGATCAATGCATGACACAGGTCTTCCTGGGCTTAACGTGGATGCAGCTGGATCCATGGTCCTCCAGTATCTCCCCCACATGACAGCCATGTGGCCCTTCATAATTGCCTGCTCAGTGACGGAGCATGTGAAGGTGGTTCAGGAAACATATTTTGGAAGAGAAACAGGCAGAAATGCCTGTTTCACTTCCTTGGAAAAGATAACATTAATCTCTTTGTCTAGTCATGCTGGTTTGGGTGATGGTGTGGTACTTGCCTGTAGTCGCAACCGCATTCTGCACTCCTATGGACCTCACTGAGTGTGCAGCACGTAAACATTGCCATCTTGGCCCTCTTCAAGCAAGGCATTCTTCTTAGTGTTTCTTCTTAACATTAATGGGATTATTAATGCGATTTGTGTCAGTGTAATTCCAGTGCCATGGGAGCTATGTTTACAGAAAACCCCAGTACAAGCGCAAATTTTTAACTCCAAATCGCTCTCAGCGTAACCTGGCCGAGTCAGAAGGGTGCAGAAGAGCTCGCTGCCAGCAAGGGCGGACGAGGGCAGACCCTGCGCAGCCTGGCTGCTCCCCCAGCATGCATGCCAAGCAGCAGACACTTCGGCTGTCAGGCTCTTCACCACGTGCACGGTCCAGTTACAGCCCCCCAGGGAAAGGCAGGTGTAATCATAAATACAACAGCCAGCGAAGCGTGAACTGTGGCCATACAGCCATGTCATTTTCCTTCACCTTGCTGGCTTAAATAAAGTACACAAGTGTTCTGCGGGCAGGTGGGTTTGTCGCCTTTCTGTATTTTCTAGGAGAAACGTTGTCCAAGATCTCTGTAACAGCAAGGCGATAAGAACAAAAATTCTGTCTGAAACGGTGCAGCAAATGTGCTTTCTCAGGAAAGCAAATCCTGGCCATAGCCCTCGGGCAGTTTTCAAAGGGAGCTGCTCTCCCTTGAGTCCCACCTCCTCCACAGCAGCGCCGGGCAGGCACAGAGCAAAGTGCAGGCTGTGTCTGCCCAGCCTAGATCTGGCTTGCTTTGATGCTAAAGAAACTTTTTAAACTCTTCGGATTTATTCAAACTCTAGCAAGTAATGCAGTTGTGTTATTTCAATATTGATCAGATATTTTTGAATTTATAACACAAGAAAGAAAATTATGTTTCCATAAACAAGCCCCCCCCCCCCAAATGTCAAAGTGAAACTTCCACTCTACAGCCCGAGTGTGCTGTTAACGGTGCCCTGCCACAGATAACTTGGCCCTCTCTCATGAAATCTGCCTTGGGATACAAAACAAAAATAAAGATGCAAGAGACACATTAGTGCTCCCTGGCCGAACCAGGATGCAGGGATGCTCGGAAAGGGGGGAAAGAGGCGGCAGTGGGGGGAATGGTGAGGTGCGTAGGAAAAGATGTACGTTGCTCTAGATGGATTTCACCCACCATGTGACTATGGTAGACCTTCAAGAAGTGGTTTCTGTGCACGCAAGAGATTGTGAGTACTGCATTTTAGTATGTATATTCAAAAGGCTGACAAACCAGTTGCCTTTTACATATATTTGTGTATATATGTATAAAGCAGACAACAACAGGAGAGCTTTAGGATTCATATACAAAATAGTAGGGCTAATTACAAACACCTTCCTCCCAATAAGAACAATTCTCAGCTTGGAATAGATTAAAAAAACACATAATGAGATTTAAAACTCAGACAGCTTTTCAGATGGAGGTGGCCATCACAACTTGTGCTATCATTTTTGGAATAAACAAATATTAATTCTGCTATGTATTTCAAGCTGCGCGTGCTGTTATATGACATTTGATCTGAAATTGGCTTTTTCTTCTTTCCCTGCTCCCATTTTCTTCTTAACTAACTGCAGAGACATACAAGCCCGCACACGCTCGGTTGATGTGTGCACATCTCTCTGATGCCAGTTGGGCGTCTGCCATCGCATCAAACATCACCACAAGACCTTGTGCAATGTCCCTGTTCCTACTGCCGTATCACAGGAACAGAAACAGGTCAAATCATCAGTCTCCTTATTCTTTTCACATTATTTTAACCAGTCTATTTTTATCTCCATTTAGAGCTAAGTTGCTGATGGATTTTGATGGAATAAAAATACTTCTGATATGCTGAATAGATTTGTCCGCCTATTTAGAGTTAGAAAAACTGTTATGCATATTTTAGATTAAAAACTTTAATCTCTCAGTGCCAGTGTTAAGAAAGGTCTTCATGAATTTTCCTGTCGAAGTTTATTTTTCTGCCCGTACGTGTCAATAGTATCTGTAGAAGTTGTGACATGTTTCTCACACCATGTGTCTGTGTGGATTGTATTGCTTGATGAACGCAGTTTTGCCTGTGAAACATCAAATATGTGCTTCCTTTTTCCCCAGAATGATTTTAAACATGTATTCAATCTTTCAGTCAAAATAGCAGGGACCAGCAGCTAGTTCTATCCGAGGGTCTTGGGCTTGATCTCGCTCAGAAAAGGGTTGGACTCAGACTTTGTCCCTTATGGAGGTGTGATGTTGATGTTGACTGAACACCAGGCTCAGAAGAGGGTCTCCTACGCGCTCTGTAAGGAACTGTAAGTAAATTAAAAAAGATAACTGACAGCTAAATTTGCCAATTCACTTTGCTCTTGTGTATGTTAGTAGCCTCATTTGTAAAATGGGAATAATGTGTGTATCATCGTTTCACATCAATGGATTGAAATGGGTTTATGAAAGCTAAATATGAGGATGCTTACTCTCTCTTCAGAAAGAATGCTTTGATTTGGGGCAGGTCAAGTTTTTATTATTATTGAATTCTTATGTTTCAGAATGCTCAGCTCTGAGATTTTTTTATTAAACTCATCTGTCAGAATAGAAAGACTTTCTGGAGAACACTGGATTGTAAAGGACGTATTCGATGAATGTGTGCATATTATGTCCATAAATGTTTGTTAGAAAAATTATTCCCAACTGATACG
Source organism: Gymnogyps californianus (assembly GCF_018139145.2). Lineage (NCBI taxonomy): Eukaryota > Metazoa > Chordata > Aves > Accipitriformes > Cathartidae > Gymnogyps > Gymnogyps californianus. The sequence continues at coordinate 1,477,886 of NC_059476.1, read as the reverse complement.
ACAAAGATATGAAAAATTAGATCACAAATCTCATTAACAATACAGACACTGAAAGAGAAATGAAGCCAATTAATGTTGATAGTACTTGTCAGAAGAATGTCATGGCTCTCCTCGTAATGCTAGTCACATACCCTGAGCCAAATGACTCCACAAATGATGACTTTCCTCTCACCAGGAGCACGCTTGGGTGGATAATGAAGGAAAATTCTGGCGTTTTTTTACGTATATTGAATTACCTCAGTTTACCTGATAGATGTTATGTTAAAGTTATGAAAGGGAGCGGAGGCAGCAGGGACAGGGCTCTTTGACCCTAGAGAGCCCCTCCATTCTTATCTTCTGCGGGTACTTAAGAGGAATTAAATATCAGGCTGCTCTGTTACCATGACAACTTTGCTTTTCATGAAAAAAGTAGTATATGGTTTGTGATTTGAGCACTCTGTAAATGTGGCTATTAGGCGTCATCTACTTTGTCACTGGGAAAAGTGAAAAAGCTAAACACGTACATTTAAGCTTGGGTATAAAAGGAACTTTTCCACCTGAGAACCAAAATAGAAAAACGGTGGAAACAGTTAAAATTATCAGACCTGAAATTTTATTTATGTATGCAGTTACATATGAGACTATATACATGTCCACACACAAGTTACATATACAAGTATATAGGTACATAACTCCGTAGCATTAAGTATATGGGTACGTAACTCCGTAGGGTTACTTGCGAAGTTATGAGAATATCCCTTTGTCAGGTGCATTAAAGCTTGAACCGAACATTCAAACCAGAGATATGAAAGGCATTAGCTGGTTTTTTAACTTCGACAAAAATCTTACTTCATACTTATGTATATATGCAAAATTACTTTTATCTGAATGCTCCCGCATAAAGTAGCATTAAGACAATCTTGCGGCTGATGGCTTTTTGTGTGCCACGGTGTAAGAGGTGCCGGCACAGTGATAAAAGCCCGTGTCCGAGGAGGTGCTTGACCCGACCCTTGCGTGCCCCACCATCCTGCACCGCCGCGGGCACGAGCAGCCTGCCCGGGGCGAGCGCTTCTTCTAACCCAGCTTTGACACCGATCAGAGGAAATGCCATTTTCCAGCGCGACGAACTGCAGGGACTAATTATGCAGAGCTGAAGATGCACAGATTTATCAGCTAACCCCCCCGCAGATGTGGTTACAGCAGACCCATCTCCCATGTCAGGCCCACCGACAGCGGCTGAAGGTGCCGTCCATCACACGGCGGTAACATCTGGGCCTTCCTCCCACACCGGCCGGGAAACAGCAGGAGAAAAACCAGCAGCCTGACCTCAGCTGGGTCACCAGGCGACGCATTTGTACAAATGAAGAAGAAGAAGAAGAAGAAGAAGAAGAGAAGAGGAAGAAGAAGAAGAGGAAGAAGAAGAAGAAGAAGAAGAAGAAGAAGAAGAAGAAGAAGAAGAAGAGGAAGAAGAAGAAGAAGAAGAAGAAGAGGAAGAGGAAGAGGAAGAGGAAGAGGAAGAGGAAGAAGAGGAAGAGGAAGAGGAAGAAGAAGAAGAAGAGGAAGAAGAAGAAGAGGAAGAGAAGAGGAAGAGGAAGAGGAAGAGGAAGAGGAGAGGAAGAAGAAGAAGAAGAAGAGAAGAGGAAGAAGAAGAAGAGGAAGAGGAAGAAGAAGAAGAAGAAGAAGAAGAGGAAGAGAAGAGGAAGAGGAAGAGAGAAGAAGCTGGGTCATTGTACAGCAAGGACTTTTTGGAGGAAGCTGGGTCGTTGTACAGCGAGCACTTTTTGGAGGGAGCACGGCAGCTCCAGCTCCGGCTGAAGGTCGAGCACCTCGTCCCCGGGCGAGCGCAGGCACACAGCTGAACAAACCTCTGCTGATCTCGGGGACACCCAGTGAATTTAGGCAGCATCTGGAAGACTTTTTTTCCCTCTTTCTACCTCAGTTTTGCTTTGCCTCTATGAGCCTGTGCAGCTGCAGCTTTAGGAGCGGCAGTTTGCTGCCCAAAGCATTTGGGGACCCGGGTGGTCAGTGGGATGCTGGAGGCCAGGAGACCTCGAGGAAAGGACCATGAGTGAAGCAGGTTCCCAGCAGCGCTCGGAGGAGAGTGTAGAGACCTCTAAGAAAGGGGACACGAGCATTTCAGTCACTGCTGAGTAGCTGTCTGCTCACTGAGGTTAAAAGCGAAATAAAGGGCAGGGAGAATTTCGACTGCCTGTGGTTTTGTCACTAGCAACGCCAAGGAAAGACATCAAAATCGGTTTTGAAAGGGAAAGTCTAAATTGTACAGTGAAATAAATGTATTTAATGTTGTTATTTCAGACTCCTAATCCCAAGGTAATTCTTGTTTAATTAAGTGAATTTTTGAACAACAACAAAAAAAGTTAAAAAAGGGAGGTAGTGGGCAAAGTGCAAGAGCAGGATGTGCCGAAAATGCTCGTTAAGAATGGGCGAGAGTTGACCGCAGACCACAGAGAACAGAGATGCTGCCAGCTTCACGAGAGCAAGGGATGTGTACAACATCCAGCAAAGGGCTGAAAGGAGCACTTTTCCTTGACATATCATTAAATTGTCGACTTCTGACTACAGGATGCCAATGTATACTAAAGCTTCTTTTGTTTGTAATTTTGATGTTATAACCTGGATCTCATCAATTGTAAGGTTGAAATCATGCTCAGTGGTTTATTCACATAATTTTAGAAGCTGTCTGCAAACAGATCATTATTTTCTAACATTTACTTATTATCCAATTTAACTTACCTGAGCAGTTCACATTAAAAGTGAGAACTGCACTATTTTTGTTACTTGATATCAAAGGGAAATAAAGGTTTTTCTCATACATGCTACCCCTAGATTCAATAATCTGCTGAAACAGTCAAGTTAAACGTTTCATTTTAGTAAATACTATCTCATATTATTTCAGTTTTCATTAAATTGCCTTTCCAGTAGCCTGACTTGCTGGAATATCTAAAACTCCAACATTTATACAAACCTATGAAGCCCAACTGGTAGATATTAACCTGTTGGATGTTATCTAACGAGCCTGTATGTGGCATTGTCATTGAAGAAAGCTCCCACCCCCCTGAGGTTCTGTATTTGCTATGACAAAAGGGGGTGACATGGAAATGCTAATGCATATGTTTGTTATTTAATGCAGATACAGCATAACTGATTATTTTAAACAGTAAAATAAAGTCTTCAGTGCCTGCAAAGATTAATCTGATTCTATAGAAGGTATTTTTCAAAAGTACAATAAAATCTAGGTGTCATATAAATATATATTAAATACAGGTGATTCGACAAGCAGCTCTAAATATAGTTCAAAATATGTGAGAATTAAAAAAAAAAGTTATGTAAAGACTATGGTATCAAGCTAAATTATTTAAGACTTTCCCATGGTGTTTCAATCACTGGAGCTAGAAGTCCCAAGGCGCGGCGTGCCGCTGTGCGTGCCCGTCCTCGCCAGCGCTGCCCTGGGACTGGTTTGCCCTCTCCGCTCTGGGTGGGGACCGAATGACCTCCCGCTGGGCCGAGACCCCCCGTACGTGCCGTACAGGATGAAGTCTGGCGCGTGCCGCTGGCATGCCCGTGCTGTGCCACAGGACGGTACTCGTGCAGTGGGCTGTGCTACACCGCCAGCGATGCACACCCGGAGCGGTGCCGCGGTAGCGAGGGCGGAGAACGTTAAACTATGTTTAATAACATTGGTTTGTTAATTTTTTTTTTTAATTTTTGTCTCTTGACCTTCATGAGAGCTTACAACAAACTGTTGAGACACGCTTAACCCCTTCCTGCCATGCCCATGGACCTCAACTGGGTTCCTGCATTCACCCGCATAAAACCAGGACATCTCACAGGATCCCTGGGCATTGAAATGGAAATACACATTTCTCTAACTTCACTATCGAAACAGATATTAATGCAGGTGTTCCAGTGAAAAATATTTTTATAATGGCTTTAAGTTGGTTGTTCTCCCTGCTCATTTTACAAGAGCCTGGATGAAAATAGGGAAGAAAATGAAGGATAACCTTGTAGAGCAGCTGTGGAGTAGATGGGGGATCAGTTCAGGGACACCATTTGGTTTAGGTCCTTCATGTGGAATTAGGGTCATTACTTTGATGTAGTAAGAAACATATGTGCAAGTATACACAGAAACTACAGAAAATATAATTTTCAAAGCTTATTCAGCAGTGGATTGCAGAATACAGATGTTGGATATAATATACTTGCACTAAATTGAATTGTGGGTGAATAAAGGAGATGTTGATCTTAAATTCAGCGGTGGAGTCCTGCTCTGTGTTCAACTGGAAATATACAGTCTTTTTGTCTCAATTTTGCAACTTATTCAATAAATATTTTGGCATGCCTGTCTGTTAGCCTGCCTTAATCTTCTCTTCTACCGAACAGAAATTAGCATTTGTAATTTATTCACCAGAGGAAACAAAAAAGGCCCTGCACTGATTTGAAATTTAATGCCTAACAGATAAGCGGAATGCTGAGTCAGCACAAAGTACATTTGACAAATAAACTCATTGCTTGCACATAATTTAATAGAAGATATGGTGAAGAGCGAAAAAAAAAAGAGCTTTTATCTGTACTGCATTAAAAAAGATGTAAGACTTTAATAGACCTTCAGACACTCATTTCTACCCTAAAGGCCCAATGTTTTCTGAAGGCAGCAGCACAGGCACAGTCTGTCCTGGGGGGCAGGGGCAGAAACACGGCTGTAATGGGAAATACTTTGGGAACCCTCTGGCTACCAGAGTGCTTTGCTGTCTGCTCTTGTCTTAACTGGGACAGGGCAGGACCTGTTATGTGCTAGAATAATATTCAAGCTGACAAAATTTACTTTGCCACAATTCCCTCTTCAGGTATCAATTCCCCCATCTCTTAACTTGTGCAAATTTATCCCTGGATTTAATCCAGCTTTGCTCGCATTCTCTAACTAACTACATTACAAGTACTTTTGCAGTGATGCAGGTGCCATCCAGGCTGAGCTCAGGAGAGCCTCTGCTTCCCCTGACCCACTTCTTCTGCATTTAACTCAGAGATTTTTAATTTAACCATCATCTCTGTGGCATTTAAGACTGGTGCCTTGTGCCCTGAGAGCAGCCAGCACCCACTGATGCTCCGGGCATTACCCAGGGGGGTGAGCACAGGCATGCTGGCACCTTTCATGGGGTCAAACAAGCAGGAAAACTTTGGGTATAGTTTTTACTCTTACTGAGATAACTAAACCATATTAAAGATAAAGAGATGATGTGCCTCCGACATTGCCAGTGCTCATCTGGACTAGAGCAACCCACAGTGAAATAGCTGCAGAGTTTCTGTCCTCCTGCATGTAAGGAAAACATTTTCCCCTCTTAATTTTAGAAATAAGTAAATGAATTTTGCTGAAAGTTAAAAAAAAGAATAATGCAGCTTGAGATACTAATCTAGTATGGAAAAAATAGTAAATGCTTAAATGCTTAAAAATAGCAAAGTTAGTTACAACAGAAAAAATGGTGTGCTTTAATTGGAAACATCAAGCAAGCTTAAGCGTAAGAGAAATTATCGCATGTGTCCAAAGCAGCCGACGGCTACAGGGGTTATAGAAGTGGGGTACCGCACGCTGCGGAGGCATGCCCTTGGTGCTGCAGTGCCCATCTCCATGGCGAGGGCTCGGGGCGCGTGCCAGGCGGGATTACTGGAACAAAGAGTGTGGAATGGCATGTGCAGCCAGGCTGGGCCAAGCCCCCCTCTCCCTGGGCACCTCTCGCCGCCCCTGCCCATGCCGCCTCCAGCAGCCTTCGCTGGGGGAGAGAGGAGCAGAGCATCACCGTTCCCACAGCGAGTCAATACCGAAATGTTTGCGGTCCGAGTAGACTGGACGTAATGTAAGTGGCGGATCCCTACTAGGGTAAAAGCAGCCTTATCTCTAGCACGGCGATTGCGGTGGTAAATTGGCTGCAATTTCCCCAATCCTGTCTCAGTTTTAATAGCAGACCAATTTTATTCTGTTGCTTGAGCATCTCTGCTAGGGCTATTACTGGCATAGCTGCCTTGGATGGGGGAAGATCATGCCCTGACTGATACGGCTATGTCATTGAATTCAAACCCCTTTGTTTTTTCATTAGAAAAAATAATAATAAGATGCCTATTTTGTTTGCTAAATGGCAGATAGGTGAGTTTTTCAAACAGTTATAATACTGATAAACATAATGACGGTCTCTAATTAGATTAATCTTTTCCCTAATCCAACCCCATGCAGGTTTAAACAAATTACCTCTAAAAAGCCAGCTAAAATACCCACTCAACAGATTTCAATGATTAAACAGCAGTTTCACTTGCTTGCTCTTCATTTTTCACTCTTGGGAAGAGTTATATATCTTTTTATTAGCTTGAGATCTAAAGCTGCTTTACCGCCTCTTAGCCTAACCCGTTACAGCTAAATTGCCTAATGCAGTCCATAAAGAGCGTGCTTTTCCGAAAAGAGGTGCCGGGTGCGTGTCTAGCACGGCCAGCATCAAAGGACCAAATCCTGGGAGACACCGGGGCACCCGGCTCCCGCCCACGGCCAAGCGGCTCCCGGCTCTGCCGCTCCCACCGTGTCCCTCTGCGTTGCCTCTAAACGATGAGCACGATACAGCACTAACGGTGATCCCCAGTCACGATTGGCATGAATTTTGCTTTCCGGGGAAAGTTTGCGAAGCTGTACGCCCGTTGGCCCTCGGGGAGCCTGACCACCTTTTGAAAGTGAGAATATTCATCATTAAAAAAAAAAATCTCACTGTCTAAAAGATGAATTTTTGAAAATGTGTTGCTGGTTTGGGGAAATTTGCACCCATTTCTGCTTTTTAGTCTCTATTAATCATGTTTTTTATTTATTGTGATGCAGCCCGTAAGACAGACGCAGTATGACAATTAAGGCCGCTCTGAGAAGCGGTCACATTGACTGTGGTTTATGAGTGGTTTGTATGATCGATTTTTACTTTTCAACTGAGATAATGGGCACTTTGCATACAGAATTTATAACCAGAAACATCCTTCCATATTGGCACATGAAATGGGCATGACTTTTATTGCAGCAGTATTTTATTGATTTTGCAACACAGCGTTCAGCCCTAGGAGCAACGGGTCTAATTTTGCCTTACCTGGAAGAAGAAGTTTTCCCACCACTATATATTCATGATTTAACTTCCCAGAACCATTTTACAGGCTTGATTGCGCGTGACTTTCAGAGCAGTTTTATACCCACCTGACTTTGTTAACACAGCATAAAAAATACAAAATCACTGCAGAACGTGACATCAAGGGCTCTAAATGTGTATTTATCTGCACGTCGGCAAAAGGAAGCAGGAAGGATGCTCAGAGTTTGAAGCTATCGAATGTTTCTTCTCGCGGATAACGTACACGGAGGATTTGCTCACTTCTGAGAAAGGTGCCACCGCTGCACTCCTGAGAGCTTCGCCAGGCTCCGCTGTTGCAAACGCTCCTTTCTGCCCCCGCAGAGCTTCCTCCTGTGCAAATGTGTTGTGAAATCCGGGACGTGAAGACAGAGCTGAGACAGGGCAGGGCTTCAGCTGGGGTCCTGCCGCGGGGAAGGGTGCAAACCCGTGAGGTCGTGTTCCTGTACTCGCTGCATCATGACTGATGCGGTACCTCTTGAGTTTTAGCTGTGAAGTCGATAAAGAAGAAACTGTTCTTTCTGTGACACGGATCAGCATATGCCTGCGTTTGCAGCATGGTTGCACACAAGCAAATATTTGGTTAAAAAGTGGAAAAAAGCTCCAAAATATGCAACCATGTTTCTGCATAAGAAAATTAAGGAAGGAAAATCTGCCGTAGATAAACTGTCTGCTGGGGGGGGGCAGATGAGTAGTTACTCTTTCCAGTATGAATTACTTCATTTTTTTCCTTCCTTTTCAGTTTGTTATAAGCATAACTTTATTTAAATGTAGCTTTTCTTTCCAGTGTGACTGTAATAATTTCTTAGAAAACATATTTTAATAGCTTGACTATATGCTCAGGATTTCTGTTTGCTTCTATAATTGCTTCTTAATTATTTTCCAAGTGCTGAAACAACAGTTTTCACAGTTTATTAAAAAGCATTTTCGAAAGCATTACCCTAAGGCATTGTCAACATTTTATTACTATCACTAACAGCCAGCACAAATGAATAATCATCAGCACGGGTAGCTTGTGTCAAACAGATGAAAACTGTTTGAGGCTTATGTAGAAATTATAATGAAGTTTAATGTCGGACCGGAGCTGTTCTCGCGCAGGAACAGAGGCAACCTTCTGCTCCCAAATGTCTGGACCAGCTCCATCCCCTCAGCGCTGAGCTGGAACATCTTGGAGAGGAAACCGGGGGGCTCCTGGGTCTGCGATCTCACGAGGACCTCGGGTGGGCAGCGGCCAGGCTGCTCCCAAAGGCTACTCCTCTTTTAGAGTTAGCGTTGATTTAAATTCTCTTTGGCTCTAAAATCATCAGTTTTGGTCAGATCCTCCTCTTGCTGGGCTGGCCGGCTCATCGCCATCCTCCAGCTACAACGGCAGGATCACGAATCCCATACGTGAAAAACCAGGGTGTTGGGATGCTCAGAAATACATTCTGTAATCCCCGGTCCGACCGGGAGAAGCCTATTGCCAAAGGCGCATCCCCGTGTCCCGTCCTCCAGCGCTGCCGGTTAACACAGCAAAGCCGCGAGCTCGCGTGGCTTTATCACAAGCAAACACTGTATCTTCATCGCTTTTCGGATCTTCATCGCCTTTCCCTTCCCTCCTCGTGCCAGGCAGCGATGCCAGCCCTGCTGATATTTCTTTGCTGCTGCAGCGTACCTGGCAGGGACAGACACAGAGGAGATGTTCCTCGGTGAAGCACGTTTCTGGGGTGGGGGTGTGACGCCTGTTGCTGAAGGGCTGTTTTGTGACGGACGGGAGCGTGGTGACAGACCTCCCGTTGGCTTTGTCATTAAGGATTGTATGCTAATGAATCATCAGGGAGGCCACGGACGGGGCGCCTGATGATTCAGCAGAGAAAGCTGTCATCATCCATGAATGGTCCCAGCGCCGGAGGGGCAGCGCAGCGGGGCAGGGCCCGGCGCTACGCACGCCCATGCCTGTTGGGATAGCACGGCAAGCTCAGAGAGCGACGCCTGCTCTGTAACCGGGCTGGGTACGTGCACCGCCAACGTTGCTTTTGCAAAATTTTACTGCTCAGAAATGCTCTTTTGAACACCGCTTGTTCTCAAAGTAATTGTATTGTCGTGCACATTTGAAAACACAAAGTAATAATGCCTTACACTTGTTCTGCCCTTTCATCCGCAGATCTTCCCACAGGAAAGATCAACATCGCGTCACTAATTTACAAACAAAAATGTCTGAGACCCAGGGAAGCGTGCAGGATCTCCGGTACGTTCAGGGAGAGGTTGCCTAAGCGCCCACCCCGTCACCCAGCCACGAGTGCCTCCTAAATCCCCCTCCTGTTGGCCGCAAGGTAGCTTGATACATACTGAATTTGGGTGAAAAAAAAAAGAAGAAAGAATACTGTCTACTGGATATTATGCTTAGGCTCTATTTTCTTTTAGGGGGGGAAGGGAATGTTTTTTTTTTAATAGAATGACCTTTAAACGGGTTAGCATTTCTGTTCCCAGTATAACATTACTAATGGAGATGACATCATTGTATTGGAAAGCAAAATTATGTTTTCAAAACTTTAAAAAAATTTAAGGCAACTATTTTAGCTATATTTTTTTCCCCGCTCTTATTTACTTTAGGGAAAATTTGGCCTGATCCATTTAGCTATAACAAGCTGGAACGCTCTTAAGCCTGTATCATTAAAACCCAGGAATATTTAGTGTATGGAAGGTATAATTTTAAACTATATCTATGCATAGTCCTGATTATACATCCCTTTAAAGTGGTAGTTTAAGAGACATTAGCAGAGCTTGCACGACCTTATTGTAACCTACATAATGTTTCAGATCAAGCCCTGTATAATTAAGACTTCACAATCAGTGCTTCAACAGCAGCCTTGTCTCCAAGCTATTTGCAGGTGCCTTCCCCGCAGAGGATGTTTGCAAAATATCGTACCTATAGCAGTTGCCAAAAACCACCGAAGTACTGCTGGCCGCGGTTTCTGTCCCGTCGGTGCTTCGTCCCCCCCGGATCCCTGCCAGCCCCCACGTGTGGCTGCTGGGGAGAGGCGATGGGGCAGAGGCGATGGGGCAGAGGCGATGGGGCAGGTCCTTCAGCTCCCGGACTCACCAGCTCTGCCCCGCCAGCTACTGCGTTTTCTTTGCCCGCGTTAGCTAACATGCAGCCACCATCCCCTTAACTGACTGACATGCCCCGCATCATCTTTCTTGAGAGCGGAGTTCCCTGGAAATTTAAAAAAACCAAAAGAAGTTTCATTTCTCCCTGGCTCCGCTGCTACTTCACAGGTATTTTACACCCAGGTGCTGGTTTGGGATTCATGCCACGCTGAGCCACAGCCGCTGCACATCAAGGTCACTCCATTGCCCATTGCAATATAGATCCTTTGAAAGGCAATAAATAAAGGAGATTCCTCACAACAGCTCTTGGTTACGGTTAAATCTTCATTTGCAATTCCAGCAATGATTGCTGCTGAACAGTTTACTTGCTTTTTTAACAGAAAGCCAACCGGCGCGGCGGTTCTCCCCAGCATTGTCCATGCCAGCGGCGTGCGGCACGAACCCGTGCAAGTTCCCTGCGCTCAAGTACAATAAATGTTTAAATAACTCCATCCTTGCCAGCGGGTCATTCGAACCAGCGAGGGTGACCTGCAAAACCCAGGAGACAGGATTTCACCGTTTCTTCAGGGGACTCCTAGGGATCAATTCCCTTTTTTATTGTTTATGCTCTGCATGCAAGTGGAGCACGTTATCTTTTCAAGTAAGCCATCATACTCAGTGAGATTCTGATTTATAGATATGCAAACCAATACCACTCTCTGTGCCTGTACTACATACAAATTTCAAAACCACAGCTCACTCTAAACAATTTTAAAGAGAAGAACAGAAAAATTGTTCTTGTCCAGGGATCCCTGAACTTCTAGCCTACAAATAATTAATACACTTTTTTCCATGTATTTCCTTGGAGGTTAGAAATCTAGACAACACTTCAGTTCTGACTTCTCCTTCTAAAACCTAAACATTAAAAATAATTATCTACAAATTAGTTGGGAATTTTGTGACAAATTATTCATGCTATACGTCAGACCTGAAACTTTGCAGGAAAAGATCAATTTTGCCAAACCTCCCAAAGTAAAAAAAAAAAGAAGTGGAAAATTTCAAAATTTGTCTCTAGCATAAAGCATTTCTTTCAAAAAGGGTAAGGAAAATAAAGATCAAAACAAACAGAAAGGTTATGGATTATCAATTCATTAGTGTTTTCAAGCACCTAATTTTTCATCACTGCTTAATACAGAGAATATTTTACTTTTGAAAACACCCACCCTCCCGCACGCAAATGCTGTTGGGGAATCTGTCCAGCCTGAACTACACCTTTGTGCCACCGCACAGCTCTTACTCAGGAACGGCCATCATAGTCCCACCAGCACCCGGAGACTTCTGCCTGTAGAGGCAAATGGCTAGAAGATGAAAAAGTCGGCTGAAATGAACTGGGAGCTGAAGCACCATTAAGATAAAAGCCTTAGGTCCCTCTCCCTCTTCTCGTGTAACACTGACATTTTTAAAGATATATTAGAAAGAGCAATTGCATACTTATGCAGGTGGGAAATAAGCGTTTTGCTTATATTGTCTTCCTATGCTCTTCTTATAAACTAAATCATATAAATTATTCCTGGTTTACCTTCGTCAGCTATGAGCGGTGTATTGCCTGGATATAAAACTCTACTTTTAATACTTTGATTATAAAATACTAAGAGAAGAATTGATGCCTTGAAGGCATTATTAGCTTTAGTGCACTAGAAGTTTTCCTCCTTAACGTGGAGGCAGGAAGGTATCCCCACCTCTGGAGCAGGATGCAGAGGCTTTGTTATTGGGTAGCTGGCTAATAAACCTGGGGCCGCGGCTGCCAGGAGCACCTTGTGCCAAACCACACACGCGAGGAAAGCTGCTTTGCTGCTTAGACACGGCCTTTTGGGGAGCAAGTTGCGCTAACTTTAAAATGTGTGATAAGCACTCAGAAAATAAAAATTTACGGTTTCACTGATACTGTGAAGGTGGGTGGAACAAATAGAATATAGTCCCATGAATTTATGGTGGCATGACAAGGATCACATATAATTTACTAATGAATATGCAAATTAGCTGGCCTGGAGATAGGAGGAGGGATTTACTAATGGTTCATCAGGGCTGTGCCTGAAGATGATGCTTTGCTGCCTGCTCTTCACCTTCTTTATGCCATGGTGGTGTGAACGTGTTTGAATGCTCCATCGTTGCACTAACCTTATTTAGCAATGGAGCTAACAATGATACAATGATATTTTTGTTTGTTTCTCTTGTGAAATTTTAAACAACTTGTCGCTATTTAAAGCGGTGAAGCTAAAAGAAATACAATGTTCTCCAGAAATAGCTGCAAATGAAAACTTTGCATGTGCCAAAGCCAAGTCCCGGCTGTGGTGAAACTCAACCCTGGGTTGGCTAGGAAGGGAGAGAGTCTTCCAGGCCCTCTGTGTTAAATGAAACCACAATTATTGATGGAAGACCATTTAAACACTTAAGAAAGCTTCCAAAAAGTGGTCATAAAAATCTGCTTTTAAAAGTTGTGTCTTGAAATTGTATATGAAAAGTCTCATCAACGCTACTGGACAGAGCCATTTTTTACGTTTAGGTGAAGCACTCTGAAAATGTCAACATTATTCGTCCAGGTCAGATTGAAATGTTTGGCACAATACCTGCTCTCAGTAATGAAGAGGTCTTTCTTTTTGTAGAATTTATTAAGCTTACATGCAAGTTACACAATTACATTATACATAACTGTATAGTAATAATTTATACGGTATAATGTTATTTTACACTATGTTTACGCATAATCTCAGGTTCAGACACATTTCCTAGTTCCTGTGCACACAAGGCGCGTGGAATTCATAGTTCAGAATTTCAGTCTCAGACACTTTTTATTCTGAACTTTTCTTTGTACAGCTGTACTTACCAACTAACAAGGCCAGTCCTGACAGTATTATTTACGTGAACAGTCTCACCAAACTGCCCTGCAGAATTGTAATTCATTATTGATTTAAGTGAAGTATGTGGATAATTACAGCGCTCTTTTCTGAGGTCAGCTGAAAGTACCAAAACTATTCACAGAGGCCAGGATTAAAAGAAAAAAAGCGATGAGGGAGGCGGAGGGTGTAGTGCTCACAGATTCATATGAAATTCCCGAGGGTACAATTCCAAGTCACATCCATTAACGACCTCGCTGCAGTCAGAGGTACAGCACGGCGCCGCTGGCAGAATAACACAATCTAATAATCTAAGAAATACAGGGCTGGGAATTTTCACATGGTGACGTGCCTGCCATTCAGTACTTTTGCACCGATATTTTCGTGAGCCTATACCGTAACAATTAATATGCTGAAAGGTTTTCTTTTGGGATAGCGGAGAATATCTGTGCCTGCTCTGAACAACACTGACAGCAAGAGTCATGTGGGCCCACCTGGAAGAAATAAATGCGTTTGGGCTTCACTTATTCAAAAAGGTGTGTAGAAGCTGTTAGAAACTGATGGACTGTACTTAGTAGAGAAACCCGAGCTACTTAGTAAGACTAAATGGAATAATAACATTATTTGATATGACTTGCTATCAATTCCTCCTATGACGGAAGGAATTTACAAGGTGACTTGAAGCGTGAGCAGTGATCCCACTTTCAAGACACACTTTAGGATCCAGGCTGCCTTTCCACCTTCTTGACAAACAGCAAATAATTCTAAAGACAGACATTTAAGAAGAGAGATAGGGATTGAAGATGGTGGGAAATACCAGAAGAAGAAAGGCTCAAGAATTCCCCTGAAGACTGAAACATTATCTCCAGCAGTGCAGAGGGAGATGGGCTGGGGAAAGGTGATGTATGTGAAGCCTGCAAAAAAAGTCTGAGAGAAACAAGCGGCGGTACAGAAGCGGTACCAAGGAAATGCTCTGCTGTCACTGCCCGCCGCCACGCTGCTGCTGCGAGCGGCACAGAGGCGTTGCCACCTGGCTCCTAATAAAGCACCTCCTTGCTACCGAGCAAAAGCAGCATGCAAGCACATTTATAGTCACGTAGGCTAAACTCTGTACGTTCAACGCTTCGTTATTCCCTCAGTTGTAACTTTACATGCAATGGTATAGTTTTTTTGTTTTCTTCCTTTTCTTTGTAATAGGATAACTACAGTCATTTCTTCTGCAGCCCCGGGAAACAGTTCTCTGCCTAGCTGAGTTGTTGACTTATTTATGTATCAGCTGTATCTGCAAATAATATTATGAGTGAAAGTATTCTCAGTGTATCACGATCCTTGTCAAAGCAACAAATGCCTTATTTGCCCAAGAAGCGCTCTATGAAAGAACAGGGATTTCGCATAGGGATTCACTTCTGACATTGATGTTAGTTAAAGGTTATCACATGAAACATTGAATTATCTGCTAAGGCTACGGAACTGCAGCAAGATAACAGAGAATTGTGAATAATAATTGATAACTCCATGCTGAAATCAATGCTATTAGACTATATTGATGTAGATATTTCTTTTATCTATAAAACACAATTAAAAATTGAACGGAGTACAGATCTTAAATGTCGGTATCATTACGAGGTTTCATGGTTGTCAACGCCTGAAGTGAAAATTGTGAATACGCAAGGAAAAGTACCCCCTGCGAAAAGGCTCAGGAATTCATTTGCAAAGTCTATTTTCTATTAGACAAAACAGCACGTGGTGTATTAGATCACACGCCTCTGTCTCCAAGAAGGCTTTTATCAAACCAAGGCACACTCAGGATGGGCAGACTCATCTGTGGGGCATAGATGAAGGAGCGATGCCAGTTTCCTACAGTCCATTCAAACAGAACGGGTCAGCCCTTGCTAGATATGATATAATTTTTCCAAGAAGTTCCCCTTTCCCCCAGCATCGTGAATCTCGGTCACTCTGTCTCTGTGCTACGCTAAAGCAGGGCTGAGCAGACGGATATTTGGGGCAGGAAGGAGCATGGTGAAATGACAAAGTTGTACTGGTATCTATTTCAGTTCTCAGCGTGGAAGCTTTGGTGTTACCCAATGCACAGGGTGTCAGTGTCTTCGTTAAACTTATCCACCCATTATAAATGTATGACTGTTTAAGAGTATTTTGAAATGACATTTCATAGCCCACTTGTGGTACCAAACAACAACATAAAGGCTTACATTAATCTAAAAGCAATACTCACACATTAAAAAGAAGTCTTATATAAAACAATAACATGGTCCTATTCCATGTCAAAAAATTGATGAATCAAAGAGGCTATGTATTTTCACCATGCTCCAACTATCACAGGGAGGGCCGCACATTTTCCAGGAGAAATGCTCTTGAAGAACATAATAGAAAACACTATTGTAATGCTCACAATCATGGGTTTTTTTGAATACTTATAGATATTGTCAAAGCTGAATTTCTAGCCGCAGCGATCAAGGTACAAAACTGTGTTTAAACATAAAGCACATCTTGTTTTCCTCGTGGCCTCTCCTTTACAAAGTACAGTGAAGATCGTTGGGTTTGGGGTTGTTTTGTTACGACATGCCATTTTCTTTAAAGATAATGCAAGCTTCTAACGGTTATCTGGGAAGCCAGCACTCCTGTTTTGGGTATATTTTATGGTCTGCTCTGGATTTGCAGAGGTGCCAGGACTGACAAGAGCTGAAGGTGGTGTTAAAGACGGAGGAGAGGCAATGCTGTGGCAGCAGGGCTTGCCGTCACCCTTGGGAGCAGGAAGATGCTCACAGTCTCCTCCAACCAAACCAGTTCCCTACCATCTCATCACAGGTTCACAGTAGCTTTCTGCATGCTCTTCTCGGTCTTACCTTAGGGTGAAGAGGGCTTTTGAAAGAGTCTGGGTATGGTGCTTATTCTCAAAGCGTTAAAGCACACGCCACACAAATAGATCTGTAAACTCTCAGGTTATTCATAAATTCAGTATAACACTTAAGCCCAAGTACCTTATTCAACTGCAGTTTATGTCCTTCTGTCATTGGTAATAACTCGTCTTTTAAACACAATAGAAGCTGTTTGATAAAAAGTAATTAAAATATTGAAGTGTTATCTCATTTTTTAAAATACTGTTACATTGAGGCTCTTATTGTTGCCTCAGCAAGGGCAGAGAAGGCTGGCAGACCTGGTGTTGAAATCATCGTGGGGAAAGAGTGGGCACCACTCAAAGAGCTCACTTCCATATGGTATTCTTTGAACTTGAGACGAGGCAGAAGTGGCACCCCACTGCTAGAATGGGGAGACAGAAAAAACAGTAAAAAGTAGAGAAATATTTCCCTGAACCAACTGAGGAAGGCGATTTCCATCGATTTGAGTTACATCTCAGTTCTCATTTCTTAATTACTTACCTAGCTATTATTTCCTATGTTGAGAAGCACACAAGTCTGCAACATCAGTTTCCGGCAGAAGGATATTATTTTTTGCCAGGTATGATGCTCAGAATACCGTATTTCAAGAACAGCAGTACAGTCACAGTACACTGACGTGACTGTCTCTAGATGAGACACGATAACCTTTGATGGACGGCTGGAGACAGGACCTGGGAAACACCGACACCCATGTCACAAATCGGTAGTGCTGGTCTGGGTGTGCACCAACTCATACCCATCAGACGTGCTGTGGCAGCGTGTGCCACCAACATGGGGAACAAACACTGCTTCCCAATTAGCGGATTCAAAGGCCGATGACCTTCCCGTGCCGTCAAACTGCTGGAAGTGTCAGCGTTAACTAAATAAGCATGGAAGAAATGGCAGAGCCTTGTTGTCAGAACTGCAGCTTCCAGGAAGACGCCTGCCGCTTTGATGAATTCAGAGAGTTTTCCTCGCCAGCAGATCAATATACGGCTGTCTCCAAGCACTTTCAAGTTTTACACCGAAGACAATGAATTGACTTCAGACTCAAATACACAATACAGCTATCAGAAATGTGACTTCTGCTCATATTCAGATCTAATGAAGACCAAATACTAGCTACTTGAATGAATACCAGTTATTTAAGAGAGTATTATTTGGTCTGCCTAAAGGTGACAGAAAAGAAGGGTAATAGGACATGTCAAAGTGCTATGAGCTGTATGATAGATTGTAACCCTACACTGTTTTTATTTGAACAAATGTTACAACAACCCCCAGTAATTTGATTGTATCTCTGTATTTTTTGTGTGTTCTACAACACGATATTACTTCCCGTCATCCTAGAGGAGATGGGCAATCATTTATCATAGTAAATAAAATAATCTCCTATTACTGTTATGAAAATACCATTTCTTTTAATTTGATAAAATGACTACTGCTTAGCATCTTCACAAAGCAGAAGGGTTGATATATTTTACTCTGTGCTTTCTTATTTTTTCCAAGCTTAGTTTTACCTATTAAATGTACACATACATATTTTTTCAGAATGTTACTCTTTTGAGGATAGTGGCATACCGTACTGAAATATGCCAGCCAATTAATTCTCACAACAGTTCTGTAAATGGATGAGAATGTATCTCCCTGCATAACTACTTCTTTGAACGACTTATCTAAGAGCGTGTACATGTGGGTACACAGCAATGCATATGCCTAAAATAAATTCAAAGAAAAAATATCTTTATTATTCAGTCCTTTACAAGAAATGCTAACTAGAACCTCATGGAACAACATAGCAAAAATTTACGGAAGGGAAAGATCAGCTGTGTTTGAAGAATAATTACATTGTTAAAAATGTTTCAAAGAAAGCAAACATGAAAATGCTACAAAAGCATGACAAAAGCTTTTTAGGAAAAGTAACACAAATTCCTAGCATCAAGGACTGAGCAATTCATATTATCAGCTTTCAAGCCTGAACCTTCCCATGGCAAAACTCCACTTGTATCATCATGTCCTCTCTGCTCCTCAACTTGCCTGTATGAAACCAGAAACATGTCCCACAGCATTTTAGCCTTCCCAGACAGTTCTGGGAGAATTTATCAGGCCTTACGGATGACTTTTGGAAAGGGTAACGGGGCTGCTGCACGCAGCGAGGGAGAGCAAGGAAGGAGGATTGCACCAAACTGCTGCTGCAGGATCTTACAGTAGCCTAGATGATAACCAGAGAAAACACAGATGCACAGCATTATGTCTAGCAGTCATTTGCAGTATAGGCTGGCTCATTAAAAGGGATAATTAAAGACAGCTGCCTACACAGTTAATTACTGTCAACAATTAAACCTAGAGGTACATTGCAATAGACACCCAAAGAAAACTGAACCAAGAAATGGCCTCACCTGGGCGATGTCTCTTCTCTGGCTTCATCAGATCCCAACGTATTCTCCCCCGTGACTTTTAAAAGGCTGCATTTCTTTTCTAGGACATTATTTTCTTCTTCTTATGTAGGAAAGTTGCTGGCGATAAGCCTAAGAGGGCATTTTCTGCCAGGATGCTTGTCTGCCTGCAGTCAAAGGGCTGGGCTAACTGTTTTATGGTGACCGGTGGGTGGGATGGGACGGGAGTCCTCGCTCTCCCTGAGGATCAGTCCCAAACCTCCCCTTCTGAGCAGGGAACTGCAGTCGCCTGGACCCTGATTCACAGGGGGAATAAACCATACGACTGCAAAGAAATCTTTGTACAGATGGTGACAAGACAGAAGATCACATAGCTGTGAGATGAAATACATCCATCACACAGCTTAAAAGTATTTCGGTTTACAATTTTTTGTACGGGCGTAAAACAAGAAATATATTCTCTCTCACTGAGTGAGAGAGAGGAAGCAAAATAAATATAATAGTTTCAATATTAATT
This sequence comes from Gymnogyps californianus, assembly GCF_018139145.2. NCBI lineage: Eukaryota > Metazoa > Chordata > Aves > Accipitriformes > Cathartidae > Gymnogyps > Gymnogyps californianus. Next base: position 1,458,977 of record NC_059476.1, on the reverse strand, counting down.
TTAATATTATTTGTTGCCCATAATAGCTTGCAAAACACCAAGAGACCTCAGTTGGGCTTAAATGAACTGGTTTATGAATCTGCATCCAGGGCAGAGCTTACGAAAAATTAAACATACACCAAAATTTTCTGATAAAAACCTCTTAAAGTCTCATCATAATCAGTGGTTGAAAAGTCAACTGAGAACATTTGTCATCTTTAAAATGTCTTAGATTGTATTTTTTCAAGTCATTTCACCATCCTTGAGATTCCCTTGAGAAAGGCACAGCAGTGACAGCTTGCACAGGAGAAGAGCTCCAGCTTACATCCCTGTCCTAAATCAGTGTCCAGCTCAGCTTCTTGTAATGATTCTTTCACGAAAACCAACACACCAGACCCCACATACCATCTGGAAAGAACATATTCAAATTGACAGAGAATATTTGCAATCCTTCACCAGTTCTAAACAATTCCCCCCCCAGAAAAAAAACAAAACAACCAAACAGCAGCACATTTACTTGGAAACATCGGAATAAGGTAGAGTAGGGACCGCCTTTGCTTTGGTGAAACGCAGACACACCACCGTGCAAAGACTGATGCTCTCGGAGGTCCCTCACAGGTACCATACAGCACAAGGTGTCATGGCCACCCATCATCTGTCTAGCACGCTTCTCTCTGTGCAGCTGGTGATGCAGGGACAGGGGAGAATTGCTTTTTCAGCACTTCCAGAAGAAGCTTAAGAAAATTGTCGTTGTCACCTAGGATACAAAAAATACCTTTACATTACGGCTCTGGAATTTGCAGTACTTCTGGTGCTGTGTGTTGGCATCTACTGATGGCTCTCGACAACACAGGATAATAGATTTTGAATTTTTTCCAGAACTCCTAATGTACACAAAAATTCCTACCTGTTTGCTACCACTGACTCCAAATGGTGCCTGTTTTCTGGTCATTACTCATTACTGAGCCTTTCCATATGGAAGCTTTTTTGCTTCCTTGCAAAATAAATCTGACTGGTGCTCCAAGCCCATGCAACGCCCCGTTGTAAGTTGTCCACAGCCGGGATACCCCATGCACATTCCCCCCAGGTCAGCCCACCTGGTCTGGAGGAGTAGCAGGAGGCACTGTCACAGGAGTTTCAGCTGACGATGGATTTCAGTCTCTGAGAATAGGGTCAGTACTTATTTTGCTCTGTTCCTTGTTCTGCTGCACAGATTCTGAGATCAGAGAGCTGGAAATGCTATGTCTCCCAAGAATAAAAATTTTTTACTACTAGAAATCCTTAATTTCCCAATAGAAAATAAAAGATGTAAATGAGATTTTATTTGAAGGAATCTTAATAAGTTTATTATGAATTATTTTATATGCATGCTCTGGTAACATTTTGTGATCCCTGAACTATTCCTACAGTCACACTCACCAGAACAGACCCCGTTGCTCGTGCAGAAATCAACTGAGACTCCAAAAGGCCAACTGGATCTATAGGAGCACATGCAGCCTGTACACTTGCTTTTGAACGTGACTTAAATCAGACTTTCCATTTTGTGGAGGAGCTTTCCATTTTTCAGTTTTGTATTTTTGTACATGTTTTCATTCTGGATTTTGAATTCATGAAATCAGACAGGTATCACCACAAAATAAAAAAAGAGGAAAAACTTAAAAGGAGGACAAGAAGCAACAGTCAAAAGTTGCAGCAAAGTAAACTCCAGGTGGACTTAAGTAAAAAACACTCTTGACCATCACAGCAATTAAATACTGGAAGAGGTTACCCAGAAAGATTGGGCAAACTTGGCATTTTTTGAGGTTTTCAAAGGGCAATTGGACAGGGTCCTGACTATCCTTGAAGTTTGCTTTCTGTTGAGCAGAGGATTACAGCAGATGATCTGCAGCTTCCATCCACAAAAAAGGGGTGGGGGGGAAGGGTCTCTGACCCGGGAGCAGGTTGTCCAAGGCAGGCTGGGCTGCCAAGGACAGGGCTGGATGAGCCAGCAGGAAACAGGCAGGTTCCCTTCAGAGCCCTGGTTTATTTTAGGGGGAACTTGCACAAAATGGAAGAGTCTCCCCAAAGCACTTTGGTTTTGTCAGACTGTCAGGATTTGATAAAGTGCTGCTCCAGAACACTTGCCTTTTTTTTTTTTTTTGCTTAACAGTTATAACTATATTTTGTTAGCGTGGTGGTTAGATGAGTTTCCAGGTTATTTAGGGACTTGGATACGGGAGTAAAAAATTATTTTACTTGTTTAGAGGTTGCACAAGACAGACTTATAGGAAGCGGTGATATATTGCTGTGCTGCTGAGAAGCCCCACAGAGGAAGAATTTGCTGCTACCAGAGCCCCAAATCTCCCCACACTTCTATTGCTTTGGAAACGTGACTTCGCCTGGCACGCTGCTCTCACTATTAGTCAGCTGAAGCCTTAATTTTTAAAATAGCAAAAAATTATACTGAACAATGATTTATCTAGTTTTTTTGTTCACCTTGTTGTGTTATATCTAGACCTAACACAATAATTATCAGTGCATTGGGGATATTCAATATTATTTGACACTTGCAGTTCTTTAGTTTCTTGGACTTTTAATGCAAGTGTTTATTCCCAATATAAAGTTTGAAGAGGATTACTTTCTCTGTCACATACTTTTGGCTCCTCCAAGAAGCTTTTTTGTTCCCAACTCTGTCTACAGATTGATTTTGTACTGAGACTTTGAAATAGAAAACATTTCCCATCAGTATCTTGTCATTGTCCTTAAAAAACAATACCATAATGGCACTTTAAAACAAACAAACAAAATTAGTCCAGATAAGTAACATTAATTCTTTCCTTTCATCAAATTTTTCTTTTGTATTTCACAGTTTACTTTCTAATCCTTTTATAAGTGCAGAGCTACACCATGATATACATTTGACACTAAATTGCTGGTTTTTAAGGCAACTCCAAGAGACATTTGAGAGTCAGGCAAGAAACCCACCAAAACCAAAGTCCAAACCAACATCTTAAAAAACCCAAATCTTTTAAGGTAACTTACCTTTAGAGGCAACTCTTGCGGCAACATAAAAATTTCTGCTAGACGTTTCATAGCTGGGATTCTGTGATGTTATTGTACGCCTCACAAGAAAAAGCCACAATAAAGCAGATATTTATCATCTCAGAGGACATCCTGCAGGAAGAAAAAACATGCATTTTAATGCACCATTCAGCTTCTCCTCAAGTGAAAGCAATCCTCATTCCGGCAGCTTAAGGTACACCTGTAGGCATATCATACACCTTCCTATTGCAATACCACCTTTAGAACAGCTCCAAGTTTTTAAAAGAGGAGGCTATAGATAACTTAGGAAAGCACTTCAACCTTAAAGCCACCTGCAATACCTCTGTGGCTCTGCCGGGAGCACTCAACGTCTCTAGGAAGACCGTGCTAGGGGTCCTCCAACAGCATCACGCCGGTGCTACAGCCGGCGCGAGGGAGGACAGGCGCACGGCTGCCACGTGCCTGGTGTTCCCTGCAACCTGGCGGCACCGGGCAGACCTGTCCATCCCCTGCCCGGTGGTAATGGACGTCACAAATAACCCAGACATATAATTATATGTATACCTGGAATACGTATGCAGCATCTTCCAGATGTTAACTTTACGGAGCTAAAGTCAATAAGAATGACTACGTTCAGCCCAGTGCAAGAAACTGTAACTAATTAATCCAGTGGTGAGGAGCAAATTCATTGGGGAGGAAAAAAAAAAGTCCCCAAGTTGTGGCCTGGCTGTCCCATGAGGCGTTCCCATCACCCAGCCCGGGAAACCTCTCTCATCTTCATCTGACCAGAGGGAGTGCACGCGTAGCTGGCAGGAGTGACTGCCTGATGGCCTCTTGGCATGATCTATGCTAGAAATAAGATTACGATTTAGAGGGTGGAAACTGGAAATAAAGTTAAATTGAGATTGTTTACGAGGTGATACGCAGAAAGGGTTAATTTTATATATATACACACCATACATATACAAATTCTACACTTCTGTTCTCCACATTCTCTATTTCTCTTGAATAGCAAAAGAAATATTTTTAGCCAGATCAGAGACCATTCCTGTGCCTTAGAAATCAGCCATACATCCCGTGTATACAATGCCACAGGCCTTGAGAGACGTGCAGTGAGATATGACAGAAACCAGCAAACTCTTCAATTCACAGAGGGCTGGAATTTACACTTGATCAGCACTAGGACACGAAGCATTTCTTTGCTTACTTTCTGAACAATTTCTGCAATGCAAAAGTAATAGGAACTGTAGGACATAAAAGCCATGAACACCTAATGAAACGAGAGACATGATCAATGAACGCAATTTGATGTCAGGCTTTTACTTCTCCCACTTTAAACGTAAGCTGTTTTTTAAACCGAGAGACAGAGAAACCCGGTTACAAGTCTCCATTAAGGTCTGGCATCGCTACTCTGTGAAGGAAGAAAAATGACACTATTTTATATAGCCAGCATGCTTAAACCGCTTATTAGTAGTCTGGATAAAACTGAAATACGGTCCTTCAAGCGGATAGAATACAAACCATTAGAAACACCACCAGAAGCAATAGCTGCGGCAGCGTTGGGGAGGTGCTCGGGAACACCGGGACCTCCTCAGCCCGCGTGCCTGTGAGGCACCAGTCCTGCTCTCGCCTCCCCCAGCATCAGCACCACCCGACCCGGCGGCAGGGAAGGACATAACGGGGGGCTAAATGGGGGAAGATGGCTCGGGATGCTCTCTGCCAGCGTGCTGGACCATCGCACCCCGAGGGACCTGCCGCCTTTTAACAGCCCTGCGGGTACGTGCTCAGTGCTGGGTCTGAACAGAGGCACTACTGGAGGGAAAAGAGGGGAAAAAAACCCCAAACCACAACTATTCCCCTGTTTGTGTTTTTCCTTGTGTCACCGGTGAAGCTGCAGTGGTGGAAAGTTTTAGAGGAAAAGCTCCAAGTATGTGAGGAATGAATGTTTGTTTACCTGCAAACTCTGATGTCCTGTCCTGGTAATAAACTGAGGTTATAGAAGCTCCCGGTTTGTCTTTTCAACATATACTTTCACCAGGATACTCTCTTAAAATATGTATCTGCAAACATACATACATACATATGTATATAGGAGAAATCTTGCCCCACTTCACATTTACTCTGACGACCGATGCCAGGTTTTATTCCCTTTAATGCTTTAAGCAATCAACCAAGGAGGTACTCATGTGCACACATAATAAAAATGCCAGGCCAAAAAAAATTATCATACTTATCACATCTATGATATCACTTTCCTTTATGCGCTGCTTTATCAGCTCAAAAAAATGCTTTAAACATATGACACTAATACCAAGTGGATTTTGGCTTATTTCAAACTGCATTATCGATAATTACAGGGTTTATATTCCAGCTTGATCTTTTCTGATCGAGGATGAATTTGTTATGAAAGAAAGCAGTAGCTATAACTTCCCATTGCACTGTGCTGGCAGAACAGCACACAAAAATGCCATCATTTGGGTGGAATGTGTTTAGAATTACAACATAAAACAGTGAGTCATACCACCACAGTGGAAGGAGTAGCTGCAGTTAAAATGAATTATCTTTGGCCATCGAAGATGCAGTTTGACAGATAAAAACATGAGCTAGGGTGAAGTTGCAGTTATAATAAATGAAAATAATGTATTTTACCAAGGGGAGAATCGAATGGACCATATGCAAGTACTGCAGTCTTTTACGTCCTGTCCGCAGGCATATCAGTTACACCTTCCAAAACTTAATTTCCCACATGCTTTTTATGCCAAACCAAGCAACATTATCACCACCTAAAGAAAACTGAACACTGAAAATATCGAAGGTTTCCATACCTGCAAGCTTGCCTGCTTTCTCCCATCAACGTGTGTTATTCTAACAACAGACACACCTCCAGCATGTCTTTATGTCCTTAGACGACTGCAGCTCTAAACATCACTGCTAAAAATACTAAATGATACCAGTTCTGAAAAAAAGTTAATTTACCCAAATCTTCCAAAATACAGGTTAGTTCCAGGGCATGAAGAATACCTTCCAAAACCAAGGCGTGGCATACTATGGGGAGAAAAGCATGCAAGAGAGATCCAGAAAAACAACTTCATTGCTATCTCATAGTCGTGGTGATTAGGCTGACGATGAAAGGCAGTGACAGCGGATAACTCTGCAAATACATCAGAGACCACTGCAGAGAGGAAGGAGACAACCCACTCTCCATGTCCCCAGTGGCTCACACCAGAAATTACGGCCCAAAACCGCAGCAAGAAAGATTGAGCTTGGTACTAGAAACCCAAATACATTGCTTGGGGAGTCTGTAGGATTGCCACCTCTGGCGGTCTTCAGGAGCAGGCTAGATGGCAAGAACACTCATTTACGCAGGCAGACCGACCAGATGCTCAACTTGTGCTTCGCATCCCATGGCTTCGTGATATTCTCCAGAAGCCTGAATTCCCATGGCTCTTGGTGAGAAAATAGCGCCTAAATAGAGGCTGGATGCGGCCCTAAACTTCTGGATCTGGCCCCGAGGGCCAGGACACACTTCTGCAGCTAAATGGACAAAGACTGATTAAATCCGCCCGTGGTGAGGAGAACAAAGCTGAGAGCAAGACGGCTAAAAAGGCCATTTTGGTTTTTTCCTCAGTAGCGTATACCCAAGCGAGATAACCCACCTGCAGTTTCTGAGCTCGTACAATCCAGACCACGATCTGATTTATAAACCCGTCCGCTGTCGTACGAAAGGCAGTTGCTGGAGAAGCAGATTCAGACAAGCACGTGCAGAAGGTGCCTAAGTCAGAGCAGGGTCTCCGGTCTGCCCGTCCCTTGTTCTCAGGTTATGCAGGAGTCCTCTTCATCGTGGCTGGTTTACAGACCCCACAATGTCACCCGGCAATTAAAACTCAAAGAGAAAGGTAGTGACAACGAGAAAGCTGTGAAGACTTGTTATACATTCCAAAAAATACTGTCCAAGAGAAGTGAAAGATATGTTTTGGCAGCGTAATAAAAATAGACATACCGAGGCTGAGAAGATATATGACCATTGCATTTTATTGTGTCCTTGAATATTAAACTCACGTTGATATTATACAGTTACTAGAAGATATGACAACCAGGTAGGGCATTGTATATATATACAATAAATTTGGGGTTTATTGGGGATAACTAAGCAGGAAGCAGCCCTTTTCACAGATGCATATTGACAGCCATGAGCCACCTGCCACAGCCTGAGCAATTCCAGTCCTGAGAAATTACATGATCCCACTATACCCAGGGACAGCAGTGCATACCTGAGACAAATTCAGTGGTTTACTAGCTCATTACTTTACGATGGTTCTAAGTACCAAAACTGTATGGTGATGTTTTGGGTTTTTCTTCCTCTGTTTCATTTTAAAAGTTCCTGCTATGTTTGCCTTAAAAGCAGGTGCTGGGAAATTAAGTGTAGAGGTATGCAACAGCCATGCAAGTTATGCAATAGATCAGTTAAGTGATTTTAAACTCTATTGCAACTTCTCCATCACCTGAAATGAACCACCTGCTTCAGATTTTAGCTACTCCTCTCTGGAGGACTTGAGAAAAATACTCATCCAACCAGCTAAGAATTTAGTTTGAATCTTTATGGACTGCAAGTCAAACCAAGGATGCCTGAAATAGCATTTCACTGGTCATCTCATGGGGTAACTACGCCTCTCAAGCGCCTTTGCTTTCCTGGAGAGAAATGCAGGCTCCTCTGGGAATCCCAACACCCACAGAACCCCTTCTCCTCCTGCACACCCCACCGTGTCCCTTTCCAGGGCTGACCACGTTGTCTGCCAGTGATCCTCTACAGCAGGGACTGTGCAGACCCCGAGGAGAGAAACGCTTTTCCCAAAGGACAATTTGGGAACATTTTGGTTTTTCTTCCCTCAGTCACCCCTCACATATCTGGCAAACGTGCGTTCCCTTTTAGTACCCCCTGAAATCACAGAATCCGCCGTAGGTCATTAATCCATTTCCTAGGTGCGCCCTATTATGAGGGCATTAAGTTTGCTTCCAAAAATACCTCTCCAGCTTCGTGCAACCGAGCCGCAGAGGGAGAGCCCCGCAGAGGCAGGGGCTGAGCGGGGCTGGGGCGGATGCTGTGCCCAGCGCCCGGTGCGGGGCACACGCTGCGCTCCAGCCGGCAGCGGTCGTACCGGCTCCTTTTCTCCCCGACCAACAAAGTAGCTGCAAGGAGAGGTCATTGAAAGCGGGGATTTTTTACCTCGCCGTGAGCCGTCTGTAGCTCCCCCGCTGCATCCAGAAGTCTTGCGAAGAGGCAAGCGAGCCCAGCAGAGACCATCCAAAGCACACACAGACATTACTGGATTACCACTCATCGCCATAATGCCACAGTCACTGCCCTGTGCTGTCAGTTTGTTCTTTTTTTTTTTTTAAAAAGTAAACAATAAAGATGAAGCTACTTAAGGAACAAGAATTTTTTTCCCTACCTAATATGTTCTGCCTTCAAAGCAAACATATTTTTTATAGCACCTCAAATATAAACAAGTTTTTAATGCTTGCTACCTGCTGAGCACAGCCAACAAACTGAAGCACAAGTAAATAATTTATTTTTGCTTTTTTCTTAAACAGAGATTTCTTCCCTCTACCCCACCAAACGCATTGACAGCATGCTTCCTTGTCAAATGTCATGCGAATCTACCTGCAACGCTCCTCGGATGCAAACTCACCCTCTAAGTTCAGGCAAAATGATGGCTGGAAGAAGCACTACCCGCCCACCTTCACTGCATGTGGTACCACATGAATCTCTCTTTGTTATTTCCTAGTCTTTTTATATAAATGAGGTTAATTAAAACACCATCTATAGTTAAGAAGCCCCAGCCCTGCCTGATGTTCAGCGTTAGCCCTAGCAGCATGCAGGCAGTATTTAGCTTATACAAGACTGAAGGTTTGGCTGAGGGGAAAATGCTGATACCATTAACAGTGTTAATTGGATGATGAAGGGGGGGGGGGAGGATGCCAAACACTTGCTCTTCTCCCTCCCCGCACACATCCACCCAACACAAACTCACAGCAAAAGGAAAATGACCCTTGAGCGACAGGGAACAGACCTACAAGATACGACAGCACAAAAGTGAGACGGGAGAATCTGCTTAGAAAGTCGTTCCGGGCGCTGCAAAACCTGGCTGCAGCCCCGTTCATAACCGACAGCTCCTGGGCCCGCTTCAGCAAAGCGCAGACTGACAGTGACTGATGTGAGGTGAATCAATAAAGATACTACATTTATCGTAAATAAATGGGATTCATTAGGCTAAAAGGCATAATTCATGCCAGGTAATTTATATTGTACAGGTAATTTAGGTAATTACCTAAACAACTAGGTAATTTATATCACACAGCAAACTTACTAAACTCCCCGCTCTTATGGATTTACTATTGTTATCCTTTGTTAAATGACAGCGAACCTTCTCATAAAACCTGGTACAGAGCGTTTTATGTGCTTTATGAATTTTCACATGGAAAACAGCTCTTGGGCAGAAATTGTAAGCGATGCACTGGTATTCTACTGGGTCATATAATTTTCAGGATAGGATTTATGGGACCGGTTGTAGCAGGTTAAAGCTACTGTATGCAAGCATTTTCTGCATTGCACACAGCTTTCTGATGAGAGATCTCACGTCCCTTCTCCTAAGGTTAACTGCTCAAAAGTTTGGAGCTTGGTCAAGGGTAACCGGCCGGCGGCAGAGCCAGGGACAGGCACCTCCTCCCATCCCCAAAAACCACTTCTCCTCCTGGATGACTCATTTCAACAAGATGTGCTGCTTTAGGTGACTCGTGCTTCTCTCGAGACTGACCCCGATTGCCAGCCCACAGACTGCCGCTGTCCCTCAGCCGTGAAATTCATCCCACAGCAGCAGAAGCACATCAGCAGAGCCGCAGCACTTCCCGTACATCACTCCCACGGTACCAAGCCAACACCGATCACGGCCAACATTCAGAGATTTTACTGCTGTAGTAAATGTATAGTGCCATTGCTGTGGAGGTGCAATGGTATAGTAGATCATAAAAATGCCATTACGTGCCTGGCAACAACAAATACATGTAGTTTTGGCACCCCAGCAAGAAGCCCGAGGACTGCAAGGAGACCGTGACCATCCCGTCCCCCTCTGCAGGCTGCAGGTTAAGGGAACACGGCACAGGCTCTTCCAGTGCCATGGCTGCTGAATGTGGTGACAAATTAGCGCTGACGGAATATTTATTAGCACCTACGGGTTTTACTGCAAGTGATCTGTCACAACAATTTTCCCATTAACACTTCTGATTTTTGCTGCAGCTGAAGTGTTTTGGTATCTATCAAACCTTCCTCGCCTGACAAAACAAAGCCAAAAAATCCTCCCAGGCCTGCTTAACAGGTTCAAAAGATTAGCAAAAGAGATGGGAAGAAGCTAAAGCCAAAACAGAAATAGATTTCGCTCGTTCTGAAGCAAGTCCTTCAAAGCCACTCCGCTGGGTTTTGGCCAGCGTCCACAATGTGCCACCAGAAAGCCCGAGGGCGAGGGGCACCGTGGCCACCGTTGCCCGCACTGTCACGTCCGTTCACTGAACCACGTGGATCGGGGCCAGCCCAGATCTCGAGACGCCCTTGCTTTGGATTCACTACCCGATTAAACTCTTTCCCTGAACTCAAAACCCCAAGCAAGAAGGGAGTCGTGCCTGTGCACACATCAAAATGAAGACGTCCGTCCGGACCCAGGATTGCGCTTAGGTGGCATTTGTGCAGTGGAGTCTGCAACTTTGCAACCCAAAAAAATTAAGTTAAAAAGAAATCTGTAACTTCTGACAAGTTGCCAGCTTGTGTGTATGCTGAACGCTGAAGAATTGAGCCACACTCCCTGACAGCTTCCAAATTAAACTTTGGGCTGTTTAGGAGGTTGTCAGTCAATAAATTCAAGTGTTTAAAAGGTCTAAGGCTGTTTCTTCTGCCTGTTAGACAGGATATATGATTTGGACTGTGTGAATCTGGAAGGAACAACCCTTCTCTATCCCTGTTTCTGAATCCCATTTGCATGGTTATTAAGGGAGATTTTGTCTTTCAAAAAGAAGTCAAAAAATACTATTTCCTTGGGCTGAAACAATTCTATTTTCTCCCCACAGCCATTGACTAGAACTGTGCTTGAACTCATAGGCAAGCTACCCACTTACATGCACGTGAGCAACACTACAAAGACTGTGAAACAGAACAAATTCAGAAATGCCTGAGTAACGACACTGAACGTCTCATACAGCAGGATTAGTTTAATGTCTATTAGGGAAAATCACACTAGCATTTTTGAAGATAAATGTTTTATTTTTAACCTAACAGTCTACTGAAAAATCTCTCCCCCAAAATTTACCCGGCATTTTATCCTAAACCACCTTTGAATCCCACTAGGTTTCAACAACTTTAAACAACACACCTTGGAGTTTTCCAAGTCCAAATCCCTGGAGCCTTGAGCTCCTCCTACGAAACACCCTGTCATTAAAGGCACCGTGTAACCGCCCCAGGGGAAGCAGGGCAGCTCTCGCCGCAGCTCTTGCTAGCGAGGCTGCAGCCGGGGCACCGTGCCACGTACCTGCACACTCGCCAGCTCCCAGCTGGCCTCTCCAAAACACAAACGCCAGCTTGCACCTGCCTTGAAGAAACCGTGTTATGCCCTTGCTGTCTTGCATCCGTGTTGTGCATTATGTTGCATACTGGGAAACGAAGCAGAGTTTAAACGTAGCGTCAGACGAGCAAAAACCTAAATGCAGCTATGAAAATAATTGTATCATCAGGCCCATCAACTTGTTTCTGAGACTTCTGGGACACCCCGGCAATGTGGGAGATGGTCTAATGAGCCAAAACGCAGACCTAAGCCTTTGGGTGACGCTCCTGTGAATGAACTCATCCCAAGCCTGTGGGTGCACACAGGGAGCCTCCTTCCTCCTTGGGAATTCCCAGCACCTTTCTGGGGCAGAGCTTCAGTCTCAACAAATAACACTCCGGGCCAAAAAAACCCCAAGCAACAATGTGTTTTGCAGAACCATTTCTGGACAGCTCTATTAAATGTCTCAGGTAGGAGCACAGAGCGGATGATATAGATGTGCAAGGCAGCTTCTCGGCTGGCACACACTGGCACAGCTCCACGCTCATCTGTCTCATGCATATTTATGTGCAAGAGACGGCGTCCTAAAACTAAAACTGTCTCAGCAGATGCTAAACTCAAACAGGGAACTTGGCTTCTGCAGTTAGTAGGTGTGAATTGCCCCAAAATAAATCAGTGTCCCAAGCGATCTTTGAAAATGAGATGTACACTCCTAAATCACCAGTGACTTAATCCGAAATGGATAGACACCAAAGCTGAGATTTCAACAAAACTTAAGCACATCAGAAAACTACTGCCCAGATGTCTTTGGGGATTTAGTTCTTAAGTGCTTTTGAAAATGTTATTTTTCATTTCCATACAATTTTAAAGCATGGAATTATTTTTTAATTCTCCAGTGCACTTATATTTCGTGTACAGAGGTGGGTTTATATCACACCGTGACAGACCTAAACTCTCTCTATCCTCCTTGTGAGCCAGCATACAACACTGAGCCTCAGATGCCCTTAAAGATGACGCACACTAGCTCGTGTGTAGTATTAGATTAGCCCCATAATGTGGTTATTTTGTACTATTTGGAGGACAGGGAGCATCTGCAAAACATCCTGTATTCCAACTCAGACTTCAGCCAATTATAAATTCATACATTTTGGATGAGAAAGACTTTCCACGTTAAGAACTGGTCATCTCCCAGTTCTTTCTCCAGGGGTCTGACTGGCCTAGCTTTGGCTGGATTACCTGCAGCAATATTTTCCTGTATGTTTATAGAAAAACAGCTAATCTGCCTCATGGATGGAAATCCATGGCTGCTATTTTTCATGATGGCTGAAAATCATAATCCTCCATCCTATTAGTAGGTACATACGATTTAGTGGATTTATTCAATCTAAAGCCATGGTTCATTATCTGGAAAGGGAGATCACATTTCAGCAATGGTTTTTCGTGACATACGAACAATTCTTACTACAACAGATCAGTAAAGACATTCTATAAAACAGTCTTGAGCCTAATGACACAGAAAAGTCCAAAAATTAGACTAATAAAAAAGTCTGAGCCATAACGAGTACATTTGGGGATTACATGTGCCAATTGCATAGCTGTTTCCAAAAAGTTATTTTATCAGCCATTTACATCTAGGTATCCAAAGCTTATTCTCACACAAGTTAAGACACTCTTGATCGGAAATGACCAGCGGTTACAATTTGAATACGGCAATTTAATAAAGAAACTTCAGCACAGCCTCAGTAGAGATGGAGCAATAAATCCGAGATTTTTTTTATCCGCACAAAATGGCAACAGAGTGTGATATGAAGGAGAAATCTAAGTTCCCATACTAAATATATAAATGTCTGGCAAAGAGCTCTAACACATTCTTGATAGTTCGGATGACATTACAGTTCCCTCCTTCCCAAAATAGCTATAACTGTGTATACATTCATACCTCATTTCTGCAACCTAGTTCTGCAACTCTGAAATAGAACAATGATGGCATATTTTTCTAGAAGTTAGGGGAAAATTCAAGCTATGATAAAATGATGTCATATTTGATATGGTTAATTGAAGTTTAAGAGATGGACCTAATTAATACTGAAGTTAATGCTTTAGGAAATGTTAGAAAATATTAAAAAATAACTTTAAAAAAAAATCTGTGATATTCAAAAAGCTTCACAGCAAACTGTGGTGTTTGGACCTGTTATTTTACACAATGCATGTACAAAGCCTGTGGAATGCTATTTCGAAAAATGATCTACCTGTTTTCTTGTAGTCCCTTGTGCGTCAGATTAATTATTTTCTTACTGTAACAGTATGTCCAGAAACAAGGTGGAATGAGCTCTTTTAACGACAGATTAAGAGACTTGGAGGGGAGGTGAAAAATATTTATTGCTTTATCCCTACATTCGTTTCATGCAACTGTCAGATCTTTTCCTAATCTCTCAAATCTTAGAGGTAAAGTCTTAGCCACATGCAACAGGCAGTGGCTTTTGCTCTGCGAGCATGGCAGGCTGCAGATCACCAGGCAGAAACCTCCACGTCTGGGTTTGCTCCGGCGTTTCCCAAGCAGAGCTTGTGCGCTTCGTGCTTTGTGAATTTTATATTGCAGTGTTTCTTTTTTCCCTGTATACTTCATTCTCTCAAGCTTCACCCTGGTGAGTGGCCCCGTCTTACCACCCACGTCCTGATCCAAAGCCTGTTGAAATCCTTGGAAAACTCCCACAGACATCAGTGGATGAGTTTTGAGGTGTACAAAGGCAGAGCTTACCTTCGTGTGATGGTTCCCAGCATGAAACTTATTTTAATATATGTTGTATCATATCTTCCTGATTATAACATATGTGTCAGAAGTTTCTATACCACAGAAGATCGGCTTAATGAGTAGGGAAAAGAGCAAACGCAAAGTCAATGAATGGCCCTAGAAGTTATTTTTCATCTATAGATAAATAGTACTTTTTAGAGTCTTCAAGAGATGAAGCAGTCACTTGAGTTTTTCTATACTTCAGCAACAGTGCCTTTTGCAAACAAAGCATGTCTTTCAGAAAGCAAAATTTTTTTCTCTTTCAAGAACCTGACATCTATAGAAGGCTTCTGGAGCACCACATCAAAAGAAAACCTAGAGAGCTGGGGATGAGACATGAAAAACCACAGCTGAATAGGAACAAAGTAATCAAGAAACATGAAAAAAAGAAGGGAACGTCTGGAAAAAAAAATTAGTTTATTAACATTTTATTCCAGGACCAGAGGCATGTAACATTTCATCCATTTCTTGTGATGCCAACTGATTTTTTCAGCTACCAAAATGCACATCAGATAAATAGGGATCTTTTTTTTTCCTTTTGCTGTGTTCAGACCTCCTTATAGCTTTACAGTTTCACAATTTTTGCATAAAGGATTTTAAATAAATATGCAGACAAACCACGTTCTCCTTCATGGACCAAGACTCCATTTGAGGTACCTTTATTTCTTGCAGGGTGATAAAATTTGTTTCTAAGCTAGAGGGGAAACTGCCTTTCACAGTCTAATTTTGAAACCGTGACTTAGGCTTAGATGAAATTAGTGCTAATAAGGAAATGAGTTAATAGCTGAAAAAGAGCAAGACCAGCTCTCGAAAAGTGATGGTCTTCCCGATAACCCGTGGTTGCTCTGCAGCCAGCACTGGGCTGAGCGTGAGGGCATCAGCCGCTGCAGACTCCCGCGAAGGTTAATGCTGCAGTACAATATAGGTCTCTCCTCTCCAGGGGTACGCATTTCCTGTTCCACCAGAGATATACAAGCAATGTGGTGGCTTGCTTTCCTCATCACTGCATTATTTCTCCATTTTTAGTAAATACAGCCTTTTGATTTTGTATTCCAACACCAAAGTAAGTCTGTCGTGCACTGCGTTTTTATTTCTGAAGATTAAAATGAGACGGTGTATGGCGAAGGTTTGTCTTTCTGAATTTCCAGATCCAGTTAGCGTTCATCTGCTCTGATCTGTGGCACCCTCCTGAGGACTACATTCATTATTATACAAATCCTGTATATGGCAGTACAACTGTCAGGTGCGAGATAGTCTTAGAAAAATATTAATGTACACAGCCGCAAGCCTGCACCCCACCACATAGTTCAGTAGAAAGTTCAGATAAAGTATCAAGAAATACAAATCAGATAAAGAATGCAAGGGAAAATTGCATTCAAAATTATTACATTATAATAAAGAAATAATTTTAGATACATTTTATTGAATTAATTTGCAAGTTGCAGTCAAGATAAGTAACACGTGTTCAGTCTTGCTTGGTGCAACTGCTCTTTGTAAGGCATCTAGCAAAGTCATTTTGCTGCCCTGGGAACGACAACCCTCCGGCACGTCCTGCTGCTGGCACGTGCCCTTGGGGAGAGAACCGAAGGGAACTGAGAAGGGCCCTCTCCTTTCTGGTTTTCCTCTAGATAACAAAGAAAGGACTCACTCTAAAACCTACCAAAGCTAATAGAAAACTCCCATTGATTTCAAAGGTTTTGGATGCTTTTAATCCTGTCAAATGCTGAGCAGACGGTTGGGAAAAAATTTTCCAGAACCCCAAGGAGTTCTTCATCTCCTTAAGGACTTGTATGGGATCACACTGAAGTACCAACTGTAGGGGGAAAAAGGCTAAACTGTGAAAGGTAACAGTCCGAAGAGAAACATTAAGTTTAAAAACCACGTGAAGAGAGTTTGGTTCATTATAATTTAATCCTGTGATCAGAGGTGCCATGTTTCCCATGGGTTTGGTCTTGCAGGCTCTCCTGTGACTGATCCCTTGGGAAACAGCATGGATGCGGAGGTCTGCCCGCCCAGGTACAGCTTTGAGATCACGATTTCTGCGCATCATGCTCCTCAAAGCCCCTCGCTGTACGCTGGTGCACAGTTTCTGCTGGAGTCTCAGTTTAGTAGCATTTCTGGAAGTGACAAAGCTTGTTATTTAGATGCTGAGCTCATCTAAATGGCTATTACTTCCCTGCAAGCATGGTGAGCACCTAATACCCTGAGGAGCTGAAATCATCCATAGTCTGCTTCAACGAACCTACATTACCTTCAAATGAAGCCATCTGCAGACCTAGCATCGTGAGTCTTCACATAAGTCACCAAATATTATATATTTCAGTGTCACAGTGAATAGTGCCATAAGAAATAAAGCTTTGACTCTTTTACTAAGTGCGTCATTCCCTTCACCAGTGCTTCACCTCTACTGCTTGTCATCACTATTGCTGTATACAATTGTAACAGTTTTATAAAAAAAGAAGATTCACATTATGGTGTTACTCTGCTATGACTCTCACCACTTCTCTTTTGAGGCACAGAGTTTCTGTTCCTCCTCCAAAAACATCTGGGAAGGAATAACTGTGCTATGGGGATGTGTCAAATGTAGGGACAGTGGGTTACAAATGCAATATGAGGATAATGAATTTGATAATTTGTGTCAGCTGAAGAACATAACACTATTCTAATGTCTGGTGTAACGCAAATTGCATACAGAACTGTATAATGGTGGAAGTGATATATAAAAGTTAGCTTTCCAGTGAAACAGCTTTATTTCACCACACAGCGCAGGAGCAGGATTCACTGCTTACACCAGCACAGATGTCCTGCTATCAACTAAGCATCTGGCGCACTCCTCCGAGTTCATCTTTTAAAGCAAAACTAAATGTAGTTTCTAGCCTGCTAAACAAAACGGTGCCATGATCCGCTCTTATGTTTCGGGCCAAGCCACTAGTAGCGCATTGCTCCTCTGCTGCTCACCTGCCTGCTCCTGTTGCCTGACATCTCCCAGGCACTGAATGCCAGGGGTAAGCATGCCTCCACCTGAAATCCGCTGCTCAGAGGGGGTCACGGGATCAACTCCAAGCAGAGGGACCGAAGAACTGACGCAAGTTATGAGCTTGGCATCTCTCATCGATGCCTCCCGCACTGGTGGAGCAGAGTCCTCCCCTTGCCCCAGGCTTGCAGCAGCCCTGCCCCGGGGTCATGCACCACGGTGGCACGGGAAGGCTGCGAGGCAGGGATGGAGTCAGCTGCAATATGCTGACCTCAGTCTACAAAGGCCGAGGTTCAGGCAGTTCCTAGCTTATTTTCCTAACCAAGACACACAAATAAGCAAGCTTTTAGCAAGAAAAGAAGTGCACAGTTCTACTCTTCAAGCCCTGCCTTCCAAGGAACTCCACACATCACTGCTTGTGTGCCCAGGTGATGTTTCACACCAAACATGTATCTGTGCTCTCCCCCCTCCCCCTCTTTTTTTGGTAAGAGTTCTATATTCAAGATGTTTGAATGTTTTGAATGAGCTTCAGAGAACATTGGAAGCTTTTATCTCTGCCCACAGACACTTTATTTTTTACCTATATTAAACAAAACACGCGTAGACAATTTAGAAATGGTAATAAAGTTCTGTTGGGAAAGGTTTAGTGTTATGGACATCTCCATTAAAGATGACTGTGGTTGTTTTCCTGCTGTTCCTTATTCTGCAGTTTGTTACGCCACAACGTGCACCACACCGAATTTGCTGCAGTCGTGTACGGGCAATAGCCCTTACAGAATTTGATTGCAGCACACCTCCGTTTCTACTTTCCCATGGAGACTTTGTAAGACAGATTGCCAAAACATCTTGGTCGTCTTGCATCAACTGCAAGCTTAAACAGTTTGTTTTCTGCAGACTTTGGCCTCATACCCGCTTGCTCTAGTTCCCCTGGGCAGCATGGCCGGGGTGCCAAGCAGGGACCTCCCGCCAGCGAGGATGGGTCAGGGTGACAGCTCGTGGGGTGCAGACAGGGCTCAGGCTGGGAACAACCCTCAGTGGCAGGACACAGGTAATAACTTCCTCGTAAGCAAAAACACGATGTTGCTCATCTTTCGTGAGGGTGTATCAATCAGCATTCGAAGAGGATTTGGAGAGCCTCAAATTCATAACACAGTATACTGTAGAACTGATTAATTACTACTAATGCAGTTTGTACTAAATCTAATTTCAAAGGCAGCATATAAAAAGTCAGTATC
Source organism: Gymnogyps californianus (assembly GCF_018139145.2). Taxonomy (NCBI): domain Eukaryota; kingdom Metazoa; phylum Chordata; class Aves; order Accipitriformes; family Cathartidae; genus Gymnogyps; species Gymnogyps californianus. Next base: position 1,440,392 of record NC_059476.1, on the reverse strand, counting down.
TTTTTTTGACAACGTGTTTTGTATGCCCTTTAGAAAGCCATCAGGACTGAGCCTTGATACACGATAAAGCAGAGCTGTATATTGCTTGTGTGGGAAGCAAATGGAGTAATGGGAGTAATTCCCACAAAGGGATAAGAATGCTGTTCATCGGAAGTCAAATGGTGTTATTTCAGGCTTTTTTAAGGTAATCAAAAAAACAGTATATGAGAGCTGTGGGCAATTCACTGTTGGAGGTTGCAAGGGATGCAATAGCACTGTCTGCATGCTAACTGAATGCATGAGTGTGGCACCACCTTGTTAACACTACCAAAAAGGCCTGTCCCATGCAAATTGCTGCACAAAACCAGTGTTACACAAGGGCAGTAGAAAAAAACCCAACTATTCCATGTCTTTTCAGCAGATTCTGAGATAAAATGGCTTCTGGAGAACTGCATCCACGAGTGGCCTCTTCCGCAGCAGCAGCACTCTGTAGAAGCATTCTCCAGTACTATTTAGTTATTCCAGGAAACCTGATGAGTCAGTGCATCCTGTAACTGCATCTCCTTGTGGCTGTAAATCCCTGAGTAGTGGCACGGTGAAATTTCCTGAGCTCCCAGGCTATTTCAGAGCCAGCACTCATTGCTGCCCGGATGGCACATTCGCTCATGCAATGATCAGCGATCACTCTCCTTCGTTTGTGAGATTAACCAGAAATTGTGGCGCTAGTTACACAGCAAAACAGGCATCATGTAGGAGCAATGCCGAGGAGGGACATGGTGTCATTCCCTGCACGTGCCATCAAGCTCCACCCCGTGAGCATTTTGTGCCACGCAAGCGTGCTCTCCAGGAAGAGCTGGGCCGATGGAGATGCTGGGGGTCTGGTTTCTGGTGCCAACGCATTGCTCTAATTCCACCATGCTCCCATGCTCTCTAGAAAAGGTACTTGCACACAAGAGAAAGGAGGATAAAACTTGCCATGCGTCCAGAAAGCACCTCCTGCTACGTCCATCGCCGAGCACTCGTCTGCTCAGAGCAACTGAAACCCTCAGCCGGGACTGAGCAAAACTGGGCTTATTTACAATTTATGTCTAGCGGGAGACCTGTTATTTCCTCTGCTGGTACAAACGCGATGAGTAGCAAATATCCTTCCCACCCACCTTTCCATGCGCACCACACCGTGGGAAGTATCTGTAATATATTCAGTTATTAAGGCATAATTTAGCAGGGTTTTTTTGCTTTCTAAGGCTAACAAAACAGTATCAGAGAACTTTTTTATGATGAATATAAACATGAATTGAAAGTGCTCTTGTAAAATTTGAATCGAGTTCTCCTGACTAGAAGGGAAAAGGCAAATTGTTGCCAGTTGCTTAGTAACCAGCCAGAGCTCATTTCTCTTCAAGGGAAACCAATTAGGCCTTTTAACCTATTTTAAGGGGAGGGGGTATTATCTATAAAAATTAAACTTCCTGGCTGTCTTTCTGGTCTTGAGGGTACCCTTTTCTAGGGGAACCCGTACAGTTAATTTCAGGTGCATGCTCCAAAGAAGGCGTTCCCAGACTCTTCTCAAGTTGACTTCTCCAAGGTCCATCCACCTTCCCCTTCAGGACATGAGGCCACTCTCTTGAAATACTGCTCCATAAAATATTGTAATACTACAGGCAACCACTCTATATAAAAAGCAACTATTATCAGGTACTGATACCTTAGGAACCATTTAAATCTTCGCAAATAGGTCTCTGAAGTACCTGGGAGCTGGAGCTATGGATATGGGAAGATATACAAACACATTTTTGAGGTTTGGGGGCTGTTCCTTTTGGTTTGTTGGTGTGGGTGTGTTTCTACTTGTCTGCCAGGTCCTGATTTCCTGAAAACTAAGAAAGATCAGTGTACTCTTGTGGGTTAAATTTCTGAACTAAACTCTTTAGGTCAGGCTTGCCATATCTAAGATGATATTAGATGATTTATTAGGTCCTGTCCTGTTCCAGCTCGATATAGTGACAAATTTGCAATTCATCTTAATTCTCCCAAAAGTAACTACGCACAATGGTAGCAGGAGACATTGCTTTAACTGAGTCCTAATAGATGACAATTAATATTTACCAGGCTGTCAGAAGCCAGTACCTAACCCTGTGAGGTTTTCCTGCTGCCTCAATCAAATTCAACTGATCTGAGCTTGAGCAGTATATTTATATAGAACATTTATAGATTTTGATTTCTATTTATTTTCCTTGGAGAACAGTGGCTAGTAATCGGATAACTGGTTCTCAGGGTATTTTGTATGTGCTCGTGGTACCCGCGGCCATGAGGCACTCCCAGCTCCGGGGGCCGACTGCATCTTTATCGACAACCCTCAGCAGGGAGAACAGCAGAAAAGCAAATTCTTTGATACCAAATTGCAATACTCGGAACTCTCAGACCTTTTCCACACAACACTGAACTACCTAAAAACACAGATTGGAGGACTTCATTGGCAAAGGATTTCTGCTTATAAATCTCTAGAATTTGTGTAATTAAATGTATCACTATTAATACATGTTTCAAAGTTACGGAAGTATATTATTTTGTGCTCTGTTTGGTGGTCCTGCAGCAGAAGATAAGAGAGAAACTCTTTGCCGCCTGCCCTGACGATGACACTAATCGTCTGTGTTGGTATACGCACACACCTCGCTAAACCCTTCCCCGCGCCAGGAGCACCAGCAACGGCGTGCGGAAAGGAAATGACGACTGATGTAATTAATCGTGTTCATGAGCAGACTAATACATGCCGCTCTCTTTGTTAAAAGACAAAGCCATGGGCTTGCGATGATTAGTAGGTCTTATTATTCATCCCATTGTCACAGATCTGATCAGTATTGCTGAACAGCAGCTGCAATATGAATATTTATGATTAACAATTCTGAAAATTCATATTTTGGCTGTGCTTTAAAATCAGCTTCAAGATGACAACAAGTTATAGCACAGCCAGCTAAAACCCACATGTAATGCAGGAATTATTTCAAATCACGTCTTTAATGAACACTGGTCATGATTTTGAACTGAAATCCTGATCTTGGAAGCTTCTTCAAACACATAGAAGATGCCCAGGAAGAACAGATGACGCATGTGGGCATGAAGAAGAAGCTGGAGAAAAATCCTTCCCCACGAGTTGCCACATACATCTCCAGACTTCTACCCCAGGGACTACTTAACCTCTAGCAGAAGCTAAATTAACAGCGAGGGTCAAAAACCACTGATCATTGTCAAAGGACGCAGAAGAGTATTTTTCACGAACAAACCCTAAATCGAGAGTGAATATCTTCCTTACAGATAACTAAAAACATAAATACAAAATACATTAACCAGAAATCATGAACACAATGCAAGAATACGGCACGACATTCTGACGCTGTTTTTCTGTAAGATGCTAGCCTGGGTAACTGTAAGGACCCGTTCTTACCTTAAATATCTGTTAATAAACTGGACCTAGGCAAGAATTTTTCTAAATAATTTTTAATCTCTTCTCACTCCTCTGCCATGTACAGAGTCCATTTTCACATTCATCTCTAAATACTTACATTCTCTATACCGCTATTTTAAAACAGTTCCACTCATCTGAATTTCATGCTACGCATCCTATGACATTTATCTTTCAGTTCCTGGTCTGTACTGATGCTCTTTTTATTATTCTATCTGATATTCTCAAATAAAGCAGTGGATCTTCAAAAGAAATCTTCAATCAAGTGCAGTTCAAACTAAATTGTGGTTCTGGCCAGGTTAAACATGTGCCTTACTGTCTCTAATGGAAAGATCATGGTGGAATATTTCGCTATTGGCCTCTAAAGGAAATTCTGGCGATTGCAATAGTTTTCTATTTCATTCCTATTCCCTCTCACCTTCCCGGACTAAAATGTAACATCCTTCTTTTTAATAGAGCATACTTTGATGTTGCTGGGAACTTTGGGTTCAGCTAATTCTGAAATATTTAATGTTTATTTCTTCTGTTATTACCATTGTCTTGGAGATACCTATTTCTTCAGCTCTGAAATAATTAGGTGCTAATTCTGTTCCAGGAAAGCAACAAGTATGGGACATTTTGGGGGGCTGGAAGGAACGGAAAACAGTCCTTCTAGCTTCAAAAGTCAATGAGACAGGGCAATATGGCCATCTCGAGCACGCTTTTCTCATAAACTGTGGGTTAGCAGGGACAGAGAGAATTTTAGGAAGATCGGTAGCCACAGCCAGGGATCATTGCTGCGCATTAAATGATAAATTGTAATAAGGAAAACCTCCAGGAAGACTTCAACTCTGTCTTCTGGGATGGGAGCTGGTGGCTACGGTGCGTGGAGGGACCACAGAGTCTATTCACATGGGTTTGAACCCCGGGTCCGAGCCCAAGCATGCCTCCCTGGGTGCACAGCCAGCCAGTACACATAGACTGCATCTCTTTCAAAGCCTTGCAGTAGTGGTTTTCTTTAAATGCCAATTGTCTTTCACCATTAACTTCTTCCAAGAGTAACGCTGCAAGGGGAGCTGGACTCCCTCCATCGCCATACGCCTGCCGTCTCAGTTTGAGTGAACAGGTTGAGCCAACCTCCATTGAAAAGCCTGAGTTCGGTAAAAGTCACCCAGGCAGAGGCGGACGATGGGCAGGTGAGGATCTGCTCTGTGGAGCGGGATTTAGCCAGGGTGACGGTGGCCTTCACTTGGGACTGGCAGATGGAATACTTGGCTCACCATTCATCACATGAACAACCTCTCCAGAAGCAAAACACCTTTTCTGGAGCAGTTCAGTTGTAAAAGTTTAGGCTTAAAAACGTATGAAATAAGTACAGTTTTGGAGTCTGGAGAAATCATTTGATAAAGTACTCATATAAGCTAGAAGTGGATACCAAATACTTTCAACCTGGAGATTTAAACCCTATGTGCTCCATGCCTAAAGCACGGTTTATTGTAGTTTATGGAGTATAAACACTCCCATGACACAATTTCCAATGAAGGCACAGAGTCCCTGTGTGACCCCAGGGCACTCCACGGGTCCAGGCACCTTTCTTTGTTGCCTTACCCCAAAACCCAAATAATTATTTGTTCTCTCTCATCACTGGGAGAGGCGTAGCCTACCGTCTTGCACTACTGGAGCTTGTTTAACCTACCATCGTTCATGATGTAGGAAAAAATCAAAGCCATCAGCTTTCTTCATCCTGAAAGTCGCTCTGAGCTGGAAAAACACTCTGAGACAAATGGAAATGGGAGAAAAACATCCCATCCAGATTTTTGCAGCAGAGGATATTAAAAAACGGATGCAGCAGTCGGGTAGGAGGTGGTGCTAAAAGAATCACTGGGTGATGGGCACTACTTGAGAGGAGAAAGCCAAGGAGAGGAGGGTCGTGGAAAGGATTGTCTCCATAGGATGTTCCTACCTGTATTTTTTCCTTCTGACTTTAGCATGGATAAAAGTGTATCTGCCACCGCCACCTGTGAGATGAGCATTACCATTACTCCGTTATCTCAGGAGGTGCTGATAAGATAATCCTGTTACACTTCTGAATTGCTAAAATATGAGTTTTCTAGTCAAACAGTCATGAGTTTTCTAGTCAAAATAGCCACCGATAACAAGTAGAAAATTGGAATAAGCCAATATATCTGGTTTTGCTACACAGACCTCTACCGAACTCTCCATATTTCTATCTGCTAAATGTGATGAATTTATCTCCTGAGTTTTTAGGGCATTGAGAATTTTTATTGATTTTTTATTTTGAGTAATTTATATGGTATAGCAATAGCCTAACAGAAATAGGCGTAAGTGGAATAATAGCAACCATTCCTCCCCTGACATTCAAAAAGAGTCCAAAGACCTCATCAGGGCAGATTTTTAAAGGATCAAGTCTGAAGGCAGTCAAATTATGGGGACATCACCATGTCCTGGTCTCCCCGTGACAGGGGCTTGGGTAGGAACGCCACTGGGCACGCACAGACCATTCCCACGGAGACCACCCCCACAAGGCTTGGGTCCGTCTCCAGTACATATTGAGTCAGAGCCTCACTAATCAGTTAAGGAAGAGATCTTTTCATGTGTTTTTCTTGAAGGGCTCCTTTGAAGTGCTGATCCAGCCAGGGTCTGACCTCCCTACGTTATGCAAGTACAAATTTAGTTCCTTGACTTCAATGAAGTCAATTCACTCTTCCACTATTTATCAGATTTAATAAGACTTTTTCACTTAGCAGAGTCATTCAACCTGAATAAAAACTCTTCAAAGGATTGATGCCAATTATCCTTCCCTCCTCACTGCAATTATCATGTTTGGGTGGGTTCAGGTTATACATCCTCCTCTGCATGTGCAGCTCTCATGGAGCTGTTGATCCTCCGTGCTTCCAACGCTGTCAACAGAAAAGGCAGGACAACTGCATCCAAATGAGAGAGCAATGCGAGATGTTATAAGACAGAGAAACCTGTGCTGGTTTAAGTTAGAAAAGGGTTTGCGTTCATTGCTGTTTCGATGGAAGCTTGGACATTGCCCCAAGAGACCCTGGAGCTACAGTTGCTCCTCCTGCAGCATCTCGGTGCAGAGGCAGGGCACGGTCCCTCCTGCTCTGTCCAGGCGCACCCCAGGGGGGAATCTGACCCTGGACAGATGAGAGGTGCTCACACTGATGCTCTGCAACTCTCTCTCACTGAAAATTGTTTGTGAGGTATTTAATTTATAATTCAGATTGTTTGCAGAGATGCTGTAAGGCTGAAGGAAAGCCAACGGCTTAAATTTACATCCAGCTCTTTGTTTCGCCGCGCACCTCAGCACAGCTTTTGACCCTTCTTGTATAATCTCCGACTTCCTTCGGCAGGTTTTAGGCATTCACGGACTTTGGTGGAGCTGCTGATGTGCACTAACGCTTGCAAGCCTGAGGCCTCAGCTTGAAATCTCTTTAGTGTAGTTTGGAAGGTCAAGACACTAAAGTACTTCTTAGATTGAAAAATGTTAATATTTTAAGTACTCACATTAAGATAGAAGACCTTTGCACTTGTCTGATTTTAAAAATTAATTTCAATAGTTATTTTGCCTATAGTGTTTTCCAAAGTATAGACCCCCTGAGAATTACCCAACAAAATTTCCATGAGCCTTTCTTCTGTGTGCATTTTTATTGCTGTGTGTGTTGTTACAGATGGTGCTTCTTTTAACATGTTTTAATTAATTCATCGGTCATTTGGAAGAAACATAAAATGGAAGATACAGGTTAATAATAGAGCTAAAGAATGAAAGAGAAAGGTTCAAGTAATGTTTAGTGTTTGGTTGAAAAGATCAAATCCATTATTCAGAGGACAGACCAGACCCATTGTTCTAAACGCGAGCTGAAAACACACACAATATGTATCCTGTCACTTTACGGTTAGAGAACTTGCGGGATATAATGTTGTCATATCAAAAAGGCTAAAAATACTGCTTTTTCCTGTTTATTTTTTCACAAAGCTTGTCTCCTTTCCACCTGTTTCATGTTCTGCTCGCAAGCATCCTCTGCAAAGAGTGCTCCCATGTTTAATGTTGTTGAGAAGAGAAAAGTCTCCTTAAAATACCATATTTTTATAGCTGGTGATCGTAATACCTCTAAATACACTCTACCATGTGCATTTGCACAAAAATCATAAAAAAGAGAAGGATAATTGGGACGCTGTAAAAGAAGAATTGGAAAAATTTTAGAAAAATTATTTACGCAGACCCAGTAAAGCATGTCTGTTCTTTACAGGTGAAGAATCAAAATATTTTATCTAGACTTTTGTCAACCTGAGGAAAAGTCATTTCATAGATAACACACGAGGGAAAAATACGAAAATTGAAAGTGTATTTCAGAGGGCAGTATTCACTGGTTAGTTTAAAAGAAGAGCATCAGACAACTTAAAAAAAAATAAAAATACATTTTTCCATAAGTAAGGAGATATTTGTCTCTGGTTTGTATCCAGCATAACTCCACAGATGTTGCTGGAGTCCAAGCAAGATCCAGAGCTTGCTCCCAGTTTTACAGACGACCGCAGTATATGGTAGAGCGAGTCCTGAGCATACCTCACCTCTGAGCTACGCTACCGCGAGCCTTGGAAACAGGATGCATTCCAGCCAGGGAAATACATTCATCTGAATATTCATGAGGAAAGGAACAAAAGGGTTTGCAAATACTGCTGAAGTGGATGACCATATTTACTTCTAAGCATATTCCAAAAACATGTTTGGCTTTAGTCACACATCTTGAAAACTGGCTGACAACACGGTCGACTAAAAACCATGTGAAAGTACAACAGCCCCTTACACAGAATTAGGGCAAATTCTCCACATTTTTTGAAAGTGTGCTGCTATCGTCTTTTGCAGTATTTTTCCATAGCATGTAGCTCACTTCCTTATGAGGCTGTCAGCAAGACTACTATATGAGTTTCTTTATCTATTTTTAAGGCGTACAAGTTGCTCTACTAGAAATTAGCCTCAGACCAATGTGCGTCACAGACACACCTTACATATACGTCTCTACACCTCTTAAATTATATCAGAACTGTTCTCATCATTAAGAATGTAAGCCTTCAGTTACTTCAGTCACAAAAAATAGTCAGTTATCTATATCGAGCACACATTTCCCAACCTTTCAGCAGTAGACGGCTTTTACAACAGCTGGGCAATGGACAGATGTCTGGTCTATTGATGATGATGGCAGTTTATTCACCTCTGGCTGTTTACACCCTATTTTTCAGCCCAGGACATCAATGGGCTGGTTAGCAGGGATCCAGCTTTGATGAACAAGCCCTTCTACATTTATGATTTCGTGGTATTAACCTGCTTGGCTCACTACAGTAAGATTAAACTCTGTGCTGCTTGTTTTTGTCTAAGGGAGGATTTCTGCAAAGACAGACTGTGTTTCTACCCAGACATATGAAATACAAGAATTTCAACAAGGAATAGAAGGATTTCTCCAAAATTCTCATCAAACAGACAGCTTCAGAGAACTTTGAGGGGAAAAGAAACAGTTTATATACCAGGTATGTGTTGAGAGCCCTTATTAAGCATTTGAAAACCAGCTGATGACTGTCACAGGCAGCCTGACTATGCAAGGGTGTTTGCAGAGAACGATCACAAGTTTTCCCTCAAACTATGAGAGACAAGATGATGACAGGTGAAGGGAATTTCATGCATTACCCACAGAAAACAGAAGTATTTGCCTTCTGAATTAAAAAAAAAAAAAACAACCACAACACAAACACCTTAGGGAGCTATTTTTCAATAACCTTGTCCTCCAGCATCCACCCAGGAGTAACTCGCCGGCAAACACACAAGCCAATTAATTCTGGACACATTACAAAAAAGAAATATCAGCCAACAACCTTTTTCTGGTGACAGATTTCTGCCATTTCGGTGGTATATAAAAAGGACAGCAATGCATATCTTTGTTTCGCCAAAGCAATAGAAGGGGCCAACTCATTATACATCTTCTCCATCTTCATCCAAAGAGCAGCTGCTTGTCCTGCCCACTCTAGGTACAGCAACGGCTAGCCCATAAGCTGGAGCCAATTTGGACTACACTCTGCTATTCAGTGCCCAAAGGCACACGTGAAACTTGGACTGCTCTTGCAACAAAAGGGTCCGTTGCAATGGAAAGGACAGAAAGGGAAAAAGCAGCATTTATTACTTTTGTCTGTTGTACGGAGGGATTCTGAAAACTTATGAGCAACATGGATTAGTCTTAGGAACTTTAAAGTTCAAGTCATTATTCATGTTCTTTTATACATTTTGTTGAGGCTCATACATTTTTTTGCAAAGTAGATGAATCTCTGTTCAAGGTTTACCCAGAGGCACAATGATCTCTGCCAGCCAGATACAGATGAGCACTCTGAGCATCAATAACACTTACCACATCAGTTATGACTACAGAAGACAAAGTACTTATTCTAATATGGATCACAATAAAAAAGCATAGATCATAAAACTTGGTCAAGAAATTTGATCACTGACTAAGGCAATAGCTTTGAAATATATCTGCTCCATACACAATCTTAAAATCACTCCCAAGACAGTTCAGGTTGCTAAATTGAAAGTCTCTGGCGAGTCCATAAAGATTAACGTGGTAAGCTATGTTAAATACCATTACATGCCACCGTGATTGAGTTAAGCAGCACAGCTAAAATTTGGTTATGATAGTGAAGGAAAACTAGACCATGATATAGATGTATAACAATTTTAGTTTCAAATTTTGAAAAATATATTTAAACCAATTTGCTAAAGACCATTTAATGACATGGGAAATTAGTTTCCCTGAATTAACTTATTATTGAATCCTTTTGTTTATGAATATAGGAACCCAACAAAGCATAAGAGCTCCTTGCCTGAGCTTTTTGCTCCCTTTGTACTGCAAATTATAAAAGGCTGCGTGTAAACTGGTCTGCAACAGCTACTCTTTGGCCATCAAAACTGCTCAAAATAGCGGTATAGGGGTCTGTGGGCTGGGGCGTGCTCCCCCCCAGAAGAGCTTCCCTGGCGCCGGGCAGAGATGTCCCACCAGTGAGGACAGGTCAAGGTCAGGGCTCAGGCTGGGAACAAGCCCATGGGTAGGATGCTGGCGGTAACTTCTTTGCAGGCAAAAACATGAGGTTGCTTATCTTTTGTTTAGTATTTGCTTGAAAAGATCAGGGTTTCCAGCCTGTCTTTTCACATCTCCAGTCCTTCCACCAGTTGTGTCGTAGTCAAAGCAGAGTTCAGCATCCTGCACCAAAATGGTTTCTACCCTGCTAGAGCGCAAACTCTTTGAATGAGACTAAACTCAATGAGAGGAGTGAGAGTACGCGTCAGGTACGTGAATCTGAAACCCAGAGAGATCAGTGCAGAGCCCTCGTTTCAATTACAGGAGTGGTTTCAGTGAAGCCAGTAAGAGCCTGCATTGAACTGGGGGCCCAATACCACTCTGAAACGCCATTGTGGGAAATATCAGGGAGACCCCTGGTAAGTCAAGTGGTCTCTTGACACAGGGCAGCATAAGAGCCATCCTTCACTTACGCATTAGCCAAAACCCAAGCACAACAACAACGAGGCTGTCGTATGGCAGAAAGGAGCTGAAATGGCAGCGGCCACCCACTCCGAGCATCTGCGCACATCGTGGCCCTGACCTGAGATACAGGCGAAGCACCTCGTGTGCGAGGGCTGGGCTCAGCGGGAGATGCAGAAAGAGCAGCGGAGCAGAGGCAGAAGCAGGCAGGAGACACCAGCCAAGCAACGGGGGCACTGAGAGCATCACCTGCGCACAGAAACAGGAAAATAAAAAGGCAGAAAAAGGTAGAGAAAAGTGGTGGATGGAAAGGGTTTTGAACTATGAGCAAAGAAACTCCGGCCACTTCAGCCTGGCTACATGGAGGGAATCGGCACCTCATGCAGCCCGTATAAACAGACCTGCATCACAAACTCTGACTCCGTCTCCAAATTTCTCTTCCTCAGAAACCTAATTTTGGCTAAATGTTGGAGTGACAAGTGTAATAAAAATAACACTATAAAATGCATGAAGAATTTCCTTTCCTAAATATCAGATTTTAAAAGCAAAATAAACATTAATTCTCTGCTGTCCTGCCAGTGACACTGATGTGATCCATGGCTATTCAGCTGCACAAGGCTATGTTCTTTTCTTTGAGAAAAAGAATATAAATCTTCAGATGAGCTATCAAATGGCTCTATGATTAATTCTGTGTTATCCTTGAATGTAATGCCAATGGGTGGGAGGAAAAGAGGAATATCCCACAGAAGAGGAATGGCGCATCAGACAAACTCAGAAGCTCCCCAAGGTTAATCTGAAAGAGTTTCTTTCTCATCCCTCCCGCGAAACGTGACGCTTCGGGGCTGACACTGGCAGTTCCTCCCCAAGTGCCCCGGGGAAGCGAGCCCTGCAGAGGAGCTGCCATGGGCTCTGGAAAGCACGGGGAAAACGCTGGGCTGGAGGCTGCTCCCTTTTTGCCTGCTGTGCCCAAATATGCTCAGCGCAGCTCCCCTTTGAAAGCCAAAGCTCTGCTGCTGCCATGTCCTGCGGGGAGGGTTGTTTTGCAAAGGCTGTGCAAGCTCAGGCTGCGTCTGCCTGGCTCCTGAGAATACCTACGGGTGTCTCACAAAAGGCTGAGCGATTCCCTCTTTCACCGTCTGCAGAAATCTAGTAGGATTTTCCTAATTTCAATTTCAATAGGCATGGGAAATTCTTTTTACTTGAGATGAGTTTAAAATAAAAAAAAAAAAGAAACGAAGACATGCCTACGTGTCTGATACAAGCACGGAATTTAACTGAAAGTGGTAAAAGATTTTATATCAGCTCTTACTTGCACAGACCACAAATTAGCCGCTGTCTGCTCCGGTCTCAGGAGGTTCACCTTACTCTGATCACTCGGTTGTACCACGTCAAGAAGCGCCATGTCAAGTAAAATGGATCAATAGCACTGACGATATGTGACTCCCTGGTGAAATTCACCAATAATTTTATTTTTTAAGTTCTTGTAAAAAGGCACTGACCAGTGTGGAAAGTAGTGTTTACTGGAACAACGGGGCAAAGGGCAGCCCTGTCCCCTGTCCTGCGCCCAAGGGACCTCGGGGTAGGGACCCCCCAGCCTCCAGCCGTGCGTGGGACACATCTCTCCACTGAGCGGGCCGGTATGGGTTACAATTACTATGAGGATGGGGATTTTGTTTTTCATGTTGTCACCTGTATGTTAGCAGCTGGATAGAGGCTGCCAACCCCTCCACTGAGCCAAGAAGCTGTCAGATCATGTTAAGGAGCATTGAATGCTACTGACAGATTGTGAATGAATATTCATGACCATTATTCTGCAGGCTGCACCCTATATAGGCATTATCTGTTAAAAAAAAATATTTTAAATATCTGAACTGATCCCTCAAGCCTGAGTCACAAAATTTTGTCAAAATAAAATGTGGTTAAAAATAACCGAGGTGGTAGACTGCAATGTCCTTGGCATGGCTTGCTGCCTCCTTGGGCATCTCTGGTCCTCAGCAGTGTAAAACACCCAAGTTCCCCAGGGAGAGGCTATAGATGGGTGTCGCAGACAGAGCTGTTGTACTAAAAGAGATAGTTCCACATTTCTGGGTATTTAGAGAAGAGTAGTGCTCGGGGCCCCTTCTGCTCGGTTTCACAGCAGGAGGAGCGGCCACCCTCCTGGGAGCTACCACCATAGCTTTCAGACCCATGATCCCAGCGAGCTTTTAAGAAACTTCTGGGAATTTTCTCAGAAAGTTCAGGCTTTTTATTTGTCATGACTCAGGAACCAACAGAAATCAAGGTCAAAGCATGAATGGCCAAGACTTTCCACCATTTAAATTGGCGTCTTTTGCAGTCTGGGCTCTGGAAAAGAGACTGAGCGATACAATGGGAAAATTGCTGATGCCACAAATTACCTGAAACCAGTCAAAGGTCAAAAAAACAAATAGACTGTGAAGACATTTACCAAACAAATCCAGATCAATTGGCAGGATGATGGTGGAGGAATCTGCATCTTGCCAAAGACACATAAGTATAAATTTTGGAAGATTTCTTGCAGTCGTGTAGGGATTAGACCTGGGAATCATTTGTAAGAGCAAGCTCATTTGCTCACTGCATGCTATTGCTCATTACAAGTGAAGTGCTAGGCAGCATGAAAACAGAGCAGAAATCAAACACTATGAAGGATACCTTAGTATCCTACCTGTTGTAGAATCTTTGTCCTACCCTAAATTTTTCTTTTTCTAAACTAGAGTGCCTGTACTTGGAAAATGCACCCAGTATTTCTCACTACCTGAAAAGCTTTGGGCAGACATAGAAAGTTATCCATGTCAATAATCAGTTAACACATGAAAAATCAAAAAGATGGGATAGTTGAATTCAAGAGGAAATTAACACAAGGATATCCTGTAGAGATTTATGGAATTACAAAGAGAAGAGTAAGAGACATTAAACCTGACACTTGATCTGTCTTGCTATATACAAAACACCAACAATTTCTAACACAAAATTAATTTTATTTTGACTTCTTTTGTTTTGCTGAAGAAAAAGCTTTCCATGGAGTAAAACATGCCACCCTACAATGACAGCATTTGAGACATCCATGGAGAGGGACCTGACAGAAGTCATCCCTGCGAGCCCACGGGTGAAGATGCCAGGGCTTGTGCCTCCTGCCTCCAGCACACCTCCCATCTCCTGGGTATGTACATGGCCTGTCCCACGGTCAGATGCTTTGGAGCAGGGTACCACTGAGGTCATGGGCTCCACAGGATTAAAAAAATAAAATAAAAAAAAAAAACAAACCAGCACTCCTCCTAGCGATGAAAATATCCAAACACGCTATGTTAGGTTAAAGCAAATAAGGAAGATAGACCCTCACTCACCATGGCAAAATTCAATGATTAACTATTTGGGTTTGTAAGAACTAATCTTAACTAAGAGGTTTTTCTCCACAACACCTGAGCTGATGATCAGAAGAGATAGACAGAATAACGTACAAATACAGGCCATTACCCAGAAAAGCAGTGCCTGTACTCCGGGGATGGCAGGAGCTGGAAACCAAGAGTGGCTTTGGCCCATGCAGGCAGATCAAGCAATGGCTACGTCTTTATACTAATTAGCTTGCTGCGGTACAAAGCAGTAACGATATGGACACTTCTCTGCGAGTCGGAAACACACCTTACAAGGCTGGGGTCAGTGGGCTGGAGCATGAGTATGTTGGGCGTGCATATAAACAAACAAGCAGAAGGTGGCTTTAAAATGGGCCAGAACTGAGCTGAAACAGTCAATGCAATTCTATGCAGTAGTCAAGAAAACTCGCATGGTATTTGAATGCAAAAAGGAGAACAAATAAGAGAGCAAAACTCTTGTGTTTTCTAAAAAGAGCTTGTCTAGACTGCTGTACAACCTAGATGATTTAGAAACTCAGTGTTTGGGAAAGTCCCAAGAGTATCACAGGAGAAGAAGAATAACCAAAATGTTCCACTTTCATCAATTTTCAGCTAGGAGATGTCAGCAACACATCTGCCATACCTTCCCCATCCATCAAGGGGGGTGGAAACTTTAGCTCCATAAAAGACCTGGCTCTTTAAATTCTATTTGTGCTTTTGAAAAATCTCCACAAAAGTTTAAATAAAAATGAAAAGGAGAGAAGACGTGGCTGGTATACTCAGGAGTGACACACAGGAAGAGCAAAGAGAGCCTCGCATAAATAATGGCTAAAATTTACCATGGAGGTGGTCAGACAGCAATGGCATCAGTGACCGCTTACTTTTACTTGGCGGTTTGAAGATCAAATACACGACGAGGTGAAGGCTTACTGGAGAAGGCACACGTATGGGATAGCTGCAGGAAGGAGGCACGCTCTCCCTCAGGGTGCCAGGCAAAATCCTGCCACACACTTCTTTATCCATTCCTTTGAAAATTATTCTCTTTTAGACAAAAGAATGTGAAATAGAAATTAGTGACCATGCTGCAAACTGCTAACACATGAATTAGAATTACTTAAAACATCATTAAATTATGTTGTAATGTTTATTCCATTTTGCTTATGATATAATTTTTCTATCTATTACAGTCACAGAAATAAATGATTTCATTTCTCCAGCCTGCACTCCAGATAAAGCATTGCACTTGGAAGCTATGGAATATATATGTTAATCAGCTCTGCTGCTGCCCATGCCATTACCAGCCCTACTCATTTGTTTCCTGTTGTCATTCTTGATTACACATTTTTAGAACAGATTACTGTAATAACAGGGGGCGGGCAGGCAGTTCCCCTGCTGCGAGTGGCCTTGGATCAATCTTCGGATCGCAGGTGAAATATATTTTTCTAATAAATTGCCAGTCTGCTTTATGTTTTCTGTAACTTTTCAGTTTTGGAAATCAATTAATATTAGTGATTCCAAGGAGAGGTAGGTAGAGCTTTGAAAACAACATAAAGAAACACTATTGGAAAAGTAAATGAAATACAGTACTGGTACTACTTGAAACAGCAAACTGAGGAATTGAGTGATTTTTCTGTGCCTCCTAATTCAGCACCCTTTGAAAATAAAACTCTGCTCAGCCTCAGAGCCTGAGATCTCAAGCGATGCACTCATAACGCCAGGCTTTTCCTGCTGCTTTGTTCTGGGTCTGTTTGTTTGGGTTGGCTGTTTAGTTTGTTATTGATTTCTTCGTGTTTTAAAACCATCCTGAGCAAATTGTCCTCCTGAGTGAGTCTCTTAATACGGAGCTACACTGTACTCTGTGTATGCGGGTGCGTACACACACGCAGACAAGCCAGCGTTGCTCCTGAAATGGCTGTTCCTTTCTGGGTTTCTTTTCAGCAAAACCAAAATGACGCTGTATATTGAATGCAATACCGATGAATTACAAATATATGCTCATGTACTGTTCACAGCACAGCATATGTAGCTGCCTTCTTTGAAACAGAGTAATTTGGGGCATTTGATCATGTACCCCTGGTCAAAACACCACAAAAGCCTGTACCTCACAAGAGAAGTCAACGAGCAACCCTCCCCATCTGCCATTTATGAGTGAGTAGGTACTCCGACAACTGTAAAATTTTATCAGAAAGCCACTGATTAGTAACAAAGACCAAGACCAACGCACCACCACCCAAAAGGCATCGTTACACCCGGATTTCCCTGTTCCTCTTGACCAGCCTTCAAAGGCCACCTCTTTCCATTTCTGCCACTCAGCAGACAGCCAACCGCTCCCCGTGCAAACAAGGACTTTAGGACCCAAACCGCACAAGAAGTTTCCCCAGAGCCGTGGGGAGCCTGGCTGCAGCCAGACACCAATTTGCACAGAGCTTACCGTGGCTTCAGATGCATCTCAGCCTTTTCAGTTGTTGAGGCTGGAGCAATGAGAGACTTAATAGACATAGGAATGACTCGGTGCTTTCCATCAGCTGAAACAAAATGGGATAGAAGCCAGTCTGAGCTGATAATTAGAGTATAAACTCAGACTCAATAACAAAGAACTGCAGCAGAAAACCCTAGATAGATAAAGATGGAATAAGAGAATAGGTTGTTTCATCTTCTCATTTCTTTTATTCACATAGTAGAAAATTACTCTCTCTCTCAAAACACTCCCTCAAACCTCTATTTTTGGAGGCGTGGGTCATGGGGAGAACAGACTCCTTACATCCTTCTGAGGTCTAGCAGCCACTGGGTTATGTCGAGACCTTCTCACCACAAAACACCGCATGGACACAGGCGGCTGCTGCAGGTGGGACCACAGTTACCCATCTGCCGAGGAGCCCTGGCACCTCGCGGTGACTGGAGCATGGAGCAGCCTCGGCTCCCCTGCCACCCAGGGGTGTCCTAAGGCACCGTCCAGACCTGCAAGGGCTGAGCCACGGCAAACGCTGGGACTCTGCGTGCTGAGGTGAGAGCTTATCGTCCACTGAACAAGACAGCCCGCTGGATTTGCACAGTTAAGGGACCCTTAAGGTATGTTGCAGAGAGATTTTGACTAATTGTCAATCCAGTAAAGACCGTGGTGGCGGATACGTACTGCACTTTTACGCAAAGGGCTCTTCATCTGAACCTTTCCAGTTCCCCCAGCATAACTGCAAGCTCAGCGGCCACCTCAACCCAGCAGCCTCCATGCGAGCCTGGCCAGCTCAGAGGGGCACTCCTGGCCACAGCATCTCCCCTCTCCGTTTCACCTTTCAAGGCTGCCGGGTGTCTTACAGGTCTCTCCAAGTGAGGTTTGCAGTAAACTCTAACAGCAGAATGCTAAAGTATAAAATATTTTCTACTCAAATATAACAAATGCATCCCAATTTCAGCGGCACATAGCAGAAGCAACCTGCTGGAAAAGCCCCGTGCTGGAAGGAGGGCACGGCAGGACGCAGCAGTGGAGCAGGCGTCTCATCAAGCAGCGCTAAGAGCAAGCTGCACCTCCTGCAGCTTCTCCTGCAGCCCCACGCCGGCCCGTCTCCCTCAAGTCCACATGCCCTGTGGGGTGGGGACTGTTCCGTCCCCATGGCTGACTCTTTCCAGTGACCTCACAGTGATTTCCTTCATCTCAAACACAATGCAATAAACCCCCAAGCGCCTGCAACGACGACTCAGTAGCATATTCAATAAAGAGCTGCACTTCAATTAATGACTTTCTTTCAATAATTACTTCACTTGTTTTAAATTAGGAACCGTGAATCCGCTGATAAATGGACTGATTTGAAAGATTTATTCCCACCGTAGCTTCTGCAATTTGGTTTTCATGCAGCAATGCATCTCGGTGATTTACGCCCGGCGCTCAGCCGCCGCTGCAGCCAGCGGGGAGGAGAAGCCAGGTTCCCCGCTCCCCCAGCCCCAGCAACGCGGGGACGCGGCAGAGCAAGGGCTGCTCGCGGCACGGGCTGCCAGCCCGCAGCGAGGCTCGCCCGCTGCAGCTCCGCCTGCCCTCCCTTCGCTTCTTCCTCGCCGTCCCCACGAGCACGGCGCGGGGCACGCACCGGCACTGCGGCGCGGGGGCACTGCCAGTGCATCACCTGCAAGTTCCCGAGGGCCCAGTGTTGCATGTGGGTGGAACACGGTCATGCTCCAGAAATAGCCTCCATGTGGCCAAGGTCAAGGCCTCTCACGTTTTCCAAAGACAAGGGCTAATTATTAATATCTAATTAATTTAGATATTAATCTAAACACTGGAACAGGTTGCCCACAGAGGTGGTGGATGCCCCATCCCTGGAAACATTCAAGGTCAGGTTGGACGGGGCTCTGAGCAGCTAGATCTAGTGGAAGGTGTCCCTGCTCAGTGCAGGGGGGTTGGACTAGATGGCCTTCAAAGGTCCCTTCCAACCCAAACTGTTCTGTGATTCTGTGATTCTATGAATTTCTCAGCCCGTTTCACCCTTGCAGAGCATTCTGCCGTATGACCCAGATTTGCCTCATGCTGTGGCAGCTATTGGGGTGGCTGGGAGATGCCTGCCAGTGCTTCCCCTTGCAAGACTCTGCAATCATTATCCAATTCCCTTTTCAAGTGCAGTTATCGGAAACAAACTTTTCCGCGATCCACATTTGCCTCTGCTGCTTCACTACGCTTCACTGTGCTTTGCTTTTTTTTTTTTTTTTTTTTTTTTTTAAATTCTTTTTCCGTGAGAACAGAAAGCCTCTTAAAGCAGTGGCAGAGCTGCAGTATCTCTGCCCTGGCGCGGGGACGTGAAAGCAGCGTGGGGCATCGTCTTGCTGCCAGGGGCTCCGGGAGAGCCGGCATCTCGCTGCGCCCACGCTCAGCCCCAGCTGGACTCGGGGTGGATGCGGGCAGTCCGGCTGGAGGGCATGGGGCTCAGCACCCTCTGCAATAGCTGCTGCTTGCAGGAGAATTGTGCATAAAAATACTACGAGCAGTTAAACACTCAATTTGTCAGTAAGAAGACCTACTCTAACTAGATTTAGATTTACATCAATTTAATCATTTGAGATTAGCATGCATTATTACTGAATGTGTGTTAAGTGCGTGCCTATAAAGGCATATTTAATCATCTCACTGCATTTAACAACTGGAAATCTTTAAACAGATCAGAATGCTTTCCACACATTTCCAGGCAGTGTCCTACCAACTTCTGGTAAAGGCACACAGTTAATGGGTAAACGCCAGAGAGTGCTGTAAAGTACTGCCAATAGATTTAAGGACAGTGCTACAGGTGTGCTTTACAGTGAATCCTTCTCTGATGGCTTCGGTACAATCCTGCTACATCGGAACAACCTCATTCGAACAGCGTTGTGGTCCAAATTTATAATGAAACTGGGGGCAAGTTTCTAATTTTATTTAATACCTTCTGAGCAGCACTTTCATCCGGCTGCGATGGTCTCCGCAGCTCCTGACAGCAGCATGGCAAGCAGTAGGAATTTGAGTTCCCCATGGCTTAGCACGCTGCCTGGTTGCTATTGCACAGCACGCTGCCGGCGTAATCCTCCGCTCGGTGCATCCGCCGGGGACGCGCTTTAACACCTCTCCGGCCTCCGCCGGTCTCTGCTGTGCCGTCTGTGTCGTCCGCCGCAGCACAGCGACTGGGAGCCTCATTGCATGAGGATTTCCCGCACCGTTCCAGATCAGCATCACGTCGGCGAGGCTGATCTCTAAGGAAACAGCTTAAGACTTTCGTTGTTACTTTAAAAACATGTTGTGCCACGTAAGTGGCATGCACAGCCACATGCGTGCATGCAAGAGAGCCTTTTAAAAATCTCTTTTTAAACTTTTCCCAATTCTTAAGTTATCCAAACCCTTGTTTGATCTGCCTCTCTGCATTTTCCTCTTTCTCCCCCCTCGCCCCGGTATTTGCAGGCGATGTTATTATATGCCAGCTGCCGTGACAGAATAAAATCCAGACATAGAATATTTTCACGGAGCCTTTTTCAGGTTAAATATAAGCAGATTTGGTACGGAGAAGCTAATCCTTTCAAGGCATATTTAGCTGTCTCCCCAAGGAGCAGATCAAGTGGTGCGCATTTCAGAGCTCACCGCTCACGTTAAAAAACATTTCATTCTGCTGCAGATATCCCTAATGCCTCCCTGCATGAAATGGGAGCCTACAGAGGAATTTCGGGTACTTTCCCCCTCCGTACCGGTGCCACGGGTGAGCGAAGCCCACGGGAGCTGCCGGCCAGGGCAGGGGCACAGCACAGGGTGTGAGTGCGCTGCCCGAAACCAGCCCCTGCCCCGGAGAAACGGAAAAGAAAGGCACGATTCTGCCTTGCCCATTTAGACCGGTCATTCATGTGATCAATTAAATGATCTGCTGAACTATTGAGAGGAAAAACCTTGCTGTCATTCATTTACTGTTTTAAGCTAGTCTTTTTTATTGTGAAACTGCTTGCACGCTCTTCAGGTACATATACATTTTACTTTACTCAGAAATGTGGGGGTGTTAAAATCTGTTTCAAGTTTGCTGGCCTAGTCACAGTTTTTTATGACTTCACCAGTTTAGAAACAGAGATATCTGTTTGTATCTGGATGTAAGGCATTCCAATCTGAAATCAATTTTAGGGGGCGCATGCGCTGAAGTGTCAGCTATCTGTATGTTCGCAACCATCGCAGCAAAACACTTTGTTAAGTAAAGTATCCAGTATAGATTAGTTATAGGAGACACACAAAGGTTTATTATCTCCATTTGGCCCTTTTCTGCCGGGTTGCTGAAGGCACGGGATGAGCTGCTCTCCGCGAGCTCTGAATCCTCGCAATGCGCTCCTCTGGGATGGACCTGGCTCTGACCCCGCGGGGAAACAGCTCTCTGCCTCCTGGGAGTCCTGCATCTCTCCACTGCCTTTTCATCGCGGGTGCACTTCGATGTGTGTGGGGAGCTTTTTTGTCTGGGGGGAAGGGCTGTGGTTTAATTTTTCATTTCCCACAGGAACCGGAAGGTGATCGAAGGCTTTTTCTTGAATGTTCCCTTTTATTGAACCAAAATGCCCAACACCCCGATCAAACAGGTGAACCCGTGCTTCTCAGCAGGGTCCCGCTGCTGCCCCTGCCACCGCTGCCTAGCATCGAGCACCGCTTCTGCTACGGGAGCTGGAAGCCAGGCTGAAGAGGGAGCCCCCCGGCACTGCTGGGAACTGAAACTGGGGGGGGGGGGGGGGGTCATAATTAAATGTCCTGGAAAACTGATGGGGCTCTGTGGGCGTTAAGGAGAAACAGAGCAGAGTGAGGAGCCCAGACGCATCTGTCTGCACTCAGACGATGCTCTGCAGGACTTTGCTGGCCAGTAAATGGAAAGGGCAACCAAATTACTCCCAAATATGCTCCAGTATTCTGGTACAAAAAAAAGCCTGGTCTTGTTCTCTTTTCTCATTGAACCACATTAAAAGATTAATAAGGAAGATGTGATCTTCAGGAAAAGGGCATACGGGATTTCTATTAAGAAGTCTATAAGCCTAACCAGATCAGCAACACCAGCGGTAATAAAATATCTTTCCGTGATCCTCACAACTGAGATTCAAGCCTTCAAGCAGCCCACAAGATTAAGGAAATTACTTTCATAAAGCATAATCTGTTATCCTTTCTGGACTTGGCTTAGCCACACAGTCAATCAGGGAAGAATATTTTCTCCTACCAAGAAAAAAATGTTTTTACAGTGACACTTTGCAAAAATGAGAATTTTTAGCGATAACAAAATCCAATTTTCTTTGACCTGGCTTCTGCAGGACAGCAACTACCAGCGGGATGTTGTAAACCACTTCTCAAACCTCCCAAGCCCAGGGTTAGCTCAATCCCTGCCTTCTGGTTTCTGTTGCAGGGTGGAGGAGCGAGTCCCTCTCCCGGCGTCTGGATACCGATATCCTGCTCACTCCACTCATGCCGCATTAGACTGCGCTGCGCTGAGCATGCATTAGATCACAAACCCTACACTTTCTAACCAGCTACAGAGAAAAACTACTTTTCTGGCATGAAACAAACTCCATTTCGATTTGACTGAAAGAGCAAGAAATCTACCCGAAGATGCTTTCAGGCAACCTCAAACCAGATCGTGCTTTCCACCTTTAGCCGTGCGTGTGCCAGGTGTCAAGAGCCTTCTCCAAGGCACTGCTTTTCACCCAGATCTGCTCCTGGGCATCGGCCACCGCCTGCGAGCCGAGCGGCCGCCACCGCTGCCCTCACGCCGCGGCTTTCGCAGGGCAAGGGCCAGAACCGGAGCAGGAGGGAAAACAAACCAGGAGAGCCCATTACAATCACAGTTTAAATATTTCTTCTGATGGTTATTAGAAAGATTAATGCCTGTGCACAAACTTGTTGAATTAGTACCCAAGTTAATTGAGGACTGGATAATTGTACAATTTCTATATACATAGTTAGGTATACATACTATATAAACGAATAATAATAGAATAATATTTCTTCTATTCCCAAACAGCAAACTCACTGTTAATGCAGTTTTAATGTAAAATGCCATTTACCGAAGTGTCATCTGACGAAGGCGCCTGCCTGCCCGCACCGGTGCCCACCAGGAGAGCAGGCTGTGCCGGCCCGGCCGCGGCGGCTGCACCCCGCTTCGTCCCCGCCACGGCCGCGGCGGGCGAGATGCAGGAGGGCGGCAGGAGTGCTCGGGGAGAAGGGGGGGTCGGGGCTGCCGCCGGTCAAAATTTAGATTTTTGAACGTACCTTTCACCCGTGTCTGGAACTGGCTGACTTTAGGCTTGGAGTTGGTGGGGCTCCAAAGCCTGCCATAAAATTTGGTGGCCTGGAGGGGGATTTTCAGTCGGAGGAGAGCGGAGCACCTCAGCCCCAGGTTTCGCAGAGCCGCTTTGCCTCGCCCTTCTTGCAACCTCCCATTTGAACCAGAATTGCGTGGTTTCGTCACGACCCACTTAACCTCCTGGTTAATTGGTCGTAACGGCAGCTATTTCTTGTCTGGAATAAATGAGGTGTCACTTTTCTGGGACAGTGCTGTGGAAGCAGCTGTGCGCTCGCCCTCCCAGCCATCAGCCAGAAAAAACAGCTCTGAAAGCGCTATGGGAAAGGAGTCTAAAGGCAAAATTTAATTTGCCTTGTACCTCCAATGTCCTCCTCCAACAGCTGTAAACCTCTCCCCAAGCATCCTTTGGTTTGGCGTTTAACTATTTCCAAGCCAGGCAACCCAAAAGCCCACCAGAGTCGGTGACTGCCAGTGTCCCAGAGGCGTTGGAGATGTGCTGCTGGGGCAGGCGGCAGGGTCTGGTCGGCGAGCCGAGCTCCTCGGAGCACCCCCACAAGAAAGGGCAGGGGGAGATGCCCTGATGCCACGCTTAGTCCATGCCTTCTAAACAACCAGTTCTCCCTTGCTCACCAGAGATGTGGTATCTACGGCAGTTATGTCTGCAAATGTAATTAATCGTTCTCAGCACACCATTTCGGAGGCTCTTCAAGCATATGTTAACTACAGCAATGCGAGGGACGTGCTCAGGCAATAACACAGGAGACGGCAGATCCCTCCTCTACACGGCAGATTGCAGTAAAACACCCTCAGCATCGTGGCGAAGGGGATGCTGCCTGGCGGCGGCTCTCCCGGAGCACCGGCACATCGCCCAGGGGAAACGGGATGGGACTGGGTGGCCAAAACTTCGGAAGGGTGCCGCGAGGGCACCCGGTGTGCACGTGGGAAACCCAGGCTTCCCCAGTTAACACGGCGGTGAGCGGTTTTTTGGCTAGAGCTCTCTTTCCCTCAAAGAACAAAAGTAGCTTAAACGGCAAGTCTAGAAAGACCTTGCTCATTAAATGGGTTTGTTATTTCCTGAGCTCTGTTTAATCACCCTTTTAAAGCCTCTGTTTGCTAAATGAATGCTTCCCTTTTTATCAGGAGATAAAAGGAATGAGGAGTTGTTGGAAACGGTTGATTATACATATGTATAAGTACACTGGGTTGCTTAATGAATCTGGTAGATGAGAAATTTATTTTTACCCTAAACCAATGAGCTGCTTCGTTATCCCTGTTTTCTGGGGACTTTTCACAGTTCCCTTTGCAAAAGGCCTTATGCACGAAACAGGCTCCTTGCGACCGTCAGCTGCTGAGGGTGGCTGCAGCTCGAGGACGCCCGGCACTGTGCAAACACGGGGCAGGTACGAGCTGCATCCCTGCATGCGTGTGTCTACGCAGGTGAGACAGCAGGACAGCGACAATTGCAGCAAGACACAAGCGTACGGCAGCAGCGGGACATCCCACGCCGATGTGGCTGGGACATTCCTCCGCGTCCGAGGTTTGACGCTTGCAGCCTTGTGCTATATCTAAACCTAGGCAATAGGGAGCTCACTTCGTCTCCATCTCTAATAAGCCGTGTGTAGCAAACGTCACTGGGGATTGAAAGAAAAAAATCCACAAATATTTGACAAATACAGCCATAGTGTTTACAAGTAATGTGCCCTGACCACATTCTTTCCCTGTTTTATTTGCTCTGAGAATATTTGTGTGAATTCATCTATACAATTGTTTGCAAAAACTAACTCCAAAACTTCCACATGTGTAATAGTCGCTAGAAAAGAGATTTTAAGGTCATTTACACCAGCGCTGCCATCAAAAACGTGCTCTCCTCTCCAAACAGCAGCAGCTCCGTAACTCGTGACAACTGCTCAGCTCCCCCTGCAATAACCAAGCGAGGGAAACCGAACCCAAAGCCTGCGTGACCGCAGCTTTGAGAGCTACTGAAGACATTCGCAGGGTGGTCGTGAAGCGACCGATGAGATACGAGCTGAGCTGGGGTAGCGTGTGTGCAGAGAGGGCAACGCGGGCAGCGAGGCAGGGCGAACCCCCCCGCCCCAGCACGGGGGCCCCCTGCCCTGCCCAGCCCCGGCCCCCTCGAGCAGATCGGGCCTCGAACGAGCAAAGGAAAATATTTTTCCAGCGCATTCACGGGAGACAAGTTAACCACAAGCATGCCTTGCTCCAAGGAAAGGCAGCCCCACCGATGTGCTCCCGCGGCGGCAGCGTGCCCGGGGCGAGCAGCAGCCAGCCGAGCCGAGCGCGGTGCGGGCTGCCCCGGGAGCAGCCTTCAGAGCTGTCCTGGTTTCAGCTAGGACAGAGTTAACTTTCTTCCTAGTAGCTGGTATAGTGTTGTGTTTTGGATTTAGCAGGAAAATAACGTTGATAACACACTGATGTTTTTAGTTGTTGCTCAGTAGTGTTTATACTAAGTCAAGGATTTTTCAGCTTTTCGTGCCCAGCCAGCAAGAAGGCTGGAGGGGCACAAGAAGCTGGGAGGGGACACAGCCAGGACATCTGACCCAAACTGGCCAAAGGAATATTCCATACCATATGACATCATGCCCAGTATATAAACTGGGGGAGCTGGCTGGGAGGGGCGGATCGCGGCTCGGGAACTAACTGGGCATCGGTCAACGAGTGGTGAGCAATTGCATTGTGCACCACTTGCTTTGTATAGTTTAATTCTTTTAGTATTGCTATTGTCATATTATTATTATCATTGTTTTTCATTCCTTTCTGTCCTATTAAACTGTCTTTATCTCAACTCATGAGTTTTTTTTCCTGATTCTCTCCCCCATCCCAGGGGTGGGGGGGCAGTGAGCGAGCGGCTGCGTGGTGCTTAGCTGCCGGCTGGGGTTAAACCACGACAAGAGCCCAGCTCCCGGCTCTCCCCGGCCAGCTCTGCGCCGTGAGGTGTAACCAGGTCCTCGCGCCCTGCACTGCCTTTCTTCTTCGAAGACGCTGAACTCTTTTCTCGCTAAAAAAAAAAATATTTCGATGGCAAATGCAATTCACTGCCTATGTTTTTGAAAATTATCAAGTAGGAAAACCAAAGCGGACATACTGCAATAAGGAGCGATGCCTGGGACGCGGGACTAACTTGGAGGGACAGGGCAGCGAGCAGGGAAAGCAGCTCCTTTGGATCAGCATCAATAATTTGCTGCTGTCAGGAGAGTGCAGCAATGGAGACAGACCTGCAGGCTTGGGCATCCCTTTGCACCACTGTCATCACGGTACGGCTTCTAAATCAAGCCCAGATATGATTAAAAAAATATTATTCCTTTTATAAGAAAGGATGCCCTTTTATAAGAAATTGATGCAGACATCAACCCAGCCAAGGGACGTCTGCAGGATTTGCAAGAGATTTACCAGTGGCGGAGAGCGCTTTGGAAGGAGCTGGCTTTGCTAAATAGCTAGGCAGTTTTAGAACAAAGTATCCCTTTTTTTATCCCCCAAGCATAAATTATCAGTTATAACACATAATTGCAGCGAGAGAGAGAGGGAAACAAAAGTTAAATGAGCTAAACGGTAAACACAGACACTTTTCGAAAAAGATAAGTGTGAAGTAAGTGAACCAAAACTGGCTTAAACACAGGGGAGAGCGGATAATCGAGTTCAGGAATTAAAGTGAAAAAACAGGAGATGCAGTTTAGAAGGACGTCTATCGAGCAGCATACCAAAAGATCAGGAAAGTCAAGTCAAGGATAATCCGATCCCAGCAGGATTTGTGCAAAGCGCTGTTCTCTGACTACAAACACTCTGCTTGGGCCTATTTACGACTCTTACTGTTATTTTGGCTTGTTGATAAATGCTGTCGCACTTTTCCTGCGTGGTGACGGGTTTCAGGCGAGCTGCGGAAGAATGGGAACTTGTGATGGATTATGACGGACCGACCAGATGCTTTTGCATAGCGAGATCCTGCCCTGAGCACACGCAGGTACCCACCAGCTTCCAGCCACCCGCCAACAGCTTGTCCAACACCAATAAAAATGTCAGCTCCAGTCTTTAAATTGAATTCTACATTTACTGGGGGTACTTTGGCTTTGCAGCGTTCAGTGCAGCGTGGGCAATGGGGAGTGAAAGACGTGACCAAAAAGATGTAGCCACACGCCCCATTCCTGCTGTGGGTTCAGAGCAGCAGGGCACACGCTCTTGCTTCCCCGAGTTGTTTCTGCTATTTTTAATGCACTGCTACCGCTAGCCTAGGAGCTTTTGGGGTGGAGAAGGAAGCAGAGGAGATGGTAGAGGTAATATCAATTTTTCTGCTAGTCTCTATAAAGCAGTATGATTTCCAATTTGTTAGCACCCATTTTCAAGTGTATTGCTTTGACAAGGCTGTACCCACAAGCTCATGCATTGCAGGTGGAGCTCGCGCTGGATTGCAAAATAGTTTTACACCAGCCTGAGCTCAGCAGGGCACTAGGCTACAAGCTAAGTGGTTTTTATATTTGCCATTTTGGAGGACGGGAGCTTCGGCGTTTGGCTGTACGTGTTTCATCACAGCAGCAGTGCCAGCAAGCACCCGGAGGAAGGCGCAGAGCCCCAGCACGGCCTTTCTCCAACAGCAAGGGCTTGCAGCTCTGCTACTACCTGTTATGGGGAGATGAACCGGCTTAGGGTCTGAGGACCCATGGCTGGAGCCCTGCCTGCTGCAGCCCTGCCTGCTGCAGCCCTGCCAGCACCCCAGGTTCATATGGGATACGCATGTCCATGGGTAGGGCTCGGCCAGCTCATCACCTGGGGCTGCACTCCGTGTTATGGGGTCCTCTGCTAATGCTGCTACCAAATGACACGTTGGTTTGTGAAATGATTTGCTTAAAGACGAAAAAAGTCAGCCCAGAGAAAAGCTTGGAAAATTCAGGCACACCTGGGCAAAATGCTGGCGTGCAGCCCAAGGGCCACATTGAAAAATGGGGGGGTCTCTGCTTCCACGGGCTCAACGGGCAGCGTGTCCAGCGACCCCAGCCCTCCTGCAAACTGAACCACAGCCTTGGCCTCCGGAGAGGGAAAAGCGGCGGTGTGGGGAAACGGGTTATTTCTTAAAGACTTTGGAAATGCATTACTGCCTCCAGCCACTTGCTTTGCAAAGAGGTGGCTCAGGCGGTGCACGCTCCCTGCTCCACAGTTGCATCTGCTGCCTGCTGCGGGCAGCAGCGAAGCCTGCACCAAGCCCGCTCGTTCTCGTTAAGCAGCGTAAGCCTTGAGTCGATGGCTGGGGGGACCCACAATCCCCCAACACAAACTAAGGAGAGCCATCCATTACCTAGAGTTTTCCTTGCCTTTCAGGCCCTCCTAATGCAGTGCTGTTGAGGCTACACCATCAGCAGTGCATCTGCCTGTCCTTCAGGCTTAACACGCATTCAGCCGCTTGCTCTCCCTCCCAATCCCTGATCAGCTGATTTTCTGTAGCTAGATGGAAGAGAAGGGCGTCCTGTTTAATTAAAACCCGGGAACATTCCCTGAATTGCTGGGAAGATGCAGGGATGCGGTGTGAAGGTATACTGTATATTTTCTTACTAAAAGCGTCATGTCAGAAGTACAAGGAAGAACTAGAGCTATTGCATATTTCATGTTAGACTACCCTTAGCAGCGTGCAAGACAGCCATGAAGATTGCTTTAGAAATTATTCTGGCTGTGGAGCATCAACTAAAGGTGGCTCAATTTATTATTTTGTTTTTTAAAGTTTGGAGTGATGTCACTATATTCATATATATATATATATATATGATATATATATATATCATATATTCATTTGCCGTAAAGTAAGTGTCAGACTCTAGCTATAAACCCAACACATGGGTTGGGTAATTACCGTTACTCACAGTAGCAGCTAAGGCCATTTAATAAAGTATATATATTTAGCATAGCAGTCAGAATAAATGTTTGTTTATAGAAACAGAAATAAAACCCATGTGCAAAACCATCTGCTTCTGTCATTACTGTCAGGAGGAACTGAGTTACTACCAGCCACGAAACCAAGAGCTTTACCATGGGTTTGCATCGATGTGATTGAAATTATCAAGGGCATCAGCCACAATAGGTTCTCCAATTTGTTTTGCTTTCCTTGGCTCTTTTTCATTCAATTGGGAATCAGACTGGAGCTGGCTGGACTCATAAACAATGTTTCTGATTCCCTCAGACCAAAACCAGCTTTCTGATGGGCTTCCTGCAGCGGGTTCCCCTGGCAGCCCTCAGGGATGCTCGTACGGGAGCGGGGCCCTCGGTGCCCCGCTGTCTGCCCGCCTGCTCCGGGGCCG
Organism: Gymnogyps californianus; assembly: GCF_018139145.2. Lineage (NCBI taxonomy): Eukaryota > Metazoa > Chordata > Aves > Accipitriformes > Cathartidae > Gymnogyps > Gymnogyps californianus. The sequence goes on along the minus strand of NC_059476.1, from coordinate 1,411,010 downwards.
ATCCCACAACATGCCTCAGTAAAGGAATACATCGATTTTTGCCTCTTCCTTAAGGTACAGGTGCCATCGCTGGGAGACAGTCTGCTACATACACATCAAAGAGCCACTGCGAGAAAATAAGTGAGATTCAAAATACAATGCCTTGTCTTCCTGAGTATTATGGACAGACCGGTGGAGTAAAACTTATCATCTTGTCTGCTGTTTCAAAATAAATATATTAAAGAAAGTACCAAAACCCCCACCTCCTCCTTATTCTGTCCAACGCTACCGAATACCACTTGGAAAACAATGGTTTGATCACCATGAAGGTTTTACCACGGAAAGATAATCACAGGCTACTTATATCGCCCAAGAAACAGCTGACAACTCCACTGAGGGAAATAAAATTCTTTCTTCTCATAGTTAAAACCTAACAACCAAGATTAAAGACATGCAGAAACATGGCTAGAAATCTAGAAACAATTTTTTCATGCAATGAGAATTCCTGCCCAAAGCCCCGAGGAACAGATATGTGACCGGCTTCAGGAGGAGCGGTGGGATCCTGCCTCGGCAGAACAATCTGGATTTGTGATGACTGGCGGTGACGGCGCTGGGATGAATAAATCAGCGCTGGGATGTAAACCTGCGATTCCTTCTCCTGAACGCGTTTCAGCTTACTTTTGGCGTTCTGCATAATTTGTATTATAATTCCCAGCATATAAAGTAAACAATCTTACGGCTTTTTTGTTTTGTTTTTCCCTAGTATCTCTCCTGTGGCAAAACTTTTCTCCTAACAGACAACAAGTGCAGAATACTTAAAGAGACCAGCAAAGCGGAGAGGAAAAGGTTGCCTTTTCTCTTCCCAACCTTCACTTTGGAGAACAATAAACCCAAAACTCCACACTGGCGGCGCAGGCGACCCCCATGATGAGCACGGGAGGGCACAGCCAAGGCTGCAGACCCTTGCTGTAAAGAGCAACCCCTGCTTTTAATGGAAGTATTCTGTACTGGATAGCCTTAGGGGCAGGCTCCGAAAGCTGTCTGAGCAATAGGTATTTTGGGGAAGAGCCGAGGCCATGCTCCTGGATAACGCGAGTCCCCAGAAGAGCTGCTCTTTCACCACGTGGCTCTGGTGTCACGCTGTGAAACCCATGAAGTCTACGTGCTCAAGAGAGTGGCGCAGGCGCTCACTTTTCCTTTTCCTTTTAACATTTTCCTACCCACAGTGAAGTAAACGTGCTGCTGTAAATCAGACATATGAATGACACGCAATGCCAGCGCCATCTTCGAGATCCTCAGCAGTTAAAAACTTACTTCTGCATTGACGCCGTGACGTACGCCAGCTTCACCCCAACCCGACGCGTGCCCTCACCTGCATCGCGTACGTCGAGGCACAGGCACGTGCGTTACTCCTACATCACATCACAGGGGCAGTCCCACCACCTCCGCGCAGGGGGCTGGGGGTCGAGCAGCGCCTGTACCGTCACCTCCAGCATTGCTGAACTACTCCTTCTGCAGGATTGCTTCAAACCGATCCCATGCAAGAGCTGCTTGCCCAAGTTTTATTTATCTATGCAAGGCGCCCTTACCTATCGTCGACTGTCAGGAGGCGTTGAAACCGAGCTGAAGTGCCCTGGAGCAGATCCCGAGGAAAACACGACATCGCTGACCCTTTTAGCAGAGGCAAGTGTGCCAGCACCGAACCTCAGCGGGGTCGGGAAGAGGCAGGAGCAGCGCGGGGAGCTCGGCTGCTCCCAGGCACCCAGCGGCTCAGCACGAAGAGCAGATCACGCTCTGCCAGGGGAGGAAGATGCCAGTTATCCAGGCGACTTGACAGGCACAAAATAATAGGAACGGGGGATTCATGAAATTACCCGATGGCATTGCCAAAGTGAAATTTTAAAATCACGACGGAAAAGTGTAAGTTCTGATTTTTAATTTTTTTTTAGTGACACAGAAATCCCCCATGCAAGCCACCCTTGTTAGCCAGCTGGCTGGTATTGCGTGTCTCTCCTTCCTCCGTCATTTTACGCGAGGTCCACGTAGCCACTCCAGCATCAGCAACGACTCTCCAGAGCAAGGGATGAGGAGGACCCTTTGGCAAGTTACAATTCAGTCAGTTTGTGTTTTACGTACTGCATTGTATTTTGGGGGGTTTGCTTAAATTTTTTTTGGAAAAAAAAAAATTGACAGAAAAAAAATTACTCATGCAGTTCATGGAAACGGTGAGCAGAATATTCCTGCTCTGCATTTCAGTATTGAAATTTGTAGTTCACATTTTAAAAAAAAAAATTAAAAGTCAAAATAGATTTTTTTTTTTTTCAAATTGCCTAAAGCAAACACTTTAATTTCAAAGCAGTACACTGATCTGCTTTTTCCAAAGCAACCTAGGGCAATAGAGATTTTGTTGTAACAGTTTCAAAAGCTGACATGCTAGCAAACTCTCTTCGTTCATAGCAACTGCAGAGACTTTAGCAACATAAAGTGATGGCAGAGATTTGAAAGATTTAATAATTTTTAATTAGCCAATATTTGTGCAAATTGCCACTGACAAAAGTATTATCTGTCGAGTGCGTCTGCCACCCGTAATTCTCCCCTGTGAAAAGCCAAAGCCCCTGTCAGCGCTTCCTCTGTGCTTGTTTGCTCTGAACGTCAGAAGCACAGAGATGATCAGTTCTGCTTTACTGAGACCTTTCATCGCTCATCAACAACGGCAGTTTGTTACTCACTCAACCAATACCCACCTAAGGGATTGCAATACAAAGAAACTTACTTTTAGGTCACCAGCATTAAGGTGCTGCAGGGTGTAAGCGAGAGAAGCCCCGCAGCGGCCGCAGCAGCCCGACCTCGGCTCTCCCCGTGCCCGCGCGAGCGGCTCAAATCGTAAGCTCCCCTACACCCAGGCTGCTGGGCGTTTCGCACCTCAGACCGCGGAGACGTGCCGCACGTACACAGATCCCGCTCCGAAGCCACGAGAGAGTCAGCGGAAAGGCTCCGTGGTGAATTCAGCCGTGCTGAGCATCCGCGTTGCCTTGCAAAGGAAAATGCAAGGCAGCCCTCTCCCACATCGCCCGCAGCCCTGAACCACCACCGGCCCCGGAGGTCATCGGGACAAGCGCATGGATGGAAAGTTATCCTGGGGGAAAAAAGTCACAGCATCCCTTATAAGTGACTGCTTTGAGGCCAGAATAGCAACGGAGATTGCCAGGGCTGAGAACAATGTCTGCTTAGAATCACAGAATCATTTAGGTTGGAAAAGACCTTTAAGATCATCAAGTCCAACCGATAACCCAGCACTGCCAAGTCCACCACTAAATTACGTCCCTAAGCACCACATCTGCACTTCTTCTAAATACCCGCAGGGATGGTGACTCAACCCCTTCCCTGGGCAGCCTGTTCCAATGCTTGACAACCCTTTCGGTGAATAAATTTTTCCTAAAATCCAATCTGAACCTCCCCCTTGAAAAGCAGCAGAAGGTGAGGGTTTGCTTTGTGCCATTTTTGCAGACACCGTGCAGTTACTCGGTGACCCAAAGAAGCAAACGTGCCAGCCCCACCGTCGCCGCAGGCAGTTATGTTGCCCAGATGTCAGATAAAGGCTTGCGAGGCTCCTTTTGGGCCATTCCCCAACTCCGCATGAACCATGCAGACTGCCTGGGGGTTATGTTCTCCAAAAAAAGTCTCCAGGATAAATACGGACCGACTACAGCATCTGTCTTATCTGTGCTGTATTCAGCTGTGCAGGTTTGGAGTTACCACGTGCTGATATATTTGGTCTTGAAGAACGAGGATGTTTCAGGGCTGAAAATTATTTCATCTTTCCTGTAAGGAGGCCAAATAGTCATGAAACCTGTGGCTTTTCCGATAGAGAAAAGAGAAGAATTTATAACTTGCAAGAATTAAACGCCATAAGGATCTCTCATAAGACAGGATCCCACCCCAGGAGACTGGTGCTGCAGATGACAACAACTGCCCCCACTACTCACTTCAAGCTAATTAAACACAGAGCACCGACCGTCCCTGCCTTAATGCAGTAACGCTGTTTTGATGCTGCTCCCCTCCAGCAAACAGCCACACGCAATTCAAGAACAGAGATGCCTTCCTCCTGGTTATTGCCCGTCATCACTTCTTGCTGGTTTGAGCTGCAACGCGCACGTCGGCATCACATGCCGTGCCACTTCTTAGGGCTGAGCAGGACCGGGACTGAAATCAAACAGATACTCCCTGTAGAATGTGTTAAATGAGGAAAGGGAAGAGAAGAGAGACGTCTCCAGTGGTCTGTAAATAATACATCTTAATTAAGGCCTGAATTTCACCTTAGGCCACTTACGAAAACTTATGAATGAATTAAACGCCTTTAATCTCCTTTAGGATTATAAGTATTAAATAGCAACAGAGTGGAAAGAAGAAACATCGCACGTTGTGCCGCCAAAACCAGCTCATTAGCATTGCTCGAGTTCTTCTAAAGTTTCTATTTTTGCTATTTTATGACCTTCCTAGACAAAACATCCCAACATATTTCCTTGAACCATGGACAAGTTTTGGCGTAGTCCCCTGTGCCTCTCTGTGCCTGGCACCCTGCCCTGAGCACTCCTCACTCTGAAAAGCATGATTGGGTGCTGCAGACAAGAGGATTTCCCCCCCTTGGTAACATTACAGCCACTCTGAATATTCTTGAGAAAATATCAGCAGCTTTTGTTTAAAAATAAAAACATACTGTTGCAATTTGTAAGAACATCTATGCAGGTTAGGCATATCAACCTCCAGTTGACTGTGTTTGAATTATTAAATCAATATTTTATTCTTTTAGGAGGAAGCATATCACATCTTACAGAAAATTATTTTTAATACAAACAAAACACAGGCCTTGAAAGTCTCAGCCTACCGTGCTTACAACCACAGCCTTTTCAGATGTAGAAGGTCTTTATTAAAAATGCTCTTTAAAGTTAAATATATTCTTGTTTTTCATGCAGTGCTTGTTCCAAGCAGAAACACTGCTTTCCTGTGATGCCAGGGAAAAGCTTTTCTCTTCAAAGTAGGAAAAGGAGAAATATATAAAAAAGACATTTTCCTTCATCAGGTAAAGCCTGATCTAAGAACACGGGAACGTAATGCTGGCAGCTTGCCTTCCAGACCTCTGCGCCCCGGCACAGTGCTGGGCCGCCCGGGATTTCCTAACGCTCATCTCTCCTCCTTTCCTTGTCAAGTGGCTCAGCTGGTTTTTGGGCAGTTAAGGCTCGATTTAGTATCAGTAGCAGTTTATGCTGCTCACAAAGTTGGGGGAAAGTGGCAAAGAATGTAGCCCCCAACAAGTGCCCCTTGAAGTTGTTTTATTTTGTTTTATATATTTGTGCAGAAGAAGTTTGAGGAAGAGTCAGTGGAGGTTCTCGTATCGGGAAGGACAATATTGGAATTTAAATCTCACCACAACTGCGCTCTGCCATGAAAGCAACAAGGGAGAGGATTTAACAGGAGAGCTGCTCTAGCTGAACACATAATATAAAAATTACTAACAAAAGATGATGCTATGTTAAGAATAGGTTTGATAAATGCTGGGAATTCCATAAAAAAGCTAGGTTTTTTAGCTAGGAAAAAAACCCAAATCATTTTGATTTGTTAATCCCGAAGTGGTTTGGTTCAAAGTCAATGACAGCTAAAGAAAAATAGATTCCAACAGGCAAATGTGGAAAAATTAATTTAGAAAGATATAGACTAGTCCTTACAGCACAGCAACTCGTAGGTAGAGTAGAACTGGAGACTTCAATTCAATTGAAAGGCTGCTTGAAATTTGCATCTCAAGCAAGAGTGAGAACTTACAAGGACAGGCTTTTTTTCTCTCTAGATAAATAACAAGCTCACAAAGAAGGGGGAGTGTTCAGAGCCTGCAAATAAAAGAAAAGGCTGACTTGGCAAAGAAAGCTGTACCCTTTTTTTTTTTTATCAGAAGCTAACTCAACAAAAATCAGCTACAGAAGACATTGCGATATATATCTTGAAAATCATTTTCAGAGTTAAATACTGACAAATTATTCAGTTATATAAACAGAAAGAGAAGAAAAGTGGGATGTGTTGTGGTCTTCAGTGAGGATGAGAGGACAGGAACAGCTATCTAACTGTAGTTTAAAAAAGCAGCAAAAATTCCTTCATTTTCCTCCCCAAAGCTAAACCCTGCTGAACACCTGGGTACGGAAATACAATGGATCAGAAATGAGTTGTAAGCAAACACAAACGCCTTCGATAGGGTCACAGTCCAAACACCTTTAACGGGGAGAAACAGCAGGAAACACACCAGGCACAAGAAGGGTGGAGAACAAAGCGAGCGGAGCAGCTCGCAGCTCCACGACTGAGGTGGGGCAGAGCACCGATTTTATTTTTAATTTTTTTTTTTTTTTTAGGCAATTTGTAGGCAAACACAGCCCACGTGATGCATCTGGGCTCCAGAAGAGCTTTCAAGAAGCATGCCAGGCGAGGGGGAGGTGGTGGGGGCTAGTGCATGAGTGGTGGGAAGGAATAGGAAGCTGCATTACGGGACAGAAACACCGGGATGTGCCGCAGGAGAAACTCCGGGGCTACACGGCATCGGCTTCAAGGCTTCGCATGACCTCCACCACGCGCTCACCGCTGATGTGCTGATGAGCCCGACTCAAACTCAGGAGGCTGAAATGGCAGAAACTGATAACCTGGCAGGTAGGATGGACAGCAACGGGAAACGTTTAACACTAAGAAATGTGAGACGAGGCACCTCGGGATTAACTTACGCTAGAACGAAGGCGATCATCAAGCAGAAACATGAAAGACTCACATCTACCTTATATCCGTACGGTAACTGCATCTAATTATCATGGTTTGCTGTGATCACTGAAAAAACCTGCACAGACATGAACTGTGGTAGGTACAAAGAAAAGCTAAGAGACAATTACAAAAATGAGCGTCTAACCTGAGAGGCTGGAAGAAATCTGCCTTACTCTGGGTGAGTGATGGCAGGGCGGGGGCACTTTCTACCAACACACTAGGCAAATGACCACTAAAGGAGGGAAAGAACAATCGTTACGTGTTTTCTATGGTTGCATTTGGACTGGAAATTAGATAAAAAAATAATACTGTCAGCATGAAAGGACTAAAGTCTGGGAAGGCATCAGGCGTCTCTGCAGGGATGTGGGAGAACAGGAAAGAGCTGAGAAGCGAAGACCAAAGTCCCTGCTTGCTTTGCTGTTTTCCAAATTTAAGAATTTATGACCCAAGAGGTGAAGCCTGACTCTGCTGATGTCAGCAGGAACTTCAACAAACCCCTTCATCTATGTATTAATTTAAGGTTATCAGTTATTAGGAGATTTGGATGCTTAGAAAAATTTAAACCTACTGTGCTCAATGTCACATACATTCAGCCAAGCCAGCGACTGCAGTGGCCCCTGTGTTGACACTCAGAAGTTGGGTTCCCAACGTATTTTCGTACTTCCACCTATTTCATTTACACAGCTACATATTTTACCTTGTATCTTGAAAAACCAGGTTAATGCACACCAAAACTACAGATGGACATCTGCAGGGTTTTGCATTAATATCTCCCCCCGCCCCTCCCAGCATAGGATACTTGAGGAAAAAAGGTCCAATTTATAGCAATTTTGACAAACTACAAAGCATTCAGTCAAGGGTAGAATGAGTATCCAGTTTACTACCTCAAGGTAACTTCACAAACTCTTCAAAAGCTAAATACTCTAAACCAGCTTCAGATCTCTCTCTGCAGAAAGGTGCGAAACTCGGTCCCCCTTCTGAGAGGAAGCATTTTTTCTGCGTTTCTAGTTGCTGCCCTGTTTTCCTTCCCAATGTGAAGACATTATTAAATATAACAACCTCAAGACAAGTAAATAGAAGAAAACCATGAAAACCTGTCTGGATACAAAACCGCTCCGATACGAGCAAACTTGCCAGAAGTGTATTCATTATGAAAAGCATGTGGAGAGGCAACAATTCTGGATGTCACAGCCACTGCTGAAGAAATACAATATATAGATATTTCATTGACGGTTGGAAGGATAAATCAAGTTAAATTGCTCACAGAAGCAAACCCAAAGCATCTTGCTGTGAATCTAGAAAAGTAAATTCATAGTCTCTTGGGAACATTGCCATCATTTGTTTTCATTTCTTTGACTTCTCTTCATTTATGCTAGAGATTAGCTCTCCTAACAATGATCACAGCAATATAAAAACGTGTTCCCAGAGGAATGGGATGAAAGTAATATTTACCAAAGTAAACCCAAGTGAGGAAATCAAAATAGGAAGAAATAAGTTTAAAAAAAAAGACCCACAAACTACTTAGGAAAGGGAAACAAAATGACTTTAACTGTTGCTGAATCACTAAACGTCTACCCAAAGATCTGTAGCCTTCTTAGGAGGCCAAAAAGCAGAGAAAAACCCCAAGCCAAAACCCATTAAAAGCTGTCATCAAGAGTCTTTTTTATATTTTCACATTGCCTATGTTGTTCAGAATTTATTCATTTTTTATTTCATTTATATTTCATTTTTATTTCATTTTCAGAAAGTATTTTTCATTTTTCCTAAAGAAAAAACCCATAAGATTATCACCTTTGCTTTTTCTCCTATTTATCTCATTTTTATCCAAATATAATCCGGCTAAGGATGTAAACAAACAAATTACTCTTGAAACAGCACTATTCAAGCTAAGTGATTATTAGTATTTTATCGGCACGTGAAGCTAATACGCAACAAGTTCGAGCCTTTGGCAGTCCGTTTCACCTCAACTCAGTTTTAAATTACAACTCCCTTAATTTTTAGTGTTTTGTTTGTAGGGGAGGCAAAACCAGAGCTCCGTCTGGATACGTACCCTGTCATCAGCTCAGATTCATTCTTCTTCCTCCAGCAGTTTCCCATCGACCCAACCAACTTATAAATAATTCTGCTACACATGTCCTGCTCTGGGTATTTTTTTTGAGGTTTCAGGGCTGATCTCTCTATGCTGTTGGTTGAACTGAAAACCATTACACCCTTTGTAATGGTTTTTTTCCAACTTGCAAACTGAGAAAGAGCAGATATCCAAAAACCCCAAGGCACTTACCTGAGCAAAAGAACACCAAGTCCATCACAGATATGAAATCACGGAGCAACCAAAGGAAGACACAGAGCAACTGGAGACTCCGACGAGAAGCAAGGAAACCAGTACCTAGGTAAACATCACCGTCTGAGCAGAGGGCAGGTACCGTGCGTGTCCAGTGGACGCGGCTGGGCAGGAGCAAGAGCAGCTCCAAGGCGTGATCGAGCCCCTTTCCTTCTCCCACGCCAAGACTGGATATTGCTCAGACAAGACTCAAGTGTTTCAAATATACAAAGTTTCCAGGCAAAACAAAAAGTATTTACATTGCTTTCCACGCCCATGTGGGTCAAGCCGTAATGGACTTAAATTGCAGCAAGAGAAGTCCATGTTGGAAGGGGAAAAACCTCTCCTGCTAAGAGCAGTCAGACCAAGGAATGAATTGCCTGGGGATCTCTGAAACGCCTGTTTCTGCAGGCTTAGAGAACCAAAATAGCCAAATGCCTGTCAGGAGGGATTATATACAGCTGAGGCTCCTGGACATAGGGAATGGCTTAAAGGAACAGGGTGTTGTTGGGGGTTTTTTCCTCCCCCAAATATTCCAAGTTTAATTTCCATAACTCTTTCAACAAAGCGGACCAGGATCTGGTTTACTGAAATACAGCGGTGTTGAACAAATTCTATAGGATCAAAATCTTTTCATTTTGATAAAAGATTTTCCGGTCCTAAGAAATCCAATATGCTGAAAGTTTCACCAACACTAGCAGCTTCTTTCTGAAGGTGTGTTAGCTCTTTCTTGCTGCCTGCATTCCCAAACTCATTTTTAGTTCTGTCCCTTGCTGCTATGGCAGGCTTGGACTCCGCTGCTGATTGCATTTCATTTTCTTGGTACTTTAAACCATAGCAAAGGTTTTCTTCCTCTTATGACAAAGAAAGACTATACTTATTAAAAATCTTGTTGAAGATTCAGTTTTAGTCATTTTTGCCTTTTTTTCTCCTGTAGAAAGAGCAAATTCAAGGCTGTTACGCAGTTTTATTGGCTCCTTTAGGACCAGTTAGGCTCTTTCTAGAATTTTTTTTCTAACTTTACCAACAACAAAAAAGGAAAGCCTCCCTCACACAACCCCTTTTCTCTTTCTCATTTTCAGATATCCAGTGTCATTTGACCTCTTTCTGCTTTCAACAGCCAGACCATCACTGCCCATCACAGGCTTCAGGAGAAACGGGCCCAGCACACCCACACCAGGAACCCCCAGTCATCTCCTCTTGCCCAGCCCTGGCCCCGGTGGTTCCCAGCTGGGGCCGTGACCGGGGCAGGGCTCACCTGAGCCCACAACCTGAGAAATGGTTGCCGGTAAGTGCAAGCCTTCACGGGATCAGGCTCGCTATTTACCTCCAGTTTAACAGACGCACGTGGCTGTGAAAGGCTGGGTGATTAGTTTGAGTGTTTCTTGCTACTGGGATCAAAACTTCTCCACGTGTGAGCTGGAGAACCCTTGGCAGAGGGGCTGGGAGGTGAGCAGGCTGTTGTAAATAACCCAAAAAAGGGTTAGAAAAATTGCATTGGGCTGGAGGAAGATGGGAGGGAGCGTGACCCCGGCAGTCTCCCACCCCTGCATCGGGGCAGGGACCCGGGATAAATGAACCCCCTCATCAATCCACCCATGTCAGGCGACCCTGGTGAGCCCTGGACTTAAAAGACGGATTGCGCTTGTTTTAATGTGATGGGTATTAGGAAACATGGGACTCCTGGAGAGCTGAAGATGAACAAAATTTGTAACAAAATAATTTGAACAATCCAGTCACAATCCACCGAGTGCTACGCTCTTGAAACCATTCTAGAAAAAAATTCAATGGGTTACTCAAGTCAGAAATAATTAGATTTTCTTCTTGGTTACCCAGTTAAAAGGAAGAGTGCCCTCATTTTAGCAGGTAAAAAGAGAGTCCTGAAAATTAACTCCTAACTCATGAAAATCAGTTTATTCTGATTTGTTCTTGTGGAGTTGTTCAGGTTTAGTAAACATCATCTCCCGCTATGCTACCCCCTCCTAGCATGACCGTGCAGAATAATGATAACTTCTAGAATTAACTGCGCTGGCCAAACAAAGTCTGAGGCTTTTAGGGTTTGGTTTTTTTTTAGTCTTCTCTTACACGAGCACGTCCTCTTCTCCTTGGTGTTCTCTAGTGATGGGGCTGCACTCCCCTGGTCCGGCTGCCGCTGCATCGCCTCGCACAGGTGGGCTCCATTCAAAACTGTTTTCATCACAGAATCACAGAATGGTTTGGGTTGGAAGGGACCTAAAAGATCACCCAGTTCCAACCCCCCTGCCATGGGCAGGGACACCTTCCACTGGAACAGGCTGCCCAAAGCCCCGTCCAGCCTGGCCTTGAACACTGCCAGGGATGGGGCATCCACAGCCTCTCTGGGCAACCTGTGCCAGTGCCTCACCACCCTCACAGTGAAGAACTTCGTCCTGACATCTCATCTAAATCTACCCTCTTGCAGTTTTAAAGCCACCAAAATGTGGTCTTGCCAATGATGCAACGGTAGGCAGGTTGGTTTGTCTGTCCTTACTATATCTTGGCTAAGACACTTTGAAGGTGTATCCCAGCATATGAAAATTTAGGTATATTGCAGAAAAGAACTAACTAATTCTGGAAAAATTGTATTTCCTGAGAAGAATAACCAACTCTGACCATTTAATGGAGCCCAGCGCTTTTCAAAGTTTCCTGAAGAAGCTCAAAGCTGTGTGTGTGCTTTGTAAGTGAGCTGTGCGGATCGATGCTGCCTCCAAAGCTGCACCCAACGTACAGGCAGTGCTTTGCAGTGGCGCTGGGGCATTATGTATGACTCCATAGCTGATCTCCCCTGGACTTATATAGCTATAATTTCCTGGTACCCACTCTATGCCATTAATGTACGATGGTCACACATTTGTGGCCATCATTCTTGTGTGATTTCCACATCAGCCATGAAGTTATCCCCAGTGACAGACCGGAATGGTGCAGAGCGGCTCCTCCACCTCCCTGGTCACACCACGCAGGTGTTCCCTGGGGAAACACAACCAAACCAAGCATCAGGCCTCCTTTTTCTCTAAGAGCTGCTGGATTTGGCACCAGGGATAGCCTCATTTTCCAATGCCTGGAGGCCAGACCAACCTCACCTCTAACCTCGACAAAAACAGCCTCGCCTGACCGTCTGCAGGACAAATGGACAGACCTGGAGCTGAGCTTTTGGACCCATCAAAGGCACTTGCAACCTTCAAAGCCTTCCTGACTGTAGAGTAGTTATATTTTATTGAAGTAATATGATTAAAAACAATAATAATTAGAATTAGAATATTAAGGGCTATTATGTGCTATATACTATACCAATCCAAAGGATAATGTGGCAAAGCAAAAAGCACCTATATTCTTCTCGGACTGCACTAAAAAGTTGTGACAGAAGGTTTTTCTTTGACATACTAGACATGAATGCTAATTCATTTATATTCACAATGCTAATGCATGTATTGTGATAATTTTTACACATGGTAAAAGTGGTATATAAATAAAGGGGATGTAATGGTTCCCCTCAGCTCCTTGGAGTTTTTTGCAGAGGTTGTGGATGCCCCCTCCCTGGCAGTGTTCAAGGCCAGGCTGGATGGGGCTGTGAGCAGCCTGGTCCAGTAGAAGGTGTCCCTGCCCGTGGCAGGGGGGTTGGAACTGGGTGATCTTTAAGGTCCCTTCCAACCCAAACCATTCTATGATTCTATGATTCTATATACAGGATACACAAAAGCTGTTTAATTTTCTAAGCCCTGGCTCCGAGAACAGGCTCTCCGTGCTCATGAGGTGGGTGAGGAATCAAATCCGGATGAGGAGCAGCGTCTCCACTACCACCTATGGCCAAAAGGAATAAATACGCATCCCTAGCAAGGTGCTCTGTTATTTAAGTTAAAATCTAACATTGTTCTGTTGTTTCTTATTGTTATCCAGGTTTCTCTTTCAGCTCAGCAAAACTATTTCTATATAAGAATAGGAGAAGGTAACGTGGAGGATGGGCTCTGCCATCGTCTGAGACTCCTGATGAACAATGAAAAGCAGTCACGCCCGGCAAAGTCATTTTTCTTACATGTTAATAACAAGAGAGGAGAATGTTTTCATTTGAGGCACCTGAAGTGAGATTAGGATTTGTTAAGGGCATTGTGAAATGAAGAGGCCAGAAAAATATTATTTTGGGATGAGATCATACGTGTCCACAAACTTGAAGCACTTCTCTGAAGGTATTTTACCTCTGTGACTATCAGTATTTTGCATTATAATGTGCCTTAATATACACATTTCCTTCTGTTGTACCATGGGGCTAGTTGCGTTTATTTTAATATTCCTCCATTTTCAACATAAGAAAACAGAGCTGAACTTGGAGGCTTTCTAACAGATACGGATCACCACCAGCACTGATCACTTCTTGTGTTTCATAGAATTTCACAAGAAAATCAAACACATTATTCATTCACTATCATACCTACATCGTGACAAAGATTTCTGACATTGTCAGTAAATGCTAAAATCAAGGAGAATCCCCAATATAATAATACCCCATTTTATTCATATTTGAAATAGGAGATGGCAATATAGGGTCTAGATACGCACATACATTTAAACCAGCAAACAACACAAGGGGTACAAGCCACTGAAACAGAAGAGCTTTCAGTCATAAAAGCAAGATCTCACTGGTTTTCTGCATCTTACTTTTTCTTCTTTTATTTTTTTTAAACAGGAAAATTTGCAAAACCTGATGAAAACCCCTGTGAAGTCTGTCTTCAGGTCTACTGAAAGACCTCCATCTTTTTTCTGGGTCACTGCTGCCTAGTCCTACCACACGTACAAGCGAACAGCACGTCTCTCTACGTAATTCATGCAGGACTCCCGAGTCACACAGGGGTGGGAACAAACCAGGCTCTCCCAGTGATGTAAAAATAATTGTTAAATAAAGTTGCGAGTGAGCGGCTCTCACAAGTCTTGAAGCACAGCCCTCACTTGCAGAGGTGAGAAAAACTGGCAGCATCTCTTTAACCTGGTCATGCCGACACAGCAACACGTTCCCTCACTCACACCACCAGCAACTTGGGGTCAGGTCTTGCTCTCACAGAAATAAATGACAATTTTTTTCGTGTAGAAGTTTGAAACTCTACCTACTTTCTAAAACACATCTTACGCTAAGTACTCTTCTTCGAATTAGTCTGAGTTCATTTTTCCGAAGCATTAAAAAATACCCTTTATCTCCTTGATTGTAAAAAATACCCAGCACACATCTAAAGAAAAATTACCCTTAGTTGGAGAAAATATCAACATCACTCCTAGCAAATAGAAATCTATAAATCTAATGAGTAATAACTTAAAAATCAGGTCAACTGAGAAAACGATTATGATCACAGGCAGAGGAGAGTGTGTCTTTCCTGCAGCATAAAGGACGGGATATCCCGACGTTCAGCGGAGCTGTGCTGATTTACTCTAGCCATGAGACGCTACCTTCATAGTCAGAGCGACTATTTTGCTCTCAATATGCTCAGAACTCCAACTGATGTTAGTGGAATTTGCATACAAATCATGAGCGGTAGGACCTCTCTCTGGTTTTCTCTCTCTCAAGTAAAAACCATGAGACCTGCATTATTCTACCCAATATTTCAAAAAGTTTAGAAACTTAAAACTCCCTGAACATTGGCTTAAAATATTTATTAATTAAAAAAGTTAAATATTTATTTATACAAATATGATGAGAAAAATCTCATGCAGACTTTTCACATACAGCAACATAATTCAAATCATACTGTGATGGTTTTACAAAATAACTTCTTTTAGGAACTTCGACGGAGAAGTGTTGCTATCACCTGTGTGCCTGAAAGCACCACTCACGGTAATTGGAAAGCTATTTCTGAAACTTAGAGTTTTCCTATGGAACATATGCCAAGATTTTCACACTCTTCACTAAGATTAACAATTAATACCTTATTACTACTACTCAGAGAACTGGACAGAGACGTATGAACACCGGGTAATGAATTCCTGCATATCACCGTACCTCCAAACACTTTATGTTAATGCATAAAGTTGCCAAAAGATTGCTTTAGATAATTCCCCTAAATGATGAAAATATCTTGAGATTGTTACGGATGGCATCTGCTTCTGCTTAATTACAAATCTGCATTGGCTTCATAATTTGTGTATATTACAAGTAATTTGCATAATTAAAACAATTAAGGGATTGACATATCATGGCAATTAGAAATGCATCAAACTCTGGATGTTGTACAAAAGAGAGCTTCAATATGAAACATTAATTCTTTGAGAACAAAATATCCTTCAGACTCCTGCAGAACAACCTTCACAAATTCAATATATGTTCAATAAACTCCGCTTAGAGAAAGTTTCTCTCAGGGATATCCGCTTCCTCGTCAAGCTGTTGCAAGTTCAACCCCGAACGCTTTAGCCTTCATTTGAATTTCTTACGGCAGTCACAGCATGGACTTGTGTATTTATTGCCAGTTCCAGGAGTTCTTATCTCATTTTCCGTAGCCTTATCCTGTTTTCTTTGTCCCTCTTTTTAAGAATAAGTATGAACTGATTGAAAAAATGCTCTTGGTCCTTCTTCTTCTGAACAAGGCGAAACCGCTGATCTCTCCCATATTTCTCCGCAAATTCTTTAAACGTTGTTCTGCAGAAAAGAGAGACATTTTAAAGCTGCGACTTTGTCAATCCACTCTCAGACTCTTTGACCTGGATCTCACTTAACTTTTCATACAGACACTAAAAACGGGGGCGATTCTGGGGTATTTGACAGGAACATGACGGTAAACCCGGGACGAGGGAGGTGAGACGATGCCAGAACTGCCTGGGCTTTGGACTTACGGATCAGCCTGCAATAGTTAAGTTCCATTTTTTGATTTAGAAAAATGCGGGTGATAGTTGACCGGACAATTCCGAATCATTAACACAGTATTTGCTACAGCACAGGTTACTGCAGCTTTAATCTATGCCTGCCGGTACTTAGGGCCAGTATTTCAAGAATTAGCCTATAATAGAGCAGAGAAACTCATCTGTGTCTAACTGCAAACAAATGCACTGTGACTGTCAGTAGTACATGACACCCGATGAAATACCACGCTAGTCTGACCTTTTCTAAAAATAGCAAAAAATTAATTGTAACTTTGAGTGGGGGGCACGGTACAACTGAAATCCACAGGCAGCTTTGCCTGAGGATTTCATCGTCAGGTCCAGCATTTTCCAATGCAAACACGGTATCTGAGAACAGAAACATTCACTGGTATTTTTGCCCGGATGCCTTTGCTGATCCCAGTACAGGTCCGTAAGTCCAGGTCTGAGAGCAGCATGGCGGGCACTATAAAGAACTGGCACCATAATTCACAGACCAACGACAAGGGGTTTTTTATTTAAACTCCTGGAATTTTTATATTTCCAAGGTGTACGTTCTTCTAGCGGCGTTTTCTAGCTTAATTCTCTTTTAGGTTGCATTCACAGCGCCATGAGAAACGATGGAAAACCGGAGTTAATGAAGGAGAGGAGAAGAGCGATGACGATAGGAAGGGCAGCAACTCCCACGCTGCGCCCGGCCAGCCCCGGCAGCAAAGCCTGGCAGCGCAGGCAGAGCGGTGCCGGGCTCCCCGCAGCCCACCCGCCCCGCGGGACTCCAGTGACGGCAGCAGGAGTCACGGACCTGGAGAAGATGGGCAGGCAGTGGAGTAAAGTCCTCAGCAACCTGGTCTGACCTGCCTGTATTTAAAATACAAGAAAATTATCCCTGTCAATCCAGAGAAGCACACGGGGACGCTGGAGATGCTCCAGGTCCGTCGGTTTTCCTTTGGCAATGCCAAGCCTGGCTGCTTGCCGCTCCGGCTGTTCCCGGAGCCGGTGCTGGGGATGCCGTGCATCGCACGCCTCTGCCTGCGCTGCCCTCTGCACCGCGCCACTGCCGTGCTCATCCTGGCAAGGACTTTGTTCGGTTACTGTGCTCTGCCACCTGGATTTTGCAATACTTATTGCTGGCTAAATCAGGGCTCTACATAATGCATAGATTTGTAACAGTCGCTTGGGGAAAGGCCTGCTTTCTTCTTATTGGAAATATTTTTGATTTATTTATCTCACTGCATATCAAAATCAAGCCAGAGACTACTGCAGGTAGATGAGTTTCTTTGATGCTGTGGTCTCGCAGTCAGCTCAACAAAAACATTCACGGGTAAAATGTTCTCTGTCCTGAAGGCAGCACTATTTTGCCCTTGCAGACTGAAAACATCATCGCTGGAACCAGCGTTTAGCTGCTACATTAGCCCAGAATATTCTCATTTTGTTGTAAAAAAACTTCTTATAATTATTACTTCTGTAGAGCCTGATGTGTGGTTTGTATCTATGTGTCTAGGCAGGTAGTGCTGTACAATTACCTGCATTTTTCAGTCGAGAAAACTGTAATTTCTTAGTTCCAACAATTTAATCAGATTTATAATATATAAACCTTTATTTTCATATAATTTACAAATGAGAAAGCACTATCCTAAGCACTGCATTCGCTATTACTTCACAGTTTTGGATCCATCACTTAAAAAGCACTATATAAAAATAAATTATTGCATTGCACACTTTATTTTAATTTAGTGATGTGACATTAATACTAACTTTGTTAAATTATATTTCTCCTCCATCAAAAAACAAACCTAAATACAGTTTTTCACTATTTACACCTGTATGCCTAACATAAATGAGATTTAACATTCAGGTACTGATTTTATATAACTAATATCTATGTGTGTATGTTCTATAATTATAGCATATATATGCATATAAAATAAAGGTGTTATGCAAAATATTACACATTCTGAATGAGAGAGAGAGAGAAAGGAACAGAGAGAGAGATGGAATGTTCCCTTTCCCAGTAATATAACAAAATAGTGTAAAATATTAGGGAAGAAATGTTAACACAGCATCGTAACAATGGATGTAGAAGCTTGCTATAAAGAGTACTGTCAGTGCTGGGGCATTCCGGGGCTGATAAGCGCAGGCTAAATGAGAAAGCTTATCTTAACAAATCTTCATAAGGCAATGCCATACCTTGGCGATAACTTGGATTCTTCAAGGAGCTTTTTAAATTCTTCTTTGGCTAACAACAATTTATTTTTCTTTTCTTTGTACTCTTCTCTGATCCTGGTCTTGACAAACTGTTCAAATATCTTTCCGAGAAAGGGAAACAAGACACAGTATTTATTAACAAAGCCTTTACGGTATTTATGCTTGATCAAAGGGCTGTCAATCTCAAGACCTGCAGTTCTTATCTGTCCTCGGTATTGGCTGACTCGTGTGCAGCTGAACCTGCTTCATGCAGCACTGATTGTGTGTTCTCACAAAATAAGTAGCTGGAAAAAGGTATAATTTGGACAGATAACATCTTCATTCAAACATCAAGCGCAACATAAATCAAAATTTCCCGACTTCAGTGTCTTGCTCGCATTTTCATGCCTACAGCATTATTTTTGTGCATCTGTACAACTGACTGCAGTTATTTAGTTTGGATCTCACATCTTTCCCAACTTGCTGGAGTTCCTGAAAATGTCTGTAATGCTAAACATCAATATTCTGTAGGTTACCCCCGAAAAAGCCTGAAGACCTTTCAAATCAGTTGTCAAAAAACATGAGCATACATGTGATCCTCTGTACACATACAGCCGAAAGCTTTAATGTGTTTGGAACGGTTGACAACCTTCCTCTAACAGGATTTGGCAGCTAAATATGCAGCAGGGTGCTCAGCATCAGGATTTTTTGTGTCTTGAAAAGGAGTTAAGGAGTTCACTATGTCACAAAATTCTGCCAACTGCTTCAATCACATTTTTAATACCAAAAATCTGGCCCTGCTGGTTTCACACTCTAAAAAGTGTGGCACACTAATAAATATAAATAAATTGAATAAAAGGAGCTGCTCCTCAAAACGCTATTAGCTTTCCATATTCACCATCCTGTTCACCACAAATTACATACATTAAATATGATTACTACAGTTACTACCACAGTTGCTTTCTCATCAGCCATGAGGATGCACAGGTGCAAATCTACATTTCATGAAAGCTGGAGTAACCCAATTACAACTGCTATTTAGTACGGTATGTGGAAAAGGGAAGAAATAGCACTGGAAAAGTAAACATCAAAAAATGGCCACGAAAGAAGCACTACGAAAAACCTAGGAAATCTAAATATATTATACTGTATGCAATTGTGTAAGTTGAGTGTAAGAGGAGATGGAAAAAATGGAACAAATGAAGTAGGTGACGCTGTTATTGCTTGCCTTTCTGGTATCAGTGAAGGTATTATGAAGGTAATAAATCAAAATTAACAGGTAGCTCATTATTTTAATACAGTTGCTCCTTTACCCTTCACTGTTCCTTGCTTAAACATAGTAGCATCTTTCAACTGTTAATAACCCATTGGAAAATACTGGTAAGTAAGCGGAGCAAACCGCAGATATTCAGTAACAGATCGGTACGTTCCTCGGGCTGTGTAAGGACACCCACCGGCAGCAGAGCTTGCACTCCGGGAGTCAAACCCACCTCAACACAAGTTCAACTCCAGAGGGAGTTCCCTCAGACGCTTACAGACCACAGCCAAAACCCTTGCCCTGCCCTTTCCAACCTGTCTGCCTGACCACGGGAAGAAGAAAAGTGCCGTACAGCCAGCCATGCTCCAGCACTGCTTCCTTCCTTCCTTCACTCCTTCATCCGTTCATTCCTCACTTTCATTGCGAGCCACTTCTCACCTCTAACCCCCTCCAATATAAATTCATTTGCATAATTTAAAAAGTACTCAGACGCTCGCTGTTCAGGCCACACTGCCAGTGTCCGTGAAGGTAAATGTTTCCATAAACCTAAATAATGTCTTCTACTAATTTGAGTTGCACTTCAAGAAGTACTTTCATTAAATCAGGCATCTACTCTTGTCCGAGTCTAACTTTCTTCTTAAACTACTCCTTGGAGGAAAATGGGGTCTAATTAAATACCACTACTCACAATGAACGTCTAGAAATCTTAACTTCAAGCTTAGTAGCTAAAATATATTACATACCCGGCATGTGCTCCCAAGCTTACTGGTTTTTTAACCCTGTTTTGCAGAAGAGCAACCGACCATCACCCTCTTCCACCTTAGCTCTGAGCCTGAGTTACTGTCACTCTCAGAGCCAACCTCTACCTGACTACGGGTTTCTACCTACGGGACTGCCAACTACTTGCTTTTCATAACCCTTTCCTTGAGTATTAAATATACCCCACAAATGAGGTCCCCCTCAGCAGTGCTTCAAGCACATTATATTATGTGTATTCATGATGTATTTTATTATATCATCTCCAAGGCTGGTAAAATGAAAGAAGTAATATATCTTGATTGACTCATCAAGGTCTAGGTTTTGTCCTTGCTGATTCCCTGAAATAAATACAAAACTCTCTGCTTAGTCTTTTGTCGAGCAGTATTTTCCATTCTAGCAGTTTCTCTTACATTTTCATTCCCGTATTTCCTTATTATTTTACTTCATTTTTTTTCTTCATATGAAAATATTGGAAAGGGAGTAAATGAAGATGTATGTGCCCAGTCCCTCAGTAAATACCTACAAGAAGCTCTCTGGAGAATCACAAGACAACGTGGGCCCCAGTGCAATGGAATAGGAATAAGTACATTTCTCATTGTGTTTATTTAAAAAAATGGACAATCCCATATTTAAAATTCTTCCTTCTCCAGGATGACAAAAGACTGGTAAGGAAGAGAAATAACTACAGAATAGAAGCGTTCGCCTTCTCTGCAACATCCTTGCATCTCTCCTAAATTTTTTAGACTAGTCTGCAGCCCTCGGGTCCTTTTAGATCCCTAGCGATAATTAATGTCCAAATAAACAAGGCAGCAAAAAGTCCACTTCCCTTTGCAGCTTGCCAGAAAAACGAAACCCTTTCAAACAAATACCAGCACAGCCACAGTGCTCTATATCTAGCAAGTTTAGTTATTGCAAAATATAGCAGCAAATACTGCCAAACTCCTAGAAAATATTCTAAGTAATAAAAATGAAGTAGTCTCTCTACAATATTTAAATAATTCAGAGTGGAAACATTAGCTTATGGCCATTTCCCTTTCTATAGCCCAGTTTCCCAGACTCAGTAGGAGTTGTTCCTACAACCCAAGAGACCATACCTCATCTCTATGTGCAAACTCACTTGTTACCACTTGCTTTTCAAAGGAGACAGCACTTTCTTACGAGCAGAGCCTAAATTATGAGTCTCACTGAAAAACTCAAAGAAGACATTTTAATTTTATGCAATTCTTTTTATCCTGCCAAGATAATTACTCTGTTATTACGGTTAATCTGGGAGATGTTTGCTGCCAATCAGAAGCTACACTGGAGGTAATGCTCACCTGTTTACGTTCTTCTGAATTTAGCAGAAGGTAGCGTGGATCAAATACTATTTTGTGCAATTCTTTTTCCCATGTAGAAAATGCTGAAACCTGTGAAGTACACAAACACAGTTGCATTAAGGAATTTTAATAAGGAAGTGAAAGAAGGAAATGTTCCAAGGTGAAGCAAAAGAGTAGTTCAGAAAGCTAATGAACCCTCTAAAGGATGCCTCAGAGCGGTTGGAAGTTGAATTTTAATCTGTTTCTGGCAATGCTGTGGTCGCCCCCACACCATCAGTATTGATTTGCTCTAGGACATCTCAGAGAGTATTTGGGAGATGCTCATTCCACTTCTTTGATGGAAAGACTCTGTAGCAGAAAGGAAAATGCCATTTTATTATCCCCTTTGTAAAAGAGAAGCATCAATTTCCATTTAAGCAATTATCTCAGCTTTAGCTCCTCTCCTTTCCAAAACTTAAATTATAACCCAAATGAGGCTGTCAATGCATGCATACACTGAAGAACTAATAGTGAACATCTTCAAAGCACCATGTTTTTGTAGTAAATGTGCTGCTTCCCTCCAACAGCACGGCTGTCACATCTCCTCCATTTCGAGGCTTCTCCCCTTTTCCGCTGAATCCAGCTCCCCGGAGTGGGACCCTGGGTGCCCACCCAAGCCCCGTGCATCACCCACATTCCCGCAGACGCATGAAATGAGAATATCACGCTCCTACGGAGGTTCTTCCATCTTCTCCGAAACCTCTTTACGGTGAGCGGGCTGTAAGGACCACCACGAATCTGAGCAGGTCCCTCGCTTGCCCAGGCCCCTTTGCCCGGGGTTTTTCACAAACTGAGCGTCTGGGAGCATAGGACTGAAAATCCCCAGCCTGATTTCGGTACCTCGTACAACATCACTGTTGATTAGTTTGTTACAGAAAACTCCGGAGTAACATAAAATATTCTAATCACTCCATCTAATTACAAAGAAGACTAAATTCAGTAAAAAAAATTAAGTATGTGAAGTATAATTAAAATAGAGTAATTAACAGTCAAAGAGGAAAGCTCTGATGAATCAAAGTGGGTTTAAATGGACTGGGTTTCCTTTTAGAGTGGTTAGCACTGGAAGCTCGGCAATGTCGAGGTTCGGGCTAACTTTGCGGATGCGCAGTGACTCAGGGCTGCCTCCTCCAGACGCCGCCTTCTCGCAGCCTGCGGTTCGCCCTCCGTGCCCACGCAGGCGGCCAAGTCCTGAGCTTTGGGGTTTTGCCCCCTTCGGAAGGACCAGCAGCAGGAATCTTTTTTTTTTCAGGGTGTCTTTTATATCCTCTCTTGGACATCAGCCTTGTGCCCAGTACAAAGGCCAGTTTGAACTCAAAGCTAGTTAAGCTCGGGCTAATTTATCATGCAATCATTCCTGTTTATGATTTTTTGTTTAGTAACTATTACATTTCACTTACTGCAGACATACACCTAAAATAAATGCTGGCAACTGATATTTATAATTTAATTCTAGCTACGCGTGTCATACGCTGTTCAGGATACTTATTTTGGAGCTCTGTAAATGCATACAAAATATTAATAATCTGACTAATCTCCCAACGTGTATTGTATTGTGCTCTTCTTCCCTACTATGGGACATTCAACCAGGGAACACATGCACTGGGGATGCTGAGGGTGGAATCTCTTCCCAGAATAAATAATGACTTCTGTGGCGTAGTATCACCACAGACGAAAAGGGGAAGAGAGATCTGAGCTTGGCGTGGGTTTCCAGTTCTCAACTCCTGCTCTTAACCAGAGTGAAAAGTACAGGGAAAAAAACTCATGAAAATTCAGTGTATTGAGTTTGAGTGGTATGTTTAGAAGTGAAAGGACATCTATCTGAATAGCTGATTTGATTTTTAATTCACTCTGGAAGCCCAGCAACGATGGCAGGTTGAGATTTTGGCTTTGACTGAAAGATTTATAAGAACAGAAAGGTGAAGTGCCTGACGTTTTCAGCGGACGCACTTATCTTCATCAGCAAAGGATTCCCAGCTTTCAGGAGACGTTGTTCTGGTAGGGAACGATGTCCACCCCAGACACAAGCTACCGAAACACGTTAAAACCAGCGAGAAGGACGGAGTGGCAAAGGGCTGAGAGGAGGGACCCGGGTCAGCAGCGGCAAGGACCACCCCGCGCCCGAGCTGGGAGCCCCCTCCCCACGTCCTCACCTGCTGCTGGCTCTGACACGCTCCCAGCACCCCAAACCGGCCGACAACCCCCATTAAAAGATATTAAAAAGTGGGATTCAGTGGCTTGTCCTTCTAGAAAGGGGCTCTTTGGGTCTGTCTGAAAAACAGACTGGGGGGGGGACGACGACACCAAACAACCCCGTTTATTTGGGTTAATTTATTCTTTAGGATAACGCTGAGGCTGCAAGAATTGTTTTGAGATGGGAAAGTGGGGGTTAGGACCCCCCAAGCCCCCTTTTTACTCCCCAATATTAAGAAGGTAAAATCTTGAGGAAAAAATACCATTTGGAATCCTTTAAAAAAGTCTTGTTTCACTGACAGCATCCCAGCAAAGAGAAGACTGCAGAACATGGATATCTTGATGCCGTGGCTGTGAGGGAATTTTCCCCTTCCCCTTTGGATTTTGCAGAAACTTTTAAACTTCCAGGAGGATATCAGAGATTACATTTTTACACAGGAAAACTTGCCACAGACTTAAGAATAGTGCCATTGTCTTGGAGCTACACCAAAAATAACATATATTTTTAAAATGCTACAATAAATATTCTTCTGTTGATATAATTTATGTAGGAAGATTCAGAACTACGCTGAAGAACTCCATCTAGTTCAAGCTCTTTGTAATGCCATCAAGTAACTTCTTGAGAAATAACAACACTACAAGAAAACGGCAGGAGACGTTCATTAAATAATCAGTTTTAAATAACACTAATGGCCTCACTGCATTTCAAGCAATGCCAACCAGCTGGTGCTAACCAGCAGCTTGTCCAGACATTTGAAAAATGCTCAGGGCGAAAGCAGAGTAACCTATTATCTATACATTTTTAAATAATAGCAAAAGCAAACAGTACATTTCCTGAATTTCTTATTTTTATGAGCAAGTCTGACTTACACAAGAAACACTTGAGGAATTCTATTACAGAACATACCTAATACTTTCAAATTTTGACTTCTTGCCCCCTGACTTAAAATATGCCAGCAGAAGTCTTCAACCAGTATTCATTTATGGCACTTCTGCATTTTTTAAGCATAAATAACAAAATTTATTAATAAAGCAGGTCTGGCATGGAGATAATTTACTGTTGAGCTTCTGAAGCTCTAATTATCTACCTTTAAAGCCTGCTGATTACTAGTGATAAATTTTATAGGCTTTACTGCCTAACAACAGACACCTTGGATTTTTTTTCTTTACAGAAATTACATGAACTTCTATAGAATACATATTTGCAGAGTGTTGGAGGGAGGTATAAAATCTGCATACACTGCTCCATTATACACCCATTTACATTTGCAGGATTAGGACCTAAACCTAGTATGCTTATTAATTCCATTCACGCTCAAAATCATCAATTCTCTGGAAGAAGGGAGACTGTGAGATGAACTTTTGTGGAGGTGATTTCATGTATATAAATAACGGTATATAAATTCCTCATATTGACGGTAATCTTTACGCGGCCAGTTCAAGACAGGTTTGTAAGTGCTACCACAGAAAACAAAAACCAGGCTGAAGCTCTTTACAAAATCAGTCACCGGATGCTATTACATGATCTGTAATTCATATTTCACCATGGGTCATGAGGCTCATAGCGCTGATGGCTTCTATCTGCAAATTGAATTTACGCTCCATCTATCGACTCATAATCATGATTAGGTCACAGTAAAATGGCTGCAATAACTGGGAGCCCTCCCGTCACCTGTACCAGCTCCGCAGCCGCCAGCTCTGTGCTGGCCTGGATGGGAGGGAACGATGCTCCCGGTGCTCTCGTCTGGCTGGCTGCGGAGGGGCCACCTCTTCTTGTCCCCGTTCAGCCCAAAGGCCCGAGCATCCCACGCTCCTGAACCTCAGGCTCAGCTGGAACCACCAAGTCTTCCCAAGGAAGTCCAAGGACAGTCAGGGACGTCCAGGGAAAAAGGTTTTCTTAACCCTCCTGAGACTCCAGTATGTCTTTTCCTAACAGACTGGGCAGATTTCAGATGGCCAGCAAGTGAATTTGGCTTCCCACTGCTAGGGTCATTGGAGTTTGCGGTGATGAAACCTCTCCCACGCCAAAAAAAAGCAAAGAGCTTGCCGGGAATGTTTCTCAGCCTGGTGCTCTCTTTCAGGTGGTACACACGACACATCTTTCGTCCTTTGTTCATCACGTAACGAACGTTTCTGGGGTCCGTGTGGGAGCCCCGGCATGGCGTGTGGCTGTGGTCCCCATGCCCTGCTGAGCCACTGGTCTGCGCTGGAGGAGCTACCACCTCTGGTTATCTTTGGGTCTGTCTATAGGAATTTATTTGGAACTGCACCTGCAAAGTGCTGTCAGTTCTGCACGGCCAGAAGAAAAGTCACAGTAAAGTACCACAAAGCCTACGTGGTTAATAGACAGAAAAACCCCTCTCAACAATTCTTCATTTGACTGCTAAGTCATAGTTATGACATGATTCCTGTAGCGGTCCTAGATGATGCCCTATCTTCATAAATGGGATGTGCCAAAGAAAGCAAGCATATTTCTTACCCCCCTCTCCAGAAGCATGTCTCGGAAATGAGTGATGCGCTCTTCTAGGGGAGGCGTGATCTGAGGTGCTGATGTTTCCTCATTTTTCTCCTCCGTTTCAGCCTTCCCCTGGTCAGCAGCTTGGGAATCTTCTGTTCTTTAACAAGGTAAGATAGAAAATAGTTCAGTAATTGCCAACTTGGGAGGGGATTTTTAACTCTCTCTAGAAAATCCTCCAGGACGGCAGGACTTCCTCGCGCGCATGGAGCAGGCAGGGAGCGGACGCTGACAGCTGAGAAGTGACCCAAACCTGCAGTTCGTTATTAAACCGCGGGGCTTGCGGGCCCTGCCAAGGGACCTCCGACAGCTCGTTATGTGGAAGGATGGTCTATCGGTGTGATCAAAGAGGAACTCAGCAGCGAAATACTATGCTATATTTCAAGCTGCAGAAAAGTGACAGCTTTATATAAAATTTGTCAAGGAGTGAAGACTTTAAAGAAGTGACTGAAGAGACTCATCTTGTTTTATTTTTCTTTCCTCTGTTTTTGTGCCCCCGAACTTGAAAGTCAACACTAATCTTTATTTTATGTTCCCATGCACCCCACGAGCTCACTCCTAAGGGAAGTAATCCAGCAATGCATCACGTGCACAAACCTGCAATAAGGCATCGGCGAAGAACCTGCCCTTCCTCAGTGCCAGAAAGTCTGTATTTATCCTGACAGCCTTTCTCCAAGATTGCATCTGATTAGAACAAATAGGTGTTTCTGAGAAAATGCTTACTACATATTGCCCAAGGCCCTTTGCCTACAAGAGCCCCTGGATAAAGGCACGTACGTAGCACCGCTGTGCTCATTTCAGGAAAGGACAGTTTACTGCAAGTTGCAGAGAGTGATGCTCTCCTCAGGTGCAATCCTACATAATCGGTGTCACCACTGGAGCTGAACTGTTTCACACCAGAGAAATACCGACCTAATTTTAGCAGAGCTAGAGACCATTAACACTGCGCTCTCACAGCGCTGGAAGCGAACACCTATGTCCCCATTGTTTGGAGGGCTGAAGCTTTGTCCCCGTGGGCCCTCTGCATCTCCAGGGAGAGGTTAGTTGGATGGGAACCTCAAAGGTAGGAAGGAGTCTGCTGCAGGAGGGGATGGGATTTGAGATGGGGATACGGAACTCCTGACTTCAGAGACGTTGGCCAGCTCAGACCTCGAAATCAGACTTCTGCTCTGGGTCCATCCTGCTGTTTCTTAAGGCTTTGAGCAACGAATGGGTTCAGTACAAATTAAGGCTCTTTCTGGAAAGATTAGGAGTCTTAAAATGATCACACGGTTCAAGTGAGGATAATGAAAGCACGGTGATTTGATTTTTAGTGTCCTACTAGGCATGACTGCATTTTCTACTGATGTAATTTTCACCGCTATGCAATAATGCCCAGTTTGAAATTTCAACAGGAAAACACTTTTTTATTTCCAAGCAAATGAATTAGATCAGTATGTAATGTGAGCCCTAGCGTATTATCTTCCTTCTACAAATAATTACATTACATTTACATTTATCCTAAAATGATGCTGTATTACTAGTGATTTGAGAGATATCAAATCGGTGTTCTTCACAGAATGACAGTGACTTTTATATCGTAATAGCAAATTTTATTCTGTGACACGATCCATGAAAGGCCCAATCGAATTTCTAGTACGCACAAAGAGCTTTTTCAAGCTGAAACTGAGAGAAATACAGCACCCTACTCCACCAGCCAAGCACCAGAAGAGCCCCTCTTTCCTTCAGTCCTCCTTATGCAATCGAAAACGATGCTGCAAATCACACAGACTTTTTTTCTCATGCCAAAAATGACAATAAAGAATACAATTTTCTTTAGCAAATAATACAATAATCTGCATAACAAACTATGTGACTTCCTACTCAGATGGACACATACGAGCAGCCTACTAGCATGATCTTGGAAGCCTGCAAATCTCAAAATGGACAGGGCGGTGAGACGTTTTTGTGTAACTGTGGTACCCGCTGAAAGGAGAAGAGGCAATGGGCACAGACCGAAATACACGGAAATCCATCTAAGCATAAGAAAAAGCTTTTTTACTGTGAGGATGGTTGGACACTGGGGCAGGCTGCCCAGGGAGGCTGTGGGGCTCCATCCTTGGAGATGCTCGACCCCCCTGACACATCCCTGAGTGACCCGCGGGGAGCAGGGCGGGACAGAGACCCCCGAGCCCTTCTGTCATTCTGTGAAGAAAACCCAGAAAACCTAAGTTTCTCTGAAAATTGTTTTTCTTTTGGAGAGAGCACAATCAGAGCACTGCCTGAGTAAGAATTTGACTTCAGTATTTTTAAGCAGTTTCATTATACCCCAACAAAACGTAAATAAAAGTGCAACAGCAGCTTGCGGAGCCCAGAGCTCCTAAACCTGCAGATGCAGGTTCTGGCTGGAAGCACCGGACAGAGGCTGTGCAACGTCCACGAAAGAAAGAAGGGAGCCCTGCTGTCTCCGGCGGCCGGCCTCGGGGCAGGCCCTCTGAGAGCTCTGTCACCAAAGCAAACAGCAGGAGAAGCGAAACAGCAGATCTGTTCTTACCAACGTGAACTGGTGATCCAATGTCAACCTCTGCGTGATGACCCTCTGGTTGAATTATAAAGAATTGTGCTGGAACTTTGATGGAATTAGATCTCATCATTAGCACAGCACTTTCTATATAGCCCATGATTCACCGTATGTCAAAGGAACAATATGATTTACTAAGTAACTCAAATAAAATAGAATAGGGAACACAGCATATTTAAAACAAACCCTGAAAGCATGTAACACCTCCTTTTTTAGTTATACTTAACCAAGAAAAAATGCTGATATTGCAAAAATAAGTGGGTAATGGCTGTGTGGGGGTAAAAATGGGGTTCAACTTCCCGTTCTGCTGCGGATGCCAGGTGCAGGGCTGCGAATGTCCAGCTACAACCCGCGCCTTTCTCTTGCAGCGGATCTCCGTGCACGCCGAGCCCTGCCTGGTGCAGGAACGCAGCGTGCTGAGCCAACGGTGCCTGCCCGCCCAGTGCGGGGCTGGGCTCCAGGGCACTCCTGGCCCCGGTGTGACCGTCCAGCCCAGCAGCCTGGGCGCCCGCAGGGGACAGATGCTCAGAGCATCACGGTCTGGCGGGACGATAGTGCTCCCTATGTCCCAACAGCATTCTCTGTTAAATGTAGGAAAACATTCACGGTCTTCATATGCAATTATTAATGTGGATATGACAGCAATATAAATAGGTTTTCTGTCCGTCCGGCACCAAAATGAGTATTTGTTTGGTTTTCTGTAAAGGCAAATCTTTTTTAACCTCAGGATTCAGTCCGGAGTGAGCAGCACTTTGTCCATTCCCAAGTAAAACGAAGCAGAGGAAAGAGAAAGTCAGATCTGGACCTTGTACGTGCAATTTGGAAGATGAAAAGCTGGTGATGTGTATCCTCTTATCTAAAACTTGGAGCTCAACCAGCACTTTAGTAGACTCTACATCTTGAGAATTCCCCTTTCGCTGTTTATGGCATGGAGTAACTCGGCTGCTTTTCTTACAAGGAATTACGGGCCACATTTTTTAAATCAGTTCTGCTTTTGGCTGAGTAATTCAGACACACACAGATGTAGGCAACTGAGACCCACGGCACTTAGAAACAATAATATCAATTCCAACCACTGACGGCAGCAGCGATTTGAACTGCTGCGCAAACAACCATTCCTCGGTCTCAGCTGCGGAGATGGGAGGTTGCCTGCCGCAGTGGATACCCAGCTGGGGCCGTACCACAGAATCTCCAGTGGGATGTTTCAATCACATTAACGAAAACAATCTTAATATAGCAAAGGAGTTTATACACGATTTTCATTCTGAGGATAACTAAATTCTAGTTTCAAATGAAAATTCTACGATATTTTACTTTTTCAGGTCATGAATTGCTAGCTACAGTCTAATAGTAATACATTTACACAAGCACTTAGACTGCATTTCTTTAGTAAAAGGTCAGTATTTTAAAGGTCCATCCATGAACCTCTATGTTCTGCCATTGTTTCAGGGTACAAAGCAAAATGTCAGGAAATCTTCACATGTTATAAAAGAGAATTTAGAATTCAAAACAGCTGTAGAAATCATGTAGTAGTTTGGGGATGTATGTTCTGCTGACAGAAAAATAAACATTTTATGGCTTTTTGGTGACAGGTCAAACTTCTGGGGCATTGGGATCATCACAACAAAGTCTGAGAAAATGCTATGTTGTCAAGCCAAATCTTACTTCTTTCTTTCTGTGAATCTTGCCCTTGACTTTCATAGGACCACTGGCCCAAATACAGCAAATGAGAATTGGTTCCTCCTCATCTAAAGATTTATTTTGTACGTTAAACAAAGATAGAACTTAAGACAGGGTTCTCAGAGCTTTAAATATCCTCTCAATGAATATCTTGCCACAAATCTCAAGTGTGATAAAAGCTATATTATTTGTTAGCCCATACAAATATATATCACAATATAAAGCCACATGATGACATAAACAGCAGGCGATATACATTCATTATCATGTGTTATTTGATTTTTGTGGCATACAGTCACAGCTGAGAGTAGTTTGTGTTGCCTATGACTCAAATGACCTTTCCAAGACCGAAAGGATGCTTTCCCATCCCATGAATGCTCTTTTCCGCGCGAGATGCCTTTGCAGCCCCGGCAGACACGGCAGCGCTGGTTTGCTGCCCATGCCGCAGCAGACGCTGCTGGCAATATCAGAGCTGCTTGCCACCACGCCGCGGGATTTCTGACATGATTGCACTTTTAGCTGGACGGCTGCATGATTTATGCTTATACACGTATATATATGTAACTTTGTATGTATAAATACATACCACAAGAAAGATGCTACAATGCATTAAGGCAGGAGAGCCATGCAGCAACTCTGCAATGGACTGAGATTGCCCAGCTTGAACTGTATTTATCTATTTGCTTTGGGGAAAAATAAAATTATATCAAAACATATTTCTGCAAGGAAATAAAAATAATAAAAGATAAATTCTGCAAAGATATAAAAAGATGATCCATATTTGCGTCTTAACAATTTTAACAATGTCCTTTTGAGTGTAAAGAAAGTAAGAGATTAAAAAACCCAAAGTTTGTCTTTCAAGAGTGAATAAGTCATGGAACTCCAATGAAGATGAAACAGTATTCCTTATTCTCAAGCAGACAGTGAAAGAGGCACTGCCTGACCTTCCGACACAGCACAGTAAGCCCAAGCCTGTTTTGACACAGTTATCTTTGAATAAGCGCATTTTTCTGGAGTTTATGAACAAGCTTCTGGAGTTTATGAACAAGCTTCTGGAGTTTTAGAATTCCGTTCATGAACATTAATGGGAAGATGTTTTCACATTTTCTCAACCAAACACTAAAGGGAATCACCTTAACAGCACATGGAAAACAGCCACTCCTATACAGAGGTCATAATACTGGCCCATTATTGTCAGACCCACTGACGTAAATAAAAATATTCTTAAATATTTTATACTAAATACAAACTTTTATACTGTTTATGAACACTAAATACTATGTAAATAGTAAAAGTACATATTTAGTATATCTAAAGTATAAATATACTCTTTTATACCAAGCATTAAATGCTTAAATAGTCTGAGTATTCAACTTGGGAGTATCTGATTCTTCCTTCATAATAATACAAATCCAGAGAAAGTCTTAACGAGGTCAAAAGAACCACCCAATGTAGTAGGATAATAACAGCAATATAAGAGAGAATAGAATTATCTTCAATATATTCACTTGGAAAATACAGAAATTTGTTGTGCTTACTTGTCACAACACCCTCAAAAATATAACACGCTATCTATGCAGATTTATTTTACAGATTTATTTTTTAATGGTCCAAACGAGTATCTCAATCATAGCCAGCCCGTATGAAGAGCTAACGCTATATGCAGTTACTGGCCAAAGGTTAAATAGAATGAAATTAATTTAAAGCCTTAAAACAGAACTGTTTACTTCATTTTCTTGCTGTTTTGGCAAAGGGTGAGGGAGTTGCTTATTTGGCACATGGGTTTTTTGCCTGTTACTTCATGAGAATTTGGAAGACACATGGTAATAAAGGTCAAATAAAAGCACAATAACAGAAATACCTCCAGATATTTCTGAGCCGGTAGCCTGGAAACCCTGACACCAGTGAAAAAAAAAACTGCTTCACTTCAATGAAGATGATAAAGCTTTTATCCAATATCTTTGAAATAACTACATACCCTTACAGTCTTTTTTTAACCATTTCAAAGTAAGTAAGAGTTACTCAGACAAAAATGGATGATGTTCATGGGAAACAGAGATTATAGAGGAGCATGGAGTTTGATGAAGATTGGATACCTTAAGAATGACTCTGATAATTTATCGATGTAGTTATCCATACAGAAGAAAAGAATTGTATTTCTCTTTGCACTTATTTGTACCAGACGTTAGCTTCCCAACATTACATATAGATAAGTAAACTTTAGAACTTACTTATTTCTCTTAGTTTTGATGCTAAGATCATCATTTTCATCCCCTGGACAAGAACTAACACATTTATCTGCTAAAAAGAAATAAATAGTTATTAGATTTGAACTAGATAAATGGGAATACAAATTCCTCAAATTAACCTTTCATTTGTTCTTTGGCCCCTGCTCAGGTATTTACTACTTTTCACTCTCCACAGAGTGTTTTAAAAATAACACGTATTTCATCAGATCCTCAGAAATGTCTTCATCCAAATGACAGTGATAGCAATAAAACTGACGGTTTTCATTCTGAAAAATTACTCATTGTTCATTTGTGACACGATTTTTTTTAAATCTTGTTATTGTTTCACCTGATACTCCCTCCTCCCTTCCCTTAAAAATGCAACTACAAAGACACTTCTGCAAAATTATTTCAGTCCTGGCAGCCTGAAGGATTCAATAGTGTTAACTCGGACCAGAACTTCCCTCCTTAGCCCCATTTCCCTTTCTTATATAAGCAAATATAATGCTGCTTTTCCAGAAATTCAACCACCAGTATAGCAAGGCTATGGAGACACCAACAACCTCCACACTCCTGACGTTGCAGAATGACTCCAAGGCAACGTTACGCTCCTGGTTTGGCCTGGACACTCATCCTTGAAGGACTCTGAGGTTGCGTTGTCAGTCATAACAAATGCGAAGCGTACGGAACAGATAAATATTTATGGAAATTATTTTTTTTCACGTAGACAAACTGCACTTTTCGTCAAAATTCAAATGGACGGACCACCAGAAGTCATGTCCATCCAGTGCTTGGTTTGTGTTGGGGACTCTTCAGTAGCTCACCACGAATTAGTTGAGAAATATAAAAATCAAACTGCATGTGGTTAGCTTGCGAATATCAGAAACACCAAACCTCAGCCTTTTTGTATTAGACTGGTAATGAAGACATGCTTGCTATTTAGGAAACTATGAAAAAATAAATTAAAAATAAATATAAAATTGAACTTAGGTTATGGAGATAAAAGGTTTGAATAACTTGATATGGCGAGATCTGATCTCACTGAAATCAGATGAAACTCCATGACATCTGCTAGAAAATGGGTCCAATCTTTGTATCATTGAAGCTAACAAAAATTTGGCCATTTATTTCAAGTTTCAATTTAAGAATCTTGTTCTTAGCTCATTTTGTTTCCCTATTTTAGGGAAATTACATGTTTATTAGCGTGCTTTCAGCAAATGTTACCTTTTATTTATATTAAGTGCATGAACACAGCACACACTAAATCACTGCAAAAGGAACAATAAAAAACAAACAGTAGCTGTAACGCTGTGGTGTGTGAAGACGAGGAACAGAGACCACATGAGGAGGAAATACACAGCAGGCACAAAAGGATGCATTACTGACTATAACTTAAAATGATAATAAGGAGAAATGAATGGCAGTCCAAAATAAGGAGAGTTTGATCTCCACATTCCTGACAATATACGAGCATTATGAATACATAAATGAATTTAATAATGTTTTAAATAAACATAAAATCACTGGAACTATTAGCTCTTCTTGGTAAATTCTTCTTTGGGACATCCCATTAAAAATACAAAAAAATAGGAAAAACAACCTGTAAACTCAGATGGTGGAATGTAATTCAATAGAGATATTATAAAGCTATTAACCAGGAGTTGAACAACCTGTGGAGGCAGCGGATCTTAACTTTAATGAATTCTGAAGGTAGTAATATGAAATGACAGAGTACTTGATGGTGTTTTCCAAGAGAACTGAAGTTAAAGGTGACTGGGCAAGCACAATCCTCTTCTTACCAAGTTTCACCACTATTAAAGAAAAGAAAAGAAAAGGCCATGCCCGGCGGGGCACCTCCTGCGTTTGTCACACGCCACAGACAGCCTTTCCAGAGCCAGCGAAAGGACGCACGCTGTGCTACGCTCAGACATCACGAATCCTGATGGGATGTTCTTTTAGTAAAGCAAGCAAGTGGTGGGAAGTCTGGCCCACGCAGTGAGCCTTTCCTGTTCGACATTTCCACAGGACAAGGGCAAACTCACTGGTGATGACCAACGATTATGTGAAGCTCTCCAGCTACTTGAAGGTGAACTCAAATTTGAAGTCATCTTATGACAAGATCTTTCACAGATTTCTGAAAAGGATACATAACTTTTAAATTTTGCCATGAAAAATATGTGAAGTGGGTGTTTATAAAACCGAATCTTAGCTACCATATAGCCTTCAGATAAAAGAACCCTGATACAATACACCCTGATTTCAGAGTTTACTTCCATCCGCTGGCTCCTGACACACCTTGGGTTCTCCCAGAGAGCAGTGACAGCCTCCCTGATGGAGGGACACCAAATCCTTCTCGCTTTGCCTGCATGAACAACTGCTATGGGCATCCTGTCTTGGATAAATGGGACAAGATTAGAGTCAGCATCATCACTTAAAATTTCACTGCAACGGAAAACTCAGTAAAACATGACAAATGGTATCTATACTCTCACTCAGGAACCTACTGAATCACATCGCACCGCTGGACCTCTGGTAAGATTATAAACTGACTTTGAAAGGGAAGGAAGAGAGGCAGCCGAGCACAAAATCTAATAATTGATTTAAAGCTTTGAGGAAGAATATTACTTGACAGTAATCTTTCCATGAAATCACGAAGCGGAGCACTGCCCCAATCTGACGGTCTATCAAGCTTTGTGCTGATTAATTAAATCATTCAGCTAATCCCAGCCATGTCATGAATTCCGGTTCGTTTTCCAGAACAAAGAGGAAACACCAGCGTTTACCAGGTGAGTTAAAGCGTTGTCAATCCATTGGCCACACGCAAAAATCTGGTTTGCAATTTTGTAAAGAGACCTGGCACCCACATACCGCACGTAAGCCTAGGAGCTTACCTACGTTGTTTCTAGGGACCATGCTTCATATTTTTGTCTGAATGCTGAAGGGTCCAAAATATTTGTGGGGACAGAGTAAACTGTATCATAACTGGTTTTGAATAGGGATCATACCAACTATGAATCAACATGCCATTTTCTGTAGTCAGAATGTCAGCTTTCTTTTAATTAGCTGAAAAAATAAATTCCTCAGCCTAAACATCCAGACAAACCGTTTGAGCAGGTGGAGGAACAGGAATAGATAAAAATGTTTTTCTCCGTTGCAATAAGACAGAAATATTTCAAGGAATCTTTGAGGGAGAATAGGGATATTGTGGTCAGTCTGTGACCGTACTGAGACAGCGGGGGGACAAGAAAAGAGAGCTGTCACCAGAAGATGTTGCGCTCTGCTGTCAGACAGCTCTGACTCGGGAACACGGAAGATCAAGGCATGAAAGTCCTGGAAACGCCGTCTCTGTCCTGGCCTGCGTCTGGTTGGCGCTGGGTCCCTCCACCCAGGTGACGTCCCCCTTGGAGGGGCTGGGGTGGTGCTGGCCGAGCGCTGCTCTGCCGCAGCAGCGGTCCCCGTGCAGCTCTCCGGAGGCACGGGAGGAGCTGTGCCTCCCCCCGATTCCAGGGGATGGCCTGATGGGAACCCATTAGTAAAGAGCCACGACACCTTCATAAATCTCCCTAAGAACTAATACTTTGTGGAGGCGGAGTAATTGATAAATGAGTAATTTTTCATTTATGCCTAAATTATAAATGCACTTGATCTTTCAGCGAAGCGATGTGCAGATAACCTATAGCACCCCATGAATAACTATGCTTGCCAACGTTTTTCGTGCCTTTGATTTAAAAATTCTAATTAAAACTCAGCAGCAGCAACTAAGCTAAATAAATTTGGCAGCCATTGTTGCAAACACACAGCTCATTTGTGTTATTTATTTACTCGAGATTACAAGCTAAGAGAAATGGTAACAAATAATTCCTTTCACCTCAGCAGCTAATATATACTAATTATAACCTGACTGTCTCAAATACTGAGCAACTGCAAGTCCCAATTATATCAAGGAAGATTAAGACTATTAGCAACAATGAAAACCATGGTCATAAAGAAACTGGTGCATGAATCAAATCTTGGTGGTACATATAGATAATAAATAAAAAGGATGGAACACACAGCAAAAAATAGGTTTTTGAAGTGGCACATATCAACAATGACTTTAGACTCTTCTCGTCAATTAATTACAGACCATGAACAACGACCCTCAGTTTTGTCTTTGCCCATCATTCCCCCTTGTCAGTTATTAATTGATCTTTCAATATATCCTGTAATAAAAAACGTATGCTGTATTTTTCTCCTGAAGAATGAACTTCAGCAGATCCGCTTTGGAATTATTAGATATACAGCTGAAGTTATTCAAGCCATATACAAAAATGATATATATACAAGCATGTGACGAATGAAATTTATATTGAAAAATGTAATGACATTATATAAGGACTACACTAATAGAAAACCATTCTTTGTAGCTTTTTTTCAGTAAACTTTTGCTCATACTGATAACATAAATCCTGATTATCACTCACTGTTACCTACCTGCAGACATAGTGTTTCAAGTCCACAAAGGCACGCTCACAGCCCGTTTTGCTGCAGTTAATTGGGAGCGGTGCCTGCGGATCAAAGCGTACATTACAGCCCCCATGGCCTGAGCGTAAAAGGCAGGTCACTCCACGAGACTGGCAGTGCGACCTCACTTCTAGTTATAAAATACTACACTTTAAAAGAATGACGAAAGTCTTGGGTTTTTCCCCCTCCATTCTTCTAGACCTCACCACTAAACAAAAAGCAGCAGCTGAAGGAGGCTCTCCACTGAAACCGCTGTAAAGCAGAATATTCAAGAACTACAAGCAGCATTTCAAATGACTGCCATGCATCTAGGTGTCCTCCCAGTTAACGGCAGGTCTTACTGACCCCGCTCCCACGTGAAAGCCAACGTAAAGCGTCAGGAAATAAAAGGAGCACTGACACAGCACGGAGCAGCTCCCAGTAACAGGGAGCCCACCAAAACTGGTGAAACATAACCTTTGGAGAGAAATGTGGTGGAACAAACTATGGAGCCACTACTGCACCGAGCAAGCACAGGCTGACATGCTGGGCTGCTCCTGGACTGGTCACCAGCACGGACAAAATCCGGGCTGAGCAACTAAGGTACGGAGCGCAGGAAAAAAAGGTGGCATGGCGAGGAGCATGGGATGGGAAAGTCAGGCTGGGAAAACTGCCTCCGCGAACTGGCCGTCTCGGGGAGGACCAGATAGCAAACACCATGGATCACTGACAAGCCAAGGGGTGTCTTTTAAACTGTATTTTGAACCACTTAACACATATGACTGCAGAGCAGCATGTTTTTCTTTAGCCACAACTCTCCCCTTCAGGAATCCACAGTGTTTCGAAGGTGACTGGCAGAGTCACGTTTAGATGGAAGCACCCACGTTTCCACCAAACCTTTCGACATTCATTACAGATTTACTACGGGGATTTTTTCTCCTTTCTACAACTTGTTTAGATAATCATTAGCTACAGAGTATCCGCTTTTGTGTAACAGCTGAATAATGCATTGGTAATGCATTCCTAATGTACATCTCGGCAATAAGTGTAATAAAACATAAAGACAGCATTTTCCGAGATGTATTTTATACATCAAAGATTCATCCAGTATAAGAAGCCACCTGTTTCTTCATTGCCAATAACAAGAACGCTCTATCCCCCAGCTAAGCATTTCAGTGAAAATAAGGATTTTGCAATAAACATCAATTTTAAGGCAATACTTTATATGAAATCTCAAAAGGAAAACCACTCTAATTACGGTTATCAAACTTCCACTGAACGTATTTAGCGACCAAGTTTCCCTCAATATTTGAGTTTAAATAGAGGTAAATAATCACAGGGCTTTAGTTACTTGCTGCAGGTTCCAGCTTGCGCTTGTGAGGAGGATCCTCGATGATCCGGTTTATGTCGCCGCGGTGCTTCAGGTCCACCGGCTTCTCCCAGACTGACAGCTGCATTGTAGGGTTGAAGAAGAAGACCCGGTCATCTCCAGTCCAGACTACACACCTATTCCAAGTGATAAACTATGCTTAGATAATGTCAGGTACACCCACGAACAAGAAATTAACCCGCAGCTGGCTTACTGCATCTCTGTTTGCAGTGCGTGGGTGAGACTCCTCTCGGACTGACAGCCTGCCCCAGGCCCTGCCAGCCCACACCAGTCGCCTCGGGTAGAGAAATTCTCTCCGTATCGATAAAATGTCATAGAAATGGTCTAAACACCCCAAAAAAAGCAGTAGGTGAAATATTCTATCACGGAAGGGAAAAAAGAACCAGGCGAGGAGGAACACCGTGGTGCTCACTGCAAGAGAAGCCACAGGAAAATACATTTCATGTTTTAAAGCTGTGGCTGAGAGCAGCAAGCGGCAGAAGCCTCGGCAGCGGGGCTGGGCGGCCATGGCCTCGGTGCCCACAGGCCAAGGCTGTGCAGCCATGGCCTTGATGCCCATGGGCCTGGGGCTGGGCAGCCATGGCCTTGATACCCATGGGCCTGGGGCTGGGCAGCCATGGCCTCGATGCCCACAGGCCTGGGGCTGGGCAGCCATGGCCTCGATGCCCACGGGCCGGGGCTGGGCAGCCATGGCCTCGATGCCCACGGGCCGGGGCTGGGCAGCCATGGCCTCGGTGCCCAGAGGCCAAGGCTGTGGAGCCATGGCCTCGGTGCCCATGGGCCTGGGGCTGGGCAGCCATGGCCTCAGTGCCCACAGGCCAAGGCTGTGCAGCCATGGCCTTGATGCCCATGGGCCTGGGGCTGGGCAGCCATGGCCTCGATGCCCACAGGCCTGGGGCTGGGCAGCCATGGCCTTGATGCCCACGGGCCGGGGCTGTGCAGCCACGGCCTCGGTGCCCACAGGCCAAGGCTGTGGAGCCATGGCCTCGGTGCTCATGGGCCTGGGGCTGGGCAGCCATGGCCTTGATGCCCACGGGCCGGGGCTGTGCCTGCAGCTGGCAGGCAGCCGAGGACCTGTATCTGTCTGCCTCTGCGGGAGGAGGCATAACCACAGCATCCCCACGGCATCCCAGCCGGCTCCCACCGTGCTCTGCACTGAACATTCATTTTAAATTAGCTAAAATAATATGAAAATAAGTATCGCACCATCCTTAATAGGCATTCAAAAACCTCCAGTTTTACTTCACGAAATCTGTATGTGATAAACAAACAGAATATCAACCTCAAGCACGTACTTTCTGAATCGTAATGAAAACTAACAAACATCATATACACACTCTTACTTCCTCACACACACACATACAGTTATAATGGGAAAATGTTGGTATCTCTGAAGCATAAATACCTGGAAGGAACAAATCTTACCATTAGAAGCTCTGCTGCTTAACTGTTATTAAAAGCAGGGAACAAAACCGGTTTAAAAAAAAGTCTGGTCTGGGTAAAAGACTACAAATATGAAAAATGCTCCATCACTGCAGAGTACTGTAATAAGATAATCCAACATACTCTGTGTACCACTGGTAAGACATCACCATTGATCTTGCCCAAACACGTAATGAAAAATAC
Source organism: Gymnogyps californianus (assembly GCF_018139145.2). NCBI lineage: Eukaryota > Metazoa > Chordata > Aves > Accipitriformes > Cathartidae > Gymnogyps > Gymnogyps californianus. The sequence continues at coordinate 1,370,843 of NC_059476.1, read as the reverse complement.
ATAACCTCTGTGAGAAACCGTGGAGGGAGCTGCAGGGCTGCAGGGCGCCGGCAGCAGCTCGGTGTAAGCGTGTTACTGAGCCCGAACATCACGGTAATTATGTCCAGTAGACTTAAATGTCCTCCTGATGAACAGGAGCACAGAATTGGTTGCACAAACCCAGCCGTTGACTTCAGTCACACTTACGCCGCACGGAAGTTTTGGCATCCTGAATTCAGTGACACAGATGTGACAAATATTTTAACAACTGTTTATTTTAATACACAAATGTTTTGGATCACGAAAGAGCCTCACAAGACAGATGCGCTAATCCCCTGTTACGCAAGGATTAGCTCTAATTACTACTTCTTACTTGGTACCTCGGAGCTGCAGGAACCTCTGTTCTCCCAGAAACACTGACCCACCAGCCCCGAACCTCTTCTGCAGAACACACCAAGAGGGACTTCTACAGGAGCACTTTCAAACCAAGGCTCCACACTCCCATAAATACCACAGTCGTCCCAGAAGGAAGGGGATAAATCTTGGCATTTAGGTGAAGAGGACAGACGTAGCTGATTAATTTAAATGGGTTATTGTTATCCTTTTATAAATATTAGAATTACGGTCAGGACACAGGCCCAATCCTGCCCAGGAGTAAATGCCTGCTTTGAAATGCCCCTTGCTGGAATTTCTTTCATTGGCAAGTACGCACACCGCAGGATTTGAACCGCTTGGGGAATTAGTTGCAAACGACGGTAAACTTGAAACCAGCATCTTGTTTGGGATCTGCGATGCTACCACCTGCACGTGGGACTGTCGAAGCTGTTGTTTGACAGAGATAACAACCAGTGGGTTTGGAAACGTGTGTTTTGTCTCTGCTGGTACGCTGCTGTGCTCCCTGCTCCTCTGGCCAGGCACACCGATGTTGATGGTGCTCATTAATCACTGAGTAGCGCCAGGTCTCACGTGCTGTCACCCCAGGTTAGAAACTCTGGGGTCCCTTGTGACACCTCTTCACTTTTCCACGACTAATATAATTTGACATTTAATCTAAAATTAATGTCCCTTTCCCCATGTAACATGTCATCTGTTCCTCTTTGGTATAATAACGGTTTCAATTATCCACAGGGGACGCATGGTCTTTTGTTTCAGTCACAGAGCATAAACTGGAAATGCAGATATTGTTATGTTCATGTTTCCCTTTAGAAAATTGTAATTTAACAATGAGTAAGGGCACAAGATGATGATATTAGTAATTTTTTTTTATTTCATAAGGTAGGTAAGGTTTGGTAACATTCCTGAAAATTTTTCTGCCATTGAAAATTATGGTCTAGCTACTTTCTGAAGGTGCTTGGTGATGTCACATCAACCATGGGTCCTGCAGAAGCAGGAATCCAACCTACGGGTGGGGAGCGGTTGAAGCAAATTCAGAATTTGTTGAATTTGTGTTGCGTATCTAGTTTCAACCCATCAGAAAAATTTGTCAATTGTGAATGAAGTACCCTACAGGCATGCTCCACATTCCATCACGAGCCATGGGGCAGACGAGACACTGTCACCTCAGAACATGGGACAACTGTCAGCGGGAGGACTATGCCCCCTCCCTCTGGTCCCAAGGACCAGATTTGGATGCCTTTTCTCACACCCGGAGTACTCACTGGGTCACTAAACAGTCCTCTGGAAACCCAGAAATGTCAGGTTTCTCCTCAGAGATTAAAAGATCACAAGTTTGGATCTGAGAGTGGTGCACTTTGGTGGAGGTACCGGCTGCCCATTCACCACTCAGCAGACACTGCTGGAGAAGAGGGGGTGCTGCGAGATCCCTCTGTGGGTACCACTGGCCAGGGCTCTTTTCTGTGAGAACAGACCAATGAAACCATAACCTGCTTATGATGCTGCTGGGCTCAAATGGTTCCTCTGCACTAGGCCATAGAGCAGCAACTGTCAAGAAGAGAAATGAGGGATGTAAATCACGTATTTACGATGTTGAGATTAAGCAGGACATCAGACTGTGCTTACAGCACTGGTTTGCAAAATGGCACAATATGATAATAACAAATAATGGCTGATAGCTACGTGGAGTGCCTTAGCCAAAGATCCCATAGATGTCATCCACTAAGTATAAACTAATTGTTATATGGGTAAAGGAGGTAAAAAATCCTTCTAGTCAACCATTCAGGACAGAAAGTAAAGAAAGTTTTTACCTATTTAAAAATGACACAAGAGAGCTTTAGTCACCCAACATGTAGTTACCCGAATGGGAACGTGGTCAGGAAACCTGGGTCATGAGACACAGCCTATTTTCACTGATACAACCTGAAATCAACCCCATTCTTTCAAGACAGTAAGAGTCATCCACTGCCAAGGAAATAACTGGGAGAGAAAGAGGATCTGGCCCTAAAAAGCAAGAACATTTCTCACGGATCTTGTACTTCCCCTTCAATCCATCCAAGCATCATCCAAGCTGGATCCTCAACACATGTAAGACAGAGCCCAAGGAGCACGGCCAAATGCAGCTCTACTCACAGCAGGCAAGTGGCCACGCACAGCCACAAAACCAGACAGAGAACCCATCGGTTGCCTCCTGCCAGACCTGGTCCCTGGCTGAGCCGAAGCTCCGCAGCACACTGCCCTTACCTCGCAGATCCCAGGGAGCTGGCTCACACCGTGTTTGTGGCTACCTCCCCACATTTTCCTTACGTACATGATTAACGAGGAAAAGCTCCAGCGGAAGCTGGAACGGGAACCCAGCATTGCTACTTAACACCCAGGGTAGCGTGTCTTCCCCACGTACCAGACCACTAACGCATGTTTGGCAAGGGAAACGGCACTGATGAACGGCTTCTAGCAGGTCTGATTGCATTTGCTTACCATGGTGATCCTGGCACCGGAGTGGACGCCACAGGCTTGTTGCCGTTTGATGTGCTGTCATCCTCGTTTACTAGTTTAAAAGAACGATCCTTCAAAGACAGATAGAGATTAGTCAACAAATAAAGCCGATGCAGAAGACTGTTACTGTTACACAAATCACTCCCTTTAACTTGAGGTGGATCACCCTTATCGCCATTATTCCACGAGCGGCTTTACGAACAACCAGCTACCTTGAGAACAGCCCAGATAAACAGGAAATAACAAAAATGTCGCCCCGCTTACAGCAACACAAATGAAAAACCAGCAGGCGTGCTTTTGTCCCTGCCAACAGCTCACTTGGGACAGCGGGTATAACTCTGCATATTGCAAGAACGAGGAGAGCCGCCTCTGCAGAAATGAAGGGCGAGGAGTGACACCCGTCCTAACCAGGGGCAGGGACGGGCAGGAGGGTGCTCCCACGGCCGCCCGCCCCCGGGTCTGCACACAAAGCACCAGCACACGCAGGGGAGCAGTGGGAAAAGGGCCAGGGAAGGGGTGCGGGTGGCACCCGTGGCAAGAAAGCGCTTGTACCAGCTCCAGTGCGTGAGGCAGCGTGTGACCGAAGGGAACCACTTCCACGGGCGCAGCGGGAGCAGCTGAGCGAGCCCGGGGAGCGCACCCTGCCCCGCAGAGCTCAGCGCCCTCGCTGCCATCACCGGCTGCTCGCTTCTGAGCAGTTTTTCTGGGACTTCCCGAAGACATCACGACACTGGCAAGAGCGACTGTCCCTGGCTTCAGCCAGCAGTGACCCCGCGAGACAGAGGGGACCCGGCTGCACTCCTGTCCCCATCGAACCCCCCTGTGACAGGGCTGGGCCGCTCTGCGTGAGGCTGGCCGTACGGATGGAACAACAGACAACGCAGGAGGGTTGTATGGTACAGCTGACAAGCACAGGCAGTGTTTTACCGGCTGAAGAACAGCTATTTATTGTAGCAGCTTACGGAAATGAACTGCGAGGGGGAGGCGTGGGAGGGAGGCAGTGATCTAGCTCAATGCGGTATCAAAACATGAGAAGCACATACTTAATTAAAAAATAATAAAGCGTATGTCCAGAGGTCTTCATCTTGAAAGTATTTTATAACTTAAAAGCCCTAAGGAATGTGCCCGAGTACCAACGCAGCTGCAAATGCGGGGAACACCTGCAGCGCCTGGTAGGCAGGGAAGGTTTGCTTGCACAGAGCCTAAAGACAGCAGCGCGGTAGGAATGTGCCAAATGAAAATAAACTGAACAGTAGCTCAGTCCACAGGTCCTCCTCCTGCAAAAAGCATGTGTGCATAGAGCAGAAGTGCGGGGGAACAGACCATGCCTGCTCCAAGGCGGCTTCAAGCATCTTCCGCACTGCTGCTTTCTGAGCCTGAGATGCTCTTCCACACCCCCATACTCAGATAAAGGTTTCCCTCTTTTAGCTTTAGCCATTTTCATGATGTCTGCATGAGCTGTGCAGAAGCAAGTATTTCCATTTATTTCATAGAAGCTGGGAGTACAATTTAGGTCCTTTATAGAATAATCCAGGCTCTTTTATAAAAAGCTAATGAAGTTACACACATATAGTATTACCCATCTGTGAGTTGCACATACTATTTGCTATCTGTTTATGTTCACCTGTCAGTTTTATTTAAGGACCATGCAATTAACTGTAAAGGAGGGCTACAGAAGTGCCCAGCACAGTTAAATTACTAACACCAAAAAGGTGACAGAATGATAAAATTCTTCCTTGCACCTGGGGCTGATGTTGCGAGAAGTGGCAGGAGGTCCAGCAAGCTGACCCTGCTCTGATCAGGGGCTGACTCAGCTCCACAGGTCCCTGCCACCACAGTGAGACACAGAAAAATCACAGATGCTCTGGTTCTGCACTTCAACTTCTCAGTACACAAATTTTGTCCCGGGCTGTGTCACACCTCCACGTTTGCACTCTCACACACACCCCCCCCCGCCATCAACTCGCTTCTCCTCCAGCATGGGGAGAAAACCAGCCGCGAGCATCCCTCCTCTGATACCCTGACACTACAGTGACAGAGCTCTTACAAAGCACCGAGATAAATTAAATAGATAGCTCTCGAAAATTGACTGTAGGAAACAATCCGGTATCACCAGCACAGCTCCAGCCAGAGGACAGTCCTTTATCCTGACTCCGATTTGTGCAGTTTGATAGTTTAAAGAGGTTTATAAAAGAAGAAACGCCATTGCAGACCTTATCGCCATCGCTCTCCACAGGGGTACTCTTCCTCTCCGTGTGTAAAATCAAGGTCGGTGGGCAGGAGGATCTACTCGATTCTTTGCCGTTATCTGTGAGGGGAAAGGATTTCTTTTTAATGTGCAATAAATACATTCCCAACAAGCCAAAACTGGGAAAGAAAAAAGAAACCACTCCCTGTGGCTCCGAGTCTCCTCTCTTCACCTCTTCCTCCTCACTCAGTCCTTTATTTACATGCATAGATGTGTGCTGAGGACCATATCACCTTTCTACGTGTCATGCTGTATTTTAATAGGACACATTCATATACTTTAGAGTGAGGTTTTTATTGCACTGAGCTTTTTGTCCTGCTTTCCCTGAACCCAAAACTTCTTTTCATGGGCACATCCTCTACTCCCCGGGGGCACAGCCCCCTCTCCTCCCAGCCAGGAGATACTGGTGTGCTCTGGGTTAACCTCCATAGGAACCGCCGATGAGCGGTTAACTGCATTTCCACTGGAAGCAGTGGTAAGAACACATTCCTCTCCTTTACAAACAGCTGTCTCCATCCTGAAACGCTAAACACTAAAGTGTTTCCACTGGCTACAAAATCTGTACGTCTCAGTAACAGAGAGGCCATAAGGGACAGTAAGGAAAGGCAAAAAGGCAGCAGGTATGAGACACAGACCCAACAATCAGAAAAAAGTAGTTTTCACAGTAAGAAATATTAAGAAAGACAATTTTTTTTATTTGTTTTTTTTTTTGTCTTCTTGTCCTCTTAAAACACATATTTGGGGGTTTGAGCAAAGGTACTCTCTACTCACCTGGCCCATCCCGCCTGCGGCAGGGAGGACAAGGCATACATATTCTTTGTAAGTTAACCAGTCCCAGGGAAAGCGTACGTAGCACCTTCCCACTTGTTCTTCCCAACTACAGCCATCGCCTTTGCTCAGGCGGAGCAGAGCAGTGACAGCAATGGCTCCGGCGCGGAGCACGTACGGCCGGTGACACGCAGCCGCCCAGGCTACGTGACCTGGTGTGCTCCTCCTGGAATGAAAGTCTACAAACCCTGATCATGGCCCCGGGCCGCAGCACTTGGATTTCTACCTTAAAGCCTGCAAAATTTTAGGCAGAGTTAAACAACAAGTAACGATGACATTTCAACTCATTTATGATAAAAACCCTGCAAGCAATTTATTATCATAACCAAGCATTCCTGTGCCTGAAGAGTTCCAGCACAGCAGTTAAATTGGCAAAGGAGGCTCAAACCGCTCGGGAACGGGGACCGCGGGGATCCATCCCCGCCAGCACGCCTGCGTGCACGGCTCTGCACCCACAGCCCCCCGCCCCGGCTCTGCAGGGGGACATCCACCCTACACCCAGCCACCACGCACGGCCGTCATGGGCTCCTTGGAGAGCTCAAGTGCAACCATACCCTGCAAGTACGGGCTGGTACTACCAGTATTAAGAGTGCCATAACGAGGGCAAGCCATGACATACCTTACCCCTCATCCCTCTCAAGAGTTATGGAGCACTTTCTGTCTGCCACACAGACTGAAACTTTGGTATAGTAGCTTCAAGAAACTATTTGCAAGCGCTGCTTTTCTAGGACTGCATATTATATAGCAGATTCACATGTCAAAATGCTATTCAATTAATTTTAAAATTACTCAGACTACAGAATAGGCACACATGTAACAGGAACTACACCGAGAAAAAGGCTGGAGTCTCAGCCATTTGACTCTGCTTCACTGTGGGATATATCACAATAATAAAAATTTAAATATATGTCATTTTTCTCCGAAGATGACTTCCTCAGTTTTTATGGGTAGTGAAAAAGAAGATTTACAAACCATATCAATTAATTTCCATATTAAAGGAGCTAGGAGTAAGTAGCAGCTAATACATATCAAAAGGGTCTCTAAATTTATCTTTCTTCATAAGACATCTGGTAATCGGGAATCAAAGCATTACTGGGCACGTTGGTCTTTGAACGCGGCAAATTCACACCCAGCTTCAGCCTGTCTGCAAGCACCCACCTCTGCCTTCTCCTCCTGGGCTTCTGGAAAGGTGAAGGAAATCCCGGCAGAGTGCTCAGGGAGGCCAGGGACGCCGGAGGGACAACGTGGGGACCCGGCCGGGACCAGCCCTGCGAGCAGCAGCGCCGTGCACAAGCGCCTGGAAAGGCAGGAGGCGGCTGCTGGCGCTGGCAAACGGTGGCATCAGCCGCCACAAAGCCCCGTGTGAGGAAAGCCAACAGAGCGAAAGGACACCCGGGGACCGAGGACGCTTCTCATGCTCACCACTCTGTGAGGTCTGGAGGCACCTCGCTTAAATTAAACTCTGCTAATATATTCTCCAGCTCTAAAACGTGGCAGAAGAAAGACAATGTGCAGCTTCTTAACTGTTTCACAGAGGTATTGCATTATCTTGACCTGTGTCTTCCCATCACTCCGACTCTCCCGCTGCTGTTCCCCAGCGATATCCTTGGTGGTTTGTTCTCTGCTCCCATGGTGTGCTACGAGCCAGCCCTCAGGCGCTGCCCTGCGTGGCACGGCAGGCACAACGTGCCTGTACAGCCTGCCTCCTCTCTGACGAGGTTTTGAAACCAAAATATTAAGCGTGCCTTCTGGAAATATGTTTGTAGAGGATGAAGGGAACCTTGAGACATCCCCCACTGCAGCAAACGTTCCTTTGCAAGTCATTGATTTTGCAGCAACTTAAAGGCAACCGGAACAGCCCAGGTTTGGGACGGCTTTTGCAGGCCCACAGCTGGCACTGGCGCTGGGCTCAGGGCACCACGGCCGACCGTGCGCTGGGAGCCTTTGAGGGCAACGCTGCTGAGCGGCACGGAACGTCTCGGCATCTCCAGCTCTCGACTCTTCCATTCTTGCCATGAAATAACCCCTGAGGCAACAGCTCTGGAAGGCCAATTAGCTGCTGATGAAACAGCCACAAACAACTTGCTGTTCGGGTTCTGTCACTCGAACACGGAGCAGCTGGACGTGGAGCAACACGCTTGGGAAACGATGCTTAACGGACCTGGGATTTACTTTTTCTTTTAACAGGGAAATCACATCAACCTCTCTTCCAGCTCTGCTTCTTTCTCTTTTTAACTATTTCTCTAATCCTAGAAAAAAAGCTTTTTATTATTATTAGAATTTTGATTCTTTTATAGTCTTCATCATCACGTTGGTTTAAGAAGTAGCCAAGATCTTTCATTCATGTATACGCATATGCACACATGCATGAGGAACAAGAAAACACATTTATCTAGCTGACGTCAACTTTTAATTAATCATTACAAGCATTAATACAAATATATAAATGTCAATTGGCAGATTTAAACAAACTGTTGCACAAGTGATATTCGGCAGAGGAGTCTCCCACAGCCGAAGCTGAAGAAGTGGAATAGGAGGGAGAGCCTAAACCACGCTGGCACAGCTCCAGGAGCTCCGGTTTGATGCAAAGGAAGGTACGACACATGGCGTAATTGCTTTCGTCACGGCTGCTCTTACCCTGCTCTTTAATAAACGAAGATTGGCGTGAAGTACGGAGCATGGACATACCGGTGTGGGGAGGCTCTCGTGCACGGACAGCCGTTCTCACTCCTGTTTGCACCTTACACGTCTTCGGCACGGAGACGCTCTGCGCTGCCAACGCCCGACGCAACCTCTCTTTTTTTCCTCCTTTGAAAAGCTCCCTCGCAGCATCCGAACAGGAAAGCTGAAGCCCCAGGGAGGGACTTGGGTGCTGCAGCTTTTGCTCGAAATACAGCATCACCGGTGCAGCACAGGTAGGTGAACTTCTGCAGCACGCAGTTTCACATGTGAAATATATTCCCATGAAATTTTGGACAGTCAGCACATATAAAATAAGATGGAAATAAAAAAATTAAAATAAAATAACAAAAGAAAGTCCTGAAAGTCACTGTGCCCGTCAGGAGTCGTTTATTTTTATAGCTATAGTTGAACATGGCTGCTGTTCTCCCTAAGTATAATGTCAAGAGAAAAATGACTCAAGCTTGTGCTTCCCGCCTTGGGCTCAGGAGTCCCGAGCTGACCTCGGGGCAGGGAGAGCTCCCCGGGCTCCGGCTCGCTGTGCCGAGGAGGAGAAGAGGGGCGGCGGAGGCGGGAGGAGGGCTGCGGGGAGCCCCTGCCGCTGACCCGCTCTGCTTTCCAAGGAGGATAGCTAGCAGATCACTGTTAGGACTCCTTAAAGATTTCTGCTCCTCTGCACACGCTGGGAAAGGACAGCCAGCAAGATGCATGTTTACCCTCCATTGGCAACTGGCGCACGTCTTTGCTCAGGCTTACTCCTTTCTTATTAATTAACCTTTTTTTCCCCCCCCTCTTTACCTTCAGCACATAAAATAAACTGCAGCCTGACAATTAAGCTACCGCGACATATTTCCAACATAATCACGCACCTTTTTTTGCCCCTAAACTTAGCAGCGTAATTACTAACGATGTGTTCCCGCACTTGCTGTAACGCTGCTGAAAGATGCGCTGGAGACGGGAGGATAAAGATATCTGATTAAAGAGCCTTCTCTGAGGCTCCACAGCAGGTAGAGAGACATGAATAATTCACAGTATGAAAAGTAAAGGTGAAGTAGCAAAACTACCCTGGGTATCTCACAGAGGATGTAGGTGTATGATCATAAACATCTTATTAAAAGCAGAATTAGAGAGGGAGAGGAGGAGAGAAGTGGGAAGATTGATTCATGCCCCAAGAAGCTATGGACAAGAGATAATAAAAACTTGTTTTGCAAAGGTATTTAGAGGCCAAACCTCCGTTAATCTCAAAAGAAGTTTAAAATTTTGATTCTAAATGTTTCCAAGAATTGGATTTACTTCAAGTGCACACCTCTAAACACTCAGTTTTTTGTTATCCCACCAGTATCTCTGCAGATGAGTTCTGTCTCTCCCCACAACCTTATTGCTTTTGGGTTTTGAGATCAGCCTAAAAACCGTATCTGACTGATTCACAATTCCTCCTCTGTTGGTTCTTGCTTGAGCCAAGTGTGGGATTTCAGTGCCGGCCACGTCAGCCGGGTCCATGCCCCGCTCCTGCAGGCGGGGATCCCACCCTCAGCCCCTCATCATGGCTTCAGGGAAACAGATCCTGCTCCTGCTCCTGCCTGCACACTGGATTTCACCCTTTACTTAGTGTCTACTTTCTGTTTTGACGGTTTTGCTATGCCCTGCCAAACGCTCTGTCTCCCCTCTTAGAATGAGTCTCCTTGAGCAGTGCTTTTTTCCTTCAGCAGCAATCTCTTCCCACTCACCCCTTTATTTTTCTGGAGATTTGTAATGGGAACAGTAGAATAACAAGGACAAATTCTTTGTCTGCTGTACCATATGCCTGGCGCAGAGTTCAAGGACAAACCCATTTCATTGCTGGACTTTTCACGCACACAGCCGACACTGCCCAATAGATACTATTTGCCACTACGCTGAAAATAATTTCTTTGTCAAAGAAGGAAAAAGCTGAAAAACCCCTACCGGCATCTTCCCTCGGACACGGTGCAGGGTGGGCAGTGTACCGTCCCCACCTCCCAGACTGGCTCCATGCATTCATTTCCCATAGAGCATCGCGACGAGCATCGCTGCCCACAGAGCAGCATCAGCTCCCACCAACACCGGGCGCAGCACGGGGCCCCCGTTCATTCGCCTCCTCCCTCCCTGAGCGCGAGGCAGCGGCTGCCGCATGCCCATCGGCAGGGGATTTCCATCTGGTTTTGCATTTCCCCCTCCTTGAAGCCTCTGTACCATTTCTCAGCCTCTCTCTCCAGCCGTTTCTGCACCTCTGCAAGCTGGCCCAGGCTAAGCCGGGCTCTGAGTTAAAGACCTTCACGGATTCTTGCCGACCTTCCTTCCTCTGCTCTTTACATGTGATTCTTTTTAAATACCAAGTTCAAGATCTCGGCCCTGATCTTCAAGGCGCTTAATGGTCTGAGCTCTGCATATTTATGAAATGATGCAGAGCTCTGTGAGGGCGAGAGTTACAGCTCCACCTCTCTTGTACCTACTGTAACGCAAAAAAGTCGGATTTGTACTTGAGACTGGACTTTTCCAGCTTCCAATACAAAAATAAATGCTTACTAGAAGCCAGGATCGTTGCAAAATTTACTCCTGCTGCTCCAGAAATATGGAAAATTTTATTAATTTTGTCTTCAGAGAAAGATGGATTTTGTGTTGTCATGAGCAACATCCAACTGTGCCAAGCCTCACTGAACGCCCAATTTTCTCTTTAGAAACCAAGTCAAAGAAAGGCTTATCTATATTGCAAAGCGAAAGCATGCCTGTAGTGCCATATAAAGTCTGTATGTTGGCTTAATACTATTTTAAATAATAATAAAAAAAAAAAACCAAAAAACTTGGAGGATGAGATCTTCTTAAACCACCTCTCCACCGTAACTGTCCGCCTGGCCAACGCCGGTGACTCAGAGCAGGCTGGTGCACTTGAATTTGCCACCCAGGCGCTAGAAGGTCTCAGCACCAGGTCCTGCTCCAGCTCAGCCCCGGCTCCCACCGCCCGCTGACTCGGGGACAGGTCACCCACCAGACTTGGTCAGGATCCCAGCGTCTCCTAACAGCTTCCTAAAGTGCACGCTTGCTTTTCCGTAGCACTTTGAGGCTGACGTGTGAAAACACCTCTATTACTGTCATTTCCTCTTAATTATGATTCCTGCTTTGATTGGTTTTTTCCCTACTGGAGATAACGACAGTTTGTAGCAACCTATAGAAAAGAGTGTGATCTCCTCCAAAAGATTAAAGAAAAATTCATACTGTACTTGAGTGAAATTACCATTTATCTCTTAAACGTAATGGGCAACAAATCAAAGATGACAAAAGGAGGAAGAAGAAGGTATTTTGCATTTTCAAGAGAAAGCTGGAAACAAAAATACAATGTTTATCTTATTTACATTACTTGTATGCATACAAAAATGTAACGCTTGCTCTTCCAAAGTGATGGCCTCCCAACAGTATAGCCACTTGATTTAGGCAACCTATTGACCAAATGTCACGCTGGCCTCGGCATCAAAAGTCATCTAGTCATCAAAAGGCTTTATACAGTTAAATCCTTCTTCACCATGATGGATAAAATCAGGAGTGTTTGTGTTTTCAAGTCTGCCAATAAGAAGATTATGAAATATATTTGATATGAAATATATTAGAAACCATGATTTCAGTTTTCAACAAGCAACAAGCTGCAGATCAGCACGACCCTTGTACAAATCTTCATCTTTCTGTCTCTGCATTCTTTGAACAGTTTTAGTACCTCCTCCGTCTCACTTGCTTCTGACAAGAAAGCAAGCCAATACAATTCGTGGTGACTTTAAGGAGGAGTATGCAGGTCTTCAAGCACAGTAGCTGTATAGACGATAAAAGAAGTAGGTGTTTACCAAAAGCAAACCAAACCAGACAAGAAACTTTGAACTGAAGTATGTCAAAAGAGACGTGTATGAACTTTCCTTCAGTTTTAAGGCATCTGTGTCATAAAATTTTCAGCAATTTCTAGACAGAGCTGGAACACTCAGCAACATAAATTCAATCAGAGGATCTTATTCAAGACAGGTACAGCAGCAGGCAGAAGCTGCTTCAAAGGGAGCCTCCAGCTCCACTTACAGATTTGCCTAGCACAACTGACCACAAAGTATTCTATGAAACTTCTATCTTAGCCGCGGGTAGAGCCGGTGAGCCTGAGGTACCCATGAAGGAAACGGCTTCGCTGGACAAGTGAGAGCTTCTATACCAAAAATCTGTACGTGAACAAACACAGTACAAGTACGTTCATTTCGAACTCTTCAACACCTCCACAACCATGCCAATCCCTAGGTGTGAAGGATCAGATAAATCACACCTGTACTGATACCTAGTAATTCCTGATAAATGCCAGGTTTTTCCATGGAACACAGCTGGGAAGGCGCGTCAGGACCCCGTGGTGCCACATAGCCGGCGAGGGCTCGCTGGCACCTCCTCTCCATGGGTGCGTGCACCCAGGTCAGGCAGAGGAACAACCCATCCAGCCCCACCGCAGCATCTCACCTCCATTAGCAGAGCTCCTGACTTCACGACGACAGTACTGTAATAGGGATTTCACATTATTAGGGAAGATGTTCCCAATTTCCTATCAAAATCTGATCGCTTTTTGATTGTGATTTGCAACGCGTGTATGTGAATCTGAACAAAGCCACGAGACTTCCTCCAGCCTTTGGGAAGAGCATTGCCCCTTCTCTCGTGACAACACACACACATTTACATGACAGTGAGTAAACCGGTTTTATCACCCAGTACAGCATAAAGCATCCTCCGGGGCTTCAGCCAACAAGGCTTCATGGAGCAACTATCCAAAAGATAACCACATTATCACTGTAATGCTCATGCATACCGCTGGCGTGGGAAATGAGAAGCCCAAGGACATTTCAGCAACTTGCTTTTTGTATCATCAAATGCAAAGCTACTGCCAATTGCCAGACCGAGTAAACAGGATCCGAAACACTCTGAATACGCTCGTAATTAGCTAAAGCAAATGTCAAAGTTTGAGCCGATTTTTTAAGGGTCCCCCACTTCTAAGCAGTATGGAAAGCACGGCTTGGTTGGAAGTACGCAAACATACAACATATGCTTCAGTAATATAATGTGGATATAGAAACATAAACACACCTGTCAATGTCTGATCCATCAAATCGGTTGCCATGAAGGTCACCGCCGGTGCGGACACAGCAGTTACCCGGGTGACTTGCGTCGGCATCAAAGGACCCACATGGGCATCCATTCTGGAGGCAGAACCTGCATTCAAACCATAAGGAAACCTTTTTTTTTTCCCAGTAAGCAAAAATGCCTTTTAAAAACTCACTTTTTTCCCAGCCATATTTCACAGAACGCTCTTTTAACCTCCTGCTAAACATTTCTCCCTATACCCGTTTGCATGGTTAAAAGAATAGGTTTTGTGTTTAGTTGAATTACTGGTCTAGTCTGGCCATGATATCCATTGATTCTCAGCAAATAAGCATCAGTGGAAATTTTAAATTAATAAAAATGTGGCCCTCAAAATAAGAATTTGCAAGGATATATTAATGCTTTCAGAACAGGTTACAGCAAGATCAGTTTTCTTTTTAAGACTAAATAACACACCTCCAGTTTCTACTGTTACTCATCACAAACTCTGTGTGTCCCACTCTATCCATGGGAAATAGCTGATAATTTAAACCAGCAGCTTCATCCAAGGGAATCACAGTCTGCTCAGACAATTAACAAAACAGAAAATCACTAAATTGCCCATATACGTTATTCATGATAAAGTAGTAATCCAGGTCTGCTGCTAGAACTATGCTAATTAAACCAGGCTACTTGATCCTTGAGAATTCGTGGCTCTTGCCGAATTTGAGGCCAAGCCTCCAGCATCAGTTTCCCATTAACGGTACATTTAGACACGAAACCTTTTTTCAGAAACTGAAAGACCCATACCACATCAGCTCACTTCAGACATAAATTCAGGTGGCCCATCAGCAGTCTCCATACCCTGTTTACAAGCCGCCATTTCAAAACTGAACTGGCAGTAGGGACACATCCCTACTTTAAGGCAGACTCTGGGAATAACAGCATATTTCCCAAGCATGATCCAAGCTGCAGAATTTACTGCCCTTTCGTTTCACCAGCTAATCTTGTGCTGTCAAACACTTCTCATCCCAACTTCTCTGCATTTTGCAGTAATATGGATCATTTCTGAAACCTTCACTCTGTTATAAAACCCCACTCGCACGCTATAAACCTCTTCATTGATTTTTGTTTCTCCAGTTCCAGGAGCCAAAGCAGATTATTAAACATAACTCTCACCAACATGGGGACGCTGGTTGCTTTTTTGAATGCAACTATAACAACATTTTATCATTAAAAAGGTCACTTTTTCTTCCCCGAAACTAGAGTCTTGGGTATCGTCTGGGCTAGCGATAACACGAGAGGGTATTTCCTCATTGCTTTGAGACGTGGATCAGCATGGCCGTCCCAGCCGGGGCAGAGGTACCGTCCGGTTCTGCAGCCAGAGCTGTACGATGCACCCCGGCTACAGGCACTTGAAAAGGCACGATGCATTCAAACGGGGGGTATTTTAGCAACAACAATAATGATGATGCTAATTATGCTAATGAAGTGTGCATTTTGCTGTTAGGCAGACACATATTCTATTGAATATAACCTGAATTACCTGTACGAGTACAATAAAATACACATCATGAAATTCACGGTGATTTTTCCTCTTCTCTCCTCCACCCCCTTGTCTCCCACCCCAATGACCAGGAGACAGCAGTGGAAGCCATAAACTCTCCAAGAAAAGATAAATCTGAGTATTTTGCAGTAGATTGTTCAAATGAAGAAGAAAGTAGAAATTGGGACTACAGAAAGCCTAAAGAAAACCCAGTTTACACCATTCAGAGACCGCCCGGCAGCATGGCCGGGGACCTGCCATCTGTTTCTGACTTCACCCTGAAGCCCCAAGCCCAGAGGTTTCTGTAACGTACAAAGGTCTCTGGTGAAAACTGAAGATCCCAGTGCCATTTTAAAGGGTTTCCTGGTGGTCCAAGCAATGTTAAACATCTGCTTTTGCCCAACGGGAAGCAAGAAGTCCACAATTACTACTGAAATAGGGAAAGCCCACGTCTTCTACCCAGACCTGGTGACATTCTCTACAGAAACACAATTCTGACGACTGCAGGGCTGTTTTCTTTCTTAGCCAGTATGTCTTCAAAGCTGTCATTTTAATGCACTTTCTCATATCATCAATTATGTGCTCCTGAAGCAGACTGGAATTCAGGCTATCACCGGACTTTGTGGGATTCACCCTCATAACAAGTGAAGGAGAATTTAAAACATAGTACATAATTTTAACCAAATTCTAATTTTTTAATAATCTTTTACAACAACAGAAATGGATACAAAATAATAAATCTTATGAAAGAAATAACATTTTATAAAATTAGAAAGTCATATTCCTTTAAAGGGTTAACATGCCTAAAGAACCACCCAGGGAAAGTAAAGCTTTGCCAAAAAATAATCTTAGGAAAAAGCAGGAGGTTCATGAAGCTTTAGGAGTTGGGGTCAGAATGCCAAGTTCATTGAATGTTCAATAATGCATTTGCCTGACACCAACTTGCTATAGCCAGGGCATCTTACAGACGTTACCTGGTAAAGGATGAGTGACTAATTTTAAATGCAAACGAAACACCTCAGAAAACCATGATCCCCACCCAGCAAGGAAAAAAGAAACGAGTTTCCCAATGTGCTGAATGGAACACCTGGGAGGACAACTGCAATTTCTCCATATGAACAAGTGGAAAAGGATGATTAGTCCCCATCAGTTGGGGGGGATCCCCCCATTAACCTCTTCACCTCCTCCCCTCAGAGGACCTCCGAACTCTCACGACTCGGAGCAATATATGAACACGGCATCACCTCTCTTCAGGAGCTGGCAGCGTTATGCAGAGCAACGCCTGAACTTTGGGCTTCGCGGCCGCAGGATCAGGCCTCGAGACACCTGAAAAGTCACCTTAGATGAGTATTTTGCAAACAAACACCATTTGCGCCATACACCCAGGAACATTTTCATGTGCACATACACCCGTGCGCACAGCAAGAACCAACGGCCCCGCAGCTATTGCACAACAGCATGTCACACCCCTACGTTTCTATTTTGCACAAACTGCAAGAACGTAAGCAGCACATGTCATATTTTTACGGGCTTCCTCCCACCCTTCTGCCTTCACCTGCACCTGGCGTACGTCCCTCCAAGGCCCAGGACTAATTAGCAAGCCACCGTCGTGCCAGCCAGCTAGTGGAAGGGGCAGAAAAGAGGGAACGAGAGGACAGGGCCAACACTATTTTATCCTCCCATGCCCAGCGGAGGTTTGTACAGGACAGACAACGGAGAAGACTACATGTCTCAAGGCACATGTAAAAATATATACACAAAGTACAGATTTTCTTACACCATAACATGTACGTGTATGCCCAGGCGTGATGCCCCGTCTGACCTGGTGAGTGGGAGCCCTCCACGGACCTGTGGCGGTCTAGAACAAAGCAAAACAGGTACCAAGAGATGCTCCTAGATCGTTAACATCAACGGAGCCGGGGGAGAGGGGAGACAGCAACAACAAGACCTCTGTGATCCACTGACTGTCCCAACAAAGCAGCCCCGTGCCATTCTCCTGGTGGTCTCCTCCCCGGGGTGGCAGAACCGGCTGCTGACAACGACCCCCGCCTCGGCAGCACAGGCTACCTGGGGGCACGGGGAAGATGAATTGGAAGCAGCTACAGGAAAAAACATCAGAAAAGGAAACAAGGAAATATTTTATTATTTCTCTTTTCTTTTTTTTTTTTTTTTTGCCATTAAGTCAGGATAAGAGAAATTCCTGCAAAACATTATCAGTAGCACAATAAAGAAATTACCCTGCAAGGTACCATGATAAATTTAATCCATACTTGCTTTGAAGAAAAAATGATAAATAAAGCATTTATGGAAGAGGAACAGGTCAGTGTGATGTTTGTTGTGCTACCTACAGCATAATTATGTAACTGGAGGCACTTGTAACTTGGCCATCTCTAACAAGACAGTGAACCATTTTCCAGCTTGAGACGATGTTCAGACCTCAGGCAACGACAGTTTCTTTCTTCTGCTTCTGTCAAAGCCCCTGGCAAAACTATCAACTTTGATGAGCTCTCTGGATATAAAGAAGCGCTGAGGAACCATCAATTCCAACGCTAAGTCTAAGGTGCCTCTGATTATATGGAGTAATCCATGCAACAGCAGATTCACAACAGCCCCTCCATTTTTACGGAGATGCCCAACAGGACACATGCGTGAATGGGCTCAAATTCTGGTTTCTGTATCCTTGGAGACTATTTCTTAAGCTAGGATTTCCATCTGTAACTTAGATGTACATTACTACACAATTAATTCCATGTTCGGTTTTCTTTGGCTTTTCAATTTAATTTTAATGACAACAAAAAGGACGCTTTCATCCTATTGCTTCCAGAGTCATCAGAGACAGATTAAAATGGTATTTCATCATCTGGTCTCTTCAGATTCTGGTGAGGTACGTGCACGCAGCTGCCTTGCTATCTACAACAATATACTCAGAAAAGCCTGTGCAGCTATTCTGAACTTATCCAAAACGACCATCTTTAAAGATAACAACAAATCAAAAAATACTAGTGATGAGCATGGCCAGCAATCTCTGGCTTGTCCTTTTCCACCTTTAAATTTGCAAAGGACGGGGGAAAGGTTCCCGCCTCCAGATGTGAACCTGTGCCACCAAACGGGCTCAGCCCAGGTCCCCTCCTGCTGCTGAAGGTCTCCCCGGCGGGACAGGCTGGGCTCAGGCAGCTCCACGCTTTCTGGGCAAGCTCTTTGAGAAACGCGGAGCTGATCCACAACCGGCCCCCGAGCACGGCCGGGCATCACGGCTCACACCACCACCACCACGTACTGGGGGCTGTGGTACCACACAGGGGAGAAAAATCACACCCGGTTCCAAAACCACCACCGGTGCCATCCCACCGGTGCCTCCCACGCTGGCGGGAGCCTGCCGCACCGGCACTCCGGCCACGCGGCGTGTGAAGCATACGTGGGCTACGCCTGCAGACACTTGAAGGTTCACACCCGAATTCTGAGGTTTATAGGGACAGCACGTAGATGTAAGCTCACGTTAAGGTGTGCATGTGAATTTCAGTACACAAGCAATTCTCTGCACCCAAAATCGGAATAATTGTCATAACGTGCTTAATTATCTCCCTATAGTTAGACATATACCACTCGAGATGAGCTCTGCTCATTTTGTTACCACAGCGTATGCTGCATGTTGAAACGTGACTTTCCAGTATATAATTTCAACTGCTTCTTTATGTTGATTTATTATCACATCCAGGAACAATAAAATTATCAATGCATCTTTTGATGTGATGGAAGCAATTAGCTCACAGCTTCCATCCATATTGGAGTCAGGCATACACATACATATATACACATATATATATTATTTCATACATGCAGATCGAGTTCAACTGCTTAGTTTAATTATATCTGATGCTCACCAAATAAGCTTGAATGATTTAAGGCAATCATAACCTTTAAGGAATAAATATTTATGCTTTCTAGTTCTTCGTGCTCATAAAAAGCAGTCTTTGCAAAAGATGGATTTGGAATACAAATAAACTCTGTGGATTGAGTTTAATGTCATGATGCAATATAAGCTTTCAGTATGAACTGAACATAATCTGGGCTGGAATAACACCTAAACATGAACCTAACACCCACCCACACATACTCTGTGCATTTTATGATTAAGTTTAGGCAAATTTTACTATAAAACAATACTGAGGAGGGGGAGGATAAAAGCGATCTTTTCTATGAAGTTTCTGATTATTGTTAGAGCCAAGGAGCCCTGACTAGCAAGTCATGCGTTTTAAGAACATCTGTCCATTTTTAAGATTATTTCAGCGCAGATGCATTTTACTATCGCTTACAAACACAAGCAACCTACGTCTCAATTTAACTGCAACAAGGACATTGCAAGGACAAAGGAGGACAAAAGCAGATGAGTGGAAGGTTCAGAAATCTGAAGATCCTCTTGCAAGTGATACGCCGCCCCGATTTGCATCCCTGATGAGAAGATGCTGATTTGCATCCCTAATGATGGAAGCCAGAGCGGAGAGCTGGGGTGCCTGAGGCTCTGCTGCCGGGGCTGGGGCTCCCCTGCCGCTGTGCACGGGGGTCTGGGGGCTCCACGTACCCACCTCCAGCTTGCTGGTCCCCACAGCTGTGCTGCCAAGCCCCACTTCAGCAATGGCTGTGCATCACCAGGAGCAGAGCAGAAGGATCGCGCCGGCCACAGCTCCTGTGCCGGAGTCGCTGCCCCGGCTCAGCAAACCCTCCTGCAGCAAAACCCTTCCCAATGCGAGCGGAGGGCTCAGCCCGCGAACGGCCCGGAGCCAGGGCTGGCAGGGCACAGCTCCCCGCCTGCCGCAGCTTCGGGGCAAGATCGGCTTCAACCCCCAGGATCGTCTTCTCTCTCTACTCCTGGGCAAGGGCAGCTCAGGGAGACCAAGTCCCATAGCAGCTCTGGCCAGACTGGGAATGGTTACAGCCACACTGGCTGAACTGGGAATGGTTATAATGGACAACCCCACCACCCAGCATGTCTGAATTGGCATTTTTACGCTGTTGCTTAAGCACCTGAAGAAGTGAATGGGAAATTCTCCATCACATAACTGACCGACTGTACCTCACCTCCAGCAGAAAACACCATCCCCAGGCGTGCACCAGAAGTCAAATTAAATTAGACAGCAGATTTTTCCTGGAACAGACAACTAACTTTTCCACCTTTGTTATTTCTACCAAACAGTATTTAAAGGTTATTTCTTTTTTTACCGCGTACGATACAGACAGATCACTGTTGCTAGCTCCCTCCTCTAATTGCTCATGGCCAAAACAAACCTCAGGAAAGGGAGCAGATACACTACAGATGCTCGTGGCCCGGTTGAAAGGGATAGGACAGATTTTCAGGGCAAAACTGTTCTTTACAAATGTTTACTCTGTGCCTCAGCAGACCCATCGGCTCTCATCATTGCATTACACAGCGCACGGATGTTAACGACCCGCGTTAAGGGCGGTCATGCTGCCCATGGCAAAATAACGTAATGTCGGTCCTGGACCGCACCGCAGCTGGCTACGGCAGTGGAGGTTTCCTGCTCCTGCTGTTAAGTTTTAACTCTTACCTTTTCCAATTAAACCATGGCACTTCCAACATTATCTTAAAGTAAGTTAGCAGTTCGGCAAGTGTTTAAGCCTAGTTTTCCTCAGTGTGATTCAGGAAGCCTTTAACAGCACTGCACCCAAAAGAACAGGGGCCACATAATTTATTTTAACATATTCATATTGAAAATATCCGTAGCACGGGCCTAATATTACCCCCTGTGGAGTCAGCACAAGTCTCTCTGTTGAGCTTTATGGGCACTGAATCATGCTCCCGAAACCAAAGCTTTTCTTCCTGCAACACATTTGCCTCTTGCAAAGCTACTCTTTATGCCATGGGACAAAAGATCTTAATGCATTATTGAACAGCATAGTTTGTCATTCATATTTATTTTAGCTAAATATATCTCAGAACTTGTTTTTATTAATGGCTTTGTAAGACTGCCTCAGGAACGGCATCAACCATAAGAGCACAACGTGCCCGGGTGACGGCAGCAGCACCGGGCGCGTCGCACGCAGAGCGAACACAGCGAGGCTCTCAGCCTACATGGGAATCAATCAGGATAATGTTTGTAAGAATTTCTAAAATTCAACTACACGATCGAAATACTCGTTTGGTGAGAAACCCCCAATGAAATAAGAAACGGTGTTTCCTGCAGAGAAGAGGTGGAGGGATGGAGGGCCACTGCCACGCTGAGGACCAGGCACTGCGGCGCAGCACTGCCCACCCGGTACTGCTCCTGTGTGCCGGGATGCTTGCAAAGGTCTCCGGCTGCTTCTGAAGCGACCAGCTCCCCTGACACTGGGCTTTACGGACCGAGCTGCAGGGCAGGTGATGTCCTGCTGGCTGCAATGCCGTGCGCCGAAGATGGTTACTCCTGCGCTCGCCTACGTGGAAGCTGTGTGGCCACAGCAAAGCGGCACCTCGGCTGCAGAGCTCCCCCTGACCCATCATTATATATGGCCACGGCAAGGCTTCACCTTCAGAACAAATCAGCATGGAAATACTGGATGCAAGGGTTGGACTGGGGCGGGGGGCTCCCCACATGGACACAACCACGTTTGTTGACCTGCCCACCAAAGTACAACCGCTGGCTGCTCCCAGCCCGTTCAACCAAACCGCAGCCACGGCCGCTGTGCTCCGCACGGACACCAGCCACCGCACCCGGTGCAGAACAGGATGCTCCGGCGCCCAGCGATGGCCCAGCCTGCGCCGCCAACCTGTTCAGCAGTGAAAAAAGAAGCCGAGGTTCTCATTTCAAAAACTGAATGTTTTTCATATACCTAAACCCACCCCTATTCTGTTCATCTTTTTCATCTTTTCTCACCTTTTACGAGGTACTTCATATTTGCCTGTAGTTACGTATTTGTTTCAAAAATATGAAAAACACATTGAACTGAAGCACTCTTTCTGTATCATTGGGATTAGATGGTTAAAGAGGAATATAAACCGAAGGCGTTTTTGAGAATATTAATCCCATTTTGCCTCAAATAATCCAGCCAGGAATAGTTTTTAAAAAAAAAAAAAAAATCACAAACTCAAACTTTGCCTATCCATCTACTGGTTTGCACACCTTACCGGTTACAGGAAACAACATAAAAGTGAACCATCACCCTTCATCATAAGCACGATCCCTCCCACGCCCTCGGTCAGAACATCGACGGGTTCATCCCCAGCGAAGGGCACCCAGGACAAGCAAGCCAGGCCATCAGCTCCGTACACTCATGCGTGCAAAGACAGGGGGATGCTTTCATTAACACTATATACAAGAACAGTTGGGGTCACAATTGATCAAGATACCTACCGAGCATTAGGAATTACAAGTCATCTGATTTCAATACCAAGTAACTTCCATTCCAGGAGAGCAACCCCAGCAGGCTCCCACAGACCAGGACCCACCCGCCGCGGGTGCTGCTCAGGCACACCAAATCCCCCCACAATCTCTATCGGGCCTATTTCCCTTAGCTGGCGTACCTCTAGAAGATTGTTTCCCAGCAAAAAACTACAAAAAAAAGAATTATTACTCCTGTTATTTTTCGCTAATAACCATCTGCCTGTACCTGCTCGTCAAATTCTGACCTATCAGTAAGAGAAAAGGAAGAAAATAAAGGGTATTTATTTTGACGATGGTGAAATGACAGGAAACATCCTCAATAAATCACACCAAATAAGAGAAATACAAACTAATTACTCAAAGCGGGAAGGACGTGCCTGGGAGAAGAAGGAGCTGTGTAAGATGGGTCCTGCAGCCCCCTCCCAGGCAGAACTGAAGCGCTCCGGAGGGAAGTCGCTGCTGCCGGGAATCCGTTCCCATCGATCCCATCTTACTCCACGTGCAGGTGGTAACTCCCAAGAGAAAGCACCGCACGAAAATGGCACCTTCTGGACTGTCACCAAAACGGGGAGAGAAAACACCTATCCGGCACGGTACCCCAATGCCCACCCGCTGTGGAGGAAGAAAAATGGGGAGAAAGAGGTGAGATACTGATACAAACGATGCCCTCCCCTAAGGGGAGTGCCGCTGCTGGTACCCACTCCCCGCTCGCTGGAGCCAGGCTCCGATGGCTGTCCCATCACCTCCGCAGGGAGCAGAGATCGGGCAAAGCATCTGAACAGTTTTGCTGGTTCTCACCAGGTTTGGCAGCCCTGGCCTCTGCGGGGGCGGCTGGGAGCCCCCCTACCCCGGCGCTGGAGACGCCGGTGCCTCGCAGGTACCCGACGCCTTCGCCATCAGCGCAGCGTGCCGTCGCCCGTGCTCGGGAAACAAAGTAAATGCCACCGAGCCAGTACTCCGAGGACGGCATCAACCTGCCAGAGCTGCTCTTCAAATGACTGAGGAACCATGATTGTACCTTTCTGAAACTGAAGCGTATTTCTTCTAAACAACACTTTCAGTGTATTTTAAGTCTGTAACAAACGCTTTCCAGCGAGCCCTCTTATCCTCCTGCGTTCTGCTCATTTCAGAAGATTCCCCCCCGCCCCATTTTTCAAGCCACACAATGCCCACAGTGGGTGAATCAGTCTCTTTTCTTGCCCAGGGGGAGATGAGCCCTGCTCTGCTCCCTGCTCCCACCCGGGCAGGCACGGCGGCTTTGCCTTCCCCCCCCCGGCGCTCATCCTCACCCTCCCAGCCTTGGTGGCTGGACAAACCCAGCCTGCTCAAACAGAGCCCCTTTTCACCGGCAACCTTAAATCATGCCAAAGCCGAACGGCAGGACTTGCAAGAGCTCCTTTGCACTTGAAATAGAAACCCCTGCGAGACCTTCAGCAACAAACCCAAATGGGCTCAGGTAAGGGCTGGCACTCAGCACCGGCCCCAGCATCACCAATGCACCTGAATGTGCCCAGCCCGCCCTGCACTGACCCGTCCTGCAGCTGCAGGGGCAGGCAGTCGGGGAGGGACGGGGATGCTGCGGCAGCTCCCGGAATCTCCCAGGCCGTCGGTACTGCTCCCCCGGCCCCGTTACCAACCCAGCAGCTCAACTTCAGACATGAGGAAACTTGCAGGCGCAGTATTTGCTAGAGAGCAGCACCGGGCTGGAGCAGAAGGCAAGCAAGCAGTCCTGACCCGGGGAGATCTCGCAGCAGGAAACCAAAGCAAAGCAGGGATGTGCAATGCCCCTTGGTTTTATCACAAACTGGCTTTTAAACACAAAAGCTTCATTGCCTGGGTGCACTTCAAATTAATTCTATGACATTTTCATAAAATAAGATGCACCACTAATGTATTTGTTATTTAGAAACCATCTTTAAATCAGTTAAGTTATTTTTCTGCTGGAAACTACTGTCCAAATGGCACCCATCATAAAGTTCACTGCCTTAAAGATAAAACAAGAAAAACCACTGAGCCTTTGCTGCTGAGAGATGGAGATTACACATGGGTGTTATTTGTTACTGAAAAGCTCTTGTCAGAGCCCACTGGAGTCGATGGGAAAACACCAACAGCCTTGGAAAGAGGACAGAAATATCTGATGCTTATCCACACCTTAAATAGCTCAGAAACAGAAGACAACAAATGGAAAACACATGTTAGCACCCTCGTATATAGTTAATCAGTGCATGCTCCCTACCGTGCGGCAGCACCTACCAATTCTGTTCCTGTAGCTCCTGCCTGTGCTGCCAGCCCAGATGTGTACCCGACGGGTCCAGGACGCTGGCAGGAGCACCAGGGCATCCTCCTCCCGAGCTAACGACAGGCCCGTTCAGACGCCAGGGTTATCCCCTTTAGCGTGCAGGGCTCGGCAGGTCCGCGCTTTCCACTCCCACAAAAACTCTGGGGTCTCCGCTCCTGCTGTTTCCCAGCTTCATCTTTTGACTGAGGCACAGGCCCAGAAGATTTACATTGTTTAACCGGCTAAAGTGCAGTGCTGCTGGGCTGAACACACCGCGCAGGCTGAAATCCGTACAAATACAAGCTTCCTCGGTGATGGCAGGTTCCTGCCAGTGCAGAAGGTCTCAGGCATGGGAAGATGGGAATTTTGCTTCCTTTCCCATAATATTTTAATCTATTCTAGCACCCGGTTTTGTTCCTGGAACAGCGGTGTTTTAATTCCTCTGCTTTGTCAGAAGTTTTATTCTTGCTTGTTTGTACGTATATACATTACACTCTGCTGTGTACAGACAGGATCACCTTTGGTTTCTAAAGACAGCGAAAATTTTCAGTGGTATAAAGCCCAAGAATGTAATTTCCAAAAGTGTGCCCATGACCAAAGAGTAGAAAACCTATTAAGAGTATAATTTTGTTGACTTTCAAGTCACTGATGCAACACTGAAAATCCCACACTCAATAAGAAGCCCAGCAGGTAGTCCACGATATGCTTATTTCTAAGTCAAAGCTGAGCCGCAATGATTCTTTTTTACATCCAAATTGAAATGTAATGAGAATGTATTCTCAAAGAGTATTAAATATTCAGTGGTCTGGCTCTGCTCGGGAAAGGCTTTACCTTACACTTCTAGAGGGACCTGCAGAGCAATGCTGATGTAAGGCAGGCTTTGGGCTTTGCCCTTTTCATACCATTTAGAGGAACTCCACTTCTGCATGGAAAAATCAAACGAAACCCAACCAAGCAGCCCCAGAAAAGCCTAAAGCAGGAAACAACCTATAAATATGAAATAAAACGCTAATATTGAATCTAAACACTCAAAAGAGCTTTCCTCACAGCAGCAGATATAGCTGCTGTTTCCTTTTGTGCTGAGTACCTACAGAAAGCAACAGTTTTGGGAGCAGAGCACCCTACTCACAAACTTGCCATCAATTCCTTATTTCTTACTGATAATAATCCCGAATGCGTACAAACTCACGGAGCAGATGAACGTAGTGCTGTATAACTCGTTTCAGAGGGGAGAAGAGAAATTCTGGCACGGAGCACATCAAACTTTCCCATGTCTTCCAAGGATCAGAATTTTACTCAAAATTTTCCTGGGTTCTGTGGATTTTTCAGACTAAAATCTGCGTTCAGCAAAGGATAGAGCACCTATTAATAATCTAATGGGATATAACATCGAATTAAGAGAAAACATAACAAACCAAAGAAACAACCCTTGCACACACCTGAAAAATAGCCACAAGCGCACCGGGTGCGCTGCAAATGGATAGCTCCTGTTGACTGCATGGAGACCCCTGGTTTGAAATGTGGTCTTAATTCACAAACATGAAAAAACACGCGTTGCAGTACTGTATCTGTAAGAACGTTAAGCGTAAGATGGACGCACTGCATCAGAGCAAAGCTCCTTCCCAACCAGCACCCAGCTCCCAGCCACAGCTAATTGCAAACGCTGTGGGAAGAGTGTAGGAATGGAGCGAGGATGTAGTGACAGACAGGGAAAAGGTGTAAGAAAAAAGCATGGAGATAGCATAATATTTCAATAGGATACTCTTCCAACCCTTCAAATACCCGTGGCTCAAAGAATTGAATAAACCTTAATGGGCTTTTTTTGTCCACAAATGTCTCCAGTAACTCTTTTGCACCCATCAAGATAAAAATCACACGGAGGCTTTTGCATTGACAAAACTCTTTAGGAAGGAGTTCCAAATATTCTATGTCTTGTTTGTTTAACATCTGATAACTCTGTGTCTTTGTGGGAGGCTGATACTCACTCACACCCCCCACATCTCCCATGACCTTACAGACCTCTATCACGTCCTCTCCCACCCTGCCCTTCGTCCCTGTTCCAGCTGAAGGGCACAAGGCTGCTTATCTGTTCTTCTGGAGCTGCCCTGAGTGCTGTGCAGCCAAAGGGTCACCAACAAACAGGAATCAAGATCGTATTTAGATAGAGAGATATATGCATATATATATTTCTGGCTCATTCAAAAATAATCAAACTATTGTAACACTGCCAAATTACAAAACTGGTTTAAAGAAAAGGATTAAACTGTGAAGGAATCTCACCCAAATTCCTGGAAACTGCTGGAAGGCACCGAAAATTGAAGAGCAGAGGCGTGAAGCCATGCAGTAACCAATTCCTCAGCAGCAGCTAATGAGCACGTCCACGTTGCAGGGCAGGCACGTGCCAGCCTCATCCCATACCTGGAAGATGCTGCCCTCCCAATGTAGAGCCAGCCATCGCAACACGGACACCGTGACAGGTAAGAGGGAAAGGTGTCTGCGCCCAACGCAGCGTCTCCATCACCTTGTCACTACGGTGGCTGACCAATTTTACGAAGCACTCCTCGCTGTCTGAGGCACTGAGCTTGAGGCATTAAGCCTGAGAGGGATTTGATACTGGGCACTACGCACAGCCCTTGTCCGAATTGAGAAATGCACGTCATACCCAGCGGCTGCCGCGGGTAGCTCGGTAGCTTGGAGCTAACTACTGGGAATGAAAATCCAATGCACGATGCTGCAGGGAAACCACAGCTTGCTTATAAAAATCATTGACAACATTTCACATTTAACTCATTTCTCTTGTCTCTCTAACGTCTCCTGTGGGATTTGGACTTGAATTGAGAGAAAGGAACAGGGGTGAAGTTCAGAAATCTCGAAAAAGAAGATAATAACCTAAAGAACTCTGTAACTAGGATTGAGCAGGTCAGGCAAGGAGCACCAGAAGGAACCCACTACCCCATATAAACCAAGCCCAGCAGAGAAATGCAGTGTTTCTGCTGGCGAGGAAGGTCACAGGCCGAAGAGCCCGCTGCAGGATGATTCCGTAATAAGAGAACAGAATAAATCCGTACCTGGTCCAATTCTTTCATTATTGACATATTACTTTGGAGGAATTTGCCCGTTCCCAGCCCCAAGGGCGCTCGCCCAGGCGAATGACATGGCCACCAGCTGTGCCAGGACAAGGTGATGGGGACACTTGGCACCCTGCTTCCCCAGGAGGACCCCCCCTTGCTCACCTTGGTCTGGCCAAACTGTTGCCAGTGACAGGGAGGATTAGTTTGCAAAAACTCCTGGAACATAAACATGCAGTTTACTATGGAAAAGAGGAGAGCAATGAAATTAATAATTTCCATCGCTGTGTCTAATAGCCAGTTACAGTCAGACGCAGAAACACACCAATTTATTTGTATTATTGCTGTTCTCATTTTATGACCCCAGAAGTTAGTGAAGATCAAGGCCCAGGGACTTGCTTCATTTAGAAGCAACTTCCGTCATGATTAGGTAATTTGGGGCAATACTGCTTATTTGTAAAGGACAAGAGAAGTCTCTTTGCTTGAACAAAGGAGGAATTGAACAGTAACAAAAAAAAAAATCAATTTTTACAAACCATGCAGACTCCTCCAGCTACATTCAGCCCCTCAGCTCTGCTTCTACCTTCTCCTCAAGGTCACACCACGCTTCTCCTCCAGGACATTTTCAGTTGGCTAAACCCGAGGCTGCCTAGAAGCCACCTTTGCTGAATTCTCTTTCCTTACTCTGTTTCTTTGAAAGGCCCCGATGCGTTCATTAGAGACATTCAGCACTTTCTGAATCTGCTTATCTTCTTCCCTCTGCTTCAGATTGCAGAATGCGTTGCGTTTTATTGAGCAGCAGCTGCCCTCACTGGTCTGTAAAGGTGCTGCTGGGTGAATCCTTGCAAGATTGCAAGAAACGTCTTCAGCACGGCTGGCACAGACACTGCCCAGCTGCTAAAAGGCTTAGCAAAGTCTGCCCTGTCCTCCCTCCCACCCCAAACTTGAACCAGCAAAAAGTCAGAGTCTCACCTGAGTCTGGCAGAGCAAACCTAGCCTGTCTCCCCTCCTTTCCTCACCTCCAGCGCTGGGTTACTGGAGAAAATCTCCAGCACACTGCAATACATTGTGATGCTACATAGGAAGGCACAGTGACCAAACCCCCCCCCCCCAAAAAATACCAAAAGCTGGAGGGGGTGGAAATGGCAATCACTGTTTATATCGGTATCTGTCATGAAAGCAGTCACACAGGGTAATGATGATTTATGGTGCATACCTGTGCACGACTGCCGAGCACTCCCTCACCTGGAACGTGCTAATGGCCCCTTGACTTCTCTGTTGGAAACCAGAAACTGAAGCAAATTTAACAGGGAGATGCAAACAGGATTTGTTTGCTTGCTTATAGAGAAGGACAGGCCATATATGAACAGCGTTTACACCAGGAGCCTAAAAGCGCTTTCTCCCCAGACCCCGTGTAAGCCACAGCCATACTGGCTGGGTGAAATGGTGCAGGATTCGCCCTCGTTTCTCCCTTCCTCCTCATGCAACAGAAGTGTAAGGGGGCCCGTCTGCAAGCAGTTTTTGCTTGTTCCAGTGAGCAGGACTGAACTGGAAGCCAAAGCAAAGCCAAACATCTACCGGTTCATAACTAACCCAGAAAGGTAGGGCTGGTGGTGAGGAAGCTGGAAAGCTGGTTAGCACAGCAAAGACCTTTCTGAGCATGGGCCATAAAACTGTCTCAATGTGGTCTGGTTTTCAGCAGCAAATGTATACAGATCTGTCATTAAAAGGGACAGTTTCCGTGACACTCTTTAGAGGAGACAAGCCGTACCGTGAGTACGTGCTGAAGGCACCCCGTGGGATTGCCGCTCGAGTTCCAGCAGACAGCATTTCACCTTCTTCATGGGGATCAGGGTAACACCAGCCATTCTTGTGAACCTTTATATGGATGTCTAAGCAAGTCGTTATGTAAAATAACCCCCTGAAGCACCAGCAGGCCCTACGAGCGACAGGCTACTCCATCCGCAGGGTGGGAAGCTGAAGTTGCACATCCCCAGCAGCGCCCGACTCCCAGCGCCAGCCGTGCCCACCTGATGCACGGCCCCGACCGAGGCCGGCGAGCTGTACAGCCCACGGACCGCTTGTGTAGGCAGGGAGAAAAAAGGAGGAGGATTTTGTAAATCGAGACTTTTATAGTTTCCTATCCAAACAGAAACAACACTTTAAATTTTGGCAGCCTCATTGCTTTTGGCAGAATTACCCTGATTGCTTTGCAGTTCTTTGTCCAGGTTTCCTGTGGTTTTATTTTTGTTTGAGTTTTCCTATTTTTAAATTAAAAAAAAAAAAAAAAGGAAATTGCTATTGAAGATCTATTTTGCTACTGTACTGGAAAGTAACAAAAATAATACATTCAATGACCTGGGATGGAAAATACAAGAATGGCAATGAGACGGAAGGGTGAAGGGTGACACCAAAACGAATGTATGTTCCCAGAAAGGAAGAGCTCTCAGCAGGTTACGGTACTGCCTTGCACAGACACAAGGGACTGGAAAAAGCATGAGCTGGCTTATGAATCTTGACACAGAAATTTTCTATTTTTTTGAGTTAAAAATGGGTAGTGTAGAAGCTTAGTCACCTCATTGCTATTCCATCAGATTAATAAATTGCCTTATAAGGAGGTCATAAAATTAGTATAGGACTTTCACTCTTTGGTTAAATGAGAAATAGTAGCATGGCACACATAACTACAGATAGATAGATATACACACACATGCACACATCTATAACTGTACAGCAGAAAGACAATATGGAGAACTATCACCAGTCTTGTCTAAAGGATACACCCATTATTCCACCTTTACACTGGAATTCAGTTAAATGGTACCAAGAACAACCATTTAATTAATATGAAACTTCTCAATTACAACTGTTTGACTCGGAATGGCTTTAGAAGGTCAATGTGGCAGCAAGCTCTTCCCCAGCGAAGCACCAGCAGCCCCCGAAACCCTCCATGCCCTGCATCCCTCGCATCCCTCCCCGCCGACCGGCAGAGAGGTGACACCAATGGCACGGTGCTACTGAAGGTGCCTCAGCCGCCTGTTCTGCTCTGGTGGCTTTTACAGCCCTCCTCGAGCCTGACTCACAGTGTTCTGAGGTATTTTATAGACAAGTATATATAGCTTTGAACAGAAACCCAGACTGAAGATACGTTTTAAAAAGCAGGCGCAGAAATACGACAGCCGCGCTGAGGACCCAGCTGCCAACAGCATCAACCCGAAGCCCTTCATCCCTCGCTCGTCACTAAGCTTTTGGAAGGGTCAGTAATGAGCTGTTTAGTGATGAGCTTTCATCTCCCTGGAGCTGCCCCAGCATGGCTCCAGGCTCCTCAGCCTGGCTCCTACAGAAGCAAAGCTTTTTCTTGATACCTTCTTTTTAGGGGATATTTGCCCAAATATACCTGTGTTCCTCCACAAATACATTTGAAACTACTAGTAGCTTTTGTACAAATCTGAAAAGAAAGGTCGATCTTTCAAAGAGTGAAGGAATACCTCCGTGTTCACGAACAGCAGGGCAGGGAGGAGGAGAGAGATGCTCTAAGTGCTCGGACTGAAAGAAGGCGATGGCAAAACCTCATCTTTTCTTAAGTGCCCGAGCATCCACGAGAAAGGAAAGTGCTCTGAATGTCAAAAAAGCTTCAGCTGAAGTTTGCACTTATTTAAATACCAGGGGGCATAAATCTGCAGGAAGCTAGCCCTCATTAGATCAGAGAATTACTTAAGGAGGTAATTGCCCATCTCCTTGCACACTTACTGGCCAGCAGACAGGCCGTCTCAGCAATCAAGTGCAAGTCATCTCCTCTGACTGCCACTGAATTACCTTCTTTTGAAAGCCTTGTCTTATCGTCCCTCACCACCGAGGAATTAAGGACTGTTTGCTTTCAGCTGCGAGGACTCTGCCCAGATCTAATTCCCGGGTACAACGAAAGGGGTGAGCGATGCTCCCCTGCACGTCCCCGCCGAGCTCCCTGCCACCCCTCCAATATGTAAATATTGGAAAATATTTACATTTCATTATAACGATCCTCTGTTACATTTGTGAATGCCAGGCTGGCAAGTGAATTCTGCATGAAACCCAGATTATTGGACAATATTTTCCTCGACGTTATTAGTCGTCTTGTGTGTAATGAGACGGTTTGAGGGACCACGTACGCGGCAGCTGTGCCCCTGAGCAGCGGGAGAGGCACTCGCAGAGGGAGGGGAGAGCAGCAGCACCGGCAGCACGGTCCGACTTCTGCTTAATGCTCGCATGGGCAATTTTCATGATAATCCATACAGAAAACGGCTGTGATGCCTGAAAAAGCTGCTTGAGAAGATAGATTCAGCTCTCAAAGTACAGTTAAAGTAGAGAAAATAAATATCTGTTTGTTTTGAATGAGAATATCCTTACTTAGGATGAGTACAAATGTATATATTTACTATGGTGACTCACAAAACAAACAATATTTCTTTTTGTTTAGTTACTACAACCCAAGTCCTCTGACTGTGGCAGCATTTCAACTCAGGAATCCACGAAAGTCCTCCGCTGCTTTCCAATGACCAGACAGCAACTCTAACACACGCTATGATTCCTCCCTGCATCCCACAAGAAAGTTCAATAATATTTTTCATATTTGGATTTTCAAGGGAAGCGGTTTGGGGGTCTTTGACTGGCAAGTCCCAGAAGTCACCCAAGGGAGACCTGGGCATCTGTACAGCAGAGCCATCAACAGGATGGTGACGTTTCAGGGTCTCTGAGTAAGTCTTCAGGCTTCCTAAGATGAGAAAATAATCTCATACCGGTTACTCTCTCAGTACTTCTATAGAGATGAAGTACTTCAGCACAATAAAAAAGCGGCCCGCCCTTGTCTTACCTTGGCAAACAGAACTGACAGATCCGTGGCACCACTGTGGTTAAAACTGAGATCGACTCTCCAACTCTTACATCCTCCTACACGCTAATTTAGATTTCCTTGAAAAACGTAATTTCTCATGGGATTTTGAGACAGGACTATCATTCCAGATTTCATCTCACTTATGGAAAAGCTTCTGATGATACAATCTTCCTTAGGCATAAATCTACTACCTGGACTAAGGTTTAAGGACCTGTAGCATTTTCAGGCACACTTAGCAAAGAAACAAATTCTTTGATCTTCCTTTTCCTCTAGTTCTTTCTTTTGGGAAAGGGATATTTTAAAGAATGGGAAAACCTTGGCTCACAATACGGCTCGACCCAAGTTTTTGTGCTTATATCAGTCATGACCCAACCCTCGTGTATAAATTTCTCACAAATCTTAATGAAATCAACACTTGGATGCAAAATAAAACCTAAGACACAGAACCCCCAAAACTCACTCCCATTTTACACAGGTTTATGCAGACCCTCCCCGACGTCTACATGAGCGAGCACTCAGGGAACACCTAGAAGATCCAACACCGGTGTCACCAGGGCATTGCACGGACCCGGGTCTGGATTCGGTGGCCATCCCCCATTCCTCAGCACGGGATGCCGCTGCTCTCCTGGAGAGCCGTAGGAGCTCTGCCAAGGCCACTGGCAGCTTACCTATCTGCTCGTCTGATCCCTTCGCCAGGGTAAACCCGTGGAAATCTCTGCAGTGGGAATTCCCACTGAATTATTCTGACCTCAGCTTTGGTATGCTCTTAACATGTTTCTCTCTGTTTCCGATATGTGGAAATACTGGAAGACTCTCGGGTTTTTGGAATAGATTGATTAATTTGCAATGCCTATGGAAATGTGTTGGCTTCCTCGCTAATGCGCAGCGGCCGCTCTGCTCAGACTGAAGTCATTACTTCTTAAATGTCTGTTTGAAGAAACAAACCAGCAACAGAAAACAAATGAAACAGGGCACATTCTAAGGTGCCAAAAAGGATTTAAAAAAAAAAAAGGGGGATCCTTCTTGAGCCAAACCAATCCATAGGAATGAAAACTTACTGGAGCGTTATGTGTCTGATTTTCTGCCAGCTACACAAACAATAGCTGTTCTGGGCTAGAAACACTTTTTCATCATGAAATTTTAAAGGAACCAAAACATTGCACCAGATCCAGATCAGCTGGGAGGTATGGGCAACAGCTACAGTCTTCTGCAAAAATACATTTTAAAAATATGCAAAACGTGTGCTTAAAATTATGCATGATATTATAGTTCATTAAAGAGAAATTCGGGATCCTAAGAAAACAAATTTGTTTGGCACCTTTTTTTTCTCACCAGCTTCCTTTGTTTTCAGTGATTCTCAGGTCTGGCTAAGCACAGAAACCAGAACGTGGGCTAGTTACAACTGCAAAGAGAAATTAAACCAAAGCATGTTTCACCTGATATCAAAATGGAAATAAAGTATGAGGTCATAATATGCTTTCCCAAAGCCAGGGAGACTTAGAAGTGCTGAAAAACTCCCTTTCCCCTATTTAAAGGGCACAACTCGGGGTTCTCGCTCGTGTCATTTTCCCAGGTCACAATCTTATTGCATAAGGTGTCCTTCCTCTGGAAATCTTCTACCATGAATGTTAGACTGGTCTCCAGAAGTGCACAGGTTCAGTGACTCTGATCTGGTCACAGAGCCATCAGTGCACAACCCAGCCAGCTTGGATTTACACCTGGATTTGGGAACTTGAATATTTAATTGCCACTAGTCCATAACTTCAAGGCCAAAAGTGGAAGTAACACTGGTTTTCTGGGGTTTTTTTTCCCAAAACCAAAGGGAGAAACAAAATGCAAACACACCTTCACGGTAAAGGCAGGACTGTACATTCAGCAGTGCTCCATGCATCAGAAACGAACGGAATTGAAATTGAATTTTTTGGGTGCAGAATTGTACATTGTGCTTGTACAATTGACGTTGCCCGCTAATACAAGTAGCTAAGGTTGAGTACCAGTGCGTGCTATTACTGCTAAATCATGAGACAGACTGTTATTTAAATCTGTGGGAGCCAGAAAGCACAGACCGCAGGCAGGCACCAGGGCTGCTCTTGCACACCTGCTTGCTGGCAGAGCGTGGGAAACTGAAAATCCTTAACTTAAGATAAGCGCTACTTAGCAACAACTAAAACATCAGCGTGTTATCAACAGTATTCTCACACTAAATCCAAAACACAGCACTCTACCAGCTACTAAGAAGAAAATTAACTCTATCCCAGCCGAAACCAGGACACGGACACATCACAGCAACTCACCACCGCCACCACCTCCACCATCTACGCCCTCTGTTCCTCCAGCCTGCTCTACCCTATGGCTTGTAAATCCCATCCTGAATTCAACCTTTTTCTCCACCCTTGTGCAAAGCTGAAAAAGGGAAACTGTTCCTTCATATCGAGGGTCTGACCCGGGCACTGCTGTTATGGGGAATAAACCCCCCTGAGCAGGGCCGGCAGGATCAGACCTTGCATCCCACCGGGGCCGTTCATCTGCAGCAGGCTAAATTGTACAAGTCAGAATTAAATTCTCACTAGGAACTTCTGAAGCAACTCAATGCTTCTACTATTGCAGTTGTTTGAAGGAAAATCCTGGGAGCATTTTAATGTTTTCTAGCTGTACTTTCATTGTCCAGGAAGCACTGGGTTACACCGAATCTGAATCAGTGTTTGTTTTCTTCAAGAAAGAAATGCATAAAATTTAATAGAAAAACAATATGATGAGGTGCTAAGAGAAACTGATAAAATTTTTAAAAAAACAACATTTGTGAGTTTATGGGTTTTGTATTTTTATGTGCAGTGATCCCTCGTTCCCTCAAAGATAAAATAAAAAATAAATTATCATGTCAAATAATTGGCAAGCTGTGTGTCACTATTAGCTTCAGATAACTAAGTGCGATACATTTTGGAGCAGAGCCAAACCCTGATAATATGGCAATTACTTCTATAGAACCCAGTCAAGATCATATAGCGCTCTCCTCCTGCATCTTCATTACTGTCTTGTTTCAAACTTGAGCCTTCAACTATCTAAAGAGCTTTTGGAAGAAACAAAACCACTGCTTTCCCATCGCCGCTTAGTAACGGCAGGCCCGGTGTCACCCTTCTGAAGCCAGAATTTGCATGGCTTTTCTGGATGACTCACTTGAGGGCAAGATGCCAGCATGGACCAACCCACCCCAGCCCGCGGAGGTGGTCGGACCAAAGGCCCTTCCCGTGCAGGATGCTCCCAGACAAATTCTTCCACCTCGGGATGCTCTTAGGCCTCAGGCGTTGATGCACAGATGGGTTTGGTACCATTTATTCCTCCTACACCTCTTCTTTTTAAAACGCTTGCTAGTTCTGCAGAAGCCACATCGGGGTTCAGGAGACCAGGAGAAGTTCAAGAATCTCAGTTTGGGTTCCCATTTCCAATGTCCTGGCATTGCATTTCTTCCCATACTCCAACAGCAGGTTCTCCACCGCCAGCTTTGTACAAACTGTAATTCCACACATAGCCGCTGGAACCGTGTTTTGAGCAGCAGAAAGCTCGAAGTTTGTCTCTGAAGACATATTTTGGCTCTGGCGTGTGCTATGGAAACAAGTGCTGGGTCCCTGCTCATCGAGCCGTGCCATCCTGGGGGGTGTGTGTGTGTCCCAGACCCGCCGTAGTACAAAGCCATGCCCACGTGTCCTTAACTACATCCTACATCCCTTGTCCTTTATAAAGGAAGGACGGAGATGACTGTCTTCGTATCCATGAACAGACTAGAAAAATGGTCAGACTGCCCTACATGATTGCAAATTATGATACTGCTCTGCAATGTATAATTTTCATTCACTACGATTTTAACAGGACAATTGATTTTTAGGGACGAAGAGAAAATATGATTTCATCTCATTTCATGCAAGCGGATATTTACAAGATACAAATCA
Source organism: Gymnogyps californianus (assembly GCF_018139145.2). Taxonomy (NCBI): domain Eukaryota; kingdom Metazoa; phylum Chordata; class Aves; order Accipitriformes; family Cathartidae; genus Gymnogyps; species Gymnogyps californianus. Next base: position 1,334,035 of record NC_059476.1, on the reverse strand, counting down.
TAAAGACGACATGGCTACAAATATTAGATTACAATCTGTGCTAGACTGGCATGGTTTTAAATTACTTCACTTCTACTAAAGCTTACCCCAGAAAATTTTTCTTTCAGAATGATCTGTATTGATATCAAGTACATATTGCAGACACACACACAAAAATAATGATCTGAGGGAAGGAGAGCAAAATCAGCCACTTCACTTTTGTGATGAGACATTAGCAAATGATTGGTGTTCTCCAGCTTGGATCCCCTGTCACCCTGAGCCCATACAGGTTAGAGGATGACCAGACAATGTGTGGACAGACCGACAGTGACAGCATTTAAGGTAACGGGGCACTCATCTGCCGCATACACAGGCACCTTCCGTAATGTGCTGCCATGACTTTCCTCAAAAAAAAGGAAAAATTCTTTCAACGTAAACCCTATAAAAACATTATTGGCGGAGCCTCCAGGAAATGCAGCCCCAAACTAAGCGGGACATAAACAGCTGCTTAAGCACAGATAAAATCTGTCACTTTTAATAAAAAGAAACCAGGCACACAGGTCCACGACTGCAAAAGAGGGAGGGAGGTGCGAGGCAGAAACGCTCCCGGGAGCCGCACGCTGCCCAGCTCGGGGGCTGGCAGAGCTCCCTCCCCTCCACGCAAGCAGCACGGGGAGCACCACGGCAGGGCAGCTCCCCCCAGCTCCTCCCAGCACAGGGGCTGCGCCCCAGAAGGGGTTTTACTGGACCCCTCGGACAGCGTTCAGGCCTCAGCTTTGAAACAACCGTTTCCCTGGGCTCCAGCCGCGGCCGCTCGATGCCGCACCGGCTCCGTGGGCAACTCCTGGGCTTTTCCTCAACAGACGCCAAGCGCTCTCAGCATCACCACAAACTGCGCCAAACTGTACTTAGAGCATTAAAAAAAAAATCTCCAGCGCAAATGAGGCCAGTGCAGGGAACAATTAGCAGTGCAAATACACCCGACGTTGACTTTAAAATCCTGAAAAAGAGCAGGGGCTACACTTGCTCGAGTAGGTGCATCGGTCCGTGATCCACACACTCACAGCCAACTCCAAACTCCTAACCAGGGCTCACCGCTACATCTTCACCCTTGTCCTTCACACCTAACTAATGTCGCAGCAGCAGCCGCAAACCCAAGCGATGCTAATGCAGTCAAATGCCAAAATTCCCACAGAAATCCCTGAGCAGTAACTGGACATCTCAAGGCAGAATCTGGCTTTTCAGGAAAGCTGAATCAGGAAGCTTTCTGAACTTTCCAGCTACCCATTCATGCCAATTTACGCAACTAAAATGAATTTGCCAGAAAGCCTGGGCGTATAAAAGGTTCAAAAATTCCACAGCCACCTAACCAGACCACCAAGCAGCAGAGCTGGACGCCCAGGGCACCCTTGCCTCCAGCCAGGTTTTAATTTCCATTACTTTGCCCCTTGTAGAAAACAGAAGCTGGGTAAAGACCAATATCAAAGAGAAAACTGAGACATATTTTGCTTCTTCTCAAAATTATTTTGGCAAACAGAAGCCGTGATCTGAGGAAAGACACCAAATTCTCCTTGCTAGGACAGGTTTGGGTGGCAGAAGTGACCAGACGGACAGAGATGGAGGCGCAGCAGCCTGGCAGAAAAGCTGCTCTAGAAAACAAGGCGAGGATGGAACTTCATGAGACGCAGGACTGCTGAAAATCAAAAGCTGGTTACGCCATGCTCTTGGGAAAATGCAAGCACATGCGCCAACTGGATAGCTGGAGAAAACTGTCCAGAAGTGAAGACGGCAAACCACCGGCAGAAGGCATCAGGAACATCTGTGAGAGTGCCACGGGCAGCTGACCCTGCCCAGTACTTTAAAATAATTAAACAGAGCCCCAAACACTTCTGCAAAACCCTGAAAGTAAATCTGGACATCTTTGGGTCAAGAGAGGAACCTACAGCTCATCCTTGTTTGTAGCTTGGAAGAAAGGTGGGTTTCAGCCCTTTCCCTCACAGCTCCCCATGATGTTGCTTCTCAAAACGTTTTCCTCACACGAAATGGTTTCCTTCTGTCCTCCACCACCGCCTGCTGCAATCTGGTCCTGTCCCACCACCTCCCGTGCCTCCTGTGCATGTCTGCCTGCAGGTAAGCCGCTAACAGCAGTCCTCCTCCCTCGTTACTTCCGACACACTATAGAGCACGTCCTACGGTCTTTCTCAAAATTTTCTTTTTTCCTTTACCCAAGCTCCAACAGCCTCACTCCCTATTTGTTCCTACCACAAAAACTCTGCGGCTTTGCCCTTGCTCTCCAGTGAAGGTGGGAAATGCTAAAGCCATCGCACACCTCCAACAGCAAATGCAAAATCCATGCTGGCAGGGAGCCGAGCGCACCCGAGTCCCGCACCCTCCGCAGCCCAAGCAGTAGCTGCGTTTTTGTTTCTGCAGGATAATTTCAAGCTTTCATTTCAGTATGCATTGACATAAGCACTTAAGGAACAAGTAAATGATGAAGTAAATTGCTCATTGGAGTGGGAATTGAAGATGTGCAGAGAGAAAGTCAGCAAGTATTTCTGTAAATCTGCAGAGTAAGGACTAAGTGTCAACGAGCACCTTCTGCCAATGAGCTGAGCTGGGGTAAGATTTTTCTATCCACTCTCTCTTCTTTTAACTACCTGGGTTTTTGCAATTTCCAACAGATGAGCAGAGAAACAAGTGAAGTCAAAGCGGCTTCAAAACCAAAGTGAAGTCAAAACTAGTCAACACCCCTTAAAAGCTAACAGCCGAAGTGCCACGTTTAGCCTTTTTTAAAAATTGTGTACTGTACTATTGATGCTTGTGAATACCGTCGGTTAAAAAACCAGCCACAGCAGCTCTCCCTGACCTGAGGGAGGGGGAAGGCGATGACTGCAGCCACCAGCCGCCCTCTCCACCGCCGCCCCACCTCAGCCGGGGACGGGGGGTGCACATGGAGGGGAGCAACCCCAGCACCCACAGCCCACGCTCCCGCACCACCAACCAGCTGGTTTTAGCGGGCATGAAATATCCCCCAGGAGAAAAACCTCGCACAGATCTCCCCGCTCCCCTCTCCGCTACGGTTTTGCCATTCAACAGGCGTTAATTGCAGGCAGTTACAACTCTGATTGCTTTTCGGAAGTCTTGCTGCCACGTTTGGGAAAGCTGAAGCTTCTCGATTTAAAAGATTTCTCAGAGGAATTATTTTTAGATGGGTTTTTAGCGTCCTCATTTCTTGCCGTGTGGGGAGAAACAGTTCTTCAAGTCCATACATCCTCGCCGAGACATACCTTGCCCAGACCCGACAGCGCTCCACTTCACCCCTCCCCTGGCACTGCCTTTACACATCTGTGATCTCAGGCAGGAATTAATCCCCTTTGTGCACGACATCAGCTATCTCCTCTTGCTGGCGTTTAATTGAAAAAAAAAGTCCAAATTTAAACGAGAGCTCTGTGACCAGCAAAAGTTAACACAAACCATTTCCCAACTTTTAATGAGATTTCTCATCACAATAGCCGTAAAAGCAAGAATCATAATAATGGCATTAAAAACGACATATTTAATAACAAAAATAACAAGACTACTAAACACCACTTTAAGCCCCATAGTTAGAAAAGCAAATGATGCAAATCCCCGGAGTCTCAGCTGGTGTCCCCACGTAACTGCTCAGCTCTCTGGACTTCTGCTAACCCAATGCTCAAGACACTTTGCTTGGGCTCAGATTCCACGACTTTAGAAGACTGAAAGTACAAATCTCCTGTCCAGAAGTTTTTTCTCATCCTTTTTATTTTTAAAGATGAACAGTACAACCCAGAAGATACCCAGCTTCTGAGCCATCAAGCACTGATTCCCCAGCTGAAGTCATAAAGGTGGAATTCCCCATCTCTAATATTTGAGGTTTTGCTGCAGTTTTACGGGTCAGGCGGCCACAGAAGGGACCCGAGAGACGCCCCTAAGATTTCAACCCCGGGAAAGATCTTGATATATTTAGTAACAGAGATCTTCAGCACCATTTACAGCAAGCTTCCTAACAGCTGCATACATCAAGTGTGAAATTAGATTCCCTGCTTTTGCTCTCATTAATTAACTCCCAGAATCCATCTCAGTAGTCACAGACTGTACGACACCCAGGGCTGGAGTTCCAGCTCTCCCCCTTCCCGGGGAGAGTTCCTCCTCCTCCTCCCAGCGAGGAGGCTGTCCTTACCAACAAACCCCTTCAAACCCCCCCGACCACCACCCAGGCTACCCTGCCGCTGACTTACTCATTTTTCCTTATTAATCATAGAATCGTAGAATAGTTTGGGTTGGAAAGGACCTTTAAAGGTCGTCTGGTCCAACCCCCTGCAACGAGCAGGGACACCTTCAACGAGACCAGGTTGCTCAGAGCCCCGTCCAACCCGACCTGGAATGTGTCCAGGGATGGGGCATCCAGAACCTCTCTGGGCAACCCATGCCAGTGCCTCACCATAAAAAATTTCTTCCTTATATCTAGAAACCAGAGGGGTATTCCTTCTTTCAAAAGCAGTAGCATTAGAAGCGAGTATACTTTCCCACCTAATTCTGCCTACTTCGATAAGAGAGAGAAGGCAATTCCACAGAAAAGGGAGGGGAGGGAGGAGAAAGGCCAAGTATCAGACTAGAGAAATCTCACGTTTCTTATGCCAGCAACCCAAGCGGACTTCTCTTCCAAAAAGCACCCCTTAAGTCTTTAAATTTCAGCCCCACCATTTTCAGACTAGCTTGAGCCTCTGCAACACTGATGGCCAGGAGGAGGCAGCCCAGCGAAACTCCCCCTGTGAGCCTGTTCATGAAAATGAACGGGAAAATACCACTGCTCATAGATAATCTATTAAAAAAGGAGAACATATACTTGTCGCAATTCTAGTCAACAAAGAAAATCAGCCCCAAGTTTTCACTCCCTGCCTTGCACCATGCAATTCCTGCTCCCAGCACCAGCCGCCGGCCGGGAGCAGCCAGGAAAGGTGCCGGTGCCAGAGCGAGCTGCCGGGCGCCGTCCCCAGCACCTCCATCACCCGGCCCAGCTGCACGCATCTATATAGGTACGCATATACACACACCATCAATACCATGAGGCACAGCGCAGCGAAACAATCACCTTTACTCACTTCTTTTTCCTGCACCGATGTTGTTTAAGCTGAACCGCGAGACCCTTCCCTACACTGGGTGCCCAGGGAAAAGCAGAACACCCTCAGGGACCGCTTGTCCTCTAGCTTGTTTGGTGGGAAGGGGGACAGGATAGCAACAGACACCAAAATATATACTGGAAACCACAAACAAACAACGCCATAAGGCACACTTCTCGAGATTATTCTCAATTATGACAAGTTTCTCCAAGTAACTGAACTGTTTTGGCAATGTGGGAAACGGCATTGCTTCAATGGCACAGCTGGAAGCACACGGTGTCGTGCGGTTCCCGGGATAAACTCGTGCCATTTATCACCATTTATCATCACAGAAACCCCGTCTCGGATCAGCTGTTCTTCTTACATTAATATCTTTCTGGTTGAATATTCTCCTGATTTTCAAAATACTACACTGAGAAAAAAGTATCAAGGTGGTATTACTAGTTAAAAAGAAATCTTGCCAGAATTGTGCCAAAAAATGAGGCACATTTCTCCACCTAAGAGCTGGATCCCGTTATCAGATGATAATGATGGCGATGTTTGAGGCAGCATGGTTCAGTATGAAAACAAAAAATACCGAACACTTTTCTAGCTGACCTGGGCTGCGAGGCAGGAGAGGGAAAAGGCACAAGACAGAAAGGAAAGGGCAAAATAGTACAAAGGGAAATGCTCTACCCACCAGGGACAAAACCTGCTCAGCAGGACAGAGCCCACCGTGTGCCTCGTCGGACCCGGGATGCCACCAGAAACCAGGAGGAAGAGTCTGGACATCTCAGCACCTGCGATCTGCAGGGGGGGGGACCAAGCTGGATTACACAAACTTCACTGCCTCCTGGGTGGTAGCACTGATACTCATTTTCATCGCCATGAATGATATGAGCTCCCCACCACATAATAACTAAATTCATTCCTGTAACACACCTTGAGAACACGTGGCCAGCACCATATGTTTGCAGAGGAAACGTACACAACGGTACGGAGTCCTACAGCCAACAGCAAAAGGAGAGTTGTCTTTATCCTTTCCAAAGCGACTACAGCCTTCTAAACCCAAGCAGCCCGGTGAATATGATCCTCTGGAAAGCAAACAATATGCTAATTCAGAAAAAAAATTCGAACACTACCATTCCCCCAGCAAAATCATCTTTGCCTACAGGAAACAGAGCGCACCTGCCAGGCATAACAAAAAGCTGGAGCTGGATTTGTGCAATACTGCACAGAAAGTCAGACTGGTTGTTCAAAGTGTATGAAATCTGGATGCTTAGTTTCTGTGATTTACAAAGCCCACGGAATTAAATCATCCTCCAGATTTACCATCAAAATAAGCAACGTTCGAAGTGAAACCAAGCTCTTCTGCTCACTTTGAAAAAAAAAACTGGTTACCTTTTTATTTTAAAAGACTGCTTCTCTTCTGTGCTTCATTTTAACAGCGAGTAAAACCAATGCCACCCAACAAAAGATGACACCATGTAGACTGTCACTCCTGAAGTGCCTTACTGAACACACGAAGGAGCATCAGTAGCTGGCAGTGCTGGGGGCTGCGGCTGCTGCAGGGCTCTGGGTCCGCGGTCTTTCTCCAGCCCAAGCTCTACAGCTATGGCAGGTGGATGGATGGCCGCCGCACGATCATCTTCACAGCCAGGAGTCCCTCTCAAGCAACGCTGAGCACGAGGGACGCGCAGGCAGCTGCCCGCGGGTGCAGTGCCTCCTGCTCACCGCCCCGCTTCCCGAGCTCTGCTTTTCCAGGGAGAGCAGGCGAAGGATCCGGGCAACCGCCCCGCGCCTCCCCAGCTGACGGATACTGGGCAAAAGATCCCAGATCCCATCTGCGTGACGCTAGAGGAAGCGATACGGATTGCCGGGATGCAAAGACCCGATGCGGCCGCTGCACAGGGTAATCGCTCACTGTCGCCATCCTTCCTGCTAGAAAGCCTCTCCTGGCTGGGCTGGGCTGGAGAGAGGATGGCACCGTGTCCTCTGTACTGGGTCCCAACCCCAGCACCCACCTGTAAAAATGCAGCACACTAAACTCTTCTTTAGTCCACCATCACAGCTTATAGATCCAGAACTAAACCAGCATGTTCTCAGCATTTGAATTATTTACTGATATCTAAAATACTGTGATTATTAATATTGGTATTAAAGGACCAATAATTTAATTTTTTCTGGATTCTCATTTTGAAGATTATTTCCTCCTAATTCCCTTTTATAAAGGGCATGATTGTGGCATTACTATTTTACCCTTCAGTAAAACACAAATGAGATGTAACTGATGGCTCAGAGGAGCGGCGTTTGAGCCGCTGTGTTTTTCTAGCAGTGGTTCGTATGTGTTTCTAGGGACACACGTCTGAAACTCCACCGAGATCACTTTAGGCACCGCTGGCTCCTGCTGCGTTACAGAGCGTAATGTAGCCCGCTCGAACGGAAAGAAAAGTTAATATTAGATTTTCAGCAAGTTTCTCAGTGCAGTAGCACCTAACCCGGGTGACCTCCCCGCGCAGGGAGACCTCCTGAACCCAGGAACGTGACAGCCGGTATCGGATGAAAGGCTCCTTTTGAATTATTCACGCGATCCTTCGTATAAAATTGGAAAATAAGGATCTAGGTCCCCAAAGCCAGGAGCTGTGATTTATGCTGAGTGCGGCTCGGCATATTTCACAGGCAACTGAGAGCCTCCAAGGCTGTAAGCGTGGCGGTTCCCCAAGCAGAGGGTGCACTGAGATGCATCAGCAGACACGGAGGAAGGCTGCGGCGTGGCCGTCCTGCACCCGTCCTGCACCCATGGGAGCCGCGGGGCCGGGAAGCGCCTGCCCAACGCTGGGGACGGGCAGGGGACGATGACTGATGATCACCCCACACCTTTCATCTCCCGTAATGCTTCTCGCTGCTCCTTAATATGGTCCCATTTGCAAAACTTTTATGATTTATTTCCAGCCTTATGAAAACTAACTCCAGCATAAAATTTCAATCTCTTCATTTAATAGGATGTAATTCTGAGAGAATACACTAAATCATGCAGTATCAAACCTTTGGAACTTCCACTTTCCGTCGTATCAGAGTAATTATTTCCGCATGAGCTAATCCTTTGTATTTTGGAGTAAAATCTTCAAATACTTATTTCTTGGAGGATTTGAGTTATAAATTAGGTTTGAAATTTTGAAACCAGTAAAGTAGAAACCAGAAATATGATTCTCTCTTTTTTTCAATTCTTGCTCCATTTTTATGATGGCATCTGAGCCGAGATTTAAAAAAAATATAACTGGTTCTTGAAATCACGGTGGGAAGTCGACACGATACAGGGCCTGGCAGGAGGGCTTTTCTTTCCCGGAACCGTGAGGGTCTGGTCAGACCTTTCTCTGCTGCTTTATCCGTTCTGCAAAACAAACCCAAGACAGACGGACTCTCTGCTTTGGGCTACTTGCTGCCAGCTCCTCAAACCAAACAGCACGGCTCCTTTGGTAAACCTTTAGCTGAGTAGTTCTCATCCCTGTATCTTACTCCAGATTTTTGTGACGTGGCGTCATCTGCCTTCACCGTACGCCACTGCCGCAGGGCCGGCGTCCCAGAGGAGCTTCAGGCGCGGCTGCAGACGGAGCCTCCTCCGCACGGGCGCTGGGGTCTGCAGTTCGGAGCAAGTCCTTTATCCAAATCCCCCGTGCTTGCCTCCTGCACGGGGTGAGGGTCAGCGCGGCGCCAGCACCAGCCCTTCCCCGGCTGCAGAAACATCACCGTCGCGCTTTGCATGCGGTAAACAGAACGAAGTTTGCAATAAAATCAATGAAATTCTATTTAGCTGCTCTAGGGAAGCATCTATGGCACACTTAAAATTGTGGAATTTAATTAATTTTCCTTATTTATATTCTGGCCAACGAACTAAGATTCATTTTACCTCATTAAATTTATTTACACTTATATAGTGGGGCCTGATTGAGAAACACATGAAGTCAACCAGGAAACATCCACTGACTCCTAACCGTAACTGGTTAAAAATACCATGAAAATTGCTATAAATCTGTTTCCCACCGCCTCAGAGGTTGAACGAGCATAGCTGTTTTACTGGGTAAATGAAAATAACAACAACAGCAACCCCTCCCGTCCCCTGGGCCAGCCACCCGCCTGTCCCTGGGGCTGGAGGACCAAAGGCACCAGCAGAAGGGCTGGCAGGGAACCACCCTGCGGTCGCACCCTTCAGAGCCCCCCGTCTGCTCCGAGCCGCTCGTGGGCAAGAGCACGCAACTGCTCTGGTTCCCTCAGATTTATAGTTACGTTTAAGTTTCCTTAAAATAATCTTCCAAACAAGTATTTCTATATTATTTTTGATTTCCAAGATTAAATGTAATGGCATTCTTCAATTATCTGAAGGACGCTTTTGTGGCATGGGGTTTACTCAGTTCACAGTTACATTAGACAAACTGTTCAGGAGAAAATTAAGAAACTATTAGCCTTTCGAGAACCCATTCTATTTCAGGGAATGCTGTGAAATTATTTCCTTGTCTAACACATCATACTGAGAATTTTCTACCAGAAGGTACAAGGTTCTGCGGATGCAAATTCTACAAGAAGAGATCAATCCACCGAGACCACAGAATTTCTTCCTCCACCAGACGCTGGTTTTGCACTAAGTTTACGCAACATACAGAGCTGATTCAGTACTACAAATTCAGGTCAAACATTGAGAACATGTTGGTTGAAACCCACACTACAGCTTCATTTTACAGTATCAAAGTAAGCCCCCCCCCCCAAAAACCAGAAAAATAAAGTTGGCTGAACGTGTTATGAAAAATAATTTTTAAAAAAGCATGCATTTCTCTTCTCACTGATAACATACTTAAAATTTTCTCTAGTGCAAGAGAAATGCACACAAAGTAACGTCACTCCTGTTGCATCTTTCCATCTTTTACATGGACCTTAGCAAAATTTGCTCCTTTGTACTGCTTTCAAAGTCTCCACAATATTTCTGGTGGGTACCAATAAGCAGTTCAGAAAAGATGGCTTTGTGTCATCGTACCTTGAATTATTTTGCATTGCAGCAACATTACACTTAACTGTATTAAGCCTTGGCAATGCATGCAAAGTTCCTAATGGTTTAATTGCATAAATAAATTTAAGGAAACAACAACAGCAGCCACCAAAACAATGTGTTCTTCAGCTCTGATTTAAAACTCATGATCACAAACGGTAATTCTCATCCGTTCATCTTCTGGAGGGGGGGGGCAATCTAACGACTCTCTTCTTGAAACTATTACGTTATCCTTGCCAGACCTATTTCTTCGTTTCAGTCAATTTGGTTTTTTCTTCTAAGACTTCTACTCCACTTACAATATATCAAGTTTAGCTAAGACTCTGCTTTAAGCTACAGATATCTCAACTAAATTTGAGTCTGCCAACAGAAAAAACATGAAGCAGGAGAATCCCTTATTGAGAAGTCTTCCTGAGGGGGGGAAATGGTGTCTCTTGTAGCTAATGAGGAGGAGCTGAACTAATTTGAAATGAAATGTTTGACGAAGGGTGTGAAACACACACACACCCCCTGACACAGGGAATGGCCCCCAGCCTGGGGATCGTGCTTCAGGAACACTGGTGGGCAGGTTAGCATCTCAGGAGATGTATGGAAAAGGAGACCTTTCCCCTAGGGATCCCCAGTGGTCCCGTTTGCCACCAGTGGGAGGAATTCAGCCCGAAAAGCAGCGAGCAAGACCTGCAGAGATCCCACCAGTCCTACCCCCATTACAACCCCTCGTCTTAGGCGTGAGATCAAGAGAGAGTTCGGGCATCCACATCCCGCCAAGGCAGGATTTCCAAACTCCCGAGACAGAGATTAAAATATTACGAGGCTGGCCAAACAATCGCAAAGCATAAGAGAGGAAGAAAAGCGATATATAGTGTGCTTTTAGCTGACTCTCCGTGTGCCGTGGCAAGGGGGGCTGGCAGCACTGTGGCCCACTGCAGCCCAGGAGGCCCGTCCTGCTGGGGAAGGGGCAAAACGTGACCAATTCAGACAAAGTTCCTCGAAGTGCCTTTGCTTTCCGCAGGGAAAATCGCAAACTGCTATATTAGTATTAATCTTCCAAGTATCAGCAGCAATAACTGCCTAGGTCTGCACCACTTGCTTGTCTCTTGAATGGGGAAAAACCACCCCGCAGGTATTTTAACAGTGTAAATGCTATTACTAACACGTGAAATCTGATTTAAACTCTCTCTACAGCAGTGCACTGGCATTTTTCGAAGAAAGAAACCTACTACTTGTTTTAACAAGCAGTTAAACATATAGTAAATTAAGTCTGACTTTCATGACATTTACCAAGCAAACAGTTGGGCATGAATAAAAGGATTTGGGTTGTTTGTCTTTTCTAACTACTATGTGAAATATTTAATTACGTTTTTGCTATTATCAATATCTTGATATTACATTCAAGACACTGAACCAGTTTCTTCTGGTTCACACTAGAGAAAATAGCTGTTTACCCAAGAACATGGCATAAACGAAGCAGGACTAATTTGTAACTGATACCAGCTTGGCCGTAGGATTCTTGAAGAGATAAGATGAAGTACCACAGCAGTATATTCCCTCTGCAAGTGTATTTTTATCCCGCCAGAAGATCTTCCCTTCTACTTCTAGTTAGTCACGTCAATGATATTCCAGGAAAAGGAGGACTAGAGATGTCTTTTCCTACAGATAGATAAGACAGGCTCAGACAGACATCATCTTAACGCCTTGGAAATCACCGTCTATTTGTATAGACTAACTGCATCATGACCCATAAAGCCAGTTTAGTCCATCCGCATATTTGCATCAATAAATGCTCCACGATTGACTTTATTTTTCAGTGGGGATGGTGTAAAAGATTTGCAATATCAAAAAGTTCTGCCTGATTCCACTCTGCCTCTCCTTCTCGTGCAATATGTTTGCCTTGGTAACCCAAAGAAGTGGCTGAATTTTCACACAAACAATAAGAACCATCTTAGGAACAATCATCCTGTTTCTTAGAGAGTCCTAAGTGGGCAGCTGAGCCCTTGCAGTTTCCAGCAGAGATTTACTGTCCAACGGGAGGAGAAAATTGATACTCATTTAAATGTGATCTCTGGCATTATTTTAGCTCAGAAACCCACTGTACATGCATGCCTTCCCTTGCATGTGCCAACACAGATATGAAACAGAAAAGTAATTTTATGCTGAATATTAGCTCAAGTAGGAAGTTATCACTTTAATAACTATAAACATTCATTTGCTTGCTTCGTTACACAGCATTAAAGCTGGGCAGATCATTTACAACAAGCTTGTTAGAACTACTCAGCATTCAAAGTCAAGCCTGTTTTACTGCGAGACATGCAGGACACCCAGGAAGGGGAAAGAAAAGCGTCCTGAGTAGATGAACATCACATTTCTCGTTGGAATATCCGGAATTGCTCATCTGCTTTTCCGGAATCGTTATTTCTTGCTCACCTAACTTCTAGGAATTCTGGTATACATAGTGGCTAGACTATCTTAAATAACAAATGCACAACGAAAATTACCACTGAGTGAATCGTCTTAATGATGGGAATGAATACCTGGAGAAACAGAGCCCTGCGGAGCGCACCCGGACCGGCAGAGCAGGGAGAAACGATCCGAATGCTCAAGAACTGCACAAGTTTTCCAAGTATTTACTCACTGGATTACATTTTTCAATTAATCTTGTTAAGAAAAGGAAGAAAACGTTTGTAGTTTCCGCAGAGCTTGGACAAATTTCCTCAGCCCGGCGGCTTGCTGGACCACCCCAGCCCCACCAGCTGGGCGCTGGGAGGAGAGGAGCAGAACAAACCTCCAGGTAACTGGGAAGTGCTAGAGATGTCTAACCTTACCCCGTAATTTCTTAAATTCCTTTTCCCAGAAAAAAATATTTCTCACAGACAAATTTTATCTCGCCTCACTCATTCAATCTCACCTACGACGGCAGTAAGAAACTGGGGAGGGAAGATGTTAGGCTGAGCTTAAGGGTTTCACACGAGTAACTCTGCTGTCACACTGCCTTCCCCCCGACGCGCGCTGAACCCTTACGGAGTGCTGTGACCACTTTGAAATAGCCCTCGCTTCTGTTTGCTGTGGAAGAGAAGCTGTTTCTTCCAAAAAACACCATAAAAATAATTGAGTAATTGTTGTTATGAAAATGTGGTTTGTATCAGCAGGATTTGCTAACGAAGCAAGCTGACAGAGACATGAAAGAGCATGTAGAAAAATGCTGGCATTAAGAGCTGTTTTTAACATACAATGTTGCTTGGCCGTTAAGGTACTGATAGGAAAAATACTTAGTCACTTCCCAGCTGTTCTGTGGCAGGCTAAAACATTAAATTTAAACCATTAGATAATTCTGAAAGCAAGGGAACAGGTGGCAAATGGTTTATATGGCAGATGGTGCCTTTTTTAATATTTGCACTCACTGCTAATTTACGGAGTCCATAACCACAGACTCATATCTCACCTTTTTCACTCGAATAATGAAGAAATCATATGTGAGGGTAAGAAAATAAATACCCCAATTCTTAATACAGTAGCCATAAAAGTGGTAGTAGAGACTACTAGATATCCCATACCTCAATTACTCCACATAACTGTTTACATTCCCAAAGTTTATTGCATTTTGGTTTTTTTAAGACAGAGTCCTCTTCAAAGACTTGGCTTGATAGTGCTGGAAAATTAAGTTTTCTCTTTACCAGCAGAGCAAATAAGCACGAAGATGCCGCCCAGAACACTGAGTAGCTGCATCTCTACAAGATCCTATTTAGTCTTTACGTTAAATCTGGCACAAAACCTAAGTTAACAGCAAGGCTGACATTAAATATTTAAGAGAACATTTTGCCTGGTACATGTATGAGCAGAACCACCAGTGGATGAAAAAAGAAGAAAGGAAAAAAGGAATGAAAAACCCAAAACACAGCTCCAATAGCATAGCTGGAACCTTCTCCATTTTAGCTCATCGATGTGAAAAAAGTTGTCCCCGTGCTCAGCAGAAAGGACAGAAATACCGTGCTAAGACCTTTCTCACTGCATGGTGCTTCTGAACGGCTCCATCCCCAGCTACTTGAGTTTTATTCTAGTGAATGTTCCCATGCACGATCCCCAAGACAAGGCTGTCCCCAGCATGGACCACCTCTACATTGGAACAAAACCCATTTGGAGGGAGAACTGAACAGCAAGTGATGCTTCCCCGGGCTGGGGGGGGACACGGAGGTGATGCTCCAGGCATGACCATGCTCCAGGCATGACCATGGCTGGGCCCATCCCTGCATCTCCAGTGACCTCCAGGCTCCACCCTGCTTTGAATCTCTTCCTACTGCTGTTGCTTATGAGCTTTTACACCCTCTCTTAATCCCAACTGATGGAGACTAGAGTTATTCAAAGAAACGTGAATTTTTTTAAAGAAGCGTCGCTTATAACACACTTGCTGCTTGCAAACAATTTAACTTAAATCACGAGGTTCTCTAGAAAAAGGATGAGCAAAAGGATCATTTCACAAAAGAGCTAGAAAAGGTCCAACACCTTTTGGGATGCAAAACGTTCAGAAAGCAGAAGCCGCGTCCCGAAGGTTACGGTGCCATATACCAGGTCAGCGTGTCAGGTTCACCCAGCTGGCTTCCCTCTGCCTAAGGATGACTTTTTTTCCCACGGATAAGGGTATCTGCTAGTATTGAAAATTTGGGGGTTTCTTCCACCAGACACTAACGATTGAAGCCATTAAAGACAGTGTTCACATGGCTCCATTAGATACACAAGGATGTTTCAGTGAACAGCTTATGAATGGCTCAGCTGCCACCATTTTCACATTTGTTTAGCCAGCAGGATTGATATTGTATCTCCAGCTTGGTTGAGGCTTATCTCAAGTCATCATAGATAAAATGTAAGGTAAAATAACTCCATCTCATCCTCCAGCAGCTGCCAGTTGATCATTGCGGCGTGAGCATTTTAGGTTACACACTACCACCTTGCACATCCCTCTCTCCAAGAGCGAACGCTGGCTGACCACAACGCAGACCTCCCTCAAAACCGACCGCTGGAGGCTCAACAGTGGTTAAAAGAAACTGAAAGTGGTGCCAAAGAATTAATATTATCATTGCAGGAGCCCCTAATAATTACAGCTTTAACCACTTTCAGAAGGAAGTCTAGTCATAATATTCAGGATATTTGTCATTAGAAGACTCCTAAATCAGCATTTTATCTGGCATTGCCCTATATACTGTATGGAAGACACCACATAGTTCTTATTTCTTACCACCTTAAAACTAGTAAAACTGCTCTAGCCGAGTTCTCCGAGGGGCTGCCACCGCCGCTCCACATTTTACCATGTCAGAAGCAGAACCCACCGTAAGGGAATGATAAGAGACACCGTGTTAAACTCAATGAAACCTCAATAAAACAAAACAAGCACATCAAAGACCCTGTCAACGAAGGAAAATTGAAATGTTTAACGTTGTTTAAAAAATATCAGGGAAAAAAGGGGCTTTTGTAAACAAAAATGGCATCAATGCAGCATGCTCAGAGTTTGGGGGAAAATGCTGCAATGAATTAAGACAGAATCCTACATTCTGGCGGACAGAAAGCAGAATAATGTATCTGGCAATTCTACAAATACCTCACAACTGTATTACAAACCTGATCACCACGGCACTGGTTTTGAATAGTTGGAGATCAGCAATTTTGAGACAGGAATGGCTGAAGAGGAGAAAATCTGGAGATCAAGTCTAAGGGGCATCAGTTTTCATCTGCAAAAATTTCAAGTATCACATTCCTCCAGAAACTAATCAAGCTGCGCTCTGGAACAGAATTCTGGGATTTTCCCCACACATTTCCACACCATTTGCCTTTTTTTTTTTTTTTTTTTTTTAAACCAAATGAGAAATGGCTAACCAAACCAAACCAGCCTACAAAAGCGGAGAGCAGAAGGAGAACGCTTTCTTCCAGTTCTTGGAAACAGATCCAGACCGCTGAGACTTCCCATTACATCTCCCTGGGGCACAGCTAGAAGAGCCAGCACCATTGGCTGCCGTAGTTCAAATAGACTTTTGACTTTACATTCTATCTTAATTTTTATTTCATTTTTCATTTTTTTTCCAATTTTTTATTTCAACTTTTTTCTGTAATATCCTGGAGCCTCACTGTTTCCAGGCACTGTGAGCTTTCCACATCACATTTGGTCTGCATTTAGCTTTATCCTTCTGCAACACCACATACAAGGATCTGAAGATTTTTCAGTCTTATCAAACACCTACGCCCTATTTGTAGATGTGACCCGACGGCCATTCAAGTCATCAGCAAAACCCCTGCAGCTTTCACTGAGCTGGAGTCAGGGCACCAGGCGCTTGGTGGTCTTCTCACGCTCCAGTCCACGAGGAACCTGACCACTGATGCGGTTTTTGAAAGACAGGGAGGAATAACGTGCCTTTCAGGTGGCTAAGAAAAACAGATTCGCTCTATCTAATATTACCAAATAAAAAAAAAAACCAAACAACAACAAACTCCAATACACACATTCTCCATGCATGTTCATCAAAGTCAGGATTTTTTTAGAGTGCAGGTAGGACTGGGGAAGAAGAGACACAACACTCCGCTCCCTTGTTTTCTGCTTACAACATCGCTCTGACTCCTCACTTCCAGAAAGTTACTTAACTCTTACACAAACTGCACGACGCGTTTACACAGCTCCGAATCAGGGCAATGGCAGGAACCATCTTTTATAGATCATGAACAACCATTTCCAATCGTATGAGCAGCAAATGAACCCAAACACAAAACGAGAACGACATTGGTATTGAATTTCAACCCCTGTAGCACCAAGACAAGGATTAGTAATATCAATTTATTCAAATGACCACATCATACTGAAATGCAGTTGGGTTTCCGATTTTTAACAGATATTAACAGTTTAAATCTCAAGTCCAGAAGCATTAAGAGCAGAAAATTCATGTCCGATACTGGGAGGGACTGTGGCTACAGTAGGCTCTCGGGCCAAAGGAAATGTCTTACGGCTAGAAAACAGAAACATTTCCAGCCCACTGACCCTCGGGACAGTTGATTTTGATAACGTCGGTCAGGGCAGGGATGCTGTGCTCTGAGCTGGCATTTAGGCTCAGTACAGAGGCGCTGAGACCTCGACCTAAAACCAGGTGGATATATAAACACCTGAGCACGAACTTCCGAGGGTGAGAAAAAGTTGTGTGTCTCTGGCTTTTTTTGTTTTTTTGACTGTTCACTGGTGGTCAGAGCCTTGCTTGTATTTCCATTTGGCATTACGTTCTAACAGCCGACCGTAGCCCCCCAGAAGAGCACAGACCGCTTCATGTAGAGACAACCAGTTTCCTCAACCTTAAACATAGGGTATTTCATGTTTCTTTTTTTCCATAAATTTATTTCATCTTTAAACGTTTCTAAGATCAGCATGGTGCCAAACTAATACCCAAAGGCAAATATGATTATAGAAGCTTCTCCCGTCACAGAGCCAAGGGCACAGCAAACCTGTGCCATCCTCTCTCGACCGGCGTGTCCCACCCTCGTCTGCTTATCCCCAGGGCCAAGGACCCAGCGGGGATCCTTCACAGCATCCCGCACAGGGAAAGGCTACAAAAGGTTTTAAATTCCCCAAATATCCTGTACTCTATTACAGCTCTACTTCTGATTTTCTTTTACAAAACGTAAAATAAATTGTATTAAAATGAACTTGTAAAAATTACCACCGCATTCTGCATACTTTCAGTTCTCCTTAATTCATGGGATCTGGCGATTTGCTTCAGGGAAGCTCCAAGAAATTTCCTCTGTGAGGCTGGAAAAACTCCGGAGCCTGGATCCTCGCCCAGCCAGCGCCCGCTGCCATACCTCCCCAACAGCCCGCCGTGTTTCACTAACTTGCTGTTTCTTACTAACTCACCAAGTTTACTAATTAGGCTGGCAGAAAGTAACACAGCCAAACTGTAAGGCTGCAAAACTAACCATATTAAAAGGCCTCCTTAAAAGTAAATACTCAATAATAAGATTATTGATTGAACAAACCGTCATGATTAGAAACACAGTTCTGCACAAGGTAGTATTTTAATACCGATCTCCAGTATAATCAATTAACAGTGTATAACTAAGCACACAATGTTCAGCCTTATAGGCACCAATATACATGTAGATTTAAGTTAGGAATAATTTAATCTTTTGTTTCCTAAGTTCACTCCTATTATGTGAACATTGCCTTGCATAAACTTTAGACGAGGAGAACACGGAGAGTTCATTAATTACCATGTTACTTTATAAATCACACATGGATCAAGAAAAACGCAGCTGCCCCCAGGGTCCACAGATTACGCTCTCTCCGAGATGTATTTCTCTTTGACAGCAATAAGTCATCTTTAATAAACGCCAACACACGGATGCTTTTAACTGAGAGGCCGACAGGGTTATAAAGCACGCTCCACTCTTGGGATTATCTGTACATTAGATTACGCTTTCTTGACGCTTTCCCAGCCATTAACTTATATAGCAACAGAGACATTTATTTTTGACGGCAGAGAGCTGCCTTTGGCCAACTGACCATGTTTTCCTGTAGGTTAAGTTAAACCCAGCTTCAGCACCTCGCCCGCCGTGTTTCGGCAGCGGAGAGCAGGGGTAGCCCCCCCGCAGCCCCCCTCTGCACAGGGTACACGCTAGGTTTAAAGCTTCTGCACGTGCTTTTCCCCCGTTTTCACTCACACCTATCAAAAGCCTGGCTCCTTCGTTAGCACTTACAGCCTGTTTTTTATCAGGTAGCCGTGGCTGCACCTCCTGGACCCAGCCAGAGGATGCCAGCCCAGCTGCCGGGCGATCCCTGCCCCAAGGGCACTCAGACGCTCCTTGCCACCCACCCAGCCCAGCACCGGCTGGGTAAGCTGTTCATCAAGCTGGTGTTGACAAAGATAATCTAAATCCAGCACCTTCGGGTCCTCTTCTCCGCCAGCACAATAAAAAGGAATTTCATAAAAATGTTTTATGTAAGCCTTTGCAAAGGCACTAGCCTTCCCTCCAGAGATGGTGATTAATAGAGAAAAACGGTTAGCTGGATCTCAAGTTTATTGTACGTGGACTGAGCATTTCCAAGCTCTCTTTTCTAAAAAGCTACTATATATTCTGTAGGAGAAAACACCCAGAAGTGTGTGGTTTACTGTGAATGATTGATAATAGGATGATTGCTCAGGCACTCAAAGCATGATATTTGATAGCCTATCATACACTCATTCGAAAGGAAAGCAACAATTATCATGGCCTGACATGTTTATCATTGCAGAGCTGAGCCAGCTATCAAAGTGGTAGAGCTTCCCGGCATTATAATATTCGATCACGTCTAACACACTTCACGCAGAGCTCACCTCCGCAGCTGTAAATCAAAAGTCCTGCGACGGCTCCTTCCCAGATCGCCCGAGCATCTCAATTCAGGGAAGAACACATCTGGCATGTAATTCTGCTTTTCAGCACAGATAAAGAATTATTTTTTTCCCCTTTGGATTCTCCTCTAAGATGCTCACTTACAAACAGGCAAAATGGCTTCTGTGGGTCAAGTAATACTCTGCGGGAAGCACCACCAGCTCCCTGCCCTATGGCAGCGATTAACTCAGCTTTCTGTTCTTATTTCAGTACCGTCCTTTCTCGACAAAGTCTGAAAGACTTGTACCTTTATTCCTATGGGTCAGTTTGCTCTTCAGACTCCCTAAGCACAAAAACACTGCCGCACGCCCTTGGCAGGCACTTATCTGGGTGATTCTAATGGCTGCTCAACAGGAACAATAATTACCGAGATACATTTCTCATATGAAGATTTCATCTGAACACTGAAAATCATAACTGCATACCTTCTGCAAAATTCAATCTCGCTGTATTTTGCTGTGTTACACTTCAAGTACCAAAAGGATGGAAAGTGCACCCTAATTTAAATTTTTAACTTAATTGGTACATAACATTTCTAAAATATAGCCTTAAGCGTTCAAAGTACAAACAGTTTCAAAAATTACCCTGAAGACTTTAAATCAGTCAGACTTCCACAGCGAGTCAGGGATGCCATAGTACTTCCCCAGCTGCCATATTCAGAAAGTTGTTACACGAAGTCATGCTAAGAAAATACCGTTTTTTCCAGTAAGCAACCACATCCAAACCTATCAGAAAAAATACAAAGCCATGGCTACATTCTTCCAGCCTATTTTATAATCATAAACACCCAAACAATCTACTTAAGTCTTAATCAAATATTCTTGTATGTTGAGCAGATACCTTTCAACTGCCAACACTGCAACCTGAGGATCCGCTGCAAAGACTTGGTGCCACCAAGACCACGTTTTCTTACAGACATCACTAAGATGACAGAGGATGCAGCTCAGTTCATCTACTGCCTGTAAACGTCACAGCGACACAAACACTGCAAACGTACGTGGAGTTTTGAACTCACTTTTAACACACAATTTCAGAGAACGGCTCTAAACCGCACCAGAAAAAATAACTTTAATTCCAGATTACGGTAATGCCACCTCTATCCCCTGAATGTTTACCAAAGCACACCAAAACTCACGCTCAGAAGCCAATCTCTGTTGCAAAGTGAACACAACAAGCTGCTCATTAGTGCCACCGGGAGCGACCTTACCTGGAAAAGGCGAAGCCAAGACTGGAATTTTGATAGGCGAGAAGGTCAGGATGTGGCAGGGCTGGACGCTCGGCCCCACAGGTCCCTGGGGGGCTTCAGGCTCCACCGACACCATCGCGCTGGTGGCCGCGGCGGCCAACGCCAGGGCCTGATTGCCGCCGACCGGTTTAAGGCTATTCTGGCAACCACCTGTGGAAAAAAACGGTTTTATTTTTAATTGGAGACCAGTGGATTTACGCAAGACGATGTTTTCAGCATTCTGCATTTCAATGCAAGACGGAACAAAAGCCTGCAGCATTTCCCACGTGGCCTCCGCTGTTTGCGTGTCCACCTTAGTGAGGCACTAGACTTTGAATATATCATATTATATTTTCTAAGGACTCTCAAAGCCCCTTTCCTGATCGTTATTCTTAAAGTTGTGGTCAGTGCATTTTTAGATATTAAAACCCCATATATGTGAACATATCATTATAACCTAGAGGGACAAGACAGTAGTGAGTCATATACAAACTGTGCAGAGTTATTAAATTTAAATGAAAAAAATCAATAAAAAAGCCAAATATTTGAACACATTGGTCGGCATTTTCTTCAGCTCCCACACCTTCGTAATGATGCATGACCGCCCTTATTCTGAATTTTCCTAAATATAAGTTGTCTGATTTCAAATCTGAATGTTTTTGCTACTTGCTATATTAACCGTCCAATGTTACTGTTACAGGCCCAGCTGTTCTCCTGTATTATGCACACAAATACCTGAGTTTTACAAGTTTTACATACTAGCATCCTTCATCTTGAAAACACGCCATGCAGGAAACTTCCAATGGTTTTACATGCGAACTCAGAGGTCCCCCAAACCAAGGCTCAAATGCACTTTACACTATGTAATATTTACCTTTAAGTCCAACAGGTTTGGGGGGAAGACCTTCAGAGCTCAATCTTGGCTAAAGATGTTAAATAAACAAGAAAATGAGTAGTAAAAATCTTAAGGAGAAAACCTAATTTGACAAACACCAGCTGTTACTCCCTCTACAGTGAGCTATGTAGTCAAAAATTAAGCAATCATTAGCTTATTATGTCATTCAGCAAATGTTTTCAGTTCATGTGGAAATCCTTCAGGCAGTAAGAGCCAACTGTAGCTCTGCAAAAAAATCACTATTTGATCAGACTCCTCACTTCAGGCATTCCGTGAGTCTGCAGGATTTCTTTTCCTACATGCATCTCTGCGAGGAAAACAGGGACCCGGCCCACGACCGGCGCTTGGGAAGCGTGACCATCGGGGCGATGGGGTGGGCGATGCAGCCCCTCCGCAACGCCGCTGCGCTGGGTAAGACAACTGCAGCTGAGCAAGCTCGGTTAAGATCATATTCCCCTACACAGCTACATAGCCCAGATGCCTCGTCCAGGCTTTTCCACCCTGCTCTGGCTTCAAACACCGAAAAAGTTTTGACTTTTCAGACACCAAATGCTGTTTTGCTCTCAGTTGGCGTTGGGGAAAGAGTGGGTCAGGGGTTTTTGGAAGGGAACCTGCTTTGGTTGCAGCTAATTGGGGCCCCTGAGGCTATCTATTATACTAACTTCTGGCAGCTTTGCTCCTAACTTTTTATAAACAATTATTTGACAACAAAATAAGCTCTGCATTAGCAAAACAGAAGTCAAATATTTTCAGTAAGCATCACAAAAAAACCCTCCTATTATTTCTACTGTATTTGTCAATGCCAAGAAGAATTCCCTTAAAACACCTGCATATGCACTAATTAACAGGCACACAGGCAAAAAAACCCCACAAATATTAAAGTTTTGATCATTCAACCACAGATAGATGAAAAACAGATTATTCTGCCAGAGTCACAATGGAAATTAAAAAAGAAAAACAATCAGTGTCCAACTAATCCAACTGTTTAATACAAGTCCACTGTTTATTCATCTGAGGACCAGCACAGACCATTAGGTTAGGTTAAACACCTGGCCTCCAAGAGCCTGCACTCATTCCTAATTTGAGCTGTCTGCAGTTGGGAAAAATCCACAAAACATCTTCTGTAGCTCTTATGAACACTAACGTTGTCTAGAAAAATGACTTTTCTACTGGCTTCCTACAGGGTACATGAGCAGAAAGGTTGTTTACTTCTCATTTGATTCTTTTATTTTGGCGAAGAAGATGCAATTTCCCCAAAGAGTCCAGGAAAGCAGCAAAATAATGTAAGCCTTAGCTGCTTGGATAGCCGAAGTCTTCCACCAGCACAGATGAGTAACGCTCCTGAAGCAGGGCTTCCTCATTAAAGTTTCATCAATCCCCTTATTAAAGTTTCATCAGTCAGTTGAAAGAGAAGTTTTGGTGATTTCCCCGCCTTTGATGAAGTTCTCTCTCCTTCTCCCCTGCTAAATAATTCCATGAAGAAAGGACTACCCCTATAATTGTTAATACTTGAGAGGAGAGCACGGACAGGGTGTCTGGGGGTCATCAAGCCCACTCTCTTGCTCTGCAGTCAGCTGAACAATCATCTCAGCCATTTATCAGCCTCTAACATAACATATGATTTGCCAAAGCAACTGGAAGCTGGCCCAGGATGTGACTTGTTGAGAGCTACGGACTTTCATCTGCACTCAGAGTAGCTGGAGAGAAGTTCTTCTCAGAAACAAACCAGATTTTGCTGTATTTCCAAAAACTTCTTGAAAGGTTTTTTTAGAATCATCATTAATCACCTCACATTTACATGAATTTCAAGACACAAATGCCTTGAAAATAGCAGTAAAATACTATCATCAATATACCCTTGAGGGAAAAAAAACTGCAAATTTTTTCCTAGCAATGGTGGTTTCCCCAAATCTGTTTTTGCCAAGTCATGCCACAGCCTGGGGAGTAAGGTCACACTTGTCTGCCGAAATAGCAAACCCCATTCCAGCGTCCTTCCCCAGCCTTCCAGCTCTGCTCTTCTCAGGCAAAGAGATCAGGGGGAAACATCCGAGATGGGCAGCACATTTTGGTGTGAAGCACTTGAAGAGCAGAGAGCAGTTGAAGAAGCAATGAAGAGATTATTCAGAGATAATTCACCGACGGCGGGCAAACGCGGTGAAGGCACCGGAACCGGTCAGCAAAGCCATCACAAAGGATGACACGTGATCGCCAAATATCTACCTGCTAACATCCGTGTGGAAAAGGGTCTACACGCACAGGCGTAGAAGAGGAGCTGTTTCTGCTGTGCCTTCTCTGCTAGCACAGCATCACCTACAAACAGCTTGTGAATCGTACCCCATTTCCTGTTCTTGACCCAGAAGACCCGTTTCCACACGGCAGATCTGTACCTGCCAGCTACCTAACTGAACCGTCAGGTACCGCTCCTGGCGTAGGAGAAACCAGCCTGGGCCACGCTGCCGAGTCTGGCCGGCACACGGCTTGATAGAACAGCACAACCTCCACTGCCCAAAGCCAGCCTTTCCTTCCTGGGGTTTTCAGGACACCGAGGGGAGGCTGTGAGCCTTCCCCACACAGGTATGCAAACCTGACAGACAGACAGACAGACACGGTGGTCCTATGGGCACACGCTAAATCACATGGCACGATGCACTGCCCTCAAGTAGTCTCCATCGCCTGCCAGGGAAGAGGGAGACCCTCAGCGATAGAAAGGCCGACCCCGCTGAGACCCGCCAGACATATCACATCCAGCACAGAGCGTGCTCAGCATCCTTTCCAAAATCCACCAAACTCCTCCGCTCTCCCCAGTCTGCACCAGTGCCCTCTCTACACTCACATACGGTCTCTGCAACCAGACAGAGCACACCAAAACCTGCCTTTTGGCTGCTGACATTGTCTAACACATTCAAAATTGAAACCACGAGATCTTCCTCCTTGAAGAAAAAACACCCAAAAGAACAGAAATTACTTTATTTAACAAGACAAATGCAAAGACTACTAACACTTGTGAGATACCAAGATCCACTCTTACCCAAAAAGGGTAATTCAAGACCTGTGCTTTCAGATAAGAAAGTTATTGGTATGGTGAAAACGTACTGTACAGACAAGGTAATGAATTTTAAATTGCACCTGATTATTATAGTCTTTCAGCCTTTGTCTTCAGTTTTGCGTACAGGAAAACCCCTTTACCAACGGGTTATGAATATCTTTCCCAAAAGACCCACATTAAAAATTTAGAGAGGAAAAACTTCAAGCAGGTTAAAGACCTTTTGAACTTTTCATCCGTCTTCGAGAAAAAAGTATTAATAAACACAAGTATAATGTCCCTTGTAACTTTTTTTAATGATCCAATGAATCGCTGGGTTCTGCTTATCCTTTCAGCCCATGAGCTACTGCAAGTGCCCAAAGGCCCCGTAAGAGCTCTTCTGCATTAGGAGGTCCTCCTTCGGGTGAGGACCAAAGGACCCCAACACAGACACTGCCCTGGCTGCCTCTTCTTTCTCGCCTGGAATAGCCAAAAGACACAACCGTAACACAAACGGATTTCCACTGCGATGTGCTGATCTGCCTCTATCCAGGTGAACGCACACCGAGCACATGGAACCACACAGCACTTGATTTCTATCAAAGCTTTCCAACCACCAAACCTCCTGTTTCAGCGCTGCTTCCCATGCTAATCGGTGGTAGTTTAGCATGGGAAAAGGACACCAGAACTCAGCGCCACTAGGAAGAATCACACCGAGTATTCAGTAGCTTCCTAAGGGATCTGAAATGTTTTCCATGTATATTTAAAGTAAAAAATATTTTGAAGGGTTTCAATTTAAATGTGTATGCTATGGAAGTCATATAAAATTAAACACCAATTCAATTAAATAGAAGTTAAATACTTTGATCCCAGAGTTAATAGAAGTTAGTAATGCTGAGGTCCTACACCTCACCCATAGAAGGATATATACCATTCTCAGTTCTTTTTAAACCAATATGCAAAGCTCTTTATGTTTAGTCATAAACCAACTAATCCCTAACACCCTGACTGTCTGTATCGCTGGTTTTTGGGGGTTTCCCCGCTGCCGGCCCTGGCCCCAGGCACAGCGCTGCTCTTCGGACACCCACACTGCTGCCCACCCCCTCTGTAACCGAGCCTGCTGCATCCAAGCACTGCACAGCCCCAGCTGCTATTTAAAAAAAAAGTGCAAAAGTCCATCATTTTTGATTACAAAGCCATTTCAGAAACGTTTGCTGAATCTCAGCTGAAGATTCTGCCTG
The DNA here is from genome assembly GCF_018139145.2 of Gymnogyps californianus. Taxonomy (NCBI): domain Eukaryota; kingdom Metazoa; phylum Chordata; class Aves; order Accipitriformes; family Cathartidae; genus Gymnogyps; species Gymnogyps californianus. Next base: position 1,308,125 of record NC_059476.1, on the reverse strand, counting down.
GAACGGAGGGCTGGCGGGATAACACAGCCACAGCCAGCCGACTCCTCGGGTCCAGCCCGCTGGCGTGGGACCTGTGCGTGGTGTGGGGCTGGAGCACAGCGCACCAGCCTGAAGTCAACACATTTCGACAAGGGGTACGCTTGTCACAGAGTAAATTCCCTGATCAGCTATTGCTGCCAGACGGGTCAAGAGGAGGGAGCGATAATGAAGAGCTGACGTGGCAGCTCCATCGCACCTCCATCCCCCAGTACGCACCAGCCCGGGGAGACAGAGATCATAAGCCAGCCTGGTGAGGATGCCATCCCGGCACCGTGGCCAGTTTAGCTCTAAGGCAACAGCTGTCATAAAATACTTAACGTTGCTTCCAAAGATGTATGAAAAAAACAGCTCTGAAAGAAAGAAACAAAATTGAAACGTGAATTATTGTTTATTATCCCTTATTCCCTTTCCCTTCATCTGTAGAGTCTGTAAACTAAAGTCTTTTAGATGACAGTTCTTTATTAGACTGTTATCAGAATTAAAACTGACAACGACTGTCTTTTGATGGAGAGGGGGAAAAAAAAAAGAAGGTAGTTGAAATAGGCTAAAATGACTGTCGTTGCTTGATCCTCCCTCCTGGAAGACGAACCATTAAAAGGGGGAATACCATCACAAAAGCTGCATGGAGATCGGTGGTTTCTGCCCCGACCCTCCCTCGCCCTCCCAGCCCCGCTGCTGCGGGGAGGCACCGCGCCGCGGCCACCAGCCTCCGCAGAGGGACCTCCTGCTCTCACCACCTTCTCTTGGCCAGCAGCGGTGGTGTCAGAGAAGCCACCGTGGCCAGCTAATCCATCAAAACACAAGGGGAAAAAAAAAAACCACAACAAAAGCAAACAACAACATGGCAAAACCTGACAATTTACAGAAGAAAACGAGCCTTTTCTGCAGTAGCCCCGCTCCTCCCAGACGGAGGGGCAGGGACCCGGGCAGAGCTGCCGACCGGCCTGGGCCCGGGTACAGCAGGACGCCGAGGGAAAAACACTTTCTCAAAAGTATTTCAGCCGTCAGTTACAAATCCGGCATTTCTGAAAACCCTACCTGTCGGGTCATTTGCAGAGCTGATAAAAATGATCACTTTTATATATATAAATGATAGCTAGGATAAAAGGCTACTGATTATAAAAATGTTAAGTTTGAAGACATGAGTATTTTAATAATATAAATACTTATACTACATATAGATACACATAAATATACTGGCTTCAGCCCATCCAAGGAGATGCTGGTTGGATTTGGATTTTCCTCTCTCGAGGGGGCTGCCGCCGGCTCCCTCGGAGCAGCCGAGTAGGGGCACACGCTCCCTGAACTTAAAGGTTGAGTTCTCAACTTTCTCAACAAATTGTCCCTCACGCTGGTAGAGGATCAGATGCAAGATGCCAAGTGGAAAGAGGTATCAAAAATAGGGGGAGGTCCAAGTTTAGTGGGTCAGGGCAAACTTCATATCTGTAGATATTTTGTGAATATTAGGATTTGATTTTTTTTTTTGTTATTAGATAATTCCCCATAAATGGACAGCAGCTGGGAAGATAAGTTACTTTTATTATTGTTTTATTGATCAATAGGATTAGAAGGCTGTCTACTACAAGCCCTTGGGATCAAGCACTAGCTATTCTCCTTGCTTGCTCCACTCGGCTCTCTACCATTTAAAAGCTATTTTCTGGCGCCATGAAGTCAATAGGACCAATACTCTTCGGCAGACTGAGATGCCATTCCAGTTGGGTACTTTCCACAGAATAAATGTATCTCTAAAAAAGAAACGCACAAACTACCAGTAAAAATAAGCTTCCTTTTCAGAAACAATGAAACCTTATTTTTTCAGCATCTCTTTCGGTGGGCTCTGCGGTGCCCTGCGGCCTGACAGCCGGACTGCCAGCCACTTTGCCAGGCTGGGCAGCGCTGCTGGTGGGAAGCTGGCGAGCCTCCGCCGGAGATCAATGACCAGAGACTTGGCTCCAGCAGAAAAACTCACGTAGACACTTACAAAAGGAGGAGGAAATGGAAAGCGTTATTTAAACTGAGCCCACCCCTACATAACGCCACGCTGTCGGAGTATCTAATGCAGGATATCACTGACGCCGGGCATTCGGGAAGGCTCACGGGGCCAGCACTGGCCAGGGTCAGGACGGCACTCCGAATCAGGACAAAAATACCGCATTCTCCCTCAGCAAAGTGCATCCTTGAAATGACAGGCTCCAGCTTTGAAGGTGGAGACATGGAGGTTTCTTGGTTAATCCCCTCCTGTCATTTCTTACGCAATCCAAACTTCACTGAACAGCAATTTATAAACTCCCCAGCCCGCCCGCTCGCCAGGGCGAGCCCACCCCTGCGTGGTGCGGCTGCACCGCGGTTCGGGTGCTCTCCCGCCGGTGCCCAAGAGCCACCCGGAATTTCACTCCTGTTCCTGCCTGCATGCAATGCCGCCTGCATGCAATGCCCCCCCCCCCCCATGCAATGCCCTCCGCACACATCAGGGCTTGGCATCAGTCACAATTTTAATGGGAGCTTCCAATGCCTCTTGCAAGGAACTCTGTCTTCTTAGCAAGCACCAATACTTGGAAGACCTATAGCACATACATTTATAGCGCCAGCGCTGGCACTCGCAGCAGGCAGATGACTGAGAACCTGCCGGCCCCGCTACCTAAATTGCACGTGGTCTGAAATGTCAGCTGCTCAGCAAGTGAAGCAGCATTTATCAATCAATGAAATGAAGCAACGGATTGACTTAAACAGCATATTTCTCCCAATGCAAAGGAAAACATATTGATAACCCTATCTTCTGTACCCCAAAGGGAGGAAAAAAAGCTTATTGCCTTTTCCGTTTGTAAACTCCAGCTATTGCACAAGTCTGCCAGCAACAGCACCACTAACAGCTCACTTTTTTGCTCATATGCAGTACATAAAAATACCTGGCTCCTCACAAACAAGAACAGCCTCTGCAAATCACCGAAAGATCTGGATTTCTTTATAATGAGGTCTTGGGGCCATGTAGGACAATATTATGAAAGGGTCAGAACTACAAGCCCTTCCCATAAACACATTACGTGTAGTTTTATTTCTGTAATTTAAGTGAAAAAGAAGAAAATCTTAACTGGACTAAAGTTTGCACTTGATTTGGGTAGATAACAGAAAAAGCACCAAAAAAGCACAAACTTAATAAGCAAAACAAAAACTTTGTAAAGGCTGTGATTAAAGTCAAGCATCCCCAGAGACTTAATAAAGTGCTCGCCTCTGCAGTGCCTGAATGCTCTACAAATAAAGAGGGTCTTCATGGCATTTCAGGGATATTCAGGTTCCTGCAGTGCTATTCTTGTTTTACAAACAGGGAGCCCTAGCACATGCACATTAAATATAAAAGAATCCAATTTGAGAGGCCCAAAACCTGACTACTTATATATACACATGTGCTTCAAATATAAAGCTTGTGTTTAGGAAATACAGAAGGTCAGTGTGTCATGTATTTCAAAACTGTTAAAAACATAAGAAAATGGAACCCAAATTTAACACAAAGCAACCACATTTCTTCATAGATTTGTAACGTCTGAAATTTAAACTGAAATTACCTGGAAAACTGTATCTGTACATGTATGTGTATATGCATATAAATTCTGACACTTGCTACGAAAAATATTGGCTCAGTTCTGCAAAAGTTCGTGGGATTAAAAGAAAGAAAAGGACACTAACAGGAAGGATCAAAATTTTAATCTACATATGATCAGTAATGCCAAAGCGATTTGGTGAAAGAATATACATGAACTCTTCATTCTGGCATTTCTGATTCCAGCACCAAGGGATGAAAGGGCAAAAAGATTGCTATTGAGCAAAGAGACACTGTGGAAATGTAGAGGCAGCAATGGAGCTTTGACTTAGCAGAAAATATTTTCTATTGAAAAATCATTCCACCAAAAAAAAAAAAAAAAAAAAGGAAAATAAAATATCTGATTTAAGTCGACTATTTTCCTTCAAGGAAACCAACACTGAAAAACACTGAAAGTCTTCATTCCAGGTTAGACTGCCTCTGTTACAAATGAAAATAATCCTCTGAGCATTTTGTTAAAGATGAAAACCATTAAAAGGCTTTCACCTCTTCAGCGTCTCCTCCCAGTACTCACGGCTCTGACAAGGCTCCCTGAAGGAGACCTCCGAGAACGCAATGTGTTTGCCACAATGCATTCTTCTGCATACACCTTAGCAGCTATTGCTGAAGACACCCATAGTACCAGGGCCAGTGCAACACTCAAGATCAGTAAGAAAATGCAATTTATGTTGAAATGTGCATTAAAAAAAAAAAAAATCCATTTGAGGACTGACAAATGTTTTAAAATGGAAACAGATGTTCAAATGTTAGATTTTCCTTTGCTCTGAGTAGAAGTGCAGAAGGCAGCACCCAGGCTCCATTTACCCAACAACCTAGCTGAAGCCCCTGCGCTACACACACTCTATTTTCAAGGTCATGCAAGCCTCCAAATTGCTGCTGAGCAACTGCCCACAACTTTAACCCCTACAAACTCCTGAGGGTATTTATTCAATAAGCCATGGGCAAGATTTACGGAAGCAACCTTCGTTTCTATGCGCTTGCAGCACGGGTTGTGGCCAGGACTTGGTTGGGGTGTGGATGGGAATTCCTCATCGCAGGCTGAGGGTCTCCCTACAGAACTCCTGGGTCTGTATGTAGACGATCTGCTCAAACCATGACACCCTGAAATGAGCTGCAGAGTATCATGGTCTTCAGTAAGGAGCCCAGTAACGACCATTATATTACTGGTTCTACTGGAGCGCCCACATACTGTTAGGTTTAGCATCGCACTGGGGTTTCCTGGAGAGCCAGCAAGCTTTCCGTCCCTGCGAACGCCGGAGCCTGTGCGATACGGGACTGTGCACCCAATTACAGGAGACATTGGCTCGCTAACCTTGCATTCCATAGTCACCCTCCAGCAAGCAGAAGGCAAACATGGATTTCAAGGGCCGTAAGCTGAAAGCCACCATCTCAACTTGACAAAACCACTGAATTTTTGACCTCGATGGGGATGCTTCCCTCACTCCCCTCGCCGCCCGGCCATTGCCAGGCTCTGCTCAGTGCTCTCCCACCGGCGGCTCCTGAAGCACTTCTGGGGAACTTCGCTTCTTGAAGGGACGACACCACACTTCCATCTGTATCTCCTGCTCCCTCCCTCACAGGAGGCTGGATGAAAGGCTTGTTCTCCAAGGTTTCCTGGGAAAACCTTCTCGAACATACCAACAAGAACACAGCCTTTGCAAGGAACCACTGTCGGCGATGCTCTCGAAAGCCAGGAATGCCAAACTGCAAGAACGTACCTTCAAACATTTGAAATAGCATCAAAAATAGTAAAAGCACGGAACACCACGTGCCAGAGGCCTACAGCTTTCATCTCATGGGTGCCACCAAGGGGTCCTGCCCGTGCTCCCTCACCCCACGTCCAGCGGCCACCGACCGCACAGGGATGTGCCGAACGCACAGATGCCATACGGGCGCATCCGACTCGGGACCAAACCAGCCCTGACTTCATCCGCACGGCAGAGAGCACAATGCAGGAGACAAAAATATTAATCCTTTCTCTGCAAAAATATCGAGACGCTGCCTTCCTCACAAAAAAATGCAGTATCCAGTAGACATAAAACAAGCTCTCATTCCAAGGTGGGAAAATAAAATGTCACTATTCGCTTTAGATACACAAAATGGTAAGTACATAAATTCATGTTTTGCAATATGCACAAGAATAATAGCTGCTTCCTTTTCTTACAGAAAATAACACCTTCTAGTAGCTGGAGCTCGCAGCTGTTAAATTATGTGCATTACCATTCGCCAAACTCCAATGCCTCATTCCTTTATCTTTGTAACATTGCTGATACACTGAGAAAACAATTATATCATTACTGATAACTGTGGAAGGCAAACCTGCCGTGAGACAGGCTTTCAAAATGAATGCAGCCACATAGCCTGCAAAAAGCTTATTAACTTCTCAGTTTAAACTACTTAACTAAGCAATTTGCTCTCAGTATTTTTATTACTCTTCATATCAAGTGTAAAGATTATATAGGAAATACTTCAAGTCCTACCATAACACTTCCCAGAAGGAGCTTCTGATGACGGCTGTAGGGCACCGATATTGCCATCCTGCAGTAATGCCATCACCATGCATGCTCCTCTGCACAAGCTCTAGAGTTCACACGCGGCCGGGGATGTTATTGGATTAGCATTGATCGCATCAATCAGAAAGAACATTTCAAGAGGGATGGGAAGATTTAGAAAGATGGTTGGGGGGGGTCTTCGTGCTCCTCCCTGCACCTCTCCCACCCGAACGGGAGCTCAGGGGGGGTTCTGAAGCGGTGGCAGCCAACGCTGAGCATGCTGCCGGAGGAAAAGTTGGATCCACCTGAAGACCTCCTGTGAAAACAAGGCTTGAGCGTGCGTATATTGTCCAGGGGGAAGAAAATCTTTTCTCTGTGCTACTTACAGACCACAGACGTGGCATCAGGCTGGGAATGCCCCTGTTCTGCCAGGCACACTTCCCTAACCCGCTGCCAGGTACGCTCTTTCTCCATGTCTGAAATATTGTATGTGATAAACATGTCTGTTTAAAATATTGAAATATTTTAAACGTACAGAAACAAACGCCAGGCTGTCTCTCCCCTGCACAGAGCACCTCCCTCACCATCGCGCCTGTCCTTAAAAACACGCTTCGAACAGTGCCTCCTTGTCTGGGAGCACAGCTCGGCTATTCCCCATGGCATCCCGGGAGGAATGCATCAATATAATGGGGTTTCGCCCGTGGCAGTCTCATTTCCGAGCGCTGCCGAGCAGCACGCCAGTTGAGCATCGGGCGTTTCTGGCAGCAGGAGAAGGCAGCTTACTGCAACGGCTTGCTAAAACATCAAAATATGGAACCGATTCGAGTGGTTCAACATGTTTCAATACAGAACAATATTCACTGCTAATTAATCAGTCTGGCAAATGAACCCAAACAGTAAGGATCTCTTCCAGCACACTCTCACTGAATCTCTGCATTACTGGCAAAACACAAGAAAACTTCCCGTGCGCTATACAGTTGCAAAGTAAGAAGTACTTTATAGGTTCAAGGCCAAGGGAAGAGGGGCTCTGCTGTCAACCGAACGGACATTACCTTCAATCTAAGAAAGAAACAATTGACAGCAAGCCATAAAGAATATCCTAATTCTGAATTTAAGAATGTATGTTAGGGGTTTAAACATCAGTAGCATTTTACTTCTTAACCTTTTCTATGAAACCACTGCTATTTTAAATTACTACTGTAGCACCAAAATAAAGAGATTCAGCTCTACTGCAATGTATTTTCTGTTCTTTTCCAAGTATGAAGCTTAGCTCTTCTGTTAACAGCTGTGACATACCTGAGTTATGCAGATTAATGGAATTTATTTCACAAATATCATTGTGCATAACTGAGTCTTAATGAGATGATGGATCGAGTGCTCTTCTCTACTGATAGCTGTCTACACAGACCCCACCAACTTCTTAAGATCAGCAGCCAATAGGAGAATTATACATGAACTGTGTCGGCAATTTCGTGTTTGAAAATAAACCAAGTACGCTGGGAGTGGCTGGCCCTTTCATTCCACACATCAACCACCAGTTATGGAATAATCTGTTACAATCTTCTATAATTACACGTGGTCTTTTCTTTCTTTGCAAGTCATTTAGAGGATGAAATGCGCTTTGCCATCCAGGTGCAGATCAAGCAAGAGATTTTCAGCTGAATGGAATGAAACCCTTACTTTAGAGAATAGCTTATGCATCTCTGGGAGATGCATTTTTTAAAAAAAAAAAAGTTTAAGTAAGTACTTAATTATTTATGTCCTACTGACCTGGTATCAGCTGAGGTGCCAACACCACTGTGGGAAGAGGCCTGGAGGCAGTAGCTGGCCTGGCTATAGCCATAGCTACTTGATTTGTCATTAACAGAGGTTTCTCATTTCCCTGGAAGAGTCTTGATTCCTCAGGATGTATCCACGCTGAATCCAGAGCAAATGCATTATTCAAGTATATCTGTCCAACATAAATAAATAAAAGAATGTCAAGGTTTGAGATACAAAATTCAGAAATAAAAGTGAGAATGAAGTATCTTTAACTCAATACTACAATACAGGTAGTACCTCAAGTTGGGGACAAACTTGCCAAAATAGACTGATTTCTGCTCCATCAGTGCTGTAGGCTGAGTTTAGCTGACCGTTTAAAAATGAACCGGCTTTTAACACGACTGATCAGCTGATGCAGCATCACAAAAAGAAAAGAACAGCTGAAGGCAGTTGTGTCCCAGACACAGCTACTCCGCAGCAAGCCCACCTGCAACTCAGAGACTGCCATCGCCTTCCCAGCTGGAGAGATGGGGGTGAGGGAGGGAAACGGGATAAAGTCACAAAGCCGCGTCTTAGGTATTCGGCTAGGTAAATGTACAGACGTAGGTAACCGGGGACCGCGAGTGACACCTTGGCACCGGGGACGTGGCAGCGCTCGCGGTGACGCCACCGCTGCCAGCGCTGTGCCGCGGCATCCCTTTTGGGGAGAAACAGTGGAAGTACCAAGCAGGAAGGGAAAATGGAAAACTCTCATGATCACGTCCCACAGTAAAATTCAAACATTCTACTCAACGTGATAAAGATGAGTATTAACGATATTTGAGTCTTTTTAAAACTTCAGAAAAGTGAAGATGTGTAACTGCTGAAGTAGCCTCCTCCATTAACCGTCCCCTACAACGTTCCTCCCCCACGGGGTTTCGCCTGACAAACTACTGACCTTTCGCACGCCTTCACAATTCACAAAACCCATAACATTTGTCAGCTTATACACTTTAGCCTTAAAAATACTTCAGCGTACCAAGATCAGACTTACTTTGCAGTGTGGTAGCCTTTTATCGATCCAGTTTTTCCCAGCATGAGGCAGAACCGTAGATGTGTACACAGGCGGAAAAACAGGAACAAACTCCACGCTTGAAGAAGGTGAAAATCCTATGATTGGAGAATGAGCTCCAAATATCCACTTCGGGGAAAAGAACAGGAAGAAAAGTTAACAAAAGGAGTTTACCCTCAGTAAACCGATGCTTTTCATGATTTCCTGATTACGTAAAAGATGAGTACAGAAAATTTCAAACATGTCTCTTCGGTCCAACAACCATTTGTGTTTCTTTAGGCATTATACAGTGAGTGACACATGGCACTGACATTATAAACTGCTTTAGAAAGCTACAAATCAGTAGCCTGCCAGTAAACACAGTACTTGGCTAACGGCTGCTAGTCGCCAGGGAAGCTTGGTTTTTCTCTGCTCGAACAGGATCTCACACACAAAACAAAAACATCACTAGAGAGCGTTTTTAAAATTCGTCTCGTGGCAAACAAGAACCAAAGGAAACGGCGGAAACGTATTTTCTCTTAACTTAAATTCATTTGGCAAATAGGTTCCCACAGTAAAACCACCTCTGCAGTTTATTTAAGTGGTCTCACACTGGGGAATAATTGATGTTACTGTTTCATTAGACCCAGCACTACCTATTTTCTCCCTCCCACTCACTCTGCTCCCAAACCACAAGAGACGCTCGTGCTCGAAAAGGCTGGAAATCTTCACATGAAATCGAGCAGATACTACAGCGCTCACATCTCTGCGTTATTTTTACTTCCATCCAGTAAAAAAAATACAAAGACAAGGCAAAACTACGAGCGCAGCTTCCGATATCTCCGCTGTAAGAGGAGAAGCACTCCAGCCGAAACGCTTCCCTGTTTCAGGCAGCCTCACGCCAGCAATTAATAATTGCAGCGTTCATCGGGGAAAGCACTGCCGAGACAGATCGCTCCGGCCGAGGTGACTCCAAACTTCGGAGTCTTCAGGAATATTCAAAAAAAGCCGAAGACGGGAGGTGACGCGGGGCTGCACGGGCGCTGCCGGGGCATCATCCCCTCCGCGCTCGTCTCCCTTCGCAGGGAGCGCATCCCGCAGCCGGTGCTTACCGGCCGACGGCGACGAGCCCGGCGGGCGGCACCGGCAGACCCTCCCCGGGGAAAAAAAAAACCCACTGCGGGTTTCTAAACCCGCTGGCAGCCCCGCGCTCCGCCACCCGCCGCACCTCTGCCGGCGGCCGCCCGGTACAGCAGCGGGGACCGGAGCCGCGGAACCCCGTACCGGTGCCCACAGCCGGGGCGGCGGGGGAGCCCACGGTACCACCCGCGCTTTCGTGGGGACTTGTGTCCCGTGTGTCCTGTCCCCCCCCCCGCCCCGGGCGCGCCCACTCCCACAGCCGGCCGGAGGCTCCCTCCCCGGGGCTGGCGATGAGCTCCCGGAGAAGGGCGACGGGAAACTTCTGCCCCCGCCGAGCCGAGCCGCCCCTCCCGGTCCGAGCCGCCCTTACCTGCCCGTGGAGGAGCGCGGCGGTGTGCTGGTCGGCGGCGGCGAGCAGCGGCAGGAGCGGCTCGCAGGGGACGCGCCAGCCCGGGGCGGCCCGCAGCAGGGCGGCGGGAGCGGGGGGGGAGCGGGCGGCGGCGCCGGCAGCAGCAGCGGCGGCGGCGGCGGGGGCGGGGGGGGAGCCCCGGCACCGCCGCCGCCGCCGCCAGCACCGACCCTGACGAGCCCCGCGGCGGCCGGGACCACCCAGGCCCAGGGGGGAGCCGGGGGTTCGGCGGCGGCGGGGGGGGCCAGAGCAAGGCGGGGGGGGGCGGCGGCCGTTTGGCTGCGGGAGCCGGCAGCATCCTACATGGCACGGGGCGCGGCGGAGCCCGGCCGCCCCACGCTCCGCACCGGCGCTCGCCGCCGAGTGAAACTCCAGTTCGCGGCGGGGCCCCGCGGCAGGCTCCGCCCGGCGCGGGGAGGGGAGCGGGCGGGGGGGGGGGAGCGCGGGGCGGGGGCCGCGATGGGGCCGCCCCGGGGTGGGGGGAGTGGGAGGGAGCACCCGGTAACCGGCCTGGCCAGCCTCCGGGGGTCAGTCCCTCCGCCCCCCCCCCCCCCCCCCCGCCGGAGGAGTGCTGCGGTCCTCATGGGGGGCAAAAAAACAACAACAAAAAAAAAAAACCCAAAAGGCTTTTCAGCATCCTATCGCATCAAGGTTTTTCACCAGCGCCTGGCATCGCAGGTCTTCCTCTGCTGCCGGGAAACATCTCTCCGGGGTTTGGGTGAATTCTGGCTCCCCACGGGGGTTTCGGAGGTGGGGAGAGGCGACGGAGGACGAGGCGTCGAGGAGATGCGTGGCATTCCGGAGCGACGCCCGGGCTGGGCACGGCGCCTCTGCCAACCTCCTCACCTTCCCCAGGCCACACGCGTGGCACGGAACGGAGAAGGCTTCCCTAGGGGAATCGGCCGCGGCAGCAGGCTCAGATATCCCACGGCCGCCCCCTCGAATGAGGCCCTTCTCCTCTCTTCAATAGAAATAACACGAATTTGCTCGCATGCCGAGGGAGACGAGCCCGTTACCATTGCTGCTGCTGGAGAAAGGCGTCTTGGGAAGCAGGTGCCCAGCGCAGCGCTGACCTCCGTGGGTGCTGCTGCTGAGAAGGTGGGGAAGAGTCCCACTGCCCGGGACACCACCACCACCACCACCCACCAGACGCTCTCCCGGCCTGCCCTCTGCTTCTGCCAGGCCGTGGAAGAAGCCATCGGAAGAAGCTCCTCATTAAAAATTAAGCTTTTGACACTGGGTCGCAGGTAACCTCTAGCAGTCAGGAGTGAGTCACCATGCTTCGTGTGATGATTCGAGAGGAAACAAGCACCCACCTCCCCTGCAAATGCCCGAGCGCAGCTCCCTTCTCCAGCCCAGCTCGGGCGGTCCTGGGGGGAGCCACCCCGGCAGGGCAAGCAACTTGTTTGCTTGCAACCTGTGGGCTTGTTTCTCCTGCCTTCTCCTCCCTGCTTTCCATGGCTGAGAGGAGAGAGGAGCTGCGCAAGCCTCTTCAGCTGCTGACGGCATCGCTGCTTCCAGCCTCTCCAGTAAAAATTTAAAGGAATGAATAACAGTAAAATGGGCTGAGCCTGAGTTCACAGAACATACGAATGCTTCAACTTTACGGTTTAAAATCATTGCTTATGTTTCTCTGCCAAACCACCGGTGCTGCTCCGGCCCTCCATCATAGCGGCACGGCAAGTGCTGCGCTGTGAGAAAAGGCAAATACCCGGCTGCACCGGTCCTGAGTTTGTAAATCACCGTGGTCCCAGGGTGTCAGAGCGCGATGGAAAACTCACAACATCAGGATTACGTATGTAGGCAAACCAGGGGCTTCTTAAAACTGCACAGAAGAAAGTCAAAGGTCTCACAAATTAATCATTTCTCCTCAGCCTCTCTAATTTTATTTGGTGTGCAAAGGAATTGGATCTCCAGTGGCAGTGGATAACCTTAGTAAAGGTGTAATTTCCAAGACGTTTTGAAATCAAATTATTATGATCCGTGGATAAACACGAGATCAGGGAAATACATTGCTTACAATTATCCTCGGAGAGATACGGGGAAATACAGATTTGAGTCATCTACAAAGTGACAGAAATCAAATAAACAGAAGATCATTTCTAAATGTTTTAGTGCTTGGCTATTTGTTAAACTCAAAAATCACTTCCTGGTAGTTGTAGCTGAACAAGGAAACAGAAGCATAATGACAACAACAACAAGAAAAAACAAAAAACCAGTTGTTTCGTACAAAATGCAGTGGTCCTTGAGCAGTCTGTTTTAAATGCAATAGTTCATCTATAAAATACTGAAAACAAAATAGAACTTTTTTTATTATTATTATCAGTGGCTGGAGATTTATTTTTGGGAGGAAACAGGTTGAAAGAGAATTTAAAGAAGTTCAGCAACTGTTTGTGTCCATCCACCTTTGCAGTCGGAGGCGTACCCCTCCCGTGGCTGTGCACCCGTGCCACTTAGTGGGAGATACTCACAGCTACGTTCTCCCACGGCACACAACATCGACAAGACTACTTCTTATTTAAGGTCCAGAAGAAAGATTGGTTCTTAGAGGACTTTATTCCCCATGTTGAAACCATCACTAGCATCAGCCCGTTAACATTACCAAAGGCCAGCCTGGAGCCAGCATCTGTGTAACTATTTAAAGCACAAATCAGAGTCTTGTTATTTAGACCACCAAAGACGCTGATTAATAGATCAAAATCGTTATAATTTCTTACCAGTGGGCAGTCTTACTAACTACTTTCCTAATACTAGGTGGGAAAGTCTGTATACGTAATGTGGCTTCAGAAAGTCCCAGCTCACTCGGGTCAGTGGGGGTCAGAGGAGAGTTTCTCATCTGACAGACAGACATCTTACAGCCCGGCTGAAGGACGCGCACACAAGCATCCGCTGCTTTTTTTGCTTGGGCTCCCTTTTCCTGCACGTTAAAGAACAGTAACAGAATTATTGTTGCCTTCCTCCCTGGAGCTGGGGAAGTGTTTGGGTGTTGCCCAGGCTGTGGGTGTGCGGCGGGTTTATGACGAGCCCATACGCAAGAGGCTCATCGTGGTCCAAGCTCAGCGCTCCCACGCTGCAGCCCGGCAGGCGAGGGGTGACGGCAGGGGCGAGGGGTGATGGCAGGGGCAAAGGGTGACGGCAGGGGCAAGGGGTGACGGCAGGGGCGAGGGGCTGCATCCCCCTCCAGAGCCAGGCGATGTACACTGCCGGGGCTCTGCTTTTCCCAGCCAGCCCAGAGAGTGGCAGTGATGCCGAGTCCAGCGTCAGCGCGGCGAGGAAGCCAAGCCCGCCGTGAGCGTTCAGGCAGCGGTTGCCATTCCTGGGAACAACCCCGGAGCTGCGGGGCCTGGAGGCAGAGGACAGACTCCTCGCACCCTGCAGAGATCGCTGGGTGACGGCTGGGCGCTCGCTGGCTCTGAAGCCACGCATCTCAAAATGAAAAGGTTCAGGTAAGGTTTTCACGTTCTGGACTCACTCCCCACGCTCGTACGCGCAGGATCTGCATCATGTTCATCTTCAGAGCATGGGGTGGCCTCCCCTAAAGAATGAAGCCGCATCTCTAATGCCACTTGCCACCAACTGCTTCTTCTGGTGGACACAGAGGTGTTAGGTTTACGGTTAGACTCGATGATCTTAAAGGTCTTTTCCAACCTAAATGATTCTATGATTCTGTGATTCCCTCTCCAAAACATATGCAGTAGCTTGCTTTGGTCTGGTCGGGGGCTGCCCTGAACGCACATCTTCCTCCCGCCCAACCCTTGTGTTTTCCATAAAGGAAAGGCTGGAGGGATGTCCTCGCATTCGAGTGAGAAGTAACACAGGTCTGGGTAGTTCCCCAGTTGCTTGTGGAGCTTATTCCCAGCACCTGTGGCAATGGTATTCTTGTTACACGTTCCTGTGAACCAAAGGGGCATTTACGGTCACATGTGCTTGAAATGGCATATATGGCTGAGACACGGGTACAGTAACCCCCTTGTCATTCCACCAATGGTCCTTTGCAGTCACGCCAGCGCAGTGTTACCTGCCGCTGAAGGAGTCTCAGCGCTGGATGAAATTCATGGCAGTGATGCTGGTGGGCTGGGGATGCTGGTGGCCTGCTGGGGCTAAAGAATGGAAGGGAGAGCGGGGAGCAGAGACGTGGTAATAACCTATAGATATGCAGAAGGGCTGCTGACAGGAAGGGGTTCATCTGCTTTTGATGCTCCTGGTGGACAGAACAAGAAGCAGCGGTCCTAAATTGTAGCAAGAAAAATCTAGTTTGGGCCTCGGAAGATTTTTCTGAGGGTGAGAAGGGACACAGAAGGGCTGGGGTCTCCTCCAGCGCAGGTCAGGAACGGGCGAGGGAGCGACCCAGGCACGGCTCCCTGCCACGAGGCCAGCGCAGCACATCCCGTACCGGCCTAGGGCTTACAACCAAACTGGAAAAACCTCACGCGTCAGCAAAGGGGGTTTATTTTTCGCTTTTCATGACAAAAAGGGAGAGTTAATAGAAAGGCCGTGGTGGAAGAAGAGACGTGTTTGGGGCATAACTTTTTTCAACTATTGCAACTTCAACTTGGAAGTGCTTTGGGGGAAAAAAAGGCACCTGAGAGTTAATCAGTCTCACGTCTGGTGCACACGTTAGCCCTTGAATACTGCCAAGAGTACTTTAGACGGCCAAAAAGCCAATTTAGCACTGAAATAAAAGGTTTAGGACCATCATTTTCATTTTTAAGTCTGAAAAATGGGTCTAAACACTCAAAAAAGGCATCCCTTTCATTAATATCGAAGTTATAGACTTTTCTTACTGAGGACGCTATTAACCGCTTTTCTTCGTGCCGAGGTTGTCTTGTGAGACAACATCAGGTAATGACCAAACTTTCTGTTGTTAATGCACCGAACTATTTTACAGAATAGGTGATGTAAGTCTCCGCTGCAGCACAGTAGCCATCCATAGGGATAAATTTAATTTGGTATGGTGAACGTGAACAGACCAGTATCCTGTACCATGTTCCAGCAGGCATTATGTAGAACGCCCTGTATACAGGTATGTCTGTGGCCATGTATATTTGAACGTGCTGAAGTTGCCTGCAGATGATAGCACCGACCAGAATCTCGGCAGAATTACACACTTCAGCAAATTCCTAATAAATAAATTCCTCCCTGCCTCCGTGTGCTGTCTAAGCTCAGAGTGCCAGGGAATGAGGTTTGCAGCTATCTTTGCCAGCGTCTGCCTCTCAGGTTAAACTGCTCGTTTCATACCGTGCGGAGGGGCTGGAGCGAGGAGAGGGAATCTCCTCCCTTCTTTGGGCATCTGGTGCTGTGTGAGAAAGCAAGCGTCAACACAAGCAGATCTTTCTTTTGAGGTACTAACCCACCCGATTCACTCCTTCACAGCAGCGCAGCAATCAGGAACCCCATCTGAGGAGCTCTTATTTCTTCCCAAGCAGAGCTGTCAAAATATCCGGCCAAACAAATGACCTGGCGAGGTGATTATTCTGTTGAGTTTTCTCATAACAACACTGACTAATAGTCTGTCCCTTGGGTTAATCCTTATCTGCTGCATTAGTCATTTGTTTCCAACAGCGGTAAATAGCAGATATTTCAGAAACGTATCAAATAAACCCACTGTGCACCTAATTGTGCAATACCATGCTACGGAGGGAAATGAGCTTCTGAGTCCAGCTAGCGATCAGCTTGTAGTCTGTAGCATGAGGATTGATTGTCCCTGCGTCTTTTATTCTAGCTAGCAGAATCGCAGATGCTATTTTTATTCTCCTGTGCAGCTCATCTGAAGCTTTGACAAATCCCTCTTTTTGGGAATGGTGCCTACCAAGCAGTAGTCCCTCTATACCTGGATAGAGGGATTAAACCCCAACGCCTGAACCGGTCAGGTTCTCATGGGATTTAGCTGCCACTGCCTGTGCCGAGGAGGAGCTCCGCAGTACGTGCGAGTGGCGGATGGTGGAACAGATTCCACCGCTCCTCAGAGCACAAGTCAATCCTCCGCTGAACAGAGTCCCCGAGGCAAACACATCAAATGAAAAGTCCTGAAATAAAATGACCTTTTGTTTCTATTCCTGTAATGTGAAATACCCGATCTCTGATCTGATTTTTGCTAAATTCCGTTGATTTCCCTGAGCCCCGTTTCAACCCCGTTAAGAGAAATCAAAGAAACGGGAGTCACATGGATGGTAGCTTCAGTGCAATAAAAATCACTGCAGGAAAACGTGGGTGATACATAACTTCAGCCTTCCTAGGAGCCCTTTTTCAGTCGCTGGGGATGGTGAGACTTGCCTTGAGACACCTGGCTCCCCGGGAGGCCTCTCCCATCTCTCTGGCAGGAGGTGATCCATGGCAAACCAGGTCGGACAGTCGGACCTGCACCACTGAGTACCCAGAGGACACGGACACCCGAAACTGCAGCAGGAGACAGGCGAGGAGAACGAAAACGTCAAACAGCAGAGAAGAGTGGTTAAACAAGGGGAGACACTTCAGGAAACTACAAACAGATCATCTAAATTTCTTTAGGTTGAAGGGATCGCCCTGCTTAACAAGCCCTGGAGTAAGAGGTTCTAGATGTTTAAGTGGGCCGGAGAACGGTGGGTGCCAAAAGTCACCTCTGGGTGGGGAAACGGCTGGAGCAGCTTTCCTCCATCCCCAGCCTGCCCCAGCAGGCATCACCACCTTCTGCTGGTGCGACTGAACCGTGTCCTCGTAATGCTGCTGGTGATTTCTGGAGCTGCTCTGCCATCGACACCGTTTACGTTCCCAAGTTAGCCATTTGTTCCTCTTTCACTCTGTCTTCAAACTCGCCAGCCTTCAGGTTTCTTGGTGGTGCCACCAGGAGATTATGGCTAATCTTCACCTTGCTGGGTGCTAGATTAACCCAACCCAAGTCGAGTCGGCAGTGATGCTGCCCTCACGCACCATGTGTCGCCTTGTGAGATGTAGAAGGGTAGTAGCTGCTTTTGGCAAAGCATTATATGAAGGGAAGGGAGCTTCTCCGTAATGTCAGGGAACAGATACAAGGGAGGTGCTCCCTCCCAGCCACGTACGGTCACCTCCCCTTAAGTACAAGCATTGCTGACGCAAGTGCCTTGACCCGGTGCTGGTCCACAACCTCCAGAAGGGTTTTCCATAGGAGATACTCCTGGCAGGCATCGCTGACCACAATTAGAAAGAGACAAATTTCCTTATTCCCTCCTGTCTTTTCAGAGCCTATAGGTTGCCTGGAAGGAATGTGTGGATCTCAGAGGAGATATATTGTAGAAACATAGCGTTCTCAGAATCAGATCTGCACCTTCTTCGTCCTCCAGAATACTGAGGCACATGCTTAGCATCGAGGGTTTGAAGAGAAGATGTTGGTTTGCAGCTGGTACACCCCAGAAGACAATCAGTAGGGGTGTTTTATTTTTAACTTTTCAGAAGAGGTGCTTTCCTGATATACATTCTTCAGCCATCACTGCAAGCCTGGAGATCTGGTCCTCTGCATCACCACGTGTCTCTTAAGCATCTCAGGTACCTCAGGTAGCTAAGGAAGAAATTTTGAGCATTCCAGGTTCTCAGTGAAGTCAGATCAATGCATTCACTCACAGTAACTTGCTTAAAAATTAACTGTTTCGTGAATTTCAGCAAGGTATGTATGTGATAAGCTCAAAACATCTAGCTAGTCAAAAAGCTGTGGATTCCAAAACAACAAACAACAGATGGTGCCATCTCACATCTACCTACTACTCTAAAGAGATACTTGGTGGATAGTCAGATGAACTCCCTTGTAGAAAGACTAACAGTAGGGTTTATAGTATAAAGGTTCAAATTTTTTTGGTGCCCACTAGTAGCCAGTTTATCAATAAAAGGTGAAGAGCAGTAATCAGATCTGCACACTCCATGGCACTAGCAGGGCAGGCAGAAGATACCACAGTCCAGCAAAACAGTCTGTCACATGCTCAGCAACTTGTTTATTTACTCTCAAAACCAAGTTGCATTTCATCCTGGAGGGGTAAGAAATTGTCCTCTTCTCACTGCTGTAGACCACTCAGCACTTTAACAGTGTGGTTTGCATGGAAGTTGGAAGAAGAGGAGTCTTCCTATCAGTTCTTACAGTCCCAAACAAACGTTTGTTGTTATTGCTTAATCTCCAGTTTAGAAAAGATCAGTTTTCCAGAAAAGACATGGGAGCAACACTGCATTAACTGGTAAGACATCAGACAGCAAAACAGCCCCACAGCTTATCTTATAGTAGCAAGGCCCTTCCTGAAACCTGCTTTATTCATTCTCTCCAGGGAGAGCTCTGGAACATGAGTAACACTGGGAACAACAAAAAGTGTGGTCAGCTTTGCAGTGGGCTGGAAACAGTCATTCATCACATCGTGTCTTGTAGAAAGTCTTCAAAACTGCCCCCGGGACACAATTTTTTGTCTCAGAGCTGCTGTTTCCAACATGCACAGTGACTGCTGGTCCTCGAAGGATGGTCGTGTCATCCACCAGACAAGGAGGAGGCTTCTGGGTACAGACGTGATGCCCCACAGCAATGTGCTGGATGCCAAGTGGGAGTGCTTGAAAGGTGCTGCACCCACCCACCACACTACTGTTGTACACAACACGCACCAAATCAGTTGGTGAAGAGACAGTAACGTTTCATGCCAAGGACAGACTTTTCCTGAGGCACCTAATTATCATCAGCCCACACGCTATTTTCACAAATTGCTTAGAAGGGCTTATTGCAAAGGCAGCGTTATGAGACAGTTGGTTACACTGAACTCAGGTTATTTAAAATACATGAGGGGAGGGAGGGTGAGTCGTGGGCACTTTGGTCTCCGCAGAAGGTGGAAAATCATTACTACCTCTACTTTTTATACATTATTCCAAGGTACAAATACATGTTTTTGGCTTCTTAATGAGGTGTTTTGCCTCCCCATGTTAACACGGTTATGTCAAAGCTCGTTGCAAGTTTAAAACTTCACTTTATCAGCCAAGCAATTACACTTTTATGAGCTTTACCCTCTTTGTAGTAACTTTAATACACTTTTGTTACCTAATTATTTCTCTTCCCAGATTATTGCTCTTAAGTAACATCACTATTATTCTGGATTCAGTGGTGGAGACAGCATACCAGATCACATACTTATCTCCAAAACCATTTTGGGAACCAAATGTGGAAATATCAGTGTCAAGTTACAAAAAAATGTACCAAGAACTAATTATTCCATCTGGAAACCTTCAGATTTAATTTCTCCAACATTAAATCCGCCGGTATCGTTCTTCAGTCACTCAGCTGTAATGGGTTCTGCTCTGCTCCCAGAAGAACATTTCGCAGCGCTTTCAGGACAGACCTCTCCCGGTCTCTCCTTATTGCAGCTACTTTTGCTTTCCGCCTAATTACCCACTTCAGGGATGATTTTACTTTGCAGTTGGCTGTTAGCTTAGGCCATTTATTCCACCCCCGGTCCCTTCTCCTGCAATTCGGGACGGTGACTGGCAAGCCTACGAGCAGGGCTGGAGGCTGCATTTCGCCTCCCCCATGCCATGAGCTTTCCCTGCCTTCGCAAATAGGCTCACGAGCGAGGCAGGGATCGCCTCGCAGCGGCAGAACCACCTTCCTCCGTCAGCAGCTTAGGGCTGGGTAAAAGACGTCTGTTTCTGGTACATATTAAAGTGCTCGGCCATTCACTTGGGAATTAGATGGAAGAGAAAACCATTCTAAAAACGAACGCTTGAATTAAAATCCCTGCCTCCGAGCTGGGCACGTGCTGTTGTCCTCCGGAGCAAGCCGTGCTGCTGTGCACAGGAGGCACTCAAGCCGAGAGGAGAAGTGGGGTCGGTGGTCTGCCAGAAACCTCCGGGGCCTGGAAGTCCTCTGGCCAAGAACAAAACCCAATCCAAGCTTCTCCGGTAAGTGCTAAGCTCCCAGCTATTGCATGGTAAGCAGACACCAGTACACTGTGAGCAGATACCCGTTCCATCTCACAGTTTGGTTTTGGGGGTAGGACTCGGTCCTGCTGCCTCGGGTAGCCACCTTCTCAGAGGAGCAGTTGTGCTCCAACCCCCGAAGGGATCAGAGCATCCCCCCAGTACTTGGGGCGTGCAGCTCGGAGCAACAACGCAATATACAGCAGCAACAGCCCGCAGCTTCCCGCCGCCTCCAGCGAGGAGCCCCAGGGGAGCGGGAGGAGGAGGAGATGCTGGGCAGGGTCCGACTCACCTCCTGGATCCAGTTCCCAGCCCTGGTGCGGGAATGGGCGAGGGGGGAGGCAGGCGACGGTGCACGCCGCTGGACACCGGTGCACCAAGGGCGAAGGGCAACTCCTGCTTCCAGCCCCATCCCTCCACCCCACGAGGGCAGGCGCTGCTGGTCCTGGATCCGTCCCTGCAGGGCTCTCACCCACCCGCCCGCAGACACAGCAGCAGGGCTTGGTCCACCGGCCGCAGGGCTGGGGAGCTGCGGTGCCTCCCTCCTTTCTACGGGGGGCCCGAGGTCCGAGGCTCCGTCTGCCGGCTCGGGATGCAGTCATCGTGTCAGGATGGGGTCCAGCACAAAGCGAGTGACCGCTGATAAAGCTGAGCAGTTGGTCAGGCGAGCGATGGATGCAGAGGAGCTGCTCGTTAGGACTCGCCAGCGGCTTCTTACATTTCCGAGGGAGAGAGAGAATTATTGATCACCCCGGTTCACACAGGTTGTGAACAACATTGACTGAGCTGTGGCTTTCAGCCTTTAAAGTGAGCGCAGAAAACACTGTAAAAGGTCATTTTCTTATTTGATAAGAAGATACTTGTTGCTCGGAAGGAACTTGTACTAAAAACTGCACAAATTGTTAAATCATCTTGTAAAACAGCCACGCGTGAATTTCCAGCTCGAAGATGCCACTGATGTTCCCAGCAGCTTGCAGAGAGCCGCGTGAAGGTGGGCACGACTTTACGGTCCCTGAGTTAGGGAGAGAAATTGTTCAACACAGTCTAAAGGGAAAGACTGAGAAAGGTTACGGAAAGTGATGGAATAGTTTTATTGTTTCTTTTTTAATTTTTTTTAATGGGCAAATTAAAAAAAAAAAAATTCATTTTGTGTACGCTTTTGCTTGCACCTTCTAGTGGTGCATTATCCCACTACATGACGTTGACCTGAGTAGCAAATACAAAAAATGATGCCCATCACTCAAGATCAGCCTGTAGAAGATCACCCCGTACCCCAGCATTGCCGTAGTTCTCTGGGCATGGGCCAGGCAGCCTCCCCTCTCCTTCCCTGCCTCAGAGGTTCGCTCAGGCTGGTTTTAACTTTGGTTTTCAGGTCTGTTTTTCCTCCTCTGGGGTGGTTAGGCTGATTCCACTGATTTCAAAATCTTAAAATACATTTTTGGGTTGGTTTGTTGCTGTTGTTTTTCAGCTAGCCTTTGGACTTCATCTTCCCTCTTTATTTCCCTGACACTTGGGTCAATAAAAAACCACAAAAACCCCCAATACAAAAAAACCCTTCAAGGACTGATATTTTACCTCTGTCCACAGTAGGTAAATGAATGCTCTCTTCTCTCCAGAGATCTCTCTAAGCTGTGCATTTCTGTCTTTGGGTTGAGCATTACCAGCATCATAACTTATTTATGTTTTGCTCAGCTGAAGAGGACAACACCTCCAGTGTTAAAAGGAAATACCGGAGGGCAGAGGCGAGCATTATTTTCTCTCTTGCCCTCTTCCCTTCATTACAGCCGGAGACTCCCTCTGATCCCCGCTCCCTCCTCTCCGTGCAGTGCTCCGAGGAAGGAGGGCTCCGCAAAGCCCACACGCTCCCGCCGCCGGGGCGGATGCACTTGCTGTGTTAAGGCGATATTCCCAACTGACGCTTCTTCACAACATGTCATTCATGTCACAAGCCCGACTTGTATTTTGTTTGCTGCTTGGAGGAATCATTTTGTTGAATAATAATCTTCCTTGTGCGAGAACTCCTATTTTCAAAACGGTCTGTGGAGCGGCTCATCTCTTAATGAGTTTTCCTACGGGCTATGAGCTGACATCAAGAACCTTCTTCACTTGGCTTCTTTGACAGACGGATTCATTGCAGATGCCAAAGTCAGCTGTCAGGTGCAGAAAGAAGCAAAACCGCTCCAGAGATGTAGCATGGCAAGATGAACTAAACGCGAGCGTGTTTCTGAGATCACCCACAGTGAAACCCTCCTCCCCGAGAACCAGCTCCTGGTTTGGAAGATCTCACGGCATTACATTTTAGCACAGCTTCTGCCGCTCGCTCGGTGAGCTCACGGTGGCTGAAATCCAGCCAGGTGAAAGCACAAAGCCCCTGTGCCGTTTAACCTGGCCTTGCAAGACGACACAGCACCAAGTGACACAGCGCTTTGGGCTGGTGACTGGCACCAGGAGAAGTGGAATCCTTATCGTGTGCTCTTGGAGTCCCATAAATACCCACTGGATTTATTGTAATAGCCAGCGGTAACTCCTGCAATAGCCGCCTGCTTGATTTCTTTTACTCTCTATTCATTTTTCCTTATCTGTCTAAAATGTTCAGGAAAAAAGGACCCATTACACTGCTCTAAAAATAACACCATAGGTTCTCATCTCAAAACCATACACCAACAATGATTTTGCACTAGTTACGATTACAAGTGGATACTTTTTCTTTATTAATACAATTAGACAAGATATTTCACTGTTTCGTCTTTCATAAAATCATCTGCATGTTTTTCCCCTCTGTTTGATAGACCTGATCAGAGTTCTTAAAAAACCCAAAAAAAGGGCTTTGCTGTAACGTCCTTTCTCCTTCCCTTGGAGCACATCTACTTTTTTTTCTGAAGTCTTGGTAGCAATATCACAGAAGACTATTATTTTGCTTCCAAACACTTACTTCTGCTGTGCCAGATATACTTTGTAAATTATAAATATGCATCCAGCTTACCTAAAAAAAAATATGTTGGCCCAATGTATTTCTAGCTAATCATTATCATTAAACTAATAATTGCTGCATTCAAATCAGTTCCTTTCATTCAAGTAATAATGTTCTTTGTTATTTCATCCATCCATAATGACATTTCCCTAACTTTATTTTTATAATATTAGCTCTTAGAAAATATTCAAGTACATTTTCAAGAAATACATACTAAAAAGTCATTGAGACAGAATCCCAAATTATAACTTTCTTCTCCTCTAGGAACAGGAATGGTTATTTTCAATGTACAAACGGATATGATATTAAATTTTCATAAGAAGATGGGAAGATGGAGAGAGAGACAGGGACAGAGAGAAGACTTTCTAAGCAGCTTAAAAAAATCAGTTAACACAAGTTTTTGGAAGGAATACACATCTAGCCATCTTGGTATTGCTCATTAAAAAAAAATCACTGTTACTGCTCAGTAAAGACTTGTGATCAACCATGTAAAGCAGTTTAATTCTCCGGACACCTTGAGGATTGCAAATTTAAGACAAGAGTAAAAAGTCTTACATTAAAAAACAAACCAAAAAAAGAACCCCGTGCCTGGCACAACGGCAGACTTGTTGTGCCTTTCTTCTCCAAAAGGACAGCTGGAGGTGTGGAAAACTGTCTGCTTCAGGCTTCGGCTTTAAGGGAGACTAATAATGACTGAAATCCTCTCTTCTTATTAGAAAATTCCTCTGCTCTTTGTAATTTAAAAATAGCCTAAGCAACTGCTGGTAAGGCTATTCTGCTAGAGAGGTAAAAAAAAAAAAAACCTAAGTTTCTTTTTAGGATATTTTTGAGCAGACAAAAATGGAAAGAAAAAGAAGTACTTTAACGAAAGCAAAGCTCAACTGGCTAGCAAGCTCCTAAAGGGAAAAAGTAATCAGTTCAAGAGGGTCCTGCTGGTAGATGGCAATTACATCTTCCACAGCATTTCTTCTTGGTAATTGAGTTCTGTGTGTCTCTTGTCGTGACCCCTCGTAAAAGTCGGGGGGAAGGTCCCTGAGCTCATCACAGTCTTTTGTGGGATTGTTTGGGGTTTGGTTTTTGGTTTTCGTTTTTTTTTAAGTCCTTCCCGAGTTCTTCCTGGGGTCTTTCAGAGAAAACTGAATATACTAATGGCCTGTTAGACCATGCAGGGGTAGGGGTGGACATGGTGGAAGGAGCTGAAATGGATTCCCCAGTAACTTTCTAAAGGAAAAAAAAAAGCCCAAATACAAATATTTCTAAGCGACATGGCCAACCTTTTTAATAATACAGTTAGGAGACCGTGAGAGTTCAATGCCATTCCTGAAGAGTTGTTTATCCACATAGATAATGGCACGATTAACTTTGTGGCCTGCTGTCTCCTAAGCTCTCCCGTTAAAAATCCTTCTATATTTATGGTAGCGAGCCAGCAGAACTCAAAAAGATTCTCGTCAGGTGGGGAAAGCGTAATGTTTCCAGTAAAGGCTGCCACTGGCCATAGGTGAAGGTTTTCTCTGGGCTAAATGAAGCAGCTCTTTCGCTAGCAAATTGGACGGTTGCTTGAACTCCCCAGTCTATCAGCAAAGCTCAAACTCCCCCCGAGCAGGACCAGGAGATCCGCTGGCGATGCTGCACTGCTGGGAGCGTGCGGGGTTCTGTGTAAGGGCTGAGCGTGACCCTGCAGAAATGGGAGAGAAAACCCCCAACACAGTAAACAACGAGAAAAAGATCCCCACCGATCCTGTGGCAGGGAAACGTAGCATTTCACGCAGCTCCGCTTAAAACCAGTAACATTAATGTGTTATCAAACTCTCCAGTTTGTTCAGTTTCTGTAGCAAAAACTGCCAGAAGCACAGAATATTTCATGCTTTCATCTTCCAGAAATAATTTGACAGTACTTGAAGATTTGATCGCTCTGATTACATTATTATTGTTTCCTAAATACCAATAAAAACAGGCTTTTAAAAAAAAATACTCTTTTCATTGCTTGCTTTGTAGCAGCAAGATGTGCTATGACGGGCCATCGTGGGGGAGATGTGGCATTTCTCATCCCTTCCCAAAGCGGGTGTTGGCCAGTGCGAGCCCACGGGATGGGGGCGAGCAGGAGGATTTCCCCCGAGCTCCCCGAGCCACCAGCGCTCCGCCGCCCACCCTGGCGGGCACCGGCACGGGGCCAGAGCCCGTCCGTGGAGCAAGGGCTGACAGCTCCTGTGATGGAGCATCCCGCAGCACCGACGTTGCGCGTTACACCGGTTGACTCTGCTCCTCCAAACTTGCCTTCATGCGCTTCACACGCCGAGCAAATCTGCCAAGGTTTGTTGTTTTTTGTTTTGTTTTGTTTTTTTTAATCTACTTGAAAGTCTTCCGAGTCATTAATTTTAAAGAAATTGGCTGTTTCCTACAGAAAAAGTGATGTGCCTGATTAATCTCTAGATCCCTCATATCAGGGCTTTGTCATTAGGCAGCTTTCTTTCGTATGCACCACTTACTCCAGTAATCAGATAAGATTGCCAAGCCGTGGCGTTAAGGTAGAGCGCTGTTCTCCGGCTGCGGAGCTAATGTCCAAATGAAGGGTGCTGATGAGTGTAATAGTGCTTGGAGTATTAGCAGCAATATTTATGTAGCACCACGAGTGCGCTGTTCCTTCTGGGGGCCCTGCGTACAGAAGGATGGCTGGGAAATCGTCTTGGCCTTCTCTGTTCTTAGTAGTGAGGCTGTTATCTGTATTTCTCAAACGACAAACTAGGCTGCTGCCAAGCCCAGACCTCAAGATACATTAGAGAGAGTTCAAAGGGAAGGAAGGAGTTTGTGACTTGATCTAGCGTGACAGCAAGGAAAGAAGTGAGAGAGTATGTGTGCTGCTTCTGTGAGAGCATGCAGACTTCTCCAGGAGCTTGATGTTCCTCCTAATTACAAGTGAAATACTGCCTTTGAATAAACGCACGTCCTCCCTCTCTTCCCAAACTCTCTACCCGTCATCTGTGTTGTAACTTCATTAGTAGTAATGTCTGTATTGCCCTGCCAGCTACGGGTGAGGATTTCAGCTCTCAACTCACAGATACAACCCAAAATAAAGTAGATCTTCTGATGCAGTCAGAGATCCAGTTTTCAGTTTGTCCTGATAAATGCTGCAGCCCTACAGACCGACCCAGCATGCCTGAGCCCCGTTTGAAGGTTCTCTGCAAGCACTGAGGGACAATTCACTGAGACAAGATACATGCCCCTCCGGCCAGGGCTGCACGACGAGACAACCCACAGCTACCCGAGAGCACCCGACGTTCATGGGTGAACGCAGGCCAGCATCGCCCGCTCATCCCCGGTGTGCCAGAGCCCGGGCGTTTGTTCCCCCCGCAGCTCTGGAGCTGCAGACCCTCGCGAGTCCCCAGAGCCCACCAGCCCCGGCGGCGGCATTCGGTTTCCTAGAAATGTCCTAGTTCCTATGGCAAATGTTCACGCTTACTTACCATAAAAGAACACAGAGTACTTCAAGAGGGGCAGGACGTGCTAGACCGGTTTGTATAACTGTGACCCAAGTGTCTGTCTTCGGGCAGGGCTTATGAGTCGTGTTTTGGTGTTGGGTCTCTAGAAAAACAGCTCTGTATATGAATAGCACCATAGCACACAAGTAAAACCGAGTGTATTCATTTTTTTCAACCAAACGAGTACTAAGAAAACCATCTATTCTTTAATTTGGGTATGAGCCTAAATAAGTTAGAGCACGATCTTTAGATGAATGAATGCTTCTTAGGGACTGGAACTCATTGTTTTGCTCCATGCCAAACGGTTCTGGGGCGGCTCCATCTACTTTTCTTGGTCAAGTACGTGCAACTTTGTGCTTGCCCCGGCTTGTGCACCAGGCACAGCAGGTCTCAGGTTTGCCACTGGTGTCATCGGTACAGTCACACACACAGAAACTCTCCTTGGAGGGTTTTCTGCCTGGTTACTGGTGCACATCTGGATGCCTCAGCTGGATGACCAGAACTCACCCCCAGCAGACCACCCCTCCGGTACAAGTCCGTATCCCCGCCGGTGGAAGTCGGACACGAGCAGGGTATTTGCCAGACTGACCCAGGCTGCAGACGAGAAGGGGGAGCTGCCCCCCCCGTCCCCCCTGCACCCCCGAGTAGCACTGGGGAGGAGCGGGGTGCGCCCACACCCCACTGCCTGCAGGCTCTGCAGCGCGGCTGCAACACCGGGAGGGTTTAGGAACAATACAAAGGAAAAGGATCTGTTTTAAAATAGGCGAGTTTTAAGTCCTCATAGTCACACAATTCACTGGCTCAACGAGGTCAGCAATTAATCTCTGGAAAACAAACCCCTGACTCCAGAGACTACCCTGCTCCAGAAGACAGCTTTCCAAACACAGATCACTACGCTTGCACAGGTCTGGAACAGGTCTTTTCAGGCTGACAAATTTAGTTTTGAAGCAAAGTTATTAGCAATAGGTTACTATACATGGTTTCTCGTTTAGAGCCTGTCTCACTGCTGTAAGTAGGAAAAAATATTGCACTAGACCAGAACGATAATGACAATCAAAAAAAAAAAAAGTTACTCTCATTTCTAAGTAGTCACCCTAAGCAGCACAGACGCGTGTTGGGATCTTCCCGGAAAGAATTGCCAAATCACCGGATCCCATCAAACTGCTAGTCATACCAGACGACACCAAGCCTGTGTTGGAAGCCGGTGCCGGGGCTGAGCTGGAGCTGGCTGTTAAGCCCGGGGAAGCAGCCCAAGCCCCCAGGGAGAGCCCGGCTCTGCCAGGGGCAGCGAGCCCCGGCCGCAGGCTGCTCCTTCAGAGCACAGTGCCCACAGGTAGGAGCATCCCTCCACAGGGAAACGTTCTAGATTAATATGACATTTTAATGTTACAGCTCCATTGCTGGAGCCTGTTATATTGTTAGGAAGAGCGTTGGCTCTTCACATTATACCAGTTCTAATGATAATACAACAACTCTGTTTCAAATTGAAGTGAGATCTCCAGAAGAGAGTTTTCTATTAGTCTCAAGAAGTGCATACGCTTGGGACTGCTGCATCGAAGCACTGTGAAAAATTTAATTTTATATAGTTTGTGGCTAAAAATTATCCGGTATCCATTGTAAATCCTCACTTACCTTAGAAATGCACATCTGGTGGTGGAACACAAAAAATTGTTTGGATTAGATAACTTTTGAAGGGACCTCTGGAAGTGGAAGCCGTCCCTCCCTTGAGCCTTCCTCTCCCGCGCTGGAGGACCCCCCAGCCCCTCGGCTCAGCTCCCCGATTCTCCCGGCACCGGTGAGGTGCCCCGCAGCACTAACACACGGCAACGTGGGGTGAGAGCCGCAGCCTGCGCGGGAAAGGCTGCTCTGCTCTCCAACGAGAGGCACTGCCGTGTTTCCTGACCCCCGCTGTAATTGCGAGTGACAAGCTTCTGCAAAAGTTAAGAAAAGTTTAGTAAACGTTTCCTTTCCCCTACTGATACGTGATATTCAACAGAAAGCAGAAACGCCCGTTGTAGCCGGTCCTGCACACGGACAAACAGATTTTGCTCGTGCGATGAGTCTGGAGTCAGACGAGCGAGGCGTAGGATCAGTCTCATTATTTCCTTCCTCGTAGCATTAATTTTCCTCCTTAATCCAAACACAGCTTTCTGCAGTTATTAAAGTAGTTTTAATCCAATAAAACATAAACAGCATGGATCAAAGAGTATCCCAGAGGCACAATACACAGAAAGCCACTCATGTAAAGTTCAGCAACAGAAAATGCAAAGCCTATTTAATGCATACGTAGACAACCCAAAGGTAAGAGAGATCTGCAAGACGTGTCTGTCGCTTTATTCCCTGTGCCATAATGCCGCCTATCCAATTAAAGTGCATTTGACTAATCGCCAGCTAACATATTTCAATTAATTTAATTAACATGTAATAACAATACATCATGCAAAGATAATACTGTAACTTGTTTTCAGATTAAATTCTAAATCACTGCAGAACATGTCCATTTCTAAATGAAATAAAAATGAAAGCTACTTTTCTCCCTTTTCTCCCTAGCACCTTTTAAGAACAGGCATAAGTTCTGGAAAACTGAGTTCATCAAGTGAACGTATGGGTTTCATGAAATCCATAGGTGTCAATTAATCCAAGACTAGTTGTGCGCTTCTTGAATTATAAAGGGCAGGTGCCAGCGCTCAGAATTCGCCATGAGAACGCTCCCCACACCCAGTTACGGAGCTGTGTCCCTCCCTGGCTCACGGCTCTTGGATGATCAGACCGGATTCGAGGCTGGTGGTTCATCAGCTCTCATAAAGGGCAACCAAATCAACAGCAGTTGGCTGGCATTTCTGACACCGCTCCTGGTATTTCAGCTCTTCTTCAGACCCAGTGAGTTTATCTGGAGCCCATCGCCCGGCCCCAGCCCCCCAGTTCTCGAAGGAAACTGGGAACCACTTCCCAGGTCTCAGCGAGATGCCTCCGGCAGCAAGGCAGAGTAGCCCAGAGGACTTCCCACTGCCAGACCTTCACTGGCATTTCACGGCGGCCTCTTTAAAATTCTGCTTTGGTCTACTAGAAAGCGTAAAAAAAGGAGAAATAAAAAATCACTTTCAAAACAGCAATCTTGATAAAAGGGTAAGTAATAGCCCATAGTGCTTTGAAAGATGTTTGCTTGTCAACGTTGTTTTCTGTGTGAACACGAGGAGAAGAGATTGGCTACGGCACAAGTCAGGTCCAGTGGAAAGGGCAGGGGAAATCAAGTCACGAAATGCAGCGATGGGAGAGGAGAGAAGGTGACAGAGCAAGGGAGGGCGGCAGCGGGAGGAGGCTGGGATAACGTTGTTTTCTGTAATTCCACTGGAGTTTGCCCAGTTTTCTTTATTCTTCACTCTGGCTGTCTCTGCCCAGGTGGCAGCAAGGCTACTTCTGACCCAGACCACCTTCAAGGTAGCCAGCAGAGACGAACTCTCCATTCCTCCCCAAACTGCCGTCTGACTGTGACTCTTTGTACGCTGCTACGCAGACACCAACCCCCACGTTTTCTGTTGGGAGAGCTTCAGTCACAGTCAAAACACCTCCAGGTATCTGCTGAGCCTCCCTACCCAGAAACTGCCCTTCGCCACTCGTTGGTCACATGCAAGGCTTTGCACTCCCTGTAGCAAAAGCAAGCATTACACTTAAAGCCTTTTCTAACTCATTAATAGTTCATTTGGGCCACTGACGAGGCTTTCTGGCAAGTCTCTCGAGCAAACACTGCGTTTGGTAGGTCGTCAGCAGAGCAGAGAGGTGTTCACCTGCACCAGCACCAGTCAGCTCTTGTGCCCCTGTGCAGAGGTTCTCACCTATCTCATCCGAGATTCAGAGCATCACCAAACACCCCGCGTGAGTAACTGCTGCCGAGGACTGGAGAACGTGCCTTTCCTTCGTCGTCATGCAGCTGTGTTGTTGAAGGATGAAACCGGTAGAAGTGTCAGAGTGTGATATAGCTCCTTGAAAATAGCGAAATACGATTTAATACTATATGAATAAAGAAGAATGTATACATTATCTATCTTGAATAGATCCCATGCTTTCTAAACTTAAAAAGTTAATTTTAAAGAGAAATTCCAACTCGGTCAAATGAAATCTACTTCCTTTTGAATTTCCCTTCTGATCTATGTATGGTAATATTTCTGCTAAAGGTGGCCTAATCAGAGGTTACACTGGACCAACTGGAAAGTAATCCCCATAAAAATCGTGCCAGAATTTGTCTTAGGATTCCAGTTAATGAAAGGACAAATAAAATAGCAGCATTATTTCCAACCTTTGAAAGTTTCCTTTCTGAAGAGTTCTTTTAAGTGCTAATTAATCAAATCAGTGATATTTTTCTAGGGTCAGTGATTCATTACTGCTGTACTAGTTGAAACTGAAGAAGTCTGAAATAGATCGTATTTCTTCCATAGATGGTCAAGCTGCATTTGCAGGCAGGATAGACGTTATCTTGAGTCAAATACCTTCTGAATCTTTTTTTTCTCCTCTCTCTCTCTCCTTTTGAAAGCAGTACAGAATTAGTGAGATGAGATTACCAGAAAGCTTTCCATTGACCTCCAACCAGCGCTCGCCCGGTGCAGATGAGCATCACCAAGTTGACCCTTCCCTCTCGTAACTAACCCCACAGGAGCCTGAACAGGCTGAAAGTCGTCGCATTCCCAGCAAGGTTAATATATGAATTTAGCCCTATTCTTCACGCAGGACCAAAATCTGGATTTGACTGCAAGGATGTGGAAGGCATTTCTGAATTCAAGGCTAGCAACAGAAGTCAGCTTTCTGCACAGATAGAAGACAGGGAGTGGATGTAACCTCACACCAGCTACCTCCCTCCACCTTGGCACCCCTCCCGTCAGGGCTTTTTAAAACGTGCATCCAGAAGGTAATGCTAAGAAAAAAGCAGAGAGAGCAGGCTGATGAAAGATCATCACGAAGAAGGGTAAGAAATGGGAAGAAGGATGAGTAAAACCAAGGGGAGAGAAAGTTGGATACTTAAAAATAAGTGAGAACAGTAAGATGAGGGAAAGAGAATAATGAAAAGAAAAAGAGAACAAAGAAGCTCAGTTAGAAGAAAACCGAGTTTTAAACCATCTCGCAGATGAATGTTTCTTACATGATGAAACCCAGGTTAGGCAGAACTGGATTTTTACCAAATGCTTCAGCTGAACGTTGAAAGCCAGCTAAATGTCTGCACAGAAGAGGTGAAAGCAAAGGGAGCTCTGGAAAAGCTCAGAATCCTGCAGCTGAACTTGGAGTGGGAGAAAAACCAGCAGACATGATGGCAGCAACACATGTGATGTGACCTGTTACATATAGGATATCTTTATAGGTAGGTAACTTCCACGTATTATCCTGAAACTTTGTACTGATCAACTGCCAAACACCAACCAATTTAATTTATCATCATATTCCTAAGGAAACACACTCAGACATTAACCTAATGCAACTGAAGGTTTGAAGAATTTGTCTTCATCAACAAAATAAAATATGCAGGTCTTTCAGATCCTCAGTTGGAAGAAAACATTTATGTAATCTCAGTGCCAATCTCAATGCCACAGAAACACAATTTAGGAATTGACATTATGAGTTATTACAGGCTATTAGATTTTTTTGTTGCTGTTTCTTTTGTTAACTAATGCCTGTCCTCAGAATAAAAATTATATGCAGAAATTTCTATCCGCAATTGCACAAACATAATCTAAAGATTGTCACGAAAGAAAAAAATTGGCTGCTTTTTTGGGGCAGCAAATGCTGCTCAAAATCTCCAGTTTTAACAATCTTTGTGACATTTAAGGTTTGCCAGAGACTACACAACATCACAGGTAACACTGTAGGTAATAAACACTGTTCTAACCAGTAATCTGTTGGAGATTATAGGGAAGGATTATTATTACTTGATGCTGCTTTCAGTGTATTTGTTCAAAGCTACAGGCAAAACACTCATACTGCTTTGGATATTTCTCCACTTCAGGGCAGAATTAAGTGCTGGATTTTTCTTCTGATACTGAAAGGTCCAAAATCCCCAATCAATGCATTTATTGGTACTACCACTCCTGTTAGCGCCTTTTTTCCCCCCAGAAAGTGGTTGAACACCTTTGGCTGACTATGCCCCATTTCCCATCTCATTCACATGCTGCTTTGCACGATCAACTTTTGAAAAGTGTCAGCCTAAAATAATAACGTGGCCACCGGAGCACAGAGCTTATGGGTAGAAGAAACATTTAAATTGTTCAGTCTTTTGAGTTATCAAATAAAAAGAATCCCCAAGTGTTTACATGCCATTTTTTGAGGAAATGCGGTGTCTCAACATATAGGAGATGATTTATTTGCCCACCAAATGGAGCAGGAGCTGTGCATCAAGTGTGGGATAAAGACTGAGGTTCCTCTGCCAAGTTGAATAAATACAGATTAAGAGAGATGTTTCTAGAGCTCTGGGTTTGGCTTAAGCCTAGTGCTTCTAGGCTTCGTATTTCTACCTTCCCATTTCAGCTAAGCCTGCAGAAATACAACGGCGGAGGTTGACAGAGGGCTGTTCCCTCTGCGGAAGCCAGACGATGCCCTGCCGCTGGCGTGGGACAGGACACAGGTACCGGCACCGTGCGCAGGTACCACACCTCGCAAGGACCCAGCCCAGCGCTCACCGAGGCAGCAGCACGGCTGTAGGTGCCACCTGGGCAAGCACACCTGAAAGGTGGCTTGGTTCTTTTCCATCTTATATAAAAATATATAAATAAGGACCATGGACCAGACCCTGCATTTCTCACTCAGGAAGACCCCTCACAGCTCTTAGCAGCATCTTACTACAAGCTATTGAAGAGTACGGCAGTCTGTCCTGGGTGATGCTATACAGGCAGCTTCCAGCGGAGATATTAATTAAGGGGTTGGGTTTTTTCAGTGACAGTTGAGGAAGGCAACACAGCTTGTGTATGGATGAGGTGTTTTCTGTTCTTAAGCAATAAACCTTTAAAATCTGTATAAGAAACTAGATTAGCCAAGTGAAGACAAGAAGATTTTTTTTCACAAGGGAACACATGAAAGGACGCTTTTAGCGGAGAAAAAAATATTAGCAATGCTAAAGGCCCTCTGAACCCCCCCTGTGGTAGCCAGATTTGATAAGATTGTTAAAATTAAAACCATAATGCATATATCCCCACTGCTGTTGTAATGTTGATCCAAACCCATGGAATTGTTCCTTCTGATTTTATTTCTCCCAGAGACTGTTTCAAGCAGGTTTGCCTCCAGGCACCTAGCTGGAAATATTCCCCACAGCCTCCCATCCACATAGCATTAATATTTTCCTCCAAAGGCATATATCTCCACAAGGCTCTGCTACACTCATGACTAGTAATTAAAAGATTCAGAAAACCTTCAGGACTACACCCACACATGAGAACCACATGGCAACCTGCTGCTGCTGAGCCCCTGATAATAGCCTAATTAATTTTCTATAAAAGAACAAAGTTGAATAATCACCTCTACAAACCAGCTCCAGTTTCGCTCCTTCCCGACCTTCCCAGCCACGTGCCCATGGCTGCACTCGGGGAGGAGGGATGTACACCTCGGTACAGGAGAAACGGCCAGAGCTTTGCTGGAAGAGTTTGTTTTGTACAGATTTTATTGGAGTCGCAACGTTTTATTAAATCCCTCTCCCAAGCACAGGACGTCTCCAGTAAAACGTGGCTGGTTTACCTGCAAGTACAGACTGGTGTGGGTCTTCCCCTTGTAGGTCCTCATGCAAATTAAATGAGCACCTGAAGCTACAGAGGCAGCACGCGGGAAATAAGCTGCCTTCTCCTGCGGAGAACAGAGCTATTAATCGCCAAACTGAAAATGGAGAAGGCAACACCTCCGGGCTGCAATCGCCCGGATTCGCACCCGCGGGGGATGCAGAGCTCAGCCGTCCCGCGCATCGCTCGGCACGAGGCCGGAGCGGTCTGTCCTCAGCACCGTCACCCCTCGAGATGAAGGACCACGACGAGTCTTTTAAGGCAGGGTGACACCAGAGGGGCAGCGAGATCCCGCGTTGCTTTACAGAGAGTGGACTCGGAGAGCAACTTTCCTCCAAGTTTAAGGCGGGTAACAGGACTATTGGGTACGGTCAGGGGGGTGACACAAGGACGCGCCCCAGAGCACAAAGAAATGTGGTTACGCCCGACCCGCACCCGCGCCCCTCTCCCAGCCGCTGCAGCAGAGGCAGGGCACCCAGGGGCTCCCGTGCAGCGGGCAGGAGTCGGCGAGAAACGAGCACTGCTCTGGGAGACGGGCCACGAAGGGCGAAGGGAAAAGGTCAGGTCCAAATTAGCCCAAAGTGGAAAAAGAGAAACAAGCTGAAATGGTAGAATGATTTCTAAAAACCGTTTTGCTTAATTTACAAATGGCTCTATTATCTACTCTGCAATCTTTGTAGCAATGGCAGAGAAAGGATTAGAGCATCAGATGAGAATTATAGGGTAATGTTATTCATAAGCAAGCCTTATCTGTCTCTGTACAGCTTGCATATTTTTATAAATAGCTAAATTCTTTAACCATTCAAGGTTTGGAAGCTGAG
Organism: Gymnogyps californianus; assembly: GCF_018139145.2. Taxonomy (NCBI): domain Eukaryota; kingdom Metazoa; phylum Chordata; class Aves; order Accipitriformes; family Cathartidae; genus Gymnogyps; species Gymnogyps californianus. The sequence goes on along the minus strand of NC_059476.1, from coordinate 1,272,758 downwards.
AGATGTGTGTCTCACCTCATTTCTCAGAGGAAATGGATTTATGTCTGCTGTACGGCTGACTTCTAATTAGTCAGAGGTTTTCAGCTTGGTGAGTCCGATGAACCCTCCACCACACTGAATCGCCAGTTGTGTGAATACCAGAGTCCAGCCACCGACACTCTGTGGAAATCACAGGGAGCATTTTAAAAAGGAGGTAACTTGCTGACACAGCACCATTCCTGATCTGTGTTTACTCAAGGAGAACACTCTCTCCCATCACTGGTTTAGACGATGCAAACAAAAAACAGTGCGTTTTCTTCCCCATTCGCTTCTCCACATATAGATTACATTCTTCAACAAAATAAATGGGTGAATTTCAGCAATTATGAAGATATTCCTATAATCAGGCATAACAACAGCTTTTAAAGCTTTAAATACAAAAAGTCCAGGTTTTTAATATGCTTTAAATTGCAGATTAAAGTAGGCCACTGTTGTTATGACTTTATTGTCTACTTCAAAATTTTGCATGGTTTAAAGTAGTAATTTATTTTTTTTACTGAGAGCTTCCAAAAAGTCAAACTGAGAGTGGTTTCTAGGGGATAAATCATCTAACTGCTATAAATATTTTCTTTAAAATTGCTTTTTCCACAGTTTACTAGACCTTTTATTTTGAAGGAAGCAGTTTAAGGAATTTTTCACTGCGGTTTTAGTGACTAATAATTAAGCTCACATGATCTGACTATTTTTGTGATTTCCAAAGGCAAATCTTCATCTTGCCTGTCTGACGCTCACCTACAGAAATGTGTTACTCGCATTTCAAAACAAGAGAACAATGGGAAGACTACGTGATGTTAGGATAATATTGATTTGTTTAAAATTAGACAATTCCTTTGAAAACATCAGCGGCCTGGTCTCCTCCTTTGCTTTGGGTGTGCGCTGCTTTCTCACCAGGGCGGACCCAGGGAGTGCCCGAAGAGGCTGCGGAGACGGGAGCCACGTCAGGGCGTCTTGCGGAGACCTTCGGCTGCTCACAGCGCTCGGGGTGAAGGATGCAAATGCCCCGTCCGAGAAGGGCTCTTGCGAGACGGGGCCATTACTCTGGGAGGAACCCTGTGCTCTTTTCCTTCCAATCTCTCCCTCGATCCCTTGCGTTTCTGGGAATTCCCGTTCACCCCCTGTTGTAGGTGTATGAGCCAGTGAAGCCAACGCTTGCTCGGCTACCCTTGTAGTGCTGAGGTTTATATACTAGTAGCTGTGAAAAAAACATATTTCTTCTTGAGGATACCTCTTGGCACGCTACTGATTGGCTGCCTTCACACGATGGTTGCCAGTACAATATTCAAATGAAGCTTCCTCGAGGCAGAGACCTCACAGAAATCAGTGACTAACTAATATCTGGTTAAGTAACCATGCAGACCATGTGAGTTTGGGGCCCTCCTCCCCACCCCCTGCCACTTTTTTGGGGTCCTGAGGCTTCGCAGAAATAACAGTTAATGGCACCCAACAAGACGAGAGCAGGAATGCAGGTCTGAGAGAAACGGGCAGGGCAATAAGTTCATAATCTGAGGACACGGCTGAGAAAGCTTTCATTTATTTTATTTTTTGCTTATCTAAGCTGAATTTGGTTAGCTTTGCAAACTTTTTGTTACCAAAAATCAGGTAGCAGAACTTAGTACCCTGAGCTAAGCAGCACACTCGCGCAGAAAGGTGCCCAAGTATTCTCATCAAGAAAAGAATTTTTAAAGCAAATAGGGAATATCATCCTTATTTTATAATAAGGGGAGCTGAGGTAGGCTGAAAGTCTTGCCCTGGGTAAGGTAGGTAATTTAAGATCCAAAATCTTAACTCAGGCATCCTTAGCCCTCATTTTATCAAGCTACTTCATCATCTCCTGCCTTCTGTTCTTCACTGGATGGTAGCATTTCAGTCTTTTTCATGCTTAGCAATGGGCCATAACCATCATAATCCAACATAAATCCATCCAACATTTCAATAGAGACAATACAAAGATAGATAAGGAACAAAAGTTAAAGAGTCTTCGTAACATGTTCATAAATGAAGGAATAAAAGCATGTGACAAAACTCTCTGAAACAACATCCAATAATTGGCAATATTTACAAGAGATACATCACTAACGGTTCATTTAACTTTGCAATATCTTAAATTCACTCATTCTGTGAAAGTGGAATTATTCATAAGACAGTTTATTATGAGTAGATTAATATTCATTGGCCAGTTGGCAGAAGATGTATGCTTAAAGTCTCTAAATTGTTTTGCAAAAGAAAAAAGCCATCATTTTGTGAATTTTGGACAGAGAACTGATTGCAATCAGTATTATCCAGAAGTTCATTAGACACTGAAATACTCTGTGTAGAAAGGCATCATTTAAGTTAATCACTACCTGGTTGTCAGGCAGAGAACAGCTTGCTGAGTTCAATGTTTTATAGTCTTGGATTGCATGTTACATCTCTCTGAAAAGCAAGGATTTAGAAATGTGTTCATATTGCTAATAAGATACGGCTTATTAGAAGTAATATTTTTGGTTTACATAAACTCTGATATAGCCAGTTCCTGAAGCAGTTGAGAAATAGCAGCTTCCAAACTTAGAGCAACACAGCTTACATCTACAATCTACCGGGCTCTCAGAAACACCTCTCCTCGCCTTCCTTCGGTGATGACTAGAATATATATGTTATTTACTAGCGAGGTATCGGTTTCAAAAGGATTTCTACAAGTTCAGTCCCTGACTCTGCTTTGTTTCTCCATTCACTTAAATCATTGGCAAGTCAACACAGCAAACACCACCAGGAAACTTCCCCCACTGGGGTCTGCCGAAGGGCTGGGGCTCTGAGGACTGCTACAGACACCAGTAAAGTGTTTAGTTGTTTAACTCGCACCAAGATACCTGAGCAAAGATTAGCGGAAAAGATGTATGCATTTAAAAATAGGCAAGACAGCACCGGGGTGCCCTCGTGCAAAACACGAACAAGGAAGAAACACAGAAATAAGTGGTTTGTTTCCTGTGGGTTTATAAATGTGAATTGGAGGGCCGGAGAGCTGAGCTCCAGCAGCCAACACGCTTCCCTGTGTGCCAGCACCCCCAGCCCGCAGAGAGCACGCACCGCCGGCACGCAAAGGCTCCTTCCCAGCACCCACCCATGTCCGTGGATTATTTTTCTTACGTAAAGCAACAGACTAGCAGTTTTTAAAAATACATCTTAGCATTAATCCACCAATACATATTATTTATTTGTCTGCTACTATATATAAATAATGCATACTACTAAGTAATACTTCTGCCTATGCACGGCTCCAGCTGATCATGGTAATCACATGGAAAATGAAAAAGTAACGGTCTCATTGCTTGCCCCCGTCACTTGACAGGCATCTCTTTTGTACCTGTGTTAGCCATCAGGACGGGGATTGCAGGAAGAGCAGATATAAAACTGTCAAGTACAAAAAGAAACTGCAGTAACGCTCTCGTTGTGAGACAGCAGGGAATAAGGAAAACATGTCTTGGATCAATAAAAAAGCTTTTGCGCTTCCAGAACTTGCCTAATTCAGAAATCTCCAAAATTACAAATGTTGCCTCATGTATGCCAGTGACTACTGCTATCTCTTGTTATTAATGGGTTCTTTTCTCAAGTGTTCCACTTATTCATGCACTTTTTTTCAGCTCGACAGCACCACGACACTCCTAAATGAGCATTTTCTTTTATTTGGTTTTGCCCCACGATGAAGACAGAACATTATCTAGCAAGTAAAGCAAGCGCACAGGGTGTACACCTTTGTTACAACATGTAAAAGGAGATTTCACCATGAAATCCACTGTTCCTCTAACTATGATTCTCAGTAAGGCTCACCTTTAGGTCTCTTCTCAGTAATGCATTTAATGCAGCGTTTCACAGTTGGCTGCATAAATCATACTGTGTAAAATTATCTGATAACAGGTAATTAATGATGACAGCTGCAAATGAATGCACCTTGCATCATCATATAAGGCTTCACTCAGGAAAAATCAAATTTGATTGTGGCTTCATTGGAAAAAAAATGTTTTGTAATACACCAGCCATGGCTGCACCTCATCAGTAGCACATCCCTAGCAAGACAAGGGGTCTGCTCACGAGGAGAAGTTGTAAAATTTCTACAATGGCATCCTTAAAAGTACGTGTCTGGTTCCAGCATTTAGACATCTGAAGTAAGCCTGTAATTCAATATCTAATCTGCTGTTGCCTTTCTTCCCCCAGACTCAGGCAGGGATCCAGACAGCCACCGACAGCCTCGCACAGACCAAGGCCTCTCCCCTGGCGATCGGGGGAAGGACCATTTGCTCCTATAGCAAAGGATTTGTCAGAAAATCTGAAACACAACTCAGGCAGCCTTACTCCTCTCTTCCAAGTCCTTCCTTTGGAGGCTACGTGATAGGGGTGAGTCAGGGACTTCAGTCATTGACACCACTGCAACATCCAGATGCTCACAGGAACGCTCGGACGATTTGGATCATCTCCTGTATCCTTGCTGTATGAGCATAGAGACCCAGTCTAACTTTTCACTGTATTTTGCTTTTTTTTTTTGTTTACTTCCACCCCAGGCTGCCAGGTCCAAGCTGCGTCTAACCAGGGCAGAAACCCCCTTGCTGCAGGAGAGCCATGGGCAGCACCAGCCACGTGGCAATAAAGCCCCCAGCCAGCTGCCTGTTAAAGCACCGTCGTTGTGTGGTTTCTCAACACAACATCATTTTTACAGGCCAACAGGAAACACCATGGCTCATGCTGTCATTTCTCCTTCCAGCCTTGGTCTTCCCCATGCACGGAGCGGGGTGACCTTCAGCAGAGCAATGGATCTGGGAGCAGGCTGCCACTCCAGAAGAAAACTGCGGTAATGGTATTTCACCATCTCTGTTTTCTTTCTTTACTATAAAATTGCGCACATCGGGGTCAGTGCTTCACCTTGAGTAGTGGAAAGACGATTCTCAGGCATTTTGAATTTCTTTTTTTCTTTACGCTTGAACACGCACCCTGAGAGAGGACGCTCCCTCACCTCTCCCCCTCTTCTAAAAACAGAGGGGTTTGGAGAGCTAGGAGAAGGGTACCGTGCAACAGAAAGTCAGATCAAAATAAAATGAAAAACCCCTTGCACAGTCAAATTAGTACCTAATTTCTTACAATACTAACAACATAGAAGAAATTTAATACGTGAGCTTTGGGGTTTTTTCTCCCATCGTCATCACTTCTGACCCACATAGTCTAACCACATGCATAATGTTATTCCATGGGAATTCTTGAAGCCAGATAACTTAATATATAATTTATGTATATGTTAAGTATATAAACTTAACATATAATATATGTATATGCAAAATCAACGCACATTTGAATTTCCTAATGAGAACAGAGCTTTCGTAATAGGCCTATTTTTGGTCTAGGTATTTATAACTATCCCATACTAAATTGAAAAGAAGTAACAGTTTATAAATTCATCCAGTATTTGCATAAAACGTGTGGCTAGAGCTAATGTTAATGAGTTCATAATATCATTGTACCTAAAAAGCTGTTTCCCTAGCTAAGGAACAGCAAACAGCAGTGGCCAAAATTCACGCACACCCCCCCAAATTTGGGGAATGGTTATCCTCACCATTTTCACCTAAAAACCTGCTTGCAGACTGATGCCGCTGCCAGCGCAGCAGAGACTCCCTCCCAGTGCTTTGGCTCCTCACCACCTGGAGATGCAGAAGCACTTGTGAGTGGACGCCGCAGTTAAGACACTCTTTAGCGGCTCGGCTGGGTTGCAGGAGAAACGTTGCATGTTCAGAAGGTAAATTTAATGCCGTGCTCAGTTTAAGTGCTGACATGACTCATCTCACCATGGTGTTGGGATAGGCAGCTCGCACGGTACATTGCCCTGCAAACCAAAAGAGCCCCCGAGCAGCAGGGATGGGGAGTATACAAAGACTCCTTGCCGAGCACGGGGGTGTTAGATTATCTGTCAGCGCATAAATTACATTTCAGGCATCCCCTTAGCCATAATTTATGCAGGATCATTTCGGAGAGGAATGACAGAGACAGGCAAACCATGCATGCCATTGAGAAAAACCAGGACTTTTCTTTGCCGGTCAGGAGGAAGGTCTGAAACCACCCTGACACCACACTTAGAACACACTTAGAAAGGTTATTTTCAGTCGCATCGCTCTTTCAGCCTGCACGTGACGCAGCGGCAAGGAGCGGGGAGGCTGCAGGAGGAGGCAGACCATGGCAGGATGGTGATAACCCCCTGGAACCCAAAGAGCCATGAAACGGTCAACAAGAGCCGACCGCAGCCAAGCCGCCGTGTGCTGAAGGGCACTACCAAACCCACCCACGCCCTCAGGGCCACTCACCGGGACGGCAGAGCAGACCTTCTACCCACCACCTTGCAAACAGCCCCCTGCCCTCCCCAGCCCTCTTATCCCCTCTGGTTGCGGCTTTTTTTTTTCCTCAGAGGTGAGATTGCCACCAGGTGTGGGCAGCGAAGGCAACAACCCACCCTGCCCTCACCCTCCTGCTCGTCCATGGGTGGTGATGGGGGGAGAACTTGCTCTGCCTTCTTGAACCTGAGGCTGCTTTAGCCCCCAAAAACTGTAAAACTCTTTGCTATCTTGTGTCAGGCAAACGGCTGTTGAGAGCGAAGCTGCGAAAGTGCTGCCCAGGTCTCCTGGCCCGAGCTGCTGACCCCCCCGTCTCCTGCTTCATGGGCTAAGACGCGGTGAGGCGAGCGGCAGCACCTCGCCAGCACACACGCCTGTATTTGCTCTGCACATCACACGCCCGTATTTGCTCTGCACATCACACGCCTGTATTTGCTTTGCACATCACACGCCTGTATTTGCTCTGCACATCACACGCCTGTATTTGCTTTGCACATCACACACTCTCCCCCTCCCGGGGTGAAGCTGGTGGAAAAGGGTGTTTTTCTAGCACGTGTAAAGCTGTTTGGGAGAGACACCGAGATTCTACACGTGATCTTAATGTTTCCCACTTAAGGAGCACCATCATTTTCTGCGCTCCCAGGCTGTGCTGGCAACATGATGAGAATGTAAGGTGCCAGTTTGCTGGGGAACACCAACATTTGTCTTTAGAAAGCAGGGAAAGACAAGGAGAAAAATCGGATTCTTGCACTTGGCGGCTGCAGCGCTCGTCTGTACAGGAGTGGCGGGGCTGGGCACAGACGTCGTTACTCTTGCCTAAGTTCAAGAAAGCTGAATTTACCTGTCTGGGTGTTTTGCACCCCCAAAAACTGCCGTAATCCTGTTGTGTTGGGGGAAGGTGAGAAAATAAAGTGAAAGAACCAGAAAAGCCCCAGCCTGGCTGTGAAAGCCAGCTGAAGGGCTTGCAGAGGAAACCTTCAAAATAACTGCGTTCCCCTTTCTTTATGTATGAGCACACTTTGCCTCACATAAGTCACATGTATGGCTTGTGCGTGACTTTGAAGCAGAACTAACACTACATGTTCTCTCCCATTACAATATGTTTTTAATATTTGCCATTTCATCTATTCTGCTTTGATTTTGATTTTATCTGTTTGTTTTAAAGCTGCAACGAGAATTGGATTTCTTTCCCCTCAGCCCCAACCAGTTCTGAGTTGTTTGCTTTCCCATTTCTTGTCTCCCATCTTCCTCTTTTCCCACCCTTACAATCTCACTAACTTTGAATCTATAAAACTCCCTGGAATTGCCCTGTATAAAAATTGGCTTAGGTTTCTGCAGAAGCGGAGTGAGCTTAACTACGTATCCGTTATTAACTTTAATAGATGACATGTCTCAATCCCTTAAGCTTTCTGCTTTGTCTTAATTATCCGGAGAAGCTGTTAGCACCAAGAAGCCGAGCTCAGCATTGAGGTTTATTGTGCTAAATGCTGCACGTAAACATGTTTCCACCCTGAGCGGGTGGTGCTGGCATCCTTCATCCCCGGCAGCTGGGGGGGACCGCGGAGAGCCGGGGCTATCCTCCCTCTCCTCTCCATCCCAATGAGTGGATGCCACCGGCCGGGATCGGAGGTGGGCGGGTGAAGCCCAGCCTCAGACCGGCACAGAAACCCCTTGTTGCTCCGTGGGTGCAGCACTTAGCAGAGACCCGGTCTGTCTTTCGGGGGAACCTGGGCTTTCCCGTTCAACTCAAAAAGAGGTGACAGGAGTATAAAGCCAACAGGAGCAGTAGGTCATTAGGTCAGACTTTTCTTCCAGGGAAATTCTCATGCCCTGGGGCATAATGTGGTCTCCGCTGGGGCCGAAAATATCCATCCTTTTGCTGCTAAACCCCATGCATTTGGCTAGCTATGCATACAACTCTGAAAGCATTACGCTGACAGCTGGATCAAAATGCATAAAGTGATCTGGAAAAAAAACCCTAAAATCCTGCAAACGTGAACTTCCCCAAAGTGTTTTTTTCTCTTGGTATTTCAGCGCCAGAGAGAGCTGGCTGGAAGTGGCAGGGGCACGTTCCTTCTGACGAGAGCAGAGAACCAGCATCCAGGGGAGAGGGAGGGTCCAAACCAACACAACGCCTAACACCATCTGTTTGCTGACATGCAAGGACTGATTTCCCTCTGTCCTTCCACCACTCGTGGGTTCAGCGTACGAGGAAGCTGCCCGGGCTCAACACCCTGCGGGGACAGGGTCGTTCAGGAAAGCCCAGCCAGCCAGCCCATGTGAAGTGCTGCTGGAGACAGCTCTTTTCCATGGCAGGGCATTGCTCTCTAATTCCGGCACGGTAACATGCAGCAAAAATGAGAAAGGAGGACATGGTTTGGATGTGACTTATTTGGGTGTCACCGTGGTTGGGCCATGGCAGTGAAAAGTGGAGAAGGGTTTTGCTTATGGAAATTATTCTGCCTTACTGACGGCTCAGCTCCTGGAGCAGGGAAAGGATCTTAACTGCTTGAGCTCAGGAACCGACAGAGCAAAAAACCCAGAAACCCAACCCATTTTCTGTTCAGAACAGATTTTTTAAGTGTCAAAGTAATTGTTCCTTTAATTAGTTTTTCTTTTATACAGTCTGACAGCTGTTGGCATCCAGGAGGGTGTGAAATGCTGCAGGGACCGGGCTGTAAGTCTGGCTTGTGGCGACACTGGTCATCGTGGCTTTAGGGCACAGCATGACACAAGTCTGTGATCATATGTGCTGGATTCAGTCCTTTTTATCACTTTGATTTAAAAGGTTACTTGGATGTTTGCTTGTTCTTGTGATTTTAACAAACTACACGTTTCTCTAAAACTGATACAAGAGCAGCTTTAAGTCTCCTAGTAGCGGGCTGATACACTCATGATTGCCTGACCTCAAAACAGTCGTTCTACATGACTGAGTGAGGACATTTAAGATGTTTACCCTGTCGCAGTATTAACCCCTGGCGAGGCCCAGCTCCCTCCGAGCCTGTGCCAGCACACCGAACCTCCCGAGCCGTTGCTCCCATCTCCTCCCTTCCCGATCCCCGTCGCCTGCATACAGGGATTTTCTCCTTCGCCCTGGGCTGCCGCTCAAATTTCCCGTGCTTTAAAGCCTAACAAAGACAGGGTTTAACAGCAACAAAAAAAGGAACAGACTGAACAAGAGCCAGGTAGAGCTGAAAGCATCCAGAGAGAGGGGACGACCGAGAGCAACGTTTTGAATAAGATGTTTGCAGAAACCTGCCTCTCTGGTCAGAAGTTTTACAAATGAGACTGGTGCCACCTAGAAGAAGGGTTTCCTTTCAGAAAGATGAAGTTAGGTGAGAAGAAAGCAAGTTTGGGAGGGCTGGCAGGGAAAGAGATGAGGTTTCCCAGGGAAACAGAGATTACCTCTGTAATTGCCATCTGCGTGGATGTGCTTGTTGCACGTGAAAGCTGAACCCCGAAATGTGCCGCGCCGGTGGCATTCACGCTCCTGCCTTCAACTCCATCTTCCATCCATGTGAAACGTATGGGAAAAGATGGCAGAAGACGGGGAAGCACGAAGTCTGAGATGCTGCAGAGCCCATCCACACCGCTGCAGGGGGAGAGAAACAATTCGGCATCTTCAGCTCCCCAGGCGTGCATTGGGCTCGCAGGCAAAGTACTGACGAAACCCACCTCAGCGGTGTGGGAGGGTATTTTTCCTTTACCTTGTATTCTCCCTCGCAGTGACTGCTCAGCTATGCGGGCTCCGTGCCACAGGGTTGGCTCTGGGAGAGGCGGGCGGGCAGCCGGGCAGTTCTGCCCGAGACAGGCAAAGGCTCTGCTGCTGCTCCACAACGTGCTGACGGTGCCACGGCGGCAGCATTTGCAGCAGAAGTCTTTTATTTATCCTAACGTGGGGCTGAGGAGGGATATTGGCTGCCTGCGACGACCTGCTTCAGCTGCCTTCTGGGGAGGGCAGCTCTGGAGGCAGCGGAGGAGCTCGGCTTCCATGAGCGTCGAGTCCTCGACCTCTGGACTTCAGCCACAGGAGCAGCTTTCTGTAAGAAATATTGGGGCCCTCGGAGTGGCCTGATGCCGCAAAACAGCTCCGCGCCGGCCAAACACTCTCTGCAGGAGTGGTGCGTTCTCCAGACAGCAGCACCAGCGCTCTCCGGACCGGGGAGAAGAGCCGCTGAACCGCCCGTGTCCTCATTCTTCATTCTTTCCCATCACTAACAAGACAGACGATAATTTTCACTATTTTTTCTCTCTTTTATAAAACAAAATCAGTATCTTTCATCTGAATTTTGCATACACGTAGTAAATCCAGTTACTCCCTATTGTTGCAAGCAGAGTCGACGCCTTCTAGGTTATTTTCTTTCCTGCCCTCCCCTTGTTTAGTAGCCCCATCCCTCTGTATTTCTGCAAAATGAGTAACTTGTATAAAAATACATTTCCTCTAGCAAATATTTTGGCTTTATGTTTTCTGGTTTTGTAATGCAATGAATATCCTCACTGCAGATCTATTGCTTCCTTTTTAATTCTTAAAAGGGAGAAAAACAGTTGAGTATTTGTGAAGTCTTATCCTATATTTTCAGAAGTGGAAAATAAATGAAGTGAGTTTCATTTCAGGAGGTTTTTTTTCAGATATTCCCCGGGGCAAAATTTTGAAGCAGCAGCAGAGTCAGGTTGTATCAAGCATGAACAGTATCATACATCTATTCTGTATCTATATCTATATCTATCTCAGGTTTCAACATTTGACATCATCCCAGCAAAAGTCCTCTTAATTTTATATGTTGCATTAATTTCAAGTCAAGTGTATGCATTATGGCTAGAGTCTGCTGAGTCAGGAGTATGTGCATTTTTTCTACTTTTATCTTTATTCTTTTATGGTTTCACAAAAATTGAGTCTTGTTATAATTCAACCGCCCTGACTGATACCGTGCAATTTGGCACAGAGTCCTTCTTTATAGTTCTCTCCAAATTCACCTCTTCCTACAAGTGGGTGTCTTCCATTATGGCTGACATTAATACTGAATGAACTAACAGCTGCTTCTTGCTAATGAGCCGGAGCAAAAAGAAATCTCTCGCGGTGGCTGCAGTTTCAGGCTTGGCAGCTTGCCTGCCGAAATCTCTTAGAAGGAATGCGGCTCGCTAGAAGCAGGGGTCTAAAATGTTTTTTAGCTTTCCGTTGGGTTGCGGCAACATTTCATGCACTGATAGTATGTTTCTGAGTGGGAGAAGCAGGAGTACGTGTTCGTTTCATGTACGTTCCCTACTTCAAAAGTTAACTGTAGTACTACATTTCTATGTGATCATGGCATAAGCACCCCAGTGCCTGCAAGTCTCTTAATATTCTCCCCATACTCCTATGTGCAATGTTATAACACAATAAAGAACCAGCAGATGAAGGAAAAAAAGTAATTTACGTGTTAAAGAAGACCCCTACCATATGGACCTGAGCAGAAAGACCGGCTGGACAGCACTGCAGACGGCATCCCTGTGCCCTCAGGCCAAGGCCAGGTACCCCGGGCGAAGCCCTGCCCGGGAGTCGATGGGCAGCTTGCCACTGGGGGCCGAATTCTGCCCGCCAGCTCGGTGAGGGACCCCATCCAGGCTGCATCCCGGAGCTGGAGGCACCTGGGGATAACTGATAATAAGCTGAGGAATTGCACAAGGTTTATTTTAAGTTTCTCTTAAGTCCCACTGAGATGGGTATCAACAGCCTGTTGCTCTCAGTTAAGCGCATGCTTAATTTACACTGACGTTGGCTGACATATTTAAGTGCTCTGTGTCAAAACCCCCTTGAAAGGTCATTTGCAGGAAGGTGAGGGGACACTGAATGTGGCAGGAACCCCAGAAGGTCACAGGCAGATCAAAGACATGGAATTATTAACCAGCTCGGGACACTCTACCGTATATGATGGTAGAGATCAGTATAATTCATTAACGTAAAAATAGCTAGCAATTACAATTTTATGTGTGTTTATGTGTATATATGTATATACGCATGCACACAAGGTTTTACTGTGAGTGATTTTTTGTTTTGTTTTGGGTTTTTTTTTCCCAAACAACATATTTGGAGGAGCCCCTAATTTGCAGAGCTTTTATTAGAGTCAAACCACCCAAGAGTAGACTTTCCCACCTAAATGAAACACGGTTACATACTTTCTCCATTTGCTGTGTGCTCTGCTTTATCTTACCCGAAGTTTTGCCAGCTTTTTGAGAAACACCATATGGAAGGAATATTTCAAGCTAGGATGGTTATAAGAAGTGAGTCCATGTGCTGAGGGCAGAGCATGACCAACCACCCTTTCCCAGGGGACACGGAGCGATGCCAGGTAAGGTCAGATCAGAAGGCATTGCAGCTCCCGGGAGCTTTACCCTTACTCTGCCATTCTTAAGAAGCTTTCTTGACTAGAGATGAATAGTTTTTTAATAGCTTCATTAAGATAAACTGTGCATGTATGAAGGTCTCTCCAACCAAGATTAGAGAGATTTTCCTTTGAAATTCTGATTACCGGCAGCAGCACATTACAATATGGCTTTTTATTAGAGGACAAATTTAAGGCTAAGGTTATAGCTAACCAGGCTTACATGGACAACTGAAACTAGAACCAGATGAAACGCTGACTTGCTTGTTTGAAATAAATGTACACTTTAAAAGAGGGTCCCATAGTTGACAGCATTCAGCTGAACCTTAGCAATGCCATTTGTAGTACATCCAAAATAAGAGCAAGGGGCTGAAGAACCTGGAGCCTGAGGGGGCCTGAGCAGAGAGCGGTTGCAAGGCAGGCTCACCACCATGAAATAGCCCTCTCTGACATTGATCTGAAAAATAGGAGACAAACCCAGTCAACGCTTTCTTTTCCAAGAGCATAACTGCAAAGTTTCTGACAAGTTCAGTGGTTTTTGCAGTGTTACAGTTTTCCTTTAACTAGAGAAACATTTCCCCAGGAACATTTGCCTGTCTAAAGCAAACTAAAGATGTCAAGTGAAGCTTAGAATATTTCTTCTGGAGCACAGTACTTTAATTTCTGACTCATTTTCACCATTTACATTGACTATTCAACAACAAAGAGATACAGTCCTTGAGTTTACTTCGTCTTTGCTTCAAATCTATTTGACGACGTTACTTAACAAGAGATTCAAGTGAGGAGTTTTTTGGGGGCAATGGAAGAGTTTGGTGAAATAAATTTTTTGACGGTAAATGGAATTATAAATTAGAATGACTTAGTTACTGTGTTGCAAAAGATCTTTGAAATGTTGTCTCTTTTTTAAATTCAGAAGTTTATAAAATTTGTCAGATAACTTTGAAATGCAAAGTGTAGCAGGTTTTATTTCTCCATTGTGGTGAAATAAAGCATCATGGAATCAGTTTTTCTTATTTAAATACCATGGGGCAATGTGAGCTGGTGCACTCCGAATGCAAAGTAGAGAAACACTTAGACTAGAACAATTAGTGCAAAAAACATCTGCATCTCTTGTTAACCATAGGGACCGTCTAGCAAAAGTGATTATTTTTGTTTTACCGTTAATTGGAATTCATTAAAATAACTTTGCTTCAAAGTAAACACTAAAGACATTTCTGAGCTTTTTATTTTCGTGTTTACCTAGTTAGATTCCATCAGTTTAGGCTGTTCTGAACAACAGCTATCTATCTGGAGTAAGAGACTGGACTTTTAAAGGAATCATTGCTGCTAGCAGCTTAAAGACACCAGCTGCCCTTAAAGCCGGACTTGCCCGATCCGAGGTCATTGCTATGACCTAAGCTTACACTCTTGTGTCACATGAGGACTTTTCCATTTTGAGACCACGTGAGCACATTTGTTTGGGAAAAAGAACTTTGATGTTCATCCAAATCAGTTACACATCAAAGATGCTTTTATAAGAGGAGGATTAATAATGTTTGAGACATCTGATAACGCGCACACACACAGAGAAACTTTCTGACTGAAACGCCTGAATCATTTAAGAGTTCTTTAGGTTGGGGATACTTTAGGTATGTTAACTGTAAATGCAGCTGTAAGGAGCGAATGGGCAGACAAGGCCCGCGGGGTGGGTCACAGTGTGTAATGTATTTTTAGGAAACCCCTTCCAGCTTACTTCAGTGAAACGCTGGCAGCTCTGGCAGTCCCTGATGATTTCTCACAGGGACTTAAATCAGCCATCAGCGTGGAGAACTAGGTGAAATCAAACATAGTACTACTCGGTGATCACAGTTATAAAGGCCATTAAGGAGGTACCACTTATGACTATAGAATAAAAACATTAATCCGCTTCCCGTAGAGATGTAAGATGAAGAGGTCCCTTCTCCTGCGGAGCATTTCAGCGTAACACTTTCGCGCTGGTGACCACCTTGCCCTCCCCAGGCTTCGGAAAGCACGGAGAACCACGCATACGGGAGTATCAGGCTAGAGGCATCGCTGATGCTGCGAGCTCAGTGCCTTTGCACAAGGTATGGCCAGCGAGGCTCCCGGCAAAGGGATCCTCCCGATGTCCCTGTCGGGAAGCTGTGCTGGGACAACCAGAGCCGTTGCGATGCAGTCTCTGCAGCACGGCACACATCAGGGCCCTGCAGAGGAGGGACCCTGCATTTGCTGCTGCTCCAAACCACCCCGTTTTGCCCTGTGCATCCTTCAGAAATCCCAGCGAGGTCTATGCCGAAGCACAAATAACGCAGGTGAGATTTAAGCGGCATTGCAGAAAGCCGCTCTCCAGCCCAGCGAGCGCTGGTGAATGAGCCCTCCGAGCCTGCTGTTCCTCTGCCTCCGAACGTCAGGACAAAATTAGCCCCTGAGGTCTGCTTTGAGAGGCGAGCCAGCAGTACATATAGCAAATGTGGAGCCTTGTATTTTTAATCCCTCGAGTACAATGTGCTTTTGGAAATCATACCCATACACTAATTCTGAATCCCGTGCCTGAAGGAAAACAGAGCAAGGGAAAGATCAAGGAAAGTATTAAAGTTACATTCTGCATCCTTGGTAAAGCAGTGTCTCCCCATGCCCTGAAGAATATCCTCAATGGGGTCACTTAATCCTCTTCATGTCTCCAGAAAGGCTGAAAGAAAAAAACAGTGTAAGAGAACATCAAAGCAAAAAAAGTCACAGTTTAATATCAATATGCCACTGCGCAGAGTTTACCCCATGTTTGTAATAATAACATTAAAACCACCTCCCCAGGTAATGTCCCGCAGGAGCTGTATCGAAATGACCTCATTTCAACGGGTCACACGACAGCTCTCATTTGGTGTGGGCTTTCCGTCACCCCGACCCGGACCAGCCGCCCAGCAGTCAGAGCATCCTCCCGGCACGCTCTGCTCCGGCTCTGCCTCCATTCACCTTGCAAAATGCCTCTCACTCTCTGCTTACAAGCACCTCGTTTTCCCACCACGCTAACAATGAAGATGCACTTTCAGTAATCGTTTCCCATTATTGTCACTAGGATGCAAGCCTGCAATATTCCTTGGATTGCAATCTCGATAATGGTCAAAATATGCCATCCACAGCTTTCCATCAAAGAGCACAAAGCATTTATATCTAGCAGTGTTCACAGAAAGTGCTGAAAAGTGACAAAATATTAGTTCTAATTCCTTTCAGAATGACACATTATTACAAGGGTATTAGCTGAGGCTTCCAATTTTTCTAGTTCCTCTGATTTAGGAAACCAATGTAAAGATTTCTAGACACTGCATATGAATAATTTAGCACTCGCTCAATTCATCTTTGAAAGACTTCCCTATTTTACCAGGATCAAGCAAATGCCGACACTACCTTGAGACATCACATCACAAAAGTAAATGAGTAAATTTATAGTTAAAAGATAGATTAATGCCCAGTAAATCGCAAAATATGGATTGGTAGGTCTTAGAGCTGCAAACCCCGAGTATGCATGAGATGCAAACTTTTCATGACTGGTAGGCTGAAAGACCACATTACAAGGTTGGGAGGCATCCTATTACTGCTGAGTTAGGCTGAGAATCCAATGGCAACTGCTTAACACTGGGCACTTTAAAAATCAGAAGGTGTCATTATGAGTTTCAATAAAGATTTAGAGCCCACATTTACTTTCTTATTTCTGAAAGTGTTGACATTTATGAATAAGGATTTTGAAATGAAAGTGTATCATTTGCAAGAGGGCATATCAAAGGAGGACCTTGCAGTCAAGGAGAAGCCATAAAGTCAAGAGCAAGACTAGGGTGAATGGAGACATTCGCTCATACGGAAGCATTTTAAGAGACACTTTCTCATGAGAAATGAGGATAGGAAGGGAGCAGGAAGGGAATTCACTTGCAAGCAGGCTGGCAGCGTTCATTTTGAGCCATGTACACTGGTAGCAACAGGATCACTGACATTCAGAGAGGCAAATCTGTGTTGGCAAGTCACCTTTTTTGTTCCAGCAAAACTTTTCTGGTGTGATGATTCAACGCTTCCCAGTGAAACTCTGTTCACTGGAAGCCTTCAGAATAGATTTAGCATTATATCATTAGAGGGTTCTAATTCAGTGGAAGAGGATACATTTGAAACATCACCTTGGATTTGCACCTGGTTGTTATTGCTTGAACTCAGAGGTAGCCAAGGTTCTCAGAAAATCTGCCTCGGGAGAGGCCTGGGAATGCAGCTGTGTCTGTAAACAAGTGAACCCAGATGCTTCCCCAATGCAGTGAGTGTAACAGCCCTTTAAATTCAGCAGTGCGTCTTACCTGTTATTAATTTTACAATAGGAGGAAATGTAGAAGTAAAACCCTTGCTTTAAGATTAATGCTTGTGAGCTCGGTGCAAAGTATTATTTACCCATAAATAAAATTATACTGTAGTCAGTGAGTCTACAATGGCTACACATTACTGCTTCCCCTGCAGCCGAAATGTAATTCTGCAGAAGCGCTCCCACAAGTGGGATGGCTGTCTGCTCCTACCAAATGCTCCCTGGGAAGTAACTAGAGATATTTCACTGAAAGAACTGAGCAGAATTAGCTGTGACTTGTTATTTCCAAGAAAACCACAGAAATTTTTTTTTTTTTTTTGGAGGGAGGGATGTTCTGTCCACCCTGCTCCCATCCCCGGGTGAAAGCTGGACCTACACCCCTGCGTTAACTCCCAACCTGTCCAGCCTTCGTGCTTCAGCACAGCAACGCTGTTTGTTCCCAGGCATCCTCTATGCGTGCACCTTCTCCTCCACCTGTCCCCTGAATGCTTTGCATCCTCGGTCCTCGCATCTCTTCCAGGTACCCAGAGCCTCTATGCTTTGAGATGCCCTGTGGCTCTGCCCCCCCACTTACACACTTTTGCATTACAACCTGTGCTTCTTTCATGATGAAGGCATCTTTCACTCTTACCTTCTTGCTTTCACGTTCTGCATGTGGCTCCTGCCCTAGGCAGCTTTTGAACTTGGCCTGGAGAAGCCAGATATGTTGCCCCATGAATTTGCATCACAATTTCTCTTCTAGTTCACGACTTTTCATGCAGCTGTTCAGCTATGGCTGTGATGGGTGCTTGATTCTAAGTCAATAATGACACAACACGCTGCTGCCAAAGGGAGAGGTGCCTTTGGGAGCCTGTGCCCAAAGCAGTCCCACCACATGGCAGAGACATCAGCCTACAGGTAAGGGCTGCAGCTCCTGTAAGCAGGTTTGAAGCACCAAGCAGTCTGTCAGGGGACAGGAGAGCAAACAGCCATCCTTACGTTGCTGGACTCTGCAATGGCTGCCATCAATGCTTTAAGGGCTCTGGGTGGAGAAGAGGTGCCTCATCCGGGGTGGTGCGACTTTCCTTTCGTATGCTTTTGCCACCTCAGCAGGATCCTCATCCTGCGCATCGTCCCCGATGTGAACTGGAGCTCCATCATCTCAGCCCAGGAACCCGAAATGTTGCCTCCAGCCCTGGTGCAAAGCTGGTGGGCAGCCACCGCATCCGTGTGCCCTGGCCGGACTCCCTGCCCCAAAGAGAGAAGGACCCATATGTAGAGATGTCTCCAGAGACCGAGCACCAGCATCGACCCAACAACCTCTGCCCCAACTGGAAAATGCATTTCTTTGGTGTTGCCGCCTTGCTGTTGATACCCAGCTATACGCTTGGGGTTTTTTTTTAATTTTCCAATCTTAAAATTCTGTGCAGACCCCAGGCTCAGTTCTGGCAGGGAAATCCATGCGACAGCTATTTGTCCTTATTTTCTTACTCACAGAGGAAAAAGCTGGGGGCGGGGGGCAAGTCTTTTTCACCCACCGTCAGGCCCCCAGTTACATCAGGAAGGTGCCTCTGTGGTCTGGCTTCCCCTGTTAGGAACGTTCAAACCATGGATTCTTTGAATTTAAGCACATGTATCTTTACCCTTTGATCTCTTGAAGCCACTTACCCAAGGCTTCTCATCCCATATACTCTCTCTGTAGGGCTGAGTCTTTGTTCAGTTCGGTCTTAACATTCACCTTCGATTTTAACGGGAGAAGGTGGGGGCTGTGATGCGCCAAAGCATCTTCAAGAAAGGCAAGAGCAGACACGTAGGCAGCCTTGGGGTGCCAATACCTGAAGACGCATACTGCTTTCCGCGAGCTCCTGTGGCAAACACCTCTCACGAGAGACTGCTTGCCCAGCCTCGCGTCCCTGCAGTGCACCGGGGTCCCTCGCTGCTGTCACCCGCCGGGGCAGTGCCGCCCAGCCAGCACTGTGTCCTCTCCCTGCCATCCCCACGAGGGCTCAGCGAGCCGAATCTTCCTGCCAGCAACCCCTGAACAAGGAGCAACGGCGCTGCTGGTCCCTCCTGCCCTGAAACGTCGTATTTCAGCCGCAGAGGAGTTTGGCATGAGCCTCGCACAAAAGGGGGTTATCAAGAAAAACGCTCTCTTTTTCCTGGGAAGTGGGGGATGCGCTCAGGGGCCTGACACCAGCTCCCTAAATGAAATGTCTGTAATTTTTACTTTGTACTTAAACTGCTTTAATTGACTCAATTTTTGCAAGTCTGAAATTTGTTTCTAAATAAGAAGTTGAATACATCTGCAGCTGAGAATATTTGGCTGCCAATGCTTACACAGGCTATTGAAGAAAGTTTTTTAAAATAACAGCTTTTTCAGATTTCAACAGCATAAGTAAACATATGCTTTTAACAGTGTTCACCTGCAGTGGCACCTGCTCACAGCAGATTAAAAGTCTCAACCATATATTTGAAATAAAATCCAACATAGCAAAGAGAATTACCCCTCCTGCTGAAACCAAGCGCCATAAAACCGGTTTTAAAGACACCAGAGGAGAGGTCTGCGGCTGGAAGAGTGAGTGGTGAGAGAAGAGCAGGCAGGTGCCGAAGGAAACGCCGGCAGAGCCACCACCAAGGACTTCTGGCAGAGGATCAGTGACCAAATTCGAGGCACGGCTGCGACGCTCCCTCCATGGGAAGGAAGCCTATCTCCCCCTGCCTATTTTTTTCAGTAAAGGCACATGCGAGGTGGAAGAGGCTGCGATAGAACCGTCTGCCTTATGCTGTGATTTAGCTGTGCAACAGCCCAACGATGGGAGAAAAAATCCTCCCACCGTATTACAATAGTTCAGAGCGGAGACAGCAACAAGGACAAACAGATATTCAGTAAGGAAAAAATAGAACATCATTTTCCTTATCATTGTAAAAAGTGCCTGCTCAAATGAAAACATGCCCTTTACAGGAAGCACAGACCTTTCCTTCTTTTTTAACTGAGCAAGCATCTGCTTTGACAATGAAGGGAGAATAATGGACCAAGAAACCGTAACGTGTTTAGTTTTCCCATTTGTTCATTTGAAGAAAGAAAACAGGTGGATGAAGAATTCTCTTCCCAGTCTGTTTAAAAGCTCTGCTCACCCTGTCATCAGTTAACGCAGCTATCAGGAATGCTCCTTTCCATTCCAGTGAAGGGAAAGAGGCTCCTCCTTCTTAACAGGCCTGGGAACATTAAGAATATGCGTTTTAACGGAATTTGTAGAAAATGTCTTCATTTCTTTCTTTCCTCTGAAAAGTTCAAAGTTTTCAGCCAACTGCTGTGTTTTTGTTGGCTGTAACATTTGGATTTTCATACTGACGGCAGCAGAGACTGAAGACATTGTCAAACCTCCTCCTTCATTACTTTGTACAAATGTCTTAACATAACACAAGGTGTTTTAAAAATCTACTTAGAGGAAAATCCTGAGAAAGCCATTGCTTTGTGATGAATCTCTAATTGCAGGTGTCCTTCCCCTCCAGATGGAAAACAGCAAAGCCCAAGATCTTGACAACTTCAAGCTTTGCATTACATTTAATCCGTTCACCTCTCGGACCTGCTTCTCTTGAAAGAGACTGGATGTGGCATATTCTAAGATAATACTTAAGATTTTTCAAGCCTACCAGTTCATGGTCAGGAGCTCCCACAATGCATCCTTGCCATCTGGAGTAGTTATTAGTTAGTAGCGGCGTCACCATAATGATATGTTATTCGGTAATGAAAGCCCAGCTGGCTGCACCCGTTTTGAAGATTCAGGCTCTGTAAAACTGTACTGAGAAATTGTACATAGAGACAGTAAGGATGGAGTGAGATGGATTCCCACAGGGGACTGGGGAGGTCATCAGCGGTGAGAGGTGGGAAGATCTCTTGTTGGTACTTGGGGACAAGTCTACTTTAGCATCTCCGTTCGAGTCACAGGAGCTGTCAGGCTGGACCCCAGGGGCCACTCAATGCTCTCCAGTCACTCACAGGGATCGGTCCACAGGACCAGGCTAGAGCTACTCCGAAGCATCTTCCCTTCCCGCTCAAAAAACCCTCCTGTTGTTCTATGGAAGATCCATAAGCAAATCTCTGCATTCTCAAAGCCTCCCCTTACACAATCTTTGACCACAGAGGATTAATTTTTGGGGTGGTAACCACAGGCAGCACTTTGGGGTGGAGTCGGACAATGGAAGGACTGTAAAGGGTGGTCTCGGTCCAGACCAACAAGGCACAGAAGACCCAGGTGGCTTTTCCTCTCTCAGCCAGGCATTCTGGCATTTATCTCCAGCTCTCTGCACCAAGTTCTCACACATTGAGATGAAGAATTCATGTTTAGGAGGATGGACAAGAGAAGCTACTTGGCGCTGCAGCTCTACAGAGAATAGACACTCCGTAGACCCGGACCTGCTTTGCATACACTTTCCTGCCCCCTCCCCATCTGTTAATGATTTTCTTCCTCACAGCACTTGTTTTTATTTTTTGTCTAGAAGTTCTGCTTGGCCCATAAGCAAAACTCAGATCCATGACACGGGAAGACAGATTTACCCCCAAGCCATGCTGAAACAAATGGTGACTCTCTTTTAACTTTGCATCTGCTTGCCCTATTATTCCTGTGATGTTCGTGTAGAGAGAGCAGTAAATCTACGTTAGCAGTGACTTGCTATACCTGTGAAGTTTATAAATCACCGAAGGAACAGCCCTGTCCTGCATTATTAAAGGTATGTTATTGTACTTTCTTTCTGAGCCACAGATAAACTCTAGCATGCAGCTATGAGCCATGTGTCTTGTTTGCCTGATATAAGAGTTTCTGGTAAGCAAAGAAAAAGTGGTATTGAAATATTCTCTTAAGAAATTTTATGCAATATGAAGATGGAGTAACAGATAACAATGCCGACTATAAAATGTTTTCTTGATATGACCTTTGGAAGTAACTGATAAAGTCGCTGATAGGTGAATCCCACCCTCCCCTTTGCCGCTTCTCCCTTTAAAGTCACAGGAGAGGTTCATGGAGGAGGCTGCAAACTGCAGAGCAATCCCCCAAAGGAATCATTCAGCACTGCAAAGCGTCTTCAGCAGAAATCCTGCAAGCTTATTGATACAGTACTGCCATAAAATTTAATTTAGCAGAAGTCAGAGGGAAAAAAAAATCTGCATCTCTTCAAGCACGCTGGTCTCTAGAGCAGAATGAATGGTCATCTTCAGGAACTGAGGGCTGAGATGCGTCAGGCCACTCGCTTGGTATTTAGGGAGCAAAAGAGACCCCCCAGAAGGCTGCCACTCAGCAACGTCACGGGGAAGGACTAGCTTCCCGCCCAGGAGGAACCATAGCCATTTGCAGCAGCGGGATTCATCTTGCCTTGTCTGCCTGTAGCATCGGCGCTTGCGTCCGCACCGGCCGGCCGTTGCCCCGTGCACTCGCTGGGCAGTGCAAGGGGACCCCCCGGGCTCTCTCTCGGGGTGGGGCGAGTCACTCCGAGCAGAGCTGCTGCTCTCTGTCAGCTCCACAGAGAGCCCGAATGAGGAGTTAAAGTGCCAAGACTGTTGTGCAGACCTCTGATCGGTAATTCAGTAAGTGGTCTGTCTCCATTTGCTGCTGCTGACACACATCTGAACAAGCGCTTCTATTTGTTTTGCAAACACCAGCTCTCGTTATCGTGACGAGAAGAACTGGAGAGCAGAGGAGAAAAAAAAATCTGTTTCCACTGTGTGCTTTCAATATCATTTTGTGAGGCATCCTGTTTCCTCTCTGTACTCGCTCCCTTAATTTCCCCAGTGTGGGTAACGCAGCAAAAGGGGGAAAACACTTTTAACTGTCAGCATGTGCTTATAAAACCACAAAAACTGGCAGCGGGACAAAGGGCCAAGTTTAATGCTTTAAATTATCATTGGCTCATTTTTAAAGCGTGATAAGAACGGCAGGCACCCGGCCAGCTTTCCCTTGGAAATGGGCTTACCGAGGGCAAGCGTGCAACTGCTGGTCGGGGGCTCCTGGCAGCTGCCCTGCCTGCCCCGCTGCCCCCCCAACCCACCGCCCTGCCAACGCCGCGCATCGAAGGCTGGAAATACTCGGTCACCATGAGTCATAGCAATAAACTGGCAACCAGAAGAAAAAAAAGGGCTTAC
This sequence comes from Gymnogyps californianus, assembly GCF_018139145.2. Classification (NCBI taxonomy): domain Eukaryota; kingdom Metazoa; phylum Chordata; class Aves; order Accipitriformes; family Cathartidae; genus Gymnogyps; species Gymnogyps californianus. The sequence goes on along the minus strand of NC_059476.1, from coordinate 1,249,571 downwards.
AATTCCTAGATTTCCAATGGCTCTGTAAGCGACGGTTGGTTAGAAAATTCGAAAATTTATGCTTTTCTCCCGTTATGGTGTTTAACGAGTCTCGGGCGATGGAGTTTGCTCACATTCAGCCTCAGAATCGATGCTGGGATTTTAAATATGTTACGCGGCATATAATTTAAAGCAGTTACTTCATTTATTCTGCGTTACCTTAAGGCTTTATCACTGTTGGCCCATTTTTTCATCCCATCCTTCATTTGCCAATGACAGCAGACAGAATCATTAAATCTGCAATATGCAAGGATGGCTTCCAGCAGCAGCACTTAGCAGCTCTTTCTTTGCCCATATGCCCAAAGACTTGTTCAAAAACAGAATTTTTGAGTAATTTATGACTGTTCTTACCGTGATACAGATGGCTTATTGATCCGTTTAGTCTAAGTACCTGTGGTTTTGCAGAAGAAAATACTACTCTTTTTTGTGCTGCTCATTTATGTACTCTTTTTCTAGAATGAGAATGTGCTGCCTATTACCTTAATTGACTGATTTTTTAACAAGTTTCGGTCTAGCTAGAACAAAACTAACTTCAGAAAGCTTGATCAGCTTGAAGTTTGCTCGTCCTCCTCATCTCAGGACATCTATTGCACATCGCCCATTCTGCCCTCTCTCGCCTAAGGGCAACCTTGAAAGCCAGCCAGAAGGCCACCTCTTATGACATTCGGCTATTTGAAGTTCAGGCAATGAAAACTGCCAACACTTGCATGAAGTACTCTCTACTCCGCTCTAAGCAAAAGTCACAATATTTAGATAGAAGTTGCCAGTCTCATTATCTCAGAGAACTTTTTTCTCCTACCACTGGAGCCAGTAGAGATACTACTGCTGCTGAAGAGAGAGCAAAGTCCAAAGGAGACAGTCATATGTCTTTTAATCTTCATCATTTTTTTTTCTAATTATGATCAATTAAAATGAACCCAAACCTTTGCTGTTCCACAAAGGAGTGCCTGGTATGCATTCTCAAAAAAGCTCTTTCTCTGTAATGAGGAGCACAGAATAACCAACCATGAACAGAATCAAACCACATTAAAAAGTAAAAGAAGAAATGAAGACTGCGAGTCCTTTCTTAAGAAGAATATAACTTTCACTTATAAAGCATCATGACTGGTGCATCAGGATAGTCAGGCGCCGACAGCCAAAGGAAATCAGAAGTTACAGAGGAATCTGCTCAGGTAAGCAAACTGCATTAGATCCTACATACAACCCTTCAGATGTGCCTCAGAGCTCTTGGTATGTAATTAATGTATGCTACAGGTACCGCAGAGTCTTTATGACCTTGGTAGCACTTGAGACCTCTTGGGACGTCTTCTTGGTGCAGTGTTTATTTTATATCATGTCCTCATGACTTGTGTCCCTTTTCTGTCAAAGCTTGTTCTGGCCAGACAATGGGAGGCCATTCCCCGCAGGTCCCTGCATTCCTTAAATTCTCTAGGACCTGGAAAATATGGCTCCAGAGGATGAGGTCCCTGCTGCAGGGACTCTGCTTGGTGCCCAGGGAGAGGTGCTTGGCTGCACAGTGCGGGAGCACAGGGACAGGAGGTGGGTGCCCCGTGGACACCCCAAGGGGTTTGGGAGCCCCATGGTGACCCAGGCATGGGGGTACACCAGCTTTTTTCCTGAAGTCTGAGCCCACAGGCTGTGTTCAGGGTAATAGACTTCACAGACAGGAGAGAAGAAATTTTCAATCATTTCTTTCAGAAAACAGCAGCAAAATCACAATGCTAGCGTCAAAAAAACAGCCAAACCTATCATTTCCCACTCGACGAGAGCGTTGTTCTGCAGCTGCTACATATAATAAAGAAACTGGTGTTATTCCTACTTTAATCTAACTTTTCCTGCATCTGCAGTTATTCTGCTTCATTTTTTATATACCAATGCCTGTATTTTTAGTATTACACGGCTCCCTGGCCAGTTCTTAGTCAAGGCTGTGGGTGCGCCTTGCCCCACGCCTCCCGGGGCGGTGGGTGCAGCCAAGCTGTCGCAAAGCCCCTGCTCCCGACTGACCCCCTCGCTCCCTGGTTTGGGGGTTGTGAGGAACGTGCACCCTCAAGGGCACAGAGATCTGCACAGGGCCAGAAAAAAAACGGTTTTACAACTCCTCCCCATCCTTTTGTGGAGCAGCCAGCCTGGCTGGCTTACGATGTCAGCCTTCTTTAGGCTCTTAATTTCACCGTTCTGGTGAAACCAGTACCTTTCCCGGTTAGAAGCACTGGGTTTCCTATAAAGCACTCAAGGAACATCATTCTTGGTAGCTCCCAAGAGTGGACCAGGCTTTCCTTGATTTGCTCCTGATTTATACCAGCATCAGAAAAGAATCACACCTGGAGCCTTTATGTCACTAGAAGATTTTTTTACCAAATGAGCATACTTCCAGGAAAGTTTTATCTGCTCTCAGGAGTGATTAACTTTCCTTTAGAATTATACGTCTCAAAAATAGCAATATTAGCATCATCCTTGGCATAGACTGAAGTGAGAACAAAACCTCATGGAAAGACAGAAACGCAACAACAGGGAAAGAGCACTTCTGGGATATATTGCAAATTTTCTTTCTTTAGCAAAATCTTGATCAACTCGCCTGAGCTGGTACCTGGCAGTTCTTTACAGACACACACTTAAACATCGTTATTTCAGAATCAAAGGCCAAACAAGCCAGCCCCCAAATAGCTTTTCTGTGTAAGGAAAATCACCCACAGTTGCTACATACAAAGTAAGACTACTTTACTTTTCCTTAATTAATCATCTTCATTTCCTCCCTCTTTAGCCTTAGCCAATGAGGTGTAAATTGCAGGGGCAGATGCATTTTCTGGGCTGAATTCCAAACTAAATGTTCTTCAAAAAGTGAGGAGGCACTTAGCATAGTATTTTAGTGTTTCACTGTCATTAGGCACATTAAATTCACCTCATTCTGAAGGCTTTGGTGACATTATTTTACCCATATTCTTTCTACTCTGATTATGGCAGATTTTGTACCCTGAGAGCAAAGACCTGAGCTCAGCAAAGAATGAACGTTGCTCTGTCAAAGTGCTAGTGGTTCAAGAACATGAACCGAGGCAGCCTGGTCCAGCCCTGGGTCTTCTGCTACAAACCTTTTGGAGGTGGTTTACTCTGAGGTTCCTTTATGCCCCAAACTTCACTACCTCCTGGACGTTCATGAAGGTCCGGTTATTTGTGGGTTCCTCGGCAATGAGGAGCACAGCGAGGTCCTCAGATGATAGACACCAAACGTGGTTCCTATCCAAAATACCACCAGTGTCATTTTGAAATCTTATTTTTGGTATTTGCCAGGTTATTGCAGTGATTAATGTACTACCAAACCGTTAATGTATTACCAGCCTGATAAGTGAAAGAAAATGGTAGGGAGGGTTTTTCATTTACATTTCGACGCTACACGGTTTGTTTTATTCCTGACATCACAACAAAAGCTCGATTTGGATCTTTTCATTCTCTCTGCGCCAGTGTGCTCTCCTGCAGTACAGGGATAACTCACCGTGGGGTTTTTCATTCCCCGAATGTAAACAAGCCAGAGCCCTTGTTTACAGAACTGAGCTATGGGCAAGCACACTCTAATTTCTGAGGCTACATTTGCAACCAGGATCTCCGGGCATGCAAATTAGGAGTCTGCACATTTTCCCACATCATTACTATGGCAGTGTTCAATCATACAGAGAAACTCTAGGTGCATAAAAACGTAGGCACAAGACTGAAAAAGTAGTCCCGAAGGGAACCTTTCCTGGTGTGTAACCGTTTTGTCAGAGATGCTGATTTCTAATTAGCAACCCTTGCACTGAAGAAAGTTCATATATTTTCATTAATTGCAAAAAACATACTTACTGTAAAAGGCGTAGAGTCAGGAAAATATTTGGAGTCTGAGGATTTAAGAGAGGCCCGTCTTGCTGGAAACACCATTATATTCAGCACTACCAAAATCAATGCCATCTATTTGAATTAAACATGTATTAATCCGCCTATAAAGGACTGGAGCTATCCAGTCAATTTTCTGATTATACGTATAGCTTTTGTTAATATAGTAAAAATAAACCATTTCTCTTTCAACCATAACTCTGATGATGTTACAACCTGTTACAAGCACAGCTTTTTAGTAGCTACCATACTGTAATTATTCACCAAACTGACAGAATAAAGATCCTTTTTATCCATCTTATATTTCATCAAAAAACATTGAGGCGATTTGCAAGCAACAGCCTCACACACAGTCTCAAGACATTGCTGATAATATTGGCAATAAATAAATACTGGCAATTCTGGCTGGAGGTGAAGACACTGTCTCCTGCTTGTGCTATACAGTATCCACGATCCCTGTTTACGGGGCGGGGGGGGGGTGTTAATATTAACTAATTCATCTTTTAAATGTATTCCCCAGCCTTATGAATTATATGGGCAAGACCCTCCAACTCTGCAATATTTTGGTTTTACAAAGCTCTCTCTAACTGAGAGTTTTCTCTCTCTCTAAGTGAGTTTTCAGTGTTACTCAGGGCTGTAACCAGTCCGAGCTTGGTGGGATGGGGAGCTGG